>NC_090268.1:146227905-146864572 GCF_040414725.1 Anabrus simplex
AGTCCGTCATCTACAATGAGGAAACTGCTACCATCGGCCATTTTCAAGATTTTTTCAATGAGAATAATGTTACCACGTTTTTTTTGGCTCAAGTTGATTTGCACGCTCGTTACTCGGCTGATTTCGCAAGGTCCTCTTCAACGATTCTGCGTGGGGTATTTTTGTCACAAAGTCATAACCTGAAACGACCATATTGATTAATTAAAAATCTTAAGTATATTATTAAAGTATATATTAACAAATCTAAGTATATTGTCTCATTCTTATTTTTTCTCATTTCTGGCCTTAAAATGGCATTTTTCAAAAAATCATAATAAGCAATTTTGTAGAACTGTTTACGCTCTATAATATTTGTTCAGTCAAAATTTGTATTTAAGTACCATCTAAAGTTAAAAATCACCAAAAAACACTTTTCTTCAAGAAAGTAGAAAAGTTCCAACAATTTTTCCGGATATACAGGCTATGCCAAATAATAGTACACTATATTAGTAAATATATGAATTTTTGTAAATATACATTACGTATTGTTATTTATTGACTTATAATATAATTTGTAATGCAAATTTCATTCTTGCTTTACTTTACCATATGACACATGTACTTTATATTAATAAAATAAGAAAGTTATTGTAATATAAATAACGACGTTTCTTTACTAACCTTTATTATGTAGGTTTTCTATTTCATAGGTGTATATTTCACATAACTGTGTAGTTTCTTCTCGAGTCCTCTTCTTGGCATTACACACTTCTTCCTTCACTTCTAGAGCGGCGTCATCAGGTGGTCCACACAAATGTTCGGATACCGACCACATCAATCCCTTATAGTGACATGACTTTTGGCGTAAACATAGCCACGTAACAACACGTGCTTTTGTTTCTCTATACATAACGGTACGCGTAACCATTATAATGAGCGGAGGGCCTACTCCTGATCGTGGGAACAATTTCCACACTCAATATTGCTAACGCTATGGAGTGAATGAAAACCTACAACCTGTTTTCCAGTCAGTGACCGGGTCAGAAATGGAATGCGGCGAGTATAGGAATTGTGTCGGCTGACGAGGCCTGCCGTACTCCTCTGGGGCAATGATTAATGACTGACAGATGAAATGAAATGATAGTGGAGAGTGTTGCTGGAGTGAAAGATGACAGGGAAAATCGGAGTACCCGGAGAAAAACCTGACACGCCTCCGCTTTGTCCAGCACAAATCTCACATGGAGTGACCGGGATTTGAACCGCGGAACCCACCGGTGAGAGGCCGACGCACTGCCGCCTGAGCCACGGAGGCTACTATGAAGGTTAAAAGTGAAGTGAACAAACGTACGGGTAGTGCCCCGAACCGGCGGTGGAACCGGCCGCAGCGGATATCCCCGCATTAGTTACAAAATTATCTGGTAGATGTTTGTGACATGGTATAGCAAATACGATGCAATATTAAAGTCGGAAAGCTAATCCAGGGTAGATGGGATTCTTAGGACAGCGTTCACATATTTCCAGCAACGAAATATTTACCAAAACCTGGGAAACCCTAGTCAGGTAGCAATAATCCCTAGTGTGCGCGAATTTCCGCTTTAATGATGTGTTCGCAAATTTCCGTGTTCGCACCTGTCCGCCATCCTTTTGATATGTATGTTCCAGGTGGTTTGGAAAGCTACTTCTATTTTTCTTGCTCTGGCCGCTAAGGTCTCCGTATCTCATCCGTTTGACTGGATCCACTCACTATGCACACGGTTTATTGTTCCAAATTTGGTGTTTAGTTGGGTTGTGTTGTCTCTGATGTTAGACGTTACTTCTGTCTTTTCAAAGGATATCCGCAAACCTGTTTGTTCTGCTACTTCTTCCAGCACATTAATGTCTTCGGTCGCAGATTCAAAGGTCTCTGTCGTTATTGCTATCTATCTTGTATCTGACGCCTGCCAAAATGAATCAACTGAAGCCTAATATGAGACTGTTGTTTGTTTCAGGTAAGATGCCGTGCTGCTGAAATACTGCTCGTAAACCCTGAGTGCAGGTAGGACATTGTGTATTGTTCTATAGGCGTGACTCAATAGACCTATGTGTGATCAACCTCTATGACAGCGCTGGATAACATGTAAGTCAACGAGACGAATCTCACAAGAATATCAGTTTCTGAAGAAAAAAAAAATACTAGCTCCTCATCACCCCCAGTGTGTATTTGCAGCTTTCACCTGATCGTAGCAGGCCTGCAGGAGTGCGTGCATGGATCTGGCCGATCTCTGAGTTAACTACCATGATGGTACTCGTCCTGCGAGATGACGAGCAGTCAGCGGACCTCGTCGTCCCTTTCATTTAACTCGACTTAGGCCTACATTTTTAGTTTTTAACATTTTAACTGCGTGTTTATCGACCAATTTTACGCTTGAAATTTTGTTTTGGCTGTTGATTATTTAAATAATAGTCACGAGTATATTTTAAGTCAAGTCCCTATTGAAACTGATCCCATTTTATTTTCTTAACATCACAATTTTAATAAAAATACAACACCGTGGATCAGACCCACTAACTAATTTCATGCGTACACATATTCGCCGTAGTTAGTGGATATATTTTAAATTATAATTTCGAACCGTGTCATCAGGGACCGATGATCTAGAAACAACAATCACCATTAGCTCATCTTTGATCTGAGTCGCTATATTCCAATCAGCTTACTTTCCTGAGTCATCCCTCACTCAGGAGCTTATGAAAAATGAAAATCCACAGTCTATTTTCACCCCCTGCGGGTGGGGGACGCACATGTAGAATACACCCGCGGTATTCCCCACCTGTCGTAAGAGGCGACTACAAGGGGTGGCCAAGGGATGATTGAATTAGAACCATGAAACTACTCTTGATTCGTACATCATGCGGGGAACACCATGGGTCGCTTTTACTTGCGAGTAGTACCACTCTGTTAGGTACTGAATAGTTTTGTGATTCGTAGCACTCAAGCGGGGTTCAGTGTGGTTTTCCAGTACCCGTGAGTCGTACCCATGTGAGCAACACCACGGGTCTGGGCGTTGCCTGTGAGTTGTACCACTATATGAGCGACACCGTGGGTCTGCGTTCCAGTGATTAGTACCCACTATGTGAGGAACACCACGGGAATGCCGGCGCCCGTGATTAGTACACCTAGGTGAGGAACCTCATCGGTTTACGTTGGCTATGAGTGGCGCCATTGTGTGAGAAACACCATAGGTCTGCGTTACCTTTACGACGTACAATACTTGTGAGTAGTATCTTAATGAATGGAACACCGTGAGTTTACGCTACCTTTGATTAGTACCGCATATATATATCATGGTTCTCCTTTACTCGCGACATGTACCATCCTGAGGGGCCTTAGACCTGGTTTTGGACCCCTTTAGACATCAAGCATACTCGATTCAGGATTGTGCTTTATAAGTGGTCCCTTGGTCAGTAATACTAATATTTATGACCGTTTTTGAGTCGGATCCACTGTTTTTTGTTTGTTTGTTTTTGTTTTCTTGGGTTCATGTCCATCCATTCATTTTTCATGACATTTTTATTTATTTTGGTCAGTGTATTTTTTGAACTTTTTGTTGTCATTTCATTTCGTACCATTAGGGGCCGATGACCTCGATGTTAGGCCCCTTTAAACAACAAGCATCATCATCATCATCATCAGTCTATTTTTCAGTTTCAAACGGGTCAGGAATGGAATGAATAAAGCCCCCATCTAGCGGCGAGGATTGCAATTGTGCCGGCTGTCGAAGCCTGTCGCACTCCTCTGGGGCAATCATTTGTGACTGACAGATGAAATGAAATGAAATTGGAGAGTGTTGCTGGAATGGTGTATGACAGACAAAACCGGAATACCCGGAGAAAAACCTGCCCCGGCTCCGCACAAATCTCAGATGGAGTGACCGGGGCTTGAACCACGGTAACCAGCGGTGAGAAGCCGGCGCGCTGCCAACGGAAGCACCTCAGGAGTTTACAGGTAAATCAGGAAGAAATCTTGAGTTGTGCCAAAGTAAGAAGAGTGCATTCTACTGTATGTGATACAGTACCAGCAACTTTGTCCTCTGGCACAGTGCGACCATAAATTGCAACTCTTGTCCTTAATGCATTTTTGTTAAAGAAATATTTTGTTTGTCATAAGGTACATCGCCTTGCTTGAGAAACAGCCGAGAAATTTAAAGGCTCTTCTTGACTACCGTGCATTGGCATCTTGGAAGATCTTATCATAAAATTTGAAGCAGAATAACCTTTTCTAACACATTCAGACAATACTCGCCCAAAAAAATAGATGGCATTCTCTGTCATAATACGTGAATACAGAATTTAGCGGTCTCGAGATGATTTCGTGGTTCTTAAACACTTTTTTTAAGAGCGACGTTGAGATGAGCCCTTGACCTACTTGTTTCTTAGTTTGTCTTTGTCGTCTGTTTTGTATTTATTTATTTATTTATCTATTTATTTATTTATTTATTTATTTATTTATTTATTTATTTATTGTATGGCTTTTACTGCCGGGAGTTCCAATGACATACTCGGCTTGCCAAAAGCAGGTTTTTCTATTTCACGCCACTGGGCGACCTGCGCGTTTGGATGTGGGGATGATGATGATGATGATGATGATGATGTATGGAGAAGTTGCAAGCCGGTGTCGGCACATAGCCTACTCCTTCCGAATAACACCAAGGGGTCTGCTCAAGGTTTAACGTTCCCATCCGAATCACCTTCAACAGCGTCATATGCCCCCATTCCACACGAATACTGCAGAGAGGTTTAAAATTAAATCCAGTCTTTTGGTACTTAATCTAGTTATTAGAAATTGTATATCACCATTTCTCCTACCCAGCCAGCCAACATTCTGCTGGTGATTTTTTTCCTTCTAGCATCCGATTATGTGTCATTCTTGTCGCCTCTAGTAAAGAATGTGTTTCGAGCTCACTTGTTCTACTATCGCAGCTAAACCAAGTCACATTCTGTGCTTCGTGCCGGACTGCAACAATCATGTGGGTTAAAACTACCTCATTTAACAGTTTCTGGTTCGTCTAACTCGCCTCGAGAATATTTGGTTGTTATCAATCGAGTCAAGGGTATCACAAACAAAGTTACAAACTACTTATAGTAACTGTAACATAAATAATAATTACAAATATGTACATTTAAAATCGGTAATAAGACTGTACCATATTGAAAATCAAATATGTCCTGCTCGGAGGCAAGCAAAGTGATTTGCCACAGGGTTAAGAGCCATCAGATCTTCAATTGTGCAAGTAATTTGTAAAGTATATAGTAACTTCCAGTCGTGGGATGTAAGCGGGGTCATTTTGTTCTACTATGTTAATGATAAGGAGTCTACAGGGACAATCATTCATCAATTAATAGAAAACAAACGTTTTTAACATTTTCGAATTTTGGAATCTCTGTTATGATACACATGATACTTTAGAAATAAAAAGCCATATGGGTATGCCGGAAAACGAGTTAGCTGTTAGGGCTGCCAAGGAAACGGTCACATTGCACCCAATGCCAGTAATATTCGTTCTCAGCTGAGACATTTGGTTATGTCCCATTGGGAGGTGGAGTGGCAGGTCACTGCTCTTGCGAATAAGCTGAGAACGATTAAAGGAACTACGAAAGGTATGGTTTCTCGGAGAGAAGCAGTGGTATTATGTTGTCTTCGGATCGGCCACGGTACAGCAACCAACGTACTCTTACTTAGTGAAGGGAAAAGGCCTTCCCCCAGCGTACTAACGGAGACAAAACATAACAACCTCGCCTCACACCGCTACTCTCCAGCGGCAGCCCCGTTTCTTTTCGCGGCTTATCGTATTTACAGTTCGGCTCCATGGTTAAATGGTTAGCGTGCTGGCCTTCGATCACAGGGGTCCCGGGTTCGATTCCCGGCAGGGTCGGGAATTTTAACCATTATTGATTAATTTCGCTGGCAAGGGAGCTGGGTGTTTGTGTCGTCTCTATCATCATTTCATCCTCATCACGACGCGCAGATCGCTTACGGGAGGCAAATCAAAACACCTGCACCTGGCGAGCCGAACGTGACCTTGGACACTCCCGGCACTAAAAGCCATACGCTATTTCATTTCATCGGATTTACCACATCTACTGTAGCCGCAATTGCCAAATCGTCTACAGTACTCGACACGAATAAAGAGTAAAGACTGAAGAAGGTATTTTGGCAATCTCTCCACACCAAACCCAGCTCGCTTCCAGGAACTGAGCCTGTCATGTTTTGCCCCCTGCGGAGTACGTGGACCTGGCCGCACTGCGCCGTAGTCTAAAACTCCCAACCACCATTTCCCTCATCCTACGAGATGACGAGCAGTCAACAGACCTCGTCATCCGTTTTATGAGACACAATGGCGTGTTTTATCTTATTTAAAAGTGAATTTTCTATTTGTTTATATGTTTTAATTTATTGTCAACTGCGTTCTTATTCTATCAACTCTTTTTTTAACTATCTGTCTATTTTGACATTTTCTTTTATTTTCATTTTGAATGACATATATATGATTTCATTTCAAAGGCAATGTCTTATTCCGTTTTAATCTATTGTCAAATCATTTTATAAGAAGTCCGACTCGTTGGCGGAACGGTCAGCGTACTGGCCTTCGGTTCAGAGGGTCCCGGGTTCGATTCCCGGCTGGGTCGGGGATTTTAACCTTAATTGGTTAATTCCAATGGCACGGGGGTTGGGTGTATGTGTTGTTTTCATCATCATTTCATCGTCATCACGACGCGCAGGTCGCCTACGGGAGTCAAATAGAAAGACCTCCTCCTGGCGAGCCGAACCCGTCCTGGGATACTCCGGCACTAAAAGCCATACGACATTTCATTTCATTTTGTAAGAAAATAAGGCATTGCGAAATAGATCCACTGGAAATGAAAACCTACAACCTGTTTCCAGTCATTGACCGGGTCAGGGATGGAATGAATGAAGCAGATATAGGCTATTAGTACGATGGGGTCGCCACTCCCAAAGTGATTTATTAATAACTGAGAGACGCTATGAAATGCGAATGGAGAGTGCTGGTTGAATGAAAGATGACAGGGAAAACCGGAGTACCCGGAGAAAAACCTGTCCCGCCTCTGCTATGTCCAGCACAAATCTCACATGGAACGACCGGGATTTGAACCACGGTATCCAGCGGTGAGAGGCCGATGCGCTGCCGTCTAAGCCACGGAGGCTCTACAAATAGATCCACTGATTATTTTAAAATCATCTCTTCTTCTTCTTCTCATTCTTTTAAAATCCTAGTCAGTGGGTAAATTTTAAATTATTATTATTATTATTATTATTATTATTATTATTATTATTATTATTATTATTATTATTATTATAATATTTCGTTTAATCTCATACATTAGGAACTGATAACCTCGATGTTAGGCCTCCGTAAACAACTATCATCATCATCATCATCATCATTGTCATCATCATAATCAGAAATTATGACATCTTTATATGATGCGACATATCGAAAGAAAAAACATTCATGCGCTATGTTGTTTTGTTTGTTTAGTCCTCAGCCCGAAGGCTGGTTGGATCCTCAACAGCTCCGCCATCAGCTGTCATAGATGGCCTAGGCATCACTGAAGAGGCGTACTGGGGAAATGAGGAGTGAGGTAGTTTCTCGTTGCTTTCCTCACCGAGTCAGAAGTTGCTTTGCATATCAGTTTGCCAAGCCCACTGAAATGCGTCCACAAACCGACCCTATGAACAATATTTTCACACCATTCATAGCAGGGACTGGCTCATGCGGTATATATCGTGGAAATAATTGAAAAACATGGTGTATCATATATGATACAGCAGGATATTTTTGAATCCGACTCAAATTATTAGGAATATATGGACTACAGTCACTACAGTAAGAAAGAGTATCAACCCAGAACAGGACTACACCGATGGGGGTGTCATAAGCACTTAAAGCAAGAACCATGTTTTGAGAGCAGTTGATTGTGCTTGCTATCAGCTGTTTCGTGTTGTAGGTCACTCGGTCTGGTCTCTGCCCTCACAGACAATGGCCCCCGGCCTCATTAACGGACTTCCCACCGCACAACAAAACACCATTACCCGTAGGCGGGTACGCCCCTTCCCTGTACTGAAACAGTCCAAAGCCCCTCTTCTAAGTTACGTCACTGATTACTTTGCACACTGCGAGGTAATGAAGACTCTTGAGTGGAACCTGAAATCTTTGACAGGCGATATATTCATCCTGGCCTGTTTTACAATTGAGACGACTGTCAGTCTTGTTTATTTCCGGACTCGAAAGTCAAGTCCGCGTAGCTAACTCGCTCGGCTAGGCCATGTCTTATGTCCCTATTGCGACATGTTACTATCGCACTTCGTGTTGTCGTTTGACCTCCTTCTGTCAAAAGCACTATCTAGGGATAACGTCACTTCTAGACACAACTCATTCGCATACCGTTTATGAGATCGGTAACAAGTAGGCCTGCGTTTACTTGTTTATCAATCTGCCAGACAACTGCAGCGAATTTAAACTGAAAACCTACAGTGGTTATGGATACAGGTGAAATACAAATATTTAAGAGAAAGATTTGTGATTTGCAGCGGAGGCGGATTCAGAAAGGACCTAAGGGGGGCTTTACCACCCTCCTCTCCTCCTGGTTAAATTTAAATTTTGCAAAGATATTTGTTTAATTCAATTATACAACAGCGTTTTATTTTACATTATAATACGTAGGCTGTCACCAAAGTTCACTAGGGATGAATAGTAGTATAGTGACTATAGGATAATAAGAACAAAAGAAGGTCAAAAATTCGCATATATTAGCTCTATGTAATGGAGATTTCGTACCCAATATTAGACTATTGCTGCAAATGTTTCCCACCCCCTGTGGTGTGGGGACGCAGAAGAATACACCCACGGTATCCTCTGCATGTCGTAAGAGGCGACTAAAAGGGGTGC
This sequence comes from Anabrus simplex, assembly GCF_040414725.1. Classification (NCBI taxonomy): domain Eukaryota; kingdom Metazoa; phylum Arthropoda; class Insecta; order Orthoptera; family Tettigoniidae; genus Anabrus; species Anabrus simplex. The sequence goes on from NC_090268.1 coordinate 146,236,833, forward strand.
CCAAGGGATGATTGAATTAGAACCATAAAACTACTTGTGATTAGTACCATCACTCGGGGAACACCATGGATCGCCTTTACTTGCCAGTAGTACCAATATGTTAGGTACGCAATAGGTGTGTGATTACTAGCAGCAGAGAGCGGTTCACTGTGGGTTTCCAGTACCTGTGATTAGTACCGCTATATGCGAAAGATAACGGGCTTACGTTCCCTGTGATTTGTACCATTATGTGAGAAACACCACCGGTCTGGGCGTTGCCTGTGACTAGTACCACTATATGAGCGACACCGTGGGTCTGCGTTGCCTGTGATTTGTACCCACTATGTGAGGTACACCACGGGATAGGACGAGCCCTGTAATTAGTACACCTATGTGAAGAACACCATGGGTTAGCGTTGCTTATACGATTCGCCATTATGTAAGAAACACCAGAGGTCTTTGTTACCAGTACGACGAAAAATACTTTTGAGTAGTACCATCATTTTGGAACACCGTGAGTTTACGCTACTTTTGATTAGTACCGAAACTTGAAAAATACCACGGTTCTACTTTACTAGCGATAAGTGCCATTATGAGGGGCCGTTGACCTGGATTTTGAACACCTTTAGACAACAAGCATCATCATCATCATCATCATCATCATCATCATCATCATCATCATCAATGTTTGCCACCTTACCAGTCACAACAGCCTCTACAGACAAAAGTTTCTCTGCCCTACGTAAGCTAATAGCCTACAAGTACAATGGGAGAGAACAGGCTTAATGGCCTTACAGTAGTAAACATCCATAAGGAAAGGGCAATGAATGTTGAAGTCAAAACCACGAAGGATGGATATTTGTAACTGGTCAAATGTTGAATGATTTGAACTGAACTTAACAAAGTTGATGTTCCAGTAGTACTTTAAACATTATGTAATGGAATGCTGTGGTGAAATAAATATCAAATTACCTTAACTTGCGTTTTCTCTACTATAACAATTTCCTTGAGATAAATTTGGGAAATTTCATCATTTCATCATTACAGAAGTAAAATGTCCCAATTACTCATTGTTTTTAATTTGTGGTATTTTTCAAGTTAGCCCCTCCCTTTAGGAAATCCTGAATCCGCTTTTGATTTGCAGCACGCTCAGTTTATTAACATCAGGATGATGTCTCGATATTCTGATTGATTCCTTTAAGCTCTTTGAGAACAGCGGTGTGGACGATTCTGGGTCTGTTGCAGGAGGTGACGAAGAAAGACGTTACCACGGTAAGTCCCACAATTTTTTATTTATTTACACTGACTGACAGAGCAAATGCAACACCAAGAAGGAGTGGTCAGAACTTTATGCCAATTGCAGGGTAGACTGACGTCACTGAGGTATTCTCATGATGTGAAATGCGCCGCTGTGCTGCGCACGTAGCGAACGATAAATGGGACACGGCGTTGGCGAATGGCCCACTTCGTACCGTGATTTCTCAGCCGACAGTCATTGTAGAACGTGTTGTCGTGTGCCACAAGACACGTGTATAGCTAAGAATGCCAGGCCGCCGTCAACGGAGGCATTTCCAGCAGACAGACGACTTTACGAGGGGTATGGTGATCGGGCTGAGAAGGGCAGGTTGGTCGCTTCGTCAAATCGCAGCCGATACCCATAGGGATGTGTCCACGGTGCAGCGCCTGTGGCGAAGATGGTTGGCGCAGGGACATGTGGCACGTGCGAGGGGTCCAGGCGCAGCCCGAGTGACGTCAGCACGCGAGGATCGGCGCATCCGCCGCCAAGCGGTGGCAGCCCCGCACGCCACGTCAACCGCCATTCTTCAGCATGTGCAAGACACCCTGGCTGTTCCAATATCGACCAGAACAATTTCCCGTCGATTGGTTGAAGGAGGCCTGCACTCCCGGCGTCCGCTCAGAAGACTACCATTGACTCCACAGCATAGACGTGCACGCCTGGCATGGTGCCGGGCTAGAGCGACTTGGATGAGGATGAGGGAATGGCGGAACGTCGTGTTCTCCGATGAGTCACGCTTCTGTTCTGTCAGTGATAGTCACCGCAGACGAGTGTGGCGTCGGCGTGGAGAAAGGTCAAATCCGGCAGTAACTGTGGAGCGCCCTACCGCTAGACAACGCGGCATCATGGTTTGGGGCGCTATTGCGTATGATTCCACGTCACCTCTAGTGCGTATTCAAGGCGCGTTAAATGCCCACCCCTACGTGCAGCATGTGCTGCGGCCGGTGGCACTCCCGTACCTTCAGGGGCTGCCCAATGCTCTGTTTCAGCAGGATAATGCCCGCCCACACACTGCTCGCATCTCCCAACAGGCTCTACGAGGTGTACAGATGCTTCCGTGGCCAGCGTACTCTCCGGATCTCTCACCAATCGAACACGTGTGGGATCTCATTGGACGCCGTTTGCAAACTCTGTCCCAGCCTCGTACGGACGACCAACTGTGGCAAATGGTTGACAGAGAATGGAGAACCATCCCTCAGGACACCATCCGCACTCTTATTGACTCTGTACCTCGACGTGTTTCTGCGTGCATCGCCGCTCGCGGTGGTCCTACATCCTACTGAGTCGATGCCGTGCGCATTGTGTAACCTGCATATCGGTTTGAAATAAACATCAATTATTCATCCGTGCCGTCTCTGTTTTTTCCCCAACTTTCATCCCTTTCGAACCACTCCTCCTTGGTGTTGCATTGTCACTGTCAGTCAGTGTATTATTAACAACAATCCTCTCGTGAGGTTGGCGTAAACTCTCACTGCGGAGATTCATCCCACTTCATACCCAACCACGTAGACATAAGAGACAAGAGTTGGACACATACTTAGTAGAAATTTTATGCACTGTAGATATTATTTTCCTCTTCATCGACTTGTACTGGCTGTGCTGTATCAGTCTCGAATCTGATGGTTGGATCGATTATGTACCCGCGTTTTGCTTTTTCATCGAAGGTGATAATAGAGTGTGGCCTCCGTAGAGGCCTGGTGCAGGTCTTTCGAGTTGACACCGTCACTTATAGGCGACCTGCGCCTCTATGATGAATTCTATTTATGAAGACGGCGCACACACACACACACACACACACACACACACACACACACACACACATACACAGCCCCCGAGCCATCGGAATTAACCAATTAAGGTTAAAATCCCCTAGCCGGTCGGCAATCGAACCCGGGACCCCCCGAAACCAAAGGGCAGAACGCTAATCATTTAGCCATGGAGCGGGACATCGAAGGCGATAATGTACACTGACTGACAGAGCAAATGCAACACCAAGGAGGAGTGGTTCGAAAGGGATGAAAGTTGGGGGAAAAACAGAGACGGCACGGACGAATAATTGATGTTTATTTCAAACCGATATGCAGGTTACACAATGCGCACGGCATCGACTCAGTAGGATGTAGGACCACCGCGAGCGGCGATGCACGCAGAAACACGTCGAGGTACAGAGTCAATAAGAGTGCGGATGGTGTCCTGAGGGATGGTTCTCCATTCTCTGTCAACCATTTGCCACAGTTGGTCGTCCGTACGAGGCTGGGGCAGAGTTTGCAAACGGCGTCCAATGAGATCCCACACGTGTTCGATTGGTGAGAGATCCGGAGAGTACGCTGGCCACGGAAGCATCTGTACACCTCGTAGAGCCTGTTGGGAGATGCGAGCAGTGTGTGGGCGGGCATTATCCTGCTGAAACAGAGCATTGGGCAGCCCCTGAAGGTACGGGAGTGCCACCGGCCGCAGCATATGCTGCACGTAGCGGGGGGCATTTAACGTGCCTTGAATACGCACTAGAGGTGACGTGGAATCATACGCAATAGCGCCCCAAACCATGATGCCGCGTTGTCTAGCGGTAGGGCGCTCCACAGTTACGGCCGGATTTGACCTTTCTCCACGCCGACGCCACACGCGTCTGCGGTGACTATCACTGGCAGAACAGAAGCGTGACTCATCGGAGAACACGACGTTCCGCCATTCCCTCATCCTCATCCAAGTCGCTCTAGCCCGGCACCATGCCAGGCGTGCACGTCTATGCTGTGGAGTCAATGGTAGTCTTCTGAGCGGACGCCGGGAGTGCAGGCCTCCTTCAACCAATCGACGGGAAATTGTTCTGGTCGATATTGGAACAGCCAGGGTGTCTTGCACATGCTGAAGCATGGCTGTTAACGTGGCGTGCGGGGCTGCCACCGCTTGGCGGCGGATGCGCCGATCCTCGCGTGCTGACGTCACTCGGGCTGCGCCTGGACCCCTCGCACGTGCCACATGTCCCTGCGCCAACCATCTTCGCCACAGGCGCTGTACCGTGGACACATCTCTATGGGTATCGGCTGCGATTTGACGAAGCGACCAACCTGCCCTTCTCAGCCCGATCACCATACCCCTCGTAAAGTCGTCTGTCTGCTGGAAATGCCTCCGTTGACGGCGGCCTGGCATTCTTAGCTATACACGTGTCCTGTGGCACACGACAACACGTTCTACAATGACTGTCGGCTGAGAAATCACGGTACGAAGTGCTCCATTCGCCAACGCCGTGTCCCATTTATCGTTCGCTACGTGCGCAGCACAGCGGCGCATTTCACATCATGAGCATACCTCAGTCTACAGTGCAATTGGCATAAAGTTCTGACCACTCCTTCTTGGTGTTGCATTTGCTCTGTCAGTCAGTGTATATTCTAAGAGCACTGCCAGAAGTGGAGATGCCGTGAACCGCTTCGTCGAGGACCATCCGGAATCTTTCAAGCTCTTGACCAGGATGAAACGAATTCAGTAGTTCCTGACATTCAATTTTTGAAAAATATTTGGCGAAGACTACCACAATGACAATGATCATTTTTCTTATTCTTCGAGTGCCTTCTCACAGAAGGTCGGTGATCATCATAGAGTAATTATTTCATTTTTGCGACCAGAATCACTTTCATATGGATCCCAAGTTACATGGGTGTATAGGAAAACGAGTTAGATGATAGGATTGCCAAGGAGGCTATTACATTGCCCCCCGTTGCCATAAAAAGTTCCAGCCAGTGATATTCGTTCTCAGCTGAGACATTTGATTATGTCCCATTGGGAGATGGAGTGACAGGCCACCCACACGTTTTCCAATAAGCTGACAACGATAAAAGGAACTAGGAAGGTCTGGAAGATTTTCCATCGAGTTTCTCGGAGAGAACCTGTGGTATTATGTGTCTTCGGATCGACCGAGGTATAGCAACACACTCTTACTTACTGAAGGGAGAACTTCCTTCTCCCCGTGTGTACTTACGGTGGTCATCTTACTGAGTACGTGGACCTGGCCGATCTGCACCGTAGTCTAAGTACCATCTCCCTCATTCTACGAGATGACGAGTCAAACTTTGTCATCCGTTGTATGAGGAATAGAGGCTTGTTTTATCATGTTTAAACGCGAAGTTTCTGTTTGTTTCTAATCCTGTTGACTAAGCTTTTCTTCTTTTAACTCGCTTTTTATCTTTGTTCGTTTTTGGATCTATTTATTTGAATGAAATATATCTCATTTCAAAAGAAGTGCCTTATTCCATTTTAATACATTTTAATCTATTTTAAAATCATTTTGTAAGAAAATAAGGAATTGCGATTTAGAGCCAGTGATTATTTTAAAATTCATAATCATTTTCTCATCATCGTCTTTGAAATTCTAGATTCTAGCCAGTGGGTACATTTTAATTATTATTATATTTCGTTTCATCTTGAACCGTTAGGGGCCGATGGCCTAGATGTTAGGCCCCTTTAAACAACAAGCATCATCATCAGCTGCTGTCATGAACTCTAAGACAATGTCAAAATTTAAAACGCATGCAGAGATTCCCTGCTGATTCCCGCTGATTATTTCGTGTGACTGGTGATCTATGGAGCTTTTGTCCGGGAGATAGTGGGTTTGAACCCCACTGTCGGCAGCCCTGAAGATGTTTTTCCGTGTTTTCCCACTTTCACACCAGGCGAATACAGGGGCTGTACATTAATTAAGGCCACGCCACTTCCTTCCCACTCTTAGGCCATTCCAATCCCATCGTCGCCATAAGACCTATCTGTGTCGGTGTGACGTAAAACAAATTGAATCGTTTGTTTCAGAAACGACACTTCTCCAACGTACCAAATTGTTCAGAAAACAGGAAAAACTGTCTGTAGTGTGTAATGTCATTTCTATCCTTCCGATATTTATTATGCTTATTCTACTGTTGAAAAGACTATGACAGATAGGCTGTTTGTATGAATTAGTCCAATACGTTACTTTACAGACTTTGTTGAAAATGGTGGAGACGTGCTGTTTCTGCAACAAACACCATTAATGAGAATATAAGGAAGTGTAACATTGATTTTAACGTCATTTCAATTTCAAAAGGAGCTTTATTTGTACTGAGGAAATACAGTGTTTAAACCCATTATTTAATAGTTATTTGCAAGACTTACTTATTTGCACGCATTATGATTAGACCACATTGTATAGAAGAAGAAATACATCCGGGAGACGGTAGGTTCGAATCCCACTATCGGCAGCCCTGAAGATGGTTTTCCATGGTTTCCCATTTTCACACCAGGCAAATGCTGGGGCTGTACCTTAATTAAGCCCACGGCCGCTTCCTTCGCCATAAGACATATGTGTGTCGGTGCGACGTAAAGCCCCGAGCAAAAAAAAAAAGAAACAGAATAATACTCCTTTTATGTCCCTTTCCAAAGTTCAAAATATATAAAAAACAAAGCAACACAATATAATACAAGTAACATGTAAGTCTCTTATATTTGAACAATGCTTCTTACTTCTATTGCGCTGATGTTGGCCATGCAAACAGTTCATTATAAAACTCATGGTGTTCTTCTGGTATGTAAGATTCCAACTTGTTTACGTCTGCCAATTTCTTTTCATTTAATGGAACACAGCCTTGTGGATGAACAAGTCTAGTTGGTAACACAGGGAGACGGGTTGCAGAAATAAGCAACTTGAAAGTATGAACGCACAGTCCATCAATACAGAATTTTCCTAAGACATGATTTGCCTCATACTGAAACTCCATAAATTGATTTATATGAAACGCGACTTTTGCATCTCTTTTCACACCTCTTCCTAGCGACTCAAGTGAAAGAACTGACCACAACTACTTTGTGAAGCGAACTGGTTTGAAGTAAAAACAACACCTCTCGAGGATAAGTGTTCTTTCTGCACTAAACGGAAACTTTCATTCGCAAATGACAGGCAGAGATATATGGTAGAAGTGTTTTTCTGTAAAAAATGGTATCCCTTCGTGCATTAATCATGGCAGGATTAATAACTCATATAGTGTCAAAAAGTGGAGAAGTGCTGTTTCTGCAACTAACCTTTTTACTCTACAACTGAAGACACTGTTGTTTCTCATTTGATGTTAGGTTATTATTATTATTTTTATTGTTATAGTGTTAATGAACATAATATTTAGCTTTCAGCATCACTGTTTATTGCCATACTTGTATTTCCGTTTCTTTATTATGTATTGTGTTCTGTTTATGCATTGGCATATATTTTTCAGTTTGTGTTTTACTTATTTTTCATTATGATTTTTCTCTTTCTTTTCTACTTTTATGTTCTGGATTTCTCGTAATTGTTGATCTTTACTTTCTTTCTTCATTATAAATCCTCCAAATCTGTTATTTAGCTTTGTTATCTTTGGATTGAGACATAGAACAATCCTTTATTTTATAATATTGTTGTTGTTGTTGTTTGAGACTTCAGTTCATAAACTGATTTGATGCAGCCTACTACATCCTACATCTGCTCCAATCCGCTCGTCATATTCATACCTTGCAAACCCCTACCGTCTACATTTTCCTCAAAAGGCCAACTGAACAAGTCCTGGGTGTCTTAAAATGTGTCCTATCATTCTATATGTTCTCGTCAAATTTAGCCAAATCGATCTCTTCTCGCCAATTCGATTCAGTATCCCTTCATTTGTGATTCGATCTACTCATCTCACCTTCAGCATTCTTCCGTAACACCACATTTCAAAGGCTTCTATTCCCTTTCTGTCTGTGCTAGTTATCGTTCATGTTTCATTCCCATACAATATCACGCTCCACCCGAAAGTCTTCAAGCATATCAATGTTCGAAGCGAGCAAATTTATTTTCTTAAGAAAGACATTCCTTACTTGTGCTAGTCTGCATTCTGTGCCTCCTTACTTCTGCCACCGTTAGTTATTTTACTACCGAAGTAAAAATATTCACCTAATTCCTTTACTTCATTTCCTAGTATAATATTTCCTGAATCACCTGACTTCGTTCGACTGCACTCCATTACTTTTGTTTTAGACTTATTTATCTTCATCCTGTACTCCTTCCCCAAGACTCTGTCCATATCACTCAGCAAATTCTCCAAATCTTCTGCAGACTCAGATAAAATAACAATATCATCGGCAAATCTCAGGGTTTTGATTTCCTCTCCTTGGATTGTGATTACCTTTCCAAATTCCTCTTTGATTTCCTTTACCGTCTGTTCTATACAAACATTGAAAAGGAGGCGGACAAACTGCAGCCTTGTCTCACTCCTTTCTGGATTGCTCTTTCTTTTTTCAAAGCCCTCGATTCTTATAATTGTAGACTGAGTTTTGTACAATAGTACATTTCTTTTATATGTGTATTATCCTGTAATTTACGTGGTTAAGTGTAAGAGAGGGCCACGAGCCCTAATTTCGCCAATGGTTAAGTCAAACATAAATAAATTAGTGAAGTAGAAAATGGTCTGCTGAAGCTTACTCGAAACCTTCTCTCACAGCTTCACATGACGGTTAGAGTAATTTGTGCTTCTCAGCTTTCAGTATGGTTGGATTCAGATTTTCACCGGTTCTGATACTGTAACGTGACCCGGTGTTATTTATTAAACTGACAGCTCACTTTCATTGAATATACTTTCTCTCCTTTAATTTGCCTACCCAGGCAGTGAGCTGCACCTTTGTTATAGATGAAATTTAATCGAAGAACGAGGCGGAAGATTTTTATCTGGTTATTTTTAATGAAGAGGACACTTTGAGACACGAAGCTCCATGACTTATTACACTTTCTCCTTGAATATATTGTAAGAAATTTCCGCATTACTTAATATGTGTTACAAAGTGGGAAGTAACTTAACGGCCTAGAGGATAGCAAGTTATAGTGACCATGGGAAAACAACAGTGACAGCATAGCAGCTGGCACCGAGTCTTTTCCCGACTCTCACGTATTTAAGACCGTTTTTAGTAACTGAAAGAGTGGGTTTGAAACCAGGCGACGTACAGGAAGTAGCTTTTTGAAGGACGGTCAAAAATGTTGAAATTCCTTAAGAGAATATAAACTTCCTGATCCATTTATTCAATATTTCAATAAACTATTCACATTTAAACAGTCATCAATCATCATGCAAACTAGGACATGTTTCGGCTCAATTTGAACCATCTTCAGGTAGAAATATTCAATTGTTCTGAAATGTTTACAAAACTTCTACCATTAAATTGGCCCGTGAATACACATTAAAGTATTTAAAAAATTAAAATAGTGTGGATAAGTGTAGTAATTAAAAGTATTTAAAATATTTAAGATAAATATTTGAGAGGGACACTAGTCCGACTCCTTGGTTGAGGCCTTCGGTTCAGAGGGACCCGGGTTCGAATCCCGGCTGGGTCGGGGATTTTAATCGCCTTTGATTAATTCTTCTGGCTCGGGGACTGGGTGTTTGTGGTTGTCCCAACAGATTTCCTCTTCATATTCAGACAACACACTACACTACCAACCACCACAGAAATACGCAATAGTGATTACATCCCTCCATATAGGGTTGTCGTCAGGGAGGGTATCCGGCCGTAAAAGAGGGCCAAATCCACATGTGCGGCGCAGTTCGCACCCGCGACCCCAAAGGGGTGGGAAAAGCGGTAGAAAAAGAAGAAGAAGATTTGACCAGGCGAGTTGGCCTTGCGGTTAGGGGCACGCAGCTGTGAGATCGCATCCAGGAGATAGTGGGTTCGAATCCTATTGTCGGTAGGACGCTTCCTTCCCACTCCTAGCCCTTTCCTATCCCATCGTCGACGTAAGACCTATCTGTGTCGGTGCAACGTAAAGGAACTTACCAAAAAGAAAAAAAAACGAGAGCGACACTATTTGTTGATGAAATGATGTGAATTGTTTTAAATGGGTGCCGGAAGACATCACATTGTAGAATGTTCATCTAAGTTTATGTTAAATCTGAGCACCTTACTGTCAATAAGGAAGCCTGTGAAGTTTCTGTTGTTGTTGATGAAATTTGGTAGGGAAACCACCGAAAACCTTCTTCAGGACTGTCGACAGTGGAGTTCGAACCCGCTATCTCCAGAATGCAAGCTGACAGCCACGTGACCCAAAACGCACGGTCAACTAGCTCGGTGAATATAAGCTTTGGAAATGTGGTGTTGCAGTAGAAGAATACTGAAGGTGCAAGCTTCAACCAGGAATATTCTTAGGCTACTAAAACATCAGATTATTCTGAAATTTTTCACTACGTAAGGATGAATCCGAAATAATAATAATAATAATAATAATAATAATAATAATAATAATAATAATAATAATAATAATAATAATAATAATAATAATACCGGGTGAGTTGGCCGTAACGCTTAGGGGCGCGCAGCTGTGGGCTTGCATCCGGAAGATAGTGGGTTCGAACCCCACTGTCGGCAGCCCTGAAGATGCTTTTCCGTGGTTTTCCATTTTTACACCAGACAAATGTTGGGGCTGTACCTTAATTAAGGCCACGGCCGCTTCCTTAAAACTGGGCCAAATCTACATGTGCGACACAGTTCGTACCCGCGACCCCACAGATATAGGAAAAGCGGTAGGAAACGAAGAAAATATTATCATTATTATTATTATTATTATTATTATTATTATTATTATTACCGGCTCCATTACTTAATGGTTAGCGTGCTGGCCTTTCGTCCAGAGGGTCTCGGCTTCGATTCCTGGCCAGTTCGAGGATTTTAAACTTCATTGGTCAATTCCGATGGCTCGGGGCCTGGGTGTGTGTGCCGTTTTCATCATTAGAATTCATCACAGGTAGGGGCCCATTCTAATAGACGCGCAGGTCGCCTACACGACGTCAGCTCGAAAGAGTTTCACCAGGCCTCCTCGGACGCCACACGTCATTATTATTATTATTATTATTATTATTATTATTATTATTATTATTATTATTATTATTATTATTATTATTGTTATTATTATTATTATTATTATTATTATTATTATTATTATTATTATTATTATTATTATTATTATTATTATTATTATTATGATTATTATTATCGCCATCATCAATAAGTAATTTATATTACAAACAGGTTCCTTTACTTCCGGTCATCTCCATATGCAGAAGGCTTTTAATGTTGAGCGATAAAATGATCACGATCACGTGACTGTAGATTGTGTCATCACTGGGGCGGAGTACCCAGTTCAACTCCTACATACATACGTATCTCAGCGTGGTCAGGTTTTCCGGAACCTCATACGGAAACAGGCGGTATAGTACGTGTGTAATTACTGGTTGTAGCGTGGGTCCGCTTGTTGCGAGGCATCAAGGGGGGCTGAGGATTCTCAGGCATCGTGTTACACCTGACAAGGGTCATACTACAGCACCTACGGCCAGGTCAGGTTGCTGTTCGCGAGCTACGGTTACAAGCTCCAAGGAGTGCAGCTAGAAATTCACGCCTCATTGTAGCTGGATTTCTATCAAAACTGGTCTTACATAACCTGAGACTAGTTTGTCTGCAATGATGTGTTGAAATATAGCTTCGTTACTGGATTTCAGGGTAAACTTCATTAAGAAATCTAACAATGCCATAGTTTCTTTTTCTTTCTTCCCTAGCGCTAATGGCGATTCAGCTAAGTTTTACTGTCGGATGCCCTTCCCGTTGCCAAGCGTATGGTGAAAGATCTAGCAGTGTGATGTGTTGAAGGTGTGTAATAGGACGATCGCATGCACTCCAACCCCTGACCCATAGGAATTAACTCTATGCTCTAAAAATCACTGGCCTCACTGGGAATCGAACTCGGTGCCATCTGAACCGAAAGCCACTACGTTGATCATTCAGTTAAGGAGACAGACAATATTGTTATTGGTTTTGCATCCCACTAACAATATTTACGATTTTTAATGATTATTGTTATTATTATTATTAACAAATACATCGCAATTGGGAAATATGCCGAGGTGTCGGAATTTAGACCTGTCGGTAAATCTACCGATGCGACGCTGAGGTACATTCAAATACTACCGGACTTTTCCGGAATCAAACCAGCCAGCTTCGGCTCAGTAGACCAACCACTCAACACCACAGGCTACGGAGTTGAAACGCCGTCTGAGGTATGTATTTTTTTTTTTTTTGCACCGACACAGATAGTTCTTACGGTGGCGATGGAATAGGAAAGGGATAGGAGTGGGAAGGAAGCGGCCGTGGCCTTAATTAAGGTACAGCCCCAGCATTTGACTGGTGTTAATGTGGGAAGTCGCAGAAAACCATCTTCAGGGCTGCCGAGTGTGGGGTTCGAACCCAGTATCTCACAAATGCAAGCTGACAGCTAAGTGACGCCAACTGCGGAGCCACACGCTTGGTGTCTGACAAGTGAGCTATACAGTGGCCGTGTAAACTGTCAATGAATACTCATTCATTTCCTTTACCTATTTCACTGTCTTGATATCCTCATTCTACAAAGGTTAATGGACAGTCTTTTCTTTCTTTTTTAGCAGTTGTTTTAGTGAGGGGCTTTCTGTCCGAGGAAGTAAAAGCGTGATCGGTTCACCTGGAAGGACGTGGATTCGATCCCCGTCAGGAAGTCGAAACATTTAAGAAACGAGATTTTCATTTCCGGAGGTCCACGTGGCCACAAGGTTCACTCAACATACACCAAAAATGAGTACCAGGTTAATTTCTTGGGGCAAAGGCAGCCGAACGTAAAGCTAACCACTCTACCCTATCAAGTGCTGAGGTTACAGCGAGTGGAAGCCTTTATCTTCCATCCCCTCCAAGGGCCTTCATAGCTTATATGGAGGTGACTTTGGTTTTATAGTTGCTTTAGTATAATTTCCAACCAATTTCGTTATGATCAAGAGCCCCAATAGAAAATTATTACGCTCATTATACGATATTTATTTTATACTAGCAGCTCTTGCAGCTCTTCTCGCGTTTACGTCAGAATGAATTAGACTTGTGCACTGTCAATTTTCAGTAACGATAGTGAACAGTCCAGCAACTTAATCCTGATCCGTCTCAATCAGTATCAATTAGAGTGTCCAAGGTCGTACTCAGAGCCTCTGCTTCTCACAGATTAGAGAGTATAATTTATTTTAAGGGTCCCAGATGCACATTCAATCACACAAAAATCCGCTTGCAAAGAAATACATCATTTGATACATTCTCGAAAAGTGAGGATATTTATAAACTGTAGATAGTTGGTTACCGAAGAGATGATGCTTGGAATCCTGCCACCTGCACAGTATGTTCATCCGATTTTAAATTTTAGATTTTGAATCATGTTTTGGGACGGTCGATTTTTGTGTGTGGTTGACTGTACATTTTCTTTGACTTAGTCCACATTTTCTTTCATTGCCCTTGTCTTCCACCCCAAAATTTCTCCGTCAGAGTGAAGAAGTACAACGGATTGACTAACACTAAAAGATTCTGAGTGACTCAGACAGTCAAAGCTCCGGCTTTCTGAGCCCAAATTGGCAGGTTCGATCTTAGCTTAGTCCGGTGGTATTTGAATGTGCTCAAATACATCAACACCGTGTCGGTATATGGAGTCCACGAACCTACTACGCAGGCGTAGCAGGGGGAGAGGTGATACTCCCACGTGGCGCGTCCCAGGTGGCGGTTAGGGGGGTCCTAACCGGCTTGCCGGCGGACTTGAGGGAAATAAAATACCTCTCACGGACCCAACACACAACCCCCTGTGGGTGGGGGACGCAGACGAAGAATACACCCACGGTATCCCCTGCCTGTCGTAAGAGGTGACTAAAAGGGGCGACCAAGGGATGATTGGGTTAGAACCATGAAACTAAATGTGATTAGTACCACCACACGGGGAACACCATGGGTCGCTGTCACTTGCGCGTGGTACCACTATGTTAGGTACCAAATAGGTTTTTGATTAGTAGCAATCAGGAGCACCGTGCGGTCAGGCTTTTACGGTACCTGTGGTTAGTAGCACTATATGAGCGACACCAGGGTTCTGGCTTGCCTATGATTAGTACCCACTATATTAAGGAACACCACGGGATAGTACGAGTCCCTGTGGTTAGTACACTTATGTGAAGAAAACCATAGGTTTGCGTTGCCTGTAAATGGCGCCGCTATGTGTGAAACACCATAGGTCTGTATTACATGTGCGAATTTCATTACCTGTGAGTTGCACAATAATGTGTGGAATACTGCGAGTCTACGATACTTTTGATTAGTACCGCACCATGACAAATACCATGGTTCTACTTTCCAAGCGATAATTACCATTATGAGAAGCCGATGACGTATACTTTGGACCCCATTAGCTTGCAAGCATCATCGATTCAGTATTGAGCTCTAGAAGCAGTCCCTTGGTCAGTACTAGGCCTACTATTGTTTTCCATCAGTTTCTGAGACTGAGGCATTGCGGGTCGGCTCCACTGATTGTTTTAACTTCATATCCATCCGTTCATTTTTCGTCCTCACGCTTTATAGTCTGGTCAGTGGAAGATTTTGGATTTTTATTTTGTCAGTGCATTTCGTCTCATTTTGTACCATCAGGGGCCGATGACCTAGATGTTAGGCCCCTTAAAACAACAAGCATCATCATCAGGTATACGGAGTGCACGGACGTGGCTGATCTGCGCCGCAGTTAAAACTTCCGAGCACCTTATATCTTACTCTACGAGATGACGAGCAGTCACAAGACTTCCTCATCCGTTTTATGAGGCACACCGGCCTATTTTGTCGTGTTTAAACAGTGAAGTTTCTATTTATTTTTAATGTTTATTTTATTGTTAACTAAGTTTTTATTCTATTGACTACGTTTCCGTCTGTGTGTATTTTTAATATGTTTTTTAAACTTTCACGTTGAATGAAATATTTGATTTCAGTTCAAAGGCAGTGCCTTATTCCATTTTATTATATTTGAATTTATTTCTTATCATTTATAAGAAAATAAGATCCGTCGATGATTTTAAATTCATAATAATTTTCTTCATCATCATTTTTTAAAATCCTAGTCAGTGGATAAATTTTAAATTTTAATTATTATTACATTTCGTTTCATCTCGTACCATTAGGAGCCGGTGACCTAGATGTTAGGCCCCTTTAAACAACAACAGTCATCATCATCATCCTAATCAACCTTTGTCCGTTAATTTACCAGCACCTAAAAGAACTCACGCGGGACAAAATTCTGGCACCTTGGCATCTCAGAAAACCATAAAAGTAGTTATCTATCTAGGTATTCTGCCTTATGGCAGGTCTTGTCATGGGATGAACCTCTTCCACTGTTGCCTGTCCTGCGCCAAGTTTTTCATGTCCGAATATTTATTTCCTTGGATATTGTCCAACATTTGATATGTTTTCCTTCCTCTTCCTCGTTTGCCTTTCACCATTCCTTCTATTCCTTCTTTCAGTAAACAGTCCCTCCTCAAACAATGTCCGATCCAGTTCATTTTTCTCCTTCTAATGGTTTGTAACATACTTCGTTCTTCTCCAACTCTTCGTAATACCTCCTCATTCCTTACCCGGTCTTCCCATTTCACTCGTTCTATTCTCCTCCATACCCACATCTCTAGTGCCTCCAATCTTCTCTCATCTTTCTTTCTCAATGTCCAAGTCTCTGCGCCATACAGCGCTATGCTCCAAATGTAACACTTAGCAAGTCTTTTCCTCAAATCTTTGTTTAGTGGTCCACAAAATAATTTTGATTTTTTCCTAAAGCCTTCTTTTGCTATGGCAATTCTTTTCTTAATTTCTGTTGTGCAATACATATCATCTCTGATCATACTTCCCAAATACTTGAAGTTACTGACTTGCTCTATTTCTTCTCCTCCTATACTAATATGGCAACTTCTACCTTTTCCTCCAATTATCATACTTTTGGTCTTCTTCTTATTAATTCTCATTCCATATTCTTCTAGTTTCATGTTGAGTTTATCTAACATTTGTATCATTTCACGTTCGCTTTCTCCCATCACAACCATATCATCTGCAAATCTTATACATTCTACTCTCCTACCTCCAACACAAACTCGCTAGGGACTGAGTGTTTGTGTTTGTCTGGACTCTCTCCTCCTCATATTCAGACAACAAATAACACTACCAACCACCACAGAATAACACAAGAGTGATTACATCCCACCATACAGGGTTGGTATCTAGAAGGGCATTCTGCCGTAAAACAGGGCCAAATTCTCATGTGTGAGTCAGTTCGCACCCGCGACCCCATAGGTGTGGGAAGAGCGGTAGAAGAAGATGACAGCATCTTACTGGCCAGTTCTAAATGTTTACACATACCAATCCCTTCTTTTGTTATTGTGCAGATTTGGTAAATTACAATTATCTTTTTACTATCTCTTTATTGCTTCTCTTTTCATATAGCGAATAATTTTCCATGGAACTGTGCTTGTGATCTAGAATAGAAATTACGCTTCAGACGTGAGGTCACTAATGACCGGCAAGTTCACCTGATCCTAAGCGGAAATGACTTGACACTTTTTATTGGGCGTCATGTGTCTGAAGAATTACATTTTTTGTGGTCTATATTGTGACCGTACCGGCACAATTAGTATTTATTTCAAATGATATGCTTGGTAAGGAAGCTGGCAGCAAGCTTTCTTTGTGTGGATGCTGGGGGTATCGTCAGGTTGCGCAATACGAAGCCCGCCAGAGAGGCGCCCTCACCCGCCCACTGGGTGGCTTAAGGAATCCCCGAGCTAGGCACACGTCATAGAAGAAGCAGGAGAAGAACACTATTTAGCGACTCCATATTGGAAAACATCTGCCAGCGTACAGGGATGCCAAAGCGATCGGGCAAAATTTAATGCATTTTCGGCATAAATAAGGCTTAATTAACAATACTCCACCCGTTAGAGTATTGGGCTGAATTTTGGTGGAATTATAAAGTCAAGAGTTCTGGTAGAAAATACTCTCCAAGCGAAAGGCGTTGGTAAACAACTTACATAATACCCATAGCGTACGGACGCGATGGCTGAAGCCAGATGCCTTTGGGGATTCCCTACTTCCCCTCCAAGATGATAAATTAATTACGGCAGATCCGCCGAACATATCCAATTCCGCATGGCATAGCGTACTTGTGCATATCCAAGTCACACAGTCTAGCGTATTGCTAATTTCGACAGGCTGGTTTATCCAGGAGCAGTCGAAATAAGAGTGGGGATGAAGTCACTAAACCGCCCCTACCACCGGGGCTAGTATAAGTTTTTTGCAGTTCCAGGGAACTGGAGTAGTCGTTGAGGAGCTTTCGACGGGAAACGACGGTCGCTTCGCTATCGGATTACCGCTCCTTGGTATACTATGTGAACAAAGCGGCAGGGAAAATCTTTCAGTTTTTTATGTGATTATAATTTGTGATAGGCAACAGACGATTACGGTAATGAGATATACTTAAGATATCGGTTGCAAAGTAGACTAAGACTTCGTGAAAGATGAAGTAGGATTTTGCATAACAACTACTTGATAGTACGTAGAATTTCTCGAGCAGAACAAAGAACTGTATAAAATCACGCTGTTTCTGAACAGAGCGTAGGTCAGATTATTAACTGATGAACAATCTAGTGAGGAGTGTTCCTGAACTATTAAACCATACAGAAGATAGGGATAGAAAATTCTGCATCATACGAATGCAGGGAACGCCCGGTTTAACAGTGTAATAGACTAGCTGAAAGTAGCCGATATATTCATCTCCTTGTAACTGGCAGTGGGTAGACAAAGAAGTAATAGGAGTGAACGGTAACACGTGTGCAAGAAATTGATAAATTGTGTGAATTACAATCTAATTTCAGTGATCCTTGTGTTACTAAAATGGATTACGCAAGACAAGATATGGAACTTCTGAACTCCAGGACTACAGGATCCAGCGCCATGGAGTAATCCAACATGGGCAGGCCTCCGGATCCTCCGGACAGGGCCGAAGACGTCAACTGTTGAGTACCAAGTTATGTTTATTTCCAATGCTAGTATTTCCCTTTGTAAATAATAGTCATGAAGTATATGGTTAAAATAACATATATAAATAGGTTTAATCCGCCCAAGAATGGTCGGGAATCCTTTTATTCATTTTTAATTAATTAATTAGATATGGGAAGGGAGTGATCCTGTGTTAGTGTATAGAATAGGGGACCCCTTTTAGTGGACATATTTGCATGTTATTATAATTTGTTTATTTAGTGCTGAGAAGGAATTGAGGGGGGAAAAGGAATAGAATGATATGTAGATTAATAATGTAGATCTCATCTGAGCAAGTGCCTAAGTTACGTAGGGATTAGCGAGGTGACAGAGTCATCAACAAGTGCCCGTATGAAAGGAAAAACTTGGGCTAGAATCAGCACTATGTTCGTAAAGTCAGAAATAGCATGTTGTTGCATGGTAGTATAAGTTTTGGCTGTAACTGGTGATGTTCAAGGAATGACGTGCCGAGGTTTGAACCCCTGTCCTCCACTACACTATTGAGGTTAGATGTAGAAGGTCTGGTAGTGGTTTGGAAGGATTTAATAATTTAAATTAATTTGAATTTCATTATTATTATTATTATTATTATTATTATTATTATTATTATTATTATTATTATTATTATTATTATTTTCTTAATGTAACTTGAGCAGTGTTTTGATACTGTACATTTCAAGCAAACGGTTAGAAGATTCTTATTCTTATTATTATTATTATTATTATTATTATTATTATTATTATTATTATTATTATTATTATTATTTTCTTAATGTAACTTGAGCAGTGTTTTGATACTGTACATTTCAAGCAAACGGTTAGAAGATTCTTATTATTATTATTATTATTATTATTATTATTATTATTATTATTATTATTATTATTATTATTATTGTTACGGACATATCCGTGGTAGGTAGAGGTGAAAGAAGGTGCGGGTGTGAATGGGTTTCAAGCTACGGAATTAACGTGCAATGTAAAATTAATTTAAAATTTAACTAGGTTATATTTTCTTTTCCAAAAACAAGAGATAACAATCATAACAGGTACAGAGTAGCAAAAATGTAGGTACAATATTACTGGATTCGGGCTCAGTGCCCTTACTTCATAACTCTTGGGCAATCAGCCCCGCCTTACTCCAAAAAAAATTTTAGCCAAGGGGCAGAAAACCCCATTCATGCCCAGGAGCACTGGCTCCAAACATTACACATAAAGCCTGCGCGAGGCATACAGAAACAAATTTCAAAGAGCGATCCGCTCTCAAAATTGTAAGCCTATCACAAGGCCACACCAAACTCTACCTTCAAGCTGTCCTCTAAGGACGTATTCACAGGGGTAAAATACCCAACCTACTGAGGTCTATTACATGAAAAGAAGGTTGATTACATAACCTCTAAAATAACAATTTGAGAGGAGGCGAACTTGCACTCCTAATACACTTTGTTTTTAAAACCTAATCTGGCTCTGGGCCACTAACGCAAGGGCTAATCCCATACTACAGAGGTGACTTAGAGAAGAACACTTTACATTATATAAACGAAGAATAGTTTGAGAAAATAAGTTCACCTCAAAACAAATGTGAGTGGGAGCTCGAGAGGGTTAGCACTCTCTATTCCAATATGTAGCTTTACAAGAAAAAGATGAAAAGAGTAATTACATTTTAGGAGAAGGTTACATGATGGAAATGCTTTGAACCCGCCGCGAGTGTTAAACTGCCGACCTAGCAAGAAAAGAAGTTATTAATAGGCCATTACCTGGTGTTGAACGGCTGAAGAAGAAAGAGGCGCTTCCCGCCTCCTGCTATGTACTTAATACACTGAAAGATGGAACAGAAGTGGCCCGGAGACCCCAAAATCAGCAGTTTAAATACTCTCGCGGAAGTTTCTAGGCGTTAGGGGAATGAAAACACCCGCCCACAATGTTTTTATTGGATAGGACCCCGCAACAGATACAAGTTGGGGGAAGATACACCAGATTGGTCAGAAATTACTAAAAGAAATTCGGGATTGGATAAATCTAAAACAAGGGGAAAAAGAGGGGTATACAGCCAACTTAAACAATAACAGAAAGAAATTTAACAAGAAACAAACTTTTGAAATAAAAATTTCTCCAACAAATAGTTCTTTGACTCCGCACTAGGGTGCGCTATTGTTGATCTTCAGTAGTGTCCTCTAGAAGAGAAAGTTCACACTTCTTACTTCAAGCGAAACAAAAACACATCAAAGGTGACACAGTTCAAAAACTCAAAATTTTCCACGTGGTGACATCTTCTGAGAAAGTAGAGAATTAATAGAATAGATAAAGTTCAACCTTCCTCCAGAAGAGGAGTTTCAACTGGCGCAACTTTTAAATAAACGGTGTAGAGGTGTACCGCCCGGTACAATTATTATTATTATTATTATTATTATTATTAGTATTGTTATTATTTTACCTAAGGTATTTTGATTGATGATTTATACCGATAGATAGGGTAGTATCTGATAGGTACACACACTCGCCTCAGAGGCGGAGAAATAGGAGTATTGCTATGGTCAGGGGCTAACGGATGGTGCACTTTGGAAGGAGAGAAGACACGAGTCGAACTCCAGACCTCCAGAGATATGAGAGAATGAAGTGTGAATTAACGGTCGAATTTGAGAAATGATTCTCGTGTACTGAATGTATGTGGGCTGGTCCGAGCATTGAATAAAATGTGCCAGTTTTCTAATGAATTAATTTGATGGACACAGAGAGAAAAGGGCCTAGCGGGAAGCAGGCTGAATGGTGTTTTTTTTTGTCTCCGGACCGTGGGACAAGTGTCAGCTGTGAATTTATGGCTGAGAGGGGAGAATCTGGAACAGGGAGGAAGATATACAAGCAGAAAGGTTGGTCGAACCAACATTCTGGTTTCTTTGAGAATAAAGACAGCAAGTGCTTTAATTGCCACCCCGTAGACCATGACCTACAGAGCAATATAGATGTTTATTTTTGTTATGACAGTTCGATACACGATTAGATTAATTAGGGCTTGATTACAGTACCCTGGATGGAGACGACCAGAGTCTCAGGTTCGAACCTCATGTGGGCACAGCAGCGATCAACAGCTCGCTAAGACAGCGGGTTACAACGGTTAAATTACAGCCATCGTCTTTATTGATACATGTGTTTGATATATTTTCTTTTTCAGGATGTGTTTTTGTTGGTTACTTTTAATCGATGTCGATTTGAATCTAGACTTCGTGAAAGTCCACTGGTAGTGATTGCAAATGATAGTTCGTTGTTCAAGTCTGTGTTTATTTTATATGGAAGACTTGAGTCCTTTTTCTTTCCTTCTCCGTGTTTTAGTGACGGATTTCTGATATGGTCAGAATGTTCGGATTAATTATGTTTTTAATCTTTACTTCATTGATTCCTAGCGTTAGCCGACCATTCAAAGGCGGACATTTTTCTTTTGTGTAAATAGAGTCTAATGTGTAATACGGCATTCAGTCCCATGGAATACTCGCATTGGGGGAACATGGCTTGTTTTGTTTGTTTTTGTGAATATGATAGGGTACTCAGTGGTTTATGCTAAACCGGGTGATGACGCGCACAAAACAATTGCGATAATACACAAACAATTTGTGTAGCATCCATCCAAACTAATGTAATAATTATGTAAGCAATATATGACACAGGCAATTCAAAGTGATAGTATGTGAAAAAGTGAAATCATATTAACAACCTCTCGGTTATTCTCTGTTTTGGTAGAGAGGGATATGGATATTTACGTCTGTGTCAAAAGGGAAAATTTATTGGAGTAGAGAAAATAACAGCTAACGTTGCCTTTCACATAGATTTTGTCTGTGGAATGTGGAGGTAACAGCCGATGTCAATGGCAGCCCGGATTTTTCCGCTGCTAAAATAAGTGATTTGCTCATATTAATTGTGTCAGAAGTATCAAGAGTGTATGTAAATTTGTATATTTCACCGAGTGAGTAGTAAATTGTTCCAAACGATTTTATGCCTATCTATACCGAAAAACATGCATCCAGAATCCTCTTCCGTTCATTGTAGGCCTTTAAGATAGCTTATGTTTGATAGCCTCTTTATGCCGCGAACGTTCTTCGGCCCTGAGGAGTCCGTGTTCAGACCTCAGGAACGGGAGAGTAGCTGTGATCTAGCTGAGTCGAATGCTCGATAACTCTTTATGTGAGTGGATTAAGTATACAATCCCAATGAGGAGAAATCGGCACAGACCGAAAAGATCCCTTGACTATCGACTTCCGTGGAGCATGGTCCCATGTGTTCGTGACCCGAAAGGGTTGGTTTGTTATCACATGGTCCCATGAGTCATGGGGGACGGTGGGAAAGGTCCCATATGGCGCCCAACGTGGGGCATTTTCGGCATTTTCGGCATTTGCGTGTAAGCATTTTCGGCATTTTTCGGTAGGTATTTTCGGATTTGAATTTTTTTTCTTTATTGGGCGCATGGCACATATGCCTAAGTTAAAATGGATAGGAATGGCCAATTATGACAAGGAACTGATTTAGTTCATACTTGGATGCACGTAATTGGACCAGTAGGTAAGTCTGAATGACTAAGTACATAAATAAATGTTAATTTGAGGAATTTTTCGGTATGTCGTGGTTATTATTATTATTATCATTGCAATAACCATGACGGTCATTCAAAGCAATGGACGTACCCGGAAGGTAAATAAGGAGTCAATCGAGTCCAGGAAACAATGAAATGATTTTCCAGAATCTGGGGAAAAATGAATATCGATACCCTTCAGGTAATCATATTCGCGGGTATGAGTCGGAAGGTACTGTTTGATGTAGGCCTCATTGCTAGTAGTGAATGTTATTTACATATTAAGGTAGATTTCTCGTGATTTAGCAAGGGTAACCTCAGGCCCTTGAGCTGATTATGAAATGGCAATAAATTAGGTTTCAGACGGAAAGTCTTGGGACGGTATGACCTATTGTATCGGGTATATCTGCCTCAATGCTTGACGGATGACCTGCCTTATTGGCATGTACCACCAGTGTTGGTAATTTAATGCGCGCGTGATTAATTTATTCAAAATTGATTATTGATGAAAAAGGCTATGTTTTTAAAAGTTGTTTATGCACTCGGTGAAACAGGGGTGTACATGTTAGGCAACTTCGAGTTAGCCGTGTTTGAGGCGGTGTTTTGGAATTAATGTTTTGATTTTCAAAATTTTTCGAAGTTGAACGGGGGGAACGCATTCTTGAATGAACATTGTTTTGTGCGTCTATCAACCCGAGGTCCAAGGTCCGAAGGTGAAGGGGGTCTCATTTTAATTAAAACAGTTGTATTATCATGGATATGGAGGCGTTAAAGGAACTCTTACGGGAGATGAGTGAGGATATTCAGGCGAATTTAATGGAAAAACTGAATCAATCTAATGAGGACATGCAGGCAAAATTTAATCAGAATAGCGAAGACATGCAGTGTATGAAGGAACTGATGCGGAAAAATAGCGAGGAGATTCGGGATAACCTAACGGAAAAACTGAATCAAACGAGTGAGGATATTCAGGAAAAGATGACGGGAAAACTGAGTCAGGCTATTGGAAACATTCAGGAAAACCTCAAAGAAATGATAGACCAGGTACAGACAGAGTGTAAGGTAGGAAGGGAAGAAATAAATAAGCGATTACAGCGAATCGATGAGCGGCAGGACGAATTGGTCGAACAATTGAGAGTCGATCGGGAACGCTGCATTAAGATAACCGAACGTTTAGAAGAGCGAGTAGGGAGCGTTGAGGCAAAGCAGGAGGAGATCAGTAAGACCATGGATACGGCAATTGAACGCATTGACTGTGTTGAGGCTCAAAGCACAAGTGTCGCGGAGCAGTTAGACCAACATATGAAGGCGACAGTTGAATACCAAGAAAATCAGCGTAGGGAAACTGAGGCAATAACTCGGGAAATATCCCAAACCCAGATGAAGCTGAATGATGTACGCCATAAAGCCGAAGCGTGACGACAGGAGTTTACCGACACGATCGAACTGCGTGTAGCAGAGGAAAGAGAGCTAACGTCCGTAAACATTACCGCGATCCGGGAAGGAATCGACAAGAGGGACGATAAACTTTCAGACAGGATCGAGGATTGGTCACATAGAACTCGGAAGGTCAAGCTCAAAGTAGACATCCACGACGCCATAATTCAGGAATTAAAGGAAGAGTTTGGGAAAATTAAAGTAGGGAAGAATTTTCAGGAAGTTGGGAAGGAATTTAGCCCAATGAAACCAACTCAATTTAATCCGTTCGACACAAAGCCCGAATCCGAAAGATCAGGACTCTTCCAGACAATGAATATGAGTCAAGATCAGATAGCGGGGACACCAGGGCATAACTCAACATTCCTTCCTGTCGAACCGATCCCCATCTATAACATGGTGAAGATGGCGGACGACAAACCAAAACGTTTCAAACCCGGCGGGAATATGACGCCAAAGAAGTTTTTGATTGAGATGGACGGTTACATGAGCGATAACCGGATCTCGTCTGAACGAAAGTTACGGGTTGTCGAGAAATTTTTAGAGGACCAGGCCCTTGTATGGTTCCAAGCATTTCGATACTGCTTCGACGGGTACGAAAGCTTTAAGAGGGCATTTCTAGACAAATATTGGGGAATGCAAACGCAGCAGGGTTTGCGCCTCGAACTGTACTCACGTCGGTATTCGATGACGGGACCGACGCGCTTCTGCGAGTACTTCACAGGACAGCTAGTGAAGATGAGGGAGTTGGACAACCCTCCGGCAGAAGGCGAACTATTGGCAGCGCTCACAAAACAATTTCCCGCTGACGTGCAGCGTATCTTGATAGCGGCAGATGTAAAAACAGCTGTTGAGATGGAGCAAGTGTTGCGGCACCTGGACCAGACGTCGGGTGGCCAACACATGCGGACCAGGCAGACTGAAATGGTAAACACCGTGAACTGCCAAGGAAATGCTAATTCGGTCGGTCAAAAGGACCAAGGGACAAGTACGCGGGAATTGTACGTTACAAATAACCATTCAAGGGATAGTAGGTGGAATCCTCGTCCGTGGAAGGAGGATAGGCGGAGTTACGGTCGGCAATCCTATACGAGAGATAATTACCGTAAGGACCGGCGACCCTATCCGAAATGGCAACCTAGAAATGATAGGAATCCGCAACCACGGGGAGAGTATCGTCAGGGAGACCAGAACGACCGCAAGAAAGAATCTCAACGGTACGTTAAAGAAATGCGCGAGGCGCGAAGTAATGGAGACATATGGGAGCAGCCCATAAGGCAACTCTCCCAAACAAATGAGTGTCAAGGGGCAGAGAGTCTTGCGTTACAGCAGCATAACGCGAATCAAGGGAGGTTGAACCCCTGTGCGCCAGAGTATGAGGCCACAGAGGGGAATCGCCTTAAAAAAAAAAGCCCAACTACTAAGCGGGGAGATAGCCGGATTTTCGGAAGCTATCGATCCTCAGGAGACGTCATGGACGGTCATTACGATAGACACCTGGGTGGTGCAAGCTGACGATTTACTGGAGGAACAGTTGAAAACAGACATTAAGGTCATAAGAGAACTACCCGTTATTTACATCAGGGTTAACGGGGTTCGAGTTCGTTGTCTTGTGGACACGGGAGCCAGCGTGAGCGTTGTCTCTAGAATTCTATTACAAGAACTTCAATCCAAAAATGATATCCCGGTTATCCCAATATCACATGTTAAGGTTCGTGGAGTAATTCCGGACAGGACCACAATCTGCAATAGCCAAGCGTATCTGGACCTGGAGATTGGAAAGGACATTGTTTCCCATCCATTTATCGTTTTATCCAAAATTGAATATAATATTATCATCGGTTCAGATTTCTTAAGGGAATATAAAGCCCACATTAATATGGAGACGAACGAAATTTGTTTAAAATTTGATTCGGCCCAAACCGAGATGAAGTTAAATGATTTTGAGGACTTAGAAACCGAGGAAAGAATTTGGACGACACAGATCTGTTCAGGAAACCCGGAGGGAGAAGAAAGCGGGATAGGATTGGACGTAATCTGCCACAAAGTCTTTGAGGAATCTGGAATGACAATCGCAGCATTGGAGACAGAAGAGGAACCATCGTTGGATTCAACCATTCAAGGGAAAATTCATGAAGCCAAAATTGGGGAAAATGAAAAGGACCAATTACTCAAAATTTTAGAACAATGTAAAGAAGTTTTCGGTTCGCGACCGGGGAAGATCCCAAACTTTCAATATACCTTGGTAGTCAACAGTTGGGAACCTTTTAGGCAACGCCCGTATCCGGTACCAGAAAAGTATCATGACAAAGTCAGTAAAATCATTGGCGAGATGGAGGCTAGTGGTTTAATTATGAAGTCCCCAACACCTTTCCTGAACCCACTCGTAATTGTTGAAAAAGCGAATGGGTCTCTTCGCGTTTGCCTTGACGCGAGGGCTATTAATAAACGCTTAGTCCCCGAGTATGATCAAGCCCCTTGTATCAAGGACATCCTGAAGAAATTTCGGCATATGAAGTTGTTTTCTGGGGTCGACTTAACTTCCTCTTTTCATCACGTAGAGTTAGACCCGAAGACCAAAATTTTGACTGGGTTTATGTTTGACCAGACGACATACGTCTTCAATCGGCTTCCGTTCGGCATTATGAACGCGGGATCTGCTCTTATCCGAGCTCTCGATAGAAACCTTAGCGATGAGGTAAAGGCATTTACGGTAAGGTACATCGATGACATTTTGGTGGCATCTGAGACAGTCGAGGACCATCTCGAAAAGATCAAGAAGCTCTTGCTCGATCTGGATCGAAACAACTTTAAAGTCAACCTCCCAAAGTCACAGTTCTGTCAAAGGAGTATTTTATTTTTGGGACACGTGATTGACTCCGATGGCGTGATCCCAAACCCCGTCAAAATTCAAGCAATTCAGAACTTTCCAAGACCAACTAGGGTCAAGCACGTTCGGCAATTTTTAGGGGTCTGTAATTTCTTCTCTGATCACTGTTCTGGGTATACTGAAGTCGTAGCACCCCTCCAAAATTTGCTAAAGAAAAATAACCGTTGGAAGTGGGACGAGAAATGCGAAGCCGCTTTCAATAAGACGAAGGAACTCCTCGCCAACAGCATTAAATTAGGTTACCCAGATTATTCTAAGAAATTCATTGTGCAAACAGACGCATCGAAAATTGGGGTCGGTGCTGTATTGTACCAAGAAGACCCGGAGGCACAACCAAAAATCACGTATCTGGCATTTATGAGCCGCAAATTGAGATCTCACGAGCTCAAATACACAGTGACTGAACTCGAGATGTTGGCTATCGTCACAGCCCTAGGTCACTGGCGGAAGTATATCTATGGCTTCCCCATTGTCCTTCGGACAGACCATAAGGCCTTAACTTTCATGCTCAAGTCGACAATGACGAGCGAAAGGGTCAATCGTTGGTGTCTTTTCGTCCAACAATTTGCCTTAACGGTTGAGCATTGTGCTGGAAAAAACAACATTATTGCAAATGCCCTAAGTCGAAACCCGGACTCCAGCGAAACTTCCATTTTTCACATCCAGCTGGAAGATGAAGACCATGCCACTCTAGAAAAGTTGAAAACTATAGGGGAGGAGCAGGAAAGATATCCGGAAACAGGGAAATTGATCGAGTTCTTCAAGCGGAAATTACAACCGGGTACCGCCGAGCACTCAGAAATAGAGAAGAAGGCAGAACGGTACAATTACTTCAACGGGATTCTCCATAAGTTTGTCGATGATAATCACACTCGATACAGGATTGTAGTGCCGCCCGTTTTACAAGAGGACTTAATCTGGTTGGCACACCGAGCCATTGGTCACGCCGGGATCGACAAGGTTGTATCAACGTTAAAGGAAACCTTCATTTGGCCAAATATGAGGAAGATTGTCCGCCGTGTACTGATGACATGCGATATATGCCAGCGGGTGAAGCACAACACCTTTTTGCTTAAACAACTGCCGCGACCTTTGTTGCCGAAGCAGCCCAAAGAGCTCTTCGCGCTAGATTTTTACGGTCCCTTACCCAAGGCACGACGCGGGATGCAGCATATTTTGGTTTGCGTCGATGTCTTTTCGAAGTTTATCCAACTTTGCCCCGTACAAAAAGCGAATACCAGAGCTGTCATCAATCAGATAAAGAATAAAATCATTCCGAGGATGGGTAAACCGGAGTGTATTTTGACAGATCAAGGTTCTCAATTCACGTCCGGAGATTTTAAAAGGGATATTGAACGATTAGGGGTGAAGCATCACCTGAGTTCGATTCGCCACCCCGAATCAAATCCAGCCGAGCGAATCATGCGGGAGATAGGCAAATTTTGCCGGATCTACTGTTCCCGTCAACATTGGCGATGGGTGGACGTCCTTCCTATTATTGAGGAATGTGTGAATGGGACGGTCCACGAGTCAACTGGGATGATCCCAAGCGTCGTTCACTTCGACGAAGTTCCTAAGAGACCCTGGGTGAATGCAATCCAATGCCCTCAAGACCCCCGCTTATCCGTGGAACTCTGCATACAGACAACGGCGGAATATTTGAAAGGACAGGCAGAGAAGCGATTACGGCGATTGCGCGGAAAAAGGTACCATCGTCCGCTGCGAGTTGGAGAACTTGTTCTTGTCAAACGACCAGCGATCTCCGATCCCGCAAATAAAATTTATCATAAGTTTGCGGAGCTATACATTGGGCCGTATCGGATCATCGAAAATTTGGATAATAATTCCTACAAGGTCCAGAGCATGGACGGCACGACTGAGACAGTGTACAATGCCGCCAATTTGAAATTGTACCATCCTCCAGGAAGCAGCAGAATAGACGCCAATCAGGTGGACGAGAACGCCGAAGAAGAGGAAGAGGATCTGGAGAGAGACGAAGATGAGGATCCAGGGGACGAAGAAGAAGATGGTGAAGAAGATCCAGCAGTCCATGTAATGACGGTGGAGGAACGAGATGATTTGAGTGACCAGAGTTGTGAGGAGTGCATAGAGCTGTACCAGAGACGCAACATTATGGCACGAGTATGTTTCTTGCTCCAGAGAGAAAATGCCCAGTTGAGGTTGGAATCACAGAAACTTAGAGCAGCTAAAGAAGATTGATCTTAGGACGGATTGAGTAGTAATTCTTCAAGAAATTCGCAACTCCGTTTCAAATTTCTTGAAACCAACGGAGGGGCAGATGTGACCGTACCGGCACAATTAGTATTTATTTCAAATGATATGCTTGGTAAGGAAGCTGGCAGCAAGCTTTCTTTGTGTGGATGCTGGGGGTATCGTCAGGTTGCGCAATACGAAGCCCGCCAGAGAGGCGCCCTCACCCGCCCACTGGGTGGCTTAAGGAATCCCCGAGCTAGGCACACGTCATAGAAGAAGCAGGAGAAGAACACTATTTAGCGACTCCATATTGGAAAACATCTGCCAGCGTACAGGGATGCCAAAGCGATCGGGCAAAATTTAATGCATTTTCGGCATAAATAAGGCTTAATTAACAATACTCCACCCGTTAGAGTAGTGGGCTGAATTTTGGTGGAATTATAAAGTCAAGAGTTCTGGTAGAAAATACTCTCCAAGCGAAAGGCGTTGGTAAACAACTTACATAATACCCATAGCGTACGGACGCGATGGCTGAAGCCAGATGCCTTTGGGGATTCCCTACTTCCCCTCCAAGATGATAAATTAATTACGGCAGATCCGCCGAACATATCCAATTCCGCATGGCATAGCGTACTTGTGCATATCCAAGTCACACAGTCTAGCGTATTGCTAATTTCGACAGGCTGGTTTATCCAGGAGCAGTCGAAATAAGAGTGGGGATGAAGTCACTAAACCGCCCCTACCACCGGGGCTAGTATAAGTTTTTTGCAGTTCCAGGGAACTGGAGTAGTCGTTGAGGAGCTTTCGACGGGAAACGACGGTCGCTTCGCTATCGGATTACCGCTCCTTGGTATACTATGTGAACAAAGCGGCAGGGAAAATCTTTCAGTTTTTTATGTGATTATAATTTGTGATAGGCAACAGACGATTACGGTAATGAGATATACTTAAGATATCGGTTGCAAAGTAGACTAAGACTTCGTGAAAGATGAAGTAGGATTTTGCATAACAACTACTTGATAGTACGTAGAATTTCTCGAGCAGAACAAAGAACTGTATAAAATCACGCTGTTTCTGAACAGAGCGTAGGTCAGATTATTAACTGATGAACAATCTAGTGAGGAGTGTTCCTGAACTATTAAACCATACAGAAGATAGGGATAGAAAATTCTGCATCATACGAATGCAGGGAACGCCCGGTTTAACAGTGTAATAGACTAGCTGAAAGTAGCCGATATATTCATCTCCTTGTAACTGGCAGTGGGTAGACAAAGAAGTAATAGGAGTGAACGGTAACACGTGTGCAAGAAATTGATAAATTGTGTGAATTACAATCTAATTTCAGTGATCCGTGTGTTACTAAAATGGATTACGCAAGACAAGATATGGAACTTCTGAACTCCAGGACTACAGGATCCAGCGCCATGGAGTAATCCAACATGGGCAGGCCTCCGGATCCTCCGGACAGGGCCGAAGACGTCAACTGTTGAGTACCAAGTTATGTTTATTTCCAATGCTAGTATTTCCCTTTGTAAATAATAGTCATGAAGTATATGGTTAAAATAACATATATAAATAGGTTTAATCCGCCCAAGAATGGTCGGGAATCCTTTTATTCATTTTTAATTAATTAATTAGATATGGGAAGGGAGTGATCCTGTGTTAGTGTATAGAATAGGGGACCCCTTTTAGTGGACATATTTGCATGTTATTATAATTTGTTTATTTAGTGCTGAGAAGGAATTGAGGGGGGAAAAGGAATAGAATGATATGTAGATTAATAATGTAGATCTCATCTGAGCAAGTGCCTAAGTTACGTAGGGATTAGCGAGGTGACAGAGTCATCAACAAGTGCCCGTATGAAAGGAAAAACTTGGGCTAGAATCAGCACTATGTTCGTAAAGTCAGAAATAGCATGTTGTTGCATGGTAGTATAAGTTTTGGCTGTAACTGGTGATGTTCAAGGAATGACGTGCCGAGGTTTGAACCCCTGTCCTCCACTACACTATTGAGGTTAGATGTAGAAGGTCTGGTAGTGGTTTGGAAGGATTTAATAATTTAAATTAATTTGAATTTCATTATTATTATTATTATTATTATTATTATTATTATTATTATTATTATTTTCTTAATGTAACTTGAGCAGTGTTTTGATACTGTACATTTCAAGCAAACGGTTAGAAGATTATTATTATTATTATTATTATTATTATTATTATTATTATTATTATTATTATTATTATTATTATTAGTATTAGTATTGTTATTATTTTACCTAAGGTATTTTGATTGATGATTTATACCGATAGATAGGGTAGTATCTGATAGGTACACACACTCGCCTCAGAGGCGGAGAAATAGGAGTATTGCTATGGTCAGGGGCTAACGGATGGTGCACTTTGGAAGGAGAGAAGACACGAGTCGAACTCCAGACCTCCAGAGATATGAGAGAATGAAGTGTGAATTAACGGTCGAATTTGAGAAATGATTCTCGTGTACTGAATGTATGTGGGCTGGTCCGAGCATTGAATAAAATGTGCCAGTTTTCTAATGAATTAATTTGATGGACACAGAGAGAAAAGGGCCTAGCGGGAAGCAGGCTGAATGGTGTTTTTTTTGTCTCCGGACCGTGGGACAAGTGTCAGCTGTGAATTTATGGCTGAGAGGGGAGAATCTGGAACAGGGAGGAAGATATACAAGCAGAAAGGTTGGTCGAACCAACATTCTGGTTTCTTTGAGAATAAAGACAGCAAGTGCTTTAATTGCCACCCCGTAGACCATGACCTACAGAGCAATATAGATGTTTATTTTTGTTATGACAGTTCGATACACGATTAGATTAATTAGGGCTTGATTACAGTACCCTGGATGGAGACGACCAGAGTCTCAGGTTCGAACCTCATGTGGGCACAGCAGCGATCAACAGCTCGCTAAGACAGCGGGTTACAACGGTTAAATTACAGCCATCGTCTTTATTGATACATGTGTTTGATATATTTTCTTTTTCAGGATGTGTTTTTGTTGGTTACTTTTAATCGATGTCGATTTGAATCTAGACTTCGTGAAAGTCCACTGGTAGTGATTGCAAATGATAGTTCGTTGTTCAAGTCTGTGTTTATTTTATATGGAAGACTTGAGTCCTTTTTCTTTCCTTCTCCGTGTTTTAGTGACGGATTTCTGATATGGTCAGAATGTTCGGATTAATTATGTTTTTAATCTTTACTTCATTGATTCCTAGCGTTAGCCGACCATTCAAAGGCGGACATTTTTCTTTTGTGTAAATAGAGTCTAATGTGTAATACGGCATTCAGTCCCATGGAATACTCGCATTGGGGGAACATGGCTTGTTTTGTTTGTTTTTGTGAATATGATAGGGTACTCAGTGGTTTATGCTAAACCGGGTGATGACGCGCACAAAACAATTGCGATAATACACAAACAATTTGTGTAGCATCCATCCAAACTAATGTAATAATTATGTAAGCAATATATGACACAGGCAATTCAAAGTGATAGTATGTGAAAAAGTGAAATCATATTAACAACCTCTCGGTTATTCTCTGTTTTGGTAGAGAGGGATATGGATATTTACGTCTGTGTCAAAAGGGAAAATTTATTGGAGTAGAGAAAATAACAGCTAACGTTGCCTTTCACATAGATTTTGTCTGTGGAATGTGGAGGTAACAGCCGATGTCAATGGCAGCCCGGATTTTTCCGCTGCTAAAATAAGTGATTTGCTCATATTAATTGTGTCAGAAGTATCAAGAGTGTATGTAAATTTGTATATTTCACCGAGTGAGTAGTAAATTGTTCCAAACGATTTTATGCCTATCTATACCGAAAAACATGCATGCAGAATCCTCTTCCGTTCATTGTAGGCCTTTAAGATAGCTAGCCTCTTTATGCCGCGAACGTTCTTCGGCCCTGAGGAGTCCGTGTTCAGACCTCAGGAACGGGAGAGTAGCTGTGATCTAGCTGAGTCGAATGGTCGATAACTCTTTATGCGGGGGATTAAGTATACAATCCCAATGAGGAGAAATCGGCACAGACCGAAAAGATCCCTTGACTATCGACTTCCGTGGAGCATGGTCCCATGTGTTCGTGACCCGAAAGGGTTGGTTTGTTATCACATGGTCCCATGAGTCATGGGGGACGGTGGGAAAGGTCCCAATATGAAGGAACCGTAACAAGATTTATCATTCAATTATTACGCACAGGAATGTTTTTAATGTCAGTAAATTCATTTCAAAAAATATCAAAATTATTTTCTTCCTTACCGTGGTCTAGCTTATCGCATGGAGTGAGTAAAATCCAGGTCAGAGATCAGTAATGGGATGCACTCAGCACCATGAGGTCGACTGGTGAAGGAACTGGACCGTAATCTAACTGGAATTATTTACCTTCCCACTTCCCGGACGAATGCCGGAGTAATATCTAAAATACACAACACAACCGCAATCCTCGCAATTCCAGCCCTACTTTATGTTATTTTACGAACATCACTTTTGATGGGTTATCAGACAGGCGTTACATACTCTGTATTCGAGGCTGTTGGTTACAATGTTCAAAACAATTAACCCTGGACAAACACCAGCAACAATTTATTTAAATGTTTTCATTGCAAAATTATTGTTTAATAATGTTACTGTTTTTACGCTCCGCTATCTACTTTTGATGGTTTTCGGAGACGCCGTGGTGTCAAAAAAATTCCCACAGAAGTTCTTTTACGTGTTAGTAAATCTACCGGCAAGAGGCTGGCGTATTTGAGCATCTTCAAATACCGCCGGACTGAGCCAGGATCTAAGCTGTCAAGTTTGGGGTCAGAAGGCGAGCGCCACAACCCTCTGAGTCACTGAAAAAAAAAAAAAAAAAACCGTGGCGCAACAGCTCCGAAGGGCCATGGCTTTCCAAGCGACCGCTGCTCATTCGGAAGGCCTGCAGATTATGAAGTGTAGTGTGGTCGTCACGACGAATCGTCTCAGCCGTTATTCTTGGCTTCCTAGACCGGGGCCACCATCTCACCGTCAGATAGCTCGTCAATATTGCAATCACGTAGGCTGAGTGGACCTCGAACCAGCCCTCAGATCCAGGTAAAATTCCCTGACCTGGCCGGGAATCGAACCCGGGGCCTCCAGGTAAGAGGTAGGCACACTACCCCTACACCGCGGGGCCGACGTCTGAACCACTCAGCCCGGCAAAATTGATTGTTTAAATGCCACTCAAGCAATGCACATATCAGTAATTCAAATCCTGACCAACCCTGAGCCAAATAATTGTAAATTAAAATACGCCGTAAGATTTTGCGATAAACCTCCGTGGCTCAGGCAGCAGCACATCGGCTTCTCACCGCTGGATTCCTTCGTTCAAATCGAAGTTACTCCGTATGAGACTTGTGCTGGACAAAGAGGAGATGGAACAGATTTTCCTCCGGGTACTCCCGTTTTTTTTCTGTCCTCTTCCATTCTAGCAACACAGTTCAATATCGTCCGACTCGTTGGCTGAACGGTCAGCGTACTGGCCTTCGGTTCAGAGGGTCCCGGGTTCGATTCTCGGCCGGGTCGTGGATTTTAACCTTAATTGGTTAATTCCTACGGCCCGGGGGCTGGGTGTATGTGTTGTCTTCATCATCATTTCATCCTCATCACGACGCGCAGGTCGCCTACGGGAGTCAAATAGAAAGATCTGCATCTGGCGAGCCGAACCCGTCCTGGGATATCCCGGCACTAAAAGCCATACGACATTTCATTTCAGTTCAATATCATTTCATTTCATTTGTCAGTAATTAATCATAGCCCCAGGGGAGTGGGACAGGCTTCGGCAGCCGGCACAGTTCCTATCCTCGCCGCTAGATGGGGGCTTAATTCATTCCATTCCTGACCCGATTGAAATTGGAAACGGGCTGTGGATTATCATTTAAGATTTTGCGACAGGAAATTTTGCAGTTGCTCATGTGTAAGTGTGTTGTAAATTTTGCAGACTGGTTCGTACATCCTTGACCGTAATTCATGTATTCATTAGCCGCCCCGCCTTGGGAACGGATCTTGGGATCAGCTGAGAGAGCCTTTTGTATGTCCTGGGAACCTCGGCCGCCTTTCTTTTGAGAGCGCTAGCAAGTGCTGTGAGGGGCGGG
The DNA here is from genome assembly GCF_040414725.1 of Anabrus simplex. Taxonomy (NCBI): domain Eukaryota; kingdom Metazoa; phylum Arthropoda; class Insecta; order Orthoptera; family Tettigoniidae; genus Anabrus; species Anabrus simplex. The sequence goes on from NC_090268.1 coordinate 146,272,225, forward strand.
TCGAGTCCTGGAGATCTGGAGCAGCCTATTCTTCTTGTACTTGAAGAATCTGGTCAGTCATATCGTGAGAGAGGAACCGAGCTTGAATACCTTCCCTCTCTTAATATACAGGGAAGTGGGAAGTTCGATTAAATATCCATGTGAGGAATAAACTTAACCCTTAATTACTGGCGTCGGGTGAATTTTTATTTGATATATGGAAATATAAATTGTCGCCGGCACTATGTATGTAATTTCATCTGATGTTGAGTTATATTTGTCATTGTGCAGTAGGGGTCATTAAGAGCCTATGTGGCTCAGGCGGCAGCGCGCCGGCCTCTCACCGCTGGGTCCCGTGGTTGAAATCCCGATCTCTCCATGTGATCTTTCATTCCAGTATCACTCTCCAATATAATTTCATTTAATCTGTCAGTCATTTATCATTGCCCAGAAGAGTGCGACAGGCTCCGGGAGGCGTCTCAGTTCCTATCCTTAACGCTCGATGGGGGCTTCATTCATTCCACTCCTGACCCGGTCGAATAAATGGAAACATACATATACATACATCATCATTATAGACTGTTATGCCTTTCAGCGTTCAGTCTGCAAGCCTTTGTGAATTTACTAAACGTCGCCACAATCCTCGATTTGCAACTAGTGTTATGGCCTCGTTTAGTTCTATACCTCTTATCTTTAAATCGTTAGAAACCGAGTCTAACCATCGTCGTCTTGGTCTACCTCTACTTCTCTTACCCTCCATAGCAGAGTCCATTATTCTCCTAGGTAACCTATCCTCCTCCATTCGCCTCACATGACCCCACCACTGAAGCCGGTTTATGCGTACAGCTTCATCCATCGAGTTCATTCCTAAATTAGCCTTTATCTCCTCATTCCGAGTACTCTCCTGCCATTGTTCCCACCTGTTTGTACCAGCAATCATTCTTGCTACTTTCATGTCTGTTACTTCTAACTTATGAATAAGATATCCTGAGTCCACCAAGCTTTCGCTCCCGTAAAGCAAAGTTGGTCTGAAAACAGACCGATGTAAAGATAGTTTCGTCTGGGAGCTCACTTCCTTCTTACAGAATACTGTTGATCGCAGCTGCGAACTCACTGCATTAGCTTTACGACACCTTGATTCAATCTCACTTACTATATTACCATCCTGGGAGAACACACAACCTAAATACTTGAAATTATCGACCTGTTCTAGCTTATCACCCATCTGACATTCGATTCTGTTGGATTTCTTACCTACTGACATCAATTTAGTCTTCGAGAGGCTAATTTTCATACCATACTCATTGCACCTATTTTCTAGTTCCCAGATATTGGACTGTAGGCTTTCGGCACAATCTGCCATTAGGACCAAATCGTCAGCATAGGCCAGACTGCTTATTACATTTCCACCTAATTGAATCCCTCCCTGCCATTTTATACCTTTCAGTAGATGATCCATGTAAACTACGAACAGCAAAGGTGAAAGATTACAGCCTTGTCTAACCCCTGTAAGTACCCTGAACCACGAACTCATTCTACCATCAATTCTCACTGAGGCCCAATTGTCAACATAAATGCCTTCGATTGCTTTTAATAACCTGTCTTTAATTCCATAGCCCCCCAGTATGGCGAACATCTTTTCCCTCGATACCCTGTCATAAGCTTTCTCTAGATCTACAAAACATAAACACAACTGCCTATTCCTCTCGCAGCATTTTTCAATTACCTGGCGCATACTGAAAATCTGATCCTGACAGCCTCTCTGTGGTCTGAAACCACACTGGTTTTCATCCAGCTTCCTCTCAACGACTGATCGCACCCTCCCTTCAAAGATGCCAGTGAATACTTTGCCTGGTACACTAATCAATGAGATACCTCGACAGTTATTGCAATCCTTCCTGTTCCCTTGCTTATAGATAATTTTATTTGTAATTAATAATGAATGTACTGTACCTACTGTCATGCAAATAAAGTCCGTTCTTCATTATACATCACACAATACTAAACGAATGTTTAGTTCACTTAAGCAATAAGATTTCGTTTTATTTTTAGCCAGGCGGTTAAACCGCTAACTTTCTGAGCCCAAGTTGGCACGTTCCATCTTGGCTCAGTCCGATGGTATGTGAAAGTGCTGAAATACGTCAGCCCCGTGTCAGTAGATTTACCGGCAAAGGGGTCCAAAATCCAAGTCAGCGGCAACTCCTAATTGTGGTTCTAATCACTGGCAAAACAGAACTATGGCGTTCCTCGTGTAGAGGTATTAATCACAGACTACGTATACTCATGATGTTCCTCACATAGTGGTACTAATCATAGATAACGTAGACCCATGGTGTTCCTCATATAGTGGTACTAATCATAGATAACGTAGACCCATGGTGTTCCTCACATAGTGGTACTAATCACAGATAACCTAGACCCATGGTGTTCCTCATATAGTGGTACTAATCACAGATAACGTAGACCCATGGTGTTCCTCACATGGTACTAATCACAGATAACGTAGACCCATGGTGTTCCTCACATAGTGGTACTAATCACAGACTACGTATACTCATGGTGTTCCTCATATAGTGGTACTAATCACAGATAAGGTAGACACATGGTGTTCCTCATATAGTGGTACTAATCACAGATAACGTAGACCCATGGTGTTCCTCAAAGAGTGGTACTAATCACAGATAATGTAGACCCATGGTGTTCCTCATATAGTGGTACTAATCACAGATAACGTAGACCCATGGTGTTCCTCACATAGTGATACTAATCACAGATAACATAGATCCATGGTGTTCCTCATATAGTGGTACTAATCACAGATAACGTAGACCCATGGTGTTCCTCATATAGCGGTACTAATCACAGATAACGTAGACCCATGGTGTTTCTCATATAGTGGTACTAATCACAGATAACGTAGACCCATGGTGTTCCTCACATAGTGGTACTAATCACAGATAACGTAGACCCATGGTGTTCCTCATATAGTGGTACTACTCATAGGCAACACAGACCCATTCTGAATACAGGGGAACCATCACAATTTAGCGGAGCGCACGGCACCTTCTCACGCATTGACATTAGTAGAGTATATTATGTAGACGAACGCGCCTGCTCCCTCCACCTCGTTGGGATGCACACGATGGCACTAATCACAGGCAACGTCCAGACCCATGGTGTTCGTTACGTAATGGTACTAATCACAAGTAATCTCATGGTTCCAATTCCATCATCCATCAATTCCCTCAAGAATAGGCCCTACACCAATCAAATTAAACGTATTTGCAAAATTATGAAATCTGCTAAATCTGTGTAAGAAAAAATACATTAAGGTAGTTTTCCGAGGAGAGGGGGATGAAATATTAACAAAAGTTAGCACGTAGTTGGTTCGGGGGGGGGAGGGGGTTCAGCTTCGGCAGTTTAGACAAGGGCACAGGATCACGTCGGCACAGCCCTGCTCCTTTCATTTTATAATATCTGAAAAAACAGGAATCGAACTGAGGCTTCGAGGAAGGTAGCTACCAGTCCTAACCATTACTCGACAGAGGCATGTGGTACTCGTATTAATCTTAATTCACGCCTTAACTTACATGTAACATATCAAACTAACAACTGTCAGAGAAACACGCAATAGCGAATACATTGGTCCACATAGGGTTGACGGCAGGAAAGTCACGCACCGAGCGAGTGGCTGCACAGTTTGGGTGCGTAGCTGTCAGCTTGCATCCAGGAGATAGTGGGTTCGAGCCCTACTGTCGACAGCCCTGAAAATTGTTTTCCGTGGTTTCCCATTTTCAAACCAGGAAAATGCTAAGGCTGTACCTCGTTGAAGACCTCCTCATCGGCACCATAAGACTTATCTGTATCGGTCCAAGGTAAAGCTAAATGTAGAAGAGAAAAGAAAAGCACGTGATCGTAAAATTGGATTTAATCCACATGTTGGACCGACCTAAAGTAACGGAGAAATGCCAGGGAAACGGAAAAAGGAAATTGCTATTATTTCTCGAGTCACTTGGTCTTTTTTTCTTTGCAAGACCGAGCTCGATAGCTACAGTCGCGTAAGTGCGGCCAGTATCCAGTATTCGGAAGATAGTGGGTTCGAACCCCACTGTCGGCAGCCCTGAAGATGGTTTTCCGTGGTTTTCCATTTTCAAACCAGGCAAATGCTGGGCATGTACCTTAATTAAGACCACGGCCGCTTCCTTCCCAGTCCTCGGCCTTTCCTGCCCCGTCGTCGCCATAAGACCTATCTGTGTCGGTGCGACGTAAAGCAACTTGTTATAATAATAATAATAATAATAATAATAATAATAATAATAATAATAATAATAATAATAATAATAATAATAATAATAATAATAATAATAATTTCCTTGGAAGACACGTGCATTATCTTATAACTATGTGGAACATGCTAGAATAATAGAGAATTCTTTCGAGTCGTGAAACAAATATTGTTCTTACTCTTTTAAGTGCCATTCTCTACGGTCAGTTCTATTGTCCTTGGCCCAAATTTAAGACATTATACGAGCATTCAAGTGTAAAAAGAAACACGGAAAGCATCACTCAGAGTAGACAGTGATCCTACCTTCTTCTTCACGATTGCTGAACAAGTATGTTGCCTCCCAAGCATCGAAATTGAGAAGGCATCTGATGGTGTTGCAAATGTATAGAATTCTTCTTCTTTTTTTAACAAGTTGCTTCACGTCGCACCGACACAGATAGGTCTTATGGGACAGGAATGGAGAGGGAAGGAAGTGGCCGTAGCCCTGATTAAGGTACAGCCCCAGCATTTGACTGGTGTGAAAATAGGAAACAACGGATAACCACCTTCAGGGCTGCCGAAAATGGGGTTCGAACCCACTATCTCACGAAGACTGGCTACTAGCCGCACCTGAGCGACTGCAGCTATCGAGCTCCGTGTGTAAAGAATTTAATAATAATGATGTTATTTGCTTTACATCCCCCTAACTACTTTTACGGTTTTCGGAGACGCCGAGGTGCGGAATTTAGTCCCGCAGGAGTTCTTTTACGTGCCAGTAAATCTACCGACACGAGACTGACGTATTTGAGCACCTTCAAATACCACCGGACTGAGCCAGGATCGAACCTGCAAAGTTGGGGTCAGAAAGCCAGCGCCTCAACCGTCTGAGCCACGCAGCCCGGCTGTAAAGAACTTAAAGGTTCAGTCTGACTTATAAACAATATGTGTGAAAGGGACACAAAATTTTCACTTGATTAATTCTAATGATTTTACTGTTCGCACTTCATTCAGGATAATTCGCAGTAACTGAATAGGGCAGTTCAAAATAAAACTTTTATAAATTCCAAAACAATTACCTTACATCACAAACAATGGTAAGAAAATTAATAAAATACATTACCTTCCCCAGTTCTAAGAAGAAATTTGAGGCAATTTTACTAAAATGTTAAAGATCAGGAGTATATTAGACCAATGCTGCACATCCATAAGGGAGTGTGAGGGCCTGGCCGAACTCCGCCGTAGTCTATTAACTCTCTAGCACCATGTTCCTCATTCTGAAAGATGATGAGCAATCGGCAGACATTTACAGAAGTTTCGTAAGGGATAGTGGTCTTTTTTTGTGGAATGTAATGTAAATATATGAAGATTAGCTTTCCTTTTAGATGTTTTTTATCAGTGAGTAAATTTTTATTCGCGCTTTTATTTAATAACAATAATGTTAAAGCATTCAAGATCTTTCTGCCTTTTCAATCATGCAATTTCCAGCGTTTCACACCAGTGTGACAGTAGGCTCGTCAGGATTGCTGCACCTTTCCAAGACGCTGGCGACTAGTGCGTCGTTGAGACAACACTGCAAGCCTTCCTTGATGGACCACTGACGGTGCACTAGGGGAGATATGTATCTTCACTTGGGTGAGGTTTTTGGTTTTACGTTCAACTAACATTTTTTCGGTTTTCAGAGACGCTGATGTGCCGGTCTTTTGCGACGTAATTATTTTTGTGGCGGTAAATCTTTCTACACAAGAATGATGAAGATCAGTTGGAGAGATAGGATAACAAAGGAAGAAGTGTATAAGAAGGCAGGGGGAAATGATGCTATTTGGAGGAGCATAAACATTGGGGGAAAATTAATAGGGCATATACTAAGACATGACAGCTTGCTTCATCTGATATTGAAAAGAACAATTGAAGGGAGGGGGTACAGAGAAAGACCCCTTTTCCAATATATTCAGCGGATAATGGGTATGCTAAATGTGGAAGCCATGAAGAACACTCTCTGGGTGGGGGACGCAGACGAAGAATACACCCACGGAATCCCCTGCCTGTCGTAAGAGGTGACTAAAAGGGGCGACCAAGGAATTATGAATTTAGAACTATGAGATTTTCTTGCTAGAGGCTTTACGTCGCACCGACACAGATAGGTCTTATGGCGATGATGGGATAGGAAAGGCCTAGGAGTTGGAATGAAGCGGCCGTGGCCTTAATTAAGGTACAGCCCTAGCATTATGCCATTACGGTGTGAAAATGGAAGACCACAGAAAACCATCTTCAGGGCTCCCGACAGTAGGATTCGAACTCACTATCTCCCGGATGCAAGTTCACAGCCGCGCGCCTCTAACCGCACGGCCAACTCGCCCGCTGAACTATGAGATTACCTGTGATTAGTACCATTACGTGGGTCAAGGTTACCTGTGATTAGTATCACTATGTGAGGTACACCGCAGGTCTGGACTTTGCCTGGGATTAGTACTACTATGTGAAGAGCACCATGGATCTGCCTTACCTGTGAGTAGTGCCACTATGTGAGGAACACCACGGGTCTGGGCGGCGTCTGTGATTATTGCCGCTATGTGAGGAGCACAATGGGTCTACGTTACCTGTGATTAGTACCACTATGTGAGGAACACCATGGGTCTACGTTATTAGTGATAAGTACCACTATGTGAGGAACACCATGGGTCTACGCTTTCTGTGATTAGTACCACTATATGAGGAACACCATGGGCCTAGGTTGTCTGTGATTAGTACCACTGTGTGAGAAATACTATGGATGTACGTTATCTGTACCACTATGTGAGGAACACCACGTGTGTGCACGGCGCCTGTGTTTAGTTTCGGGAGTATCGCTATTTGAGGAACACCATGGGTCTACGGTACCTGTGAGTAATACCATTATATGGTCCAGCTCCATGGCGGAATGATTAGCGTGCTGGCCTTTGGTCACAGGGGTCCCGGGTTCGATTGCCGGCAGGGTCGGGAATTTTAACCATAATTGGTTAATTTCGCTGGCACGGGGGCTGGGTGCATGTGTCGTCTTCATCATCATTTCATCCTCAGCACGACACGCAGGTCGCCTACGGGTGTCAAATGAAAAGATCCGCATCTGGCGAGCCGAACTTGTCCTCGGAAACTCCCGGCACTAAAAGCCATTATTTCACCATTATATGAGAAACACCATGGGTCTACCTTACCTGTGATTAGTACCACTATATGAGAAACACCATGGGTCTGCGTTACCTGTGGTTAGTACCACTATGTGAGGAACACCATGGGTCTACGTTACCTGTGATTAGTATCACTATGTGAGGAACACCATGGGTCTGCGTTACCTGTGAGTAGTACCATTATATGAAATACACCATCGGTCTAGTACCAATATGTGAGGAACGCCATGGGTCTACGTTTCCTGTGATCAGTACCACTATGTGAGGATCACCATGGATCTCCGTTACATGTGAGTAGTACCATTATATGGGAAACACCATCGGTCTAGTACCAATATGTGAGGAACGCTATGGTCTGCGTTACTTGTGATTAGTACCACTATGTGAGGATCACCATGGATCTCCGTTACATGTGAGTAGTACCATTATATGGGAAACACCATCGGTCTAGTACCAATATGTGAGGAACGCTATGGTCTGCGTTACTTGTGATTAGTACCACTATGTGAGGAAACCACGGGCCTGGACGGCACCTGTGATTAGTATCACTATTTGAGAAACACCATGAGTCTACGGTACCTCTGAGTAATATATATGAAGAATACCATGGGTCTGCGTTACCTGTGAGCAGTACCATTTTGTGAGGAACGGCATGGGTCTGCATTACCTGTGAGTAGTACTATTATGAGCGGCCGGTGACCTGGATTTTTGACCCCTTTTGACAACAAGCATTCTTTCAGAAAATAAGGCATTGCGAATTGGATCCACTGATTGTTTTGGACTAAGTTCATTTTTCAACATCATTCGTTTCAGATTCTAGTCAGTGGATACATTTTGAAGTTTTAATTATGGTTTTATTTCGTTGCATCTCGTATAATTAGGGGCCGATGACCTAGTTGTCTAGCCCCTTCAAACTACAAACATAATCATCATTATCATCATCACCATCAAGCTAAACTGAACTCAAGAGATGGGAGGAAAATAGAGCCGACTGGAGAGCTACCGCAAACCAATCTGCAGCTGGAACACTTGATGAGGAGGAAATATTCCTAAACAAGGCTGGCGTATTTGAGTACCTCTAAATACCGCTGGACTGAGCCAGGATCGAACTACCAACTTTGTCTCTGAAGGCCATTCCTTCTACCGTCTGCGACACTCAGCCCTGGATTTTTATTTTTTAACCTTGTAACTTTATTATTCACTAGATGAATATTATTAATTCGTCAAACACTTTTGACTGTTTGCGATATTAGGTGTGTACTGAAATAAAATGTCGTATTGCTTTTAGTGCCGGGATATCCCAGGACGGGTTCGGCTCGCCAGGTGCAGGTCTTTGTATTTGACTCCCGTAGGCGACCTGCACGTCGTGATGAGGATGAAATGATGATGAAGACAACACATACACCCAGCCCCCGTGCCATTGGAATTAACCAATTAAGGTTAAAATCCACGACCCGGCCGGGAATCGAGCCCGGGACCCTCTGAACCGAAGGCCAGTACGCTGACCGTTCAGCCAACGAGTCGGACAGGTGTGTACTAGTTGCAAGCCTGTCAACGATAGAGAGTGAAGTACCTCCAGTACAAGTTCCTTCATATCCATCCAAGAGAATATAATTAAGAGGACGATTACCACAAAGAATCATCCTTTTCTGTTCGTATTAAGTACGTAATCCGAGCTCCTGCACAGAGGATAAGAGTTACTACTAAGAACTCAATATTCTGTCCAAAGGAATGTAACTAAGAGAACGAATACCGCAAAACATCAACCTTCAATTTAAAGCTTCGTACTAAATAGACGTCAATGAGGCAAGGAGAATGAAGCTGTCCACTTCAGTTAGAGCCAAGGCCGCCTGGTAGAGCAGAGCGTGGCATTAGCTGCAGTTTCAGGGAATAGCTAAGAAGGTGGGGCAATGCGCTTTTGTGTGCAAGCAAGACAGAGCGAGCGGGAAATGAGAAACCGAGATAGACCAAGACATCTTATATTGAATTTCTGTCAAATTTTCGGCACTTCTGTAATTTTTGTGCAAAACTGCCAACGTAGAGAAAATATGTATGCAAAATCTGAGCTTCCTATTAATAGCTCGTCGAGAAGACGGTAAAATCCTCGAAAAAACCCACAGCTGGACAGAAACTATAATGGATTTTATATGTAGATGTTTAAATTCAATGCCTTATTAAATTTTTTAACTATATTTTTTTTATTTTTAGAAAAATATTTAAAATGTAGATAAGGTATTGTGGATCTGACCCATTGATTATTTTTAACTCATGGACATGGTCACCGTAGTCAGTGGTTACATTTTAAGATACGTCTCATATTATACCATCAGGGGCCTTTGGACCAGATGTTAGGCCCCTCAAAACACCAATCACGGACATTACAGTACTTTTGTTTGTTGAATCGATTCAGAACGAACTCATTAAATTTATAATTTCACAGGACAGTTGTGACAGATGTACATATGTGTGCCCCAACATTTACATTGACTGAGCGAGTTGGCCATGCGGTTATATGGTTGTGTTGGTGGTGGTAGTTATTGTTTTTAGAGGAATTACAACTAGGCAACAAACCTCTATTAACACTAATCATAGGGAAAATTTTGAAGGGGTTCGACACTTCGGAAAATGAATGTGTCGACCAAAGAAATCAAACAAGGGCGTGAAAATGAAAGACTCCCTGAGCCTCGAGACCTAGTACCGTCGGGATCGGAAAAGAACAAGAGTTGACCAAGGGAGGTCGGATGGGATAGATAAAAGTGAGGAGCCTGGCACAAGGGGAAGCAATACCTGGACTCATCAAAGGGCCCCGTGGTAGCTATCATACGCTCTCAAATTAAGAGCCTCTGGGACCTCTTTTAGTCACTTCTTACGACAGGCAGGGGATACCGTGTTTTTTTACCACCTCCACCCTTAGGGAGAGTGCGGTTAGGGTCGCGCTGCTGTGAGTTTGCATTCAGGAGATAGTGGGTTCGAACCCCACTGTCGGAAGCCCTGAAGATGAAGTTTCGTGGTTTCCCATTTTCACACCAGGAAAATGCTGGGGCTGTACCTCAATTAAGGCCACTGCCACTTCCTGCCCGCTCCTTGTCCTTTCCTATCCCATCGTCACCATAACACCTATCTATGTCGGTGCGATGTAAAGCAAATTGGAAAAAATAAAACATTGAATTACAATATTTTTTATTGTTGAAACAAGTTATCTGGCCCCTTGGCTGAGTGGTCAGAATCAAGACATTCAGTTCAGAGGGTCTTGGACTCGATTCCCGGCCGGGTCGAGGTTTTTAATTGCGTCTGCTTAGTTCTTCCCGCTTGCGAACTGGGGGTTTGTGTTTATCCCCGTACACTCCTCTTCATCTACATACAAAACACTACATTACCATCCACCACAGAAACACGCAATAGTGAATGCATCCCTCTACACAGGGTTGTCAGGAAGGGCATCTGGCCGTAAAACTGGAACAAAACATTATCCAGTGCCGACCTCAATAAATTGGGTGAAAGGCCAGGAAAAAGAAGAAGAAGAATAATAATACGTACTGCATGATAATATTGAGCATAACGTTGCGCTGGTAAACGCAAAATTAGGCGTAGTATGTAAACATGTTATGAGATCAGTATTAAGGTAACGTACAGCATGACATTTGTAGCGAGCTTTTCTAACCGGAAATGAACCATTATAGCCATTACTATTCTTTAAGCATGTTATCGTTGCAGATTACGCTATTTCCCACATTTCTCACGTCCTTCAGATGTCATTTTACCAGTAGAGCAAGATGTGCTGGTCCAATCTCGACCTTCCGGAACGCCAGGAATGTGGCAGTATGTGGGTTTCACAATACAAATGTATTTGGTTCATGAAAATGTACATTCTTGAAAATCCCCTTCAAACAGTTATGAATGAAGTTTGTGTGTAAAATTCCATAGAATTTTAGAAAAAATAAAGAAAATAGAACAGTAATTCCAAGTGGAGTGTGAAAGAGTTACTTAGGAAATTCACAGAAAATATGAAAGTTAATTAGTCCAATTAGAATCATAGGCCTGGAAAGGGTTAAGACGTTGTGCGGGCTTCTTTCGAGGCATTTCAAGGGATAGGCATACTAAGGTCGCAGACTGAGCTTCAAAAGTTTGTTTTGTAGATAAGGTTATTTATATATTTGTTATCATTTATTAAAGGATGTTATATTTGTCGGCTTAACACATCGCCACTGTTGACTCTTTACTATTACGAAGTTCTCACGCCTTCCCTGCTAAATTCTGGACGTCAGAAATAAACTATCGTGACATTTCATTATCTTTACAGGAGAGCAGAAAGAAGCTGCTTTTGTTATCTTTAAGGCAGGTCTAATCGATAGTAATGACCTTGATAAACTATCATAAGAGCCAATACGATATGGAGTGTGGCGAACGACATAAGGTTGAACTGTTGTATTATCGCTTACCGTTGTTTATATCTGAGTTCTTCTTGCACATATGGTAGTATCATATATGTTACTTCATTCCTGCAAAACATACCCCTACAACAGTGTAGGCCTACACGTAAGAAAGCACGACCAAAATAAGTGGCATACAGTAAAAACCTCAAAATCGTGTTTTTGCATTTACATCGAGAATTACAACGTTTCCCCAAGGAGGCGCGTCGCACAATTTGCATAGCACTGCTTTAGGTAGTAAATAGATATTTATTAACTAAAAAGGCCGCACCCAAAAAAAATTGATTTTAGCAGAATAATACGAGTGTGAATAAACTCCAAATTACATAAAGGATAGAGGAAACCGAAATTTGTGTATTGTAGGCTAGCAGTGAGATATTGGCAACTGAGGCAAAATTCTCAGCCTATTCGTAACTTCTAAGAGAAAACAAAGACTGCTAACTGCAGAATAAGGTGAGGATTAAGAAAACGGCTGGGTAAATGTTATCTTAGAGTGTGCTACTGTACGGACCGGAGGCCTGGACTATCAAGAAAAGTGAAATACAAAAACTGGAAGGCTTCAGGATGTGGGTATTGATAAAGATGCGTAAAATAAAATGGAGTGATGTAATTACGAGCAAGGATGTTCTAGCTTAAATAGGGAAAAAAGAAGTTAAATGAGAACTGTCGCTAAAAGGAAGGAAACCTGGATACGACATAACCTGAGAAGAGACATGTGTTGAATGTCGTCCTGGAAGTAAGTTAGGATATTTTTTTAGCGATTTATGGTCGCACTCATTTATAGTAGATAGATTTTCGGCGAGGATAGTGTAAGAAAGGAAGAAGCCGTTGCGTCAATTAAGGTACAGCCCCATCATTTTCCGGTGTGAAAGTGGAAAACAACGACAAACCACCTTCCGGGCTGCCGATGGAGGAGTTTGAGCCTACCATCTCCCGAATGCAAACTTATAGCTACACGGCTCGTACTACGTAGCCAACCCTATCGATCTGGAAGGAACTGTTGAGACAGGAAAAAAGAGAGGACGAAGTTACGAGAAGATGAAAAGAAAGATAGTTTACAAGTTAAGGAGCAGTGCAGGAAGACATAGCATACTGGACCTACAATTGTTGCGGAACACTAATAATTAGGGCACATATTTTTTTGTAATATGAAAGTGCGAAATAAGTACGGTACATAAAAAGGTAGTAAATATCAGTCAAATATATATATATATTTTTTAAATATGTAATAGTATTAATACGCTACATTTAAAAAAATTGTCGTATATTAATTTTATTATGACTTACTAGCTGATGTACCTGTGCCTCGCTATGGAATTCTATATTGTATACAGAATTCTAGGTTAAGTGTGGTTGCCTAGTTGTTCTTCCTCTTAAAACAATAATCACCACCACCACTACTACTCTTATCACAGTCTGTACGGTAAACCTGAATAAGACATAATGATCGGAAATTGCATTCTCTACAACTTTTTATGTAGTACTATTCGATAGGACCAATAGCATAGGTAGGCAAAAAAAGCAAAGTCACCTCCGTACAGGCCATGAAGGCCCTTGGAGGAGTGGAAGGTAAAGGCTTCCACCATTGTTAACCTCGGCACGTGATGGGGTAGAGTGGTTAGCTCTACGCCCGGCCGCCTTTGCCCCCAGGAATTAACCTGGTACTCATTTTTTGTGTAGGCTGAGTGAAACTCAGGGCCATATGCACCTCCGGAAGTGGAAATCTCGTTTCTTAAATTTTACGACTTCCTGACGGGGATTCGAACCCACGTCCTTCCGTGCGAACCAAGCGCGCCTTTACCGCCTCGGCCAGGCAGCCCCTAATAGCATAAGTATTTTAAAAATACATTTTAGGCACCTTCCGCTAAACTACCATATCATCCAGTGTGGCTAAAAGTATTTATAGTCTAGCCTGTAGTTTCTTATTCCCCGACTTAACATACCGATTTTCATTAAATTCTGTTTACCCATTCTCTCGTGATGTGGATTTGGGAACAAAAATTCAAATTCATGAATATCTCTATTATCATAGTCGGTACGGTAAAAATGTAGTATGCTTAAGTGCGGCCAGTATCCAGTATTCGGGAGATAGTAGGTTCGAGCCCCACTGTCGGCAGCCCTGAAAATGGTTTCCCATGGTTTCCCATTTTCACACCAGGCAAATGCTGGGGATGTACCTTAATTAAGGCCACGGCCGCTTCCTTCCCACTCCTAGCCCTTTCCTGTCCCATCGTCGCCGTAAGATCTATCTGTGTCGGTGTTGCGTCAAACAACTAGCAAAAAAAATGTAGTATGAGACATAAATGAACGGAACTTTAATTATCTATAACTTTCGTTATGCAGTATTTATCGATAGGAACACTAATAACATAAATATTTGAGAATTAAATTTTAGGCCAGCCCCTAAACTACCATTCCACTCAGCGTGAATAAAATTATTTACAATCTGTATTGTAGTGGCTCATTCCCCGACTTTACATACCGATTTTCATTAAATTCTCTTCAGCCATTTTCTCGTGATGAGCGTACATACATACATACATACATACATACATACATACATACATACATACATACATGCATAAGCCTGCAGACAGACAGACAGACAGATGGATGGACGGACGGACAGAGAGACATGACGGAAAGTTAAAAAATGCATTTCCTTGATGCTACATTTAAAAAAAATTGTCGTATATTAATTTTATTATGACTTACTAGCATACAGATATGCCATTATTCTTAAATTCTGAGCAATGTACAGACAAAACTCATATCTATCTATCTATCTATCTATATATATGAGACAGTGAAATTGTTTTAAATACCTCTATATTTTTTGACAAAGTCATCATTGTTGCTTTAGATCATTTATATTTTCTATTTTTGACAATGTTAAATAATCGATTTAAGTGCATACTGTACTTCAAATACAACTATTTAAAAATAATGTTATGCAGTTTAAATCGGGGAGTATATTACACAATGTGTCGTTGTAGCTAATTTCCTGCTGCCCTCGTGCACTGAAAATGAATAATAATAATAATGTTATTTACTTTACGTCCCACTAACTACTTTTTAAGGTCTTCGGAGACGCCGAGGTGCCTAAATTTAAGTCCCGCAGGAGTTCTTTTACGTGCCAGTAAATCTACCGACACGGGGCTATCGTATTTGAGCACCTTCAAATACCACCGGACTGAGCCAGGATCGAACCTGCCAAGTTGGGGTTAGAAGGCCAGCGCCTCAACCGTCTGAGCCACTCAGCCCGGCCACTGAAAATGAAACAAAATATGTTACTAAATAAAGTTAATATAGAATCTGACTCTAAACGCCTGTTAAGTAACACAAGTAACACGGTAAGTTTCTTTTGGTGTGATGCGCAGTGTGTCACCAAGCACTTCTCCACGTGTTCCATTGTGATGTTTTGACGGTTATAGGATAAAATTAATTTGTAGGCTGAGAAGGACCCTTCAACAGATTAAATTCGCCAATTGGTTTACTATAGTCGGAAAATTGAACGAGAGTCGTTTTTTAATTTTTTTAATAATTACCGAAATATGAACAAAATGTTACATTATTCACATGACATATACAAGTATATGTAATTTGACTAAGGATATGTAAAATCATGTAAAATGAAACACAGGTATAACCATATCAGAACCAACATTCACTGACGTTTTTCATTTTCAGTTCTGTGCAAGTAATTACATAACAAATCAGGACCTACTGATGATGAAGGATGATGACATGACATCTGTCTGTCTGTTAGGTCATCAGCCCAGAGGCTGGTTGGATCCTCAAGCAGCACCACCAAAGGTTATGCGGTTATAAGGAAACCGCAAAAACCAATGGCAGCACCAAAATGAGGCGTACTAGGCAAGATGAGGAGTGAGGTAGTTTGCCACTGCTTTCCTCACTGGGTCAGAAAGTGCTATTGCAGCGTGACTGACCCTATGAGCAACACCTTTCATAACACTAAGATGCACTAGTCGTGCTCTGAATGTCATTACTGGGACTTCGGTGGAAGCTACACTTTACTCTGGCCTGTGCCAAGAGATGAATACAAAAGTACTGTATCCATCAAGAAATGGCAGCAGGCAAGACATGACATAGCTAAGTTTATTTAATATAGTGCATACACGTTCTGAAGCACTTACGAGAGGCACGTTATAGCTCTTTACCTTGTTAACAAGATAAACATTTTACCAGCTTGGGGTCTTCATAAATATTTGGCTTTAGTTCTTTGTTGATGTCCCGTTAATTATACGTCGAAAATATAAGAAAAAACACATGAGGATATTTATAGGAATGGCAAAAGGTGGCAAATTGCCAGAGGATAAGGTTGTTCTGTAACTCTTGATATGTGGCTTCAAGAAATGCAATTTGCCGAAAATTATTGTTGTTAGTTCCAAACAACGTACAGAATGGAAAGACTTGAGCTATTTTTCTTCATTAGCTGTTCGGTGTTGAAGCTCTTAAGGCTTGTTTGTAGAGTAGTAATTGATGGAGTGAGCGAACTGTTTCTAAGGCAGGCGTGACGGTTGTTGTATCTCAGGAGAGACGTGAGGAATTCTTCATGGGCGGTAGACTAGTGCTGATAGAGGACTGACAGACACACGTGACGCAGTGGCATAGTACGATTGTTAAGAAAACAAGTGCGGTATCAACTTCTGATTTTCAATTCTCTTTGAACATGGGTAGCTCCACCTAATATTGTTCCAAATATTATTTTTTAAGGGGTTAACCAACTTCCACTAATTTAAATTACCTTTATTTCGATTTTTCTCAGTTTTTCCCTACTATTTTTCTTTTCTGAAATTGAAATTACATTTATCGAAGAAAGCACCCCAGAGCACATGATTCGTATAGACCTACAAGGGCATTACAAACATGTGTATGTATGTTTGGATATTCAGCCCGAAGGCTGGTTTGATCCTCTACAGCTCCACCAACAGCTGCCATAGATAGCCTAGGTATCACTGAAGAGGCATACTAAGGAAGTGAGGAGGAGGCAGTTTCCCGTTGCTTTCCTCACTATATTTTGAATAGTCGAGATGATTTTTTTTCACAAGACCGAAGAGAAAAGTATATTAAGTAAAAATTAAATTGAAAACTTTTGACCCACAAAGGAGTTTCCCTACTACCTCCATTAACATATTATATTTTAATTACGTTTACAGTTGATCTGCATTTAGGCCCGTCGCCAAGGTGGCAAATTCCCTGTTACTTGCTTATGTAGTCTTTTCTTAAATAATTTCAAAGAAGTGGGATATTTATCGAACCTCCCTTGCTAAGTTATATCAATCCCTCATTCCTCTTCCTATTGAAGAATATTGTCCCCTATTTGTCTTCTTGAATTCCAACTTTATCTTCATATTACGTTTGTCCTTTTAAAAACACCACTCAACCGTATTCGTCTACTAATATAATTCCACGTCATCTCTCCACTGGCAGCCCGGAACATACAACTTAGTCAAGCAGCTCATCTACTTACTACTTGTTTGTTTGTTTGTTTGTTTGTTTGTTTGTTTGATATCTCCCAGTTCTTGAATCGAGTAATCCCGGTGTGGGTCCCGTACACTGGAACCACCTCAAATTGGGGGCTTATCAGCGACTTCTACGCTTTCTCCTTTACATCTTTAGTACAATCCCTAAATACCCTAATAACCACATGAAGAGATCTATAACCCTTATTTACAAGTTCGTTAATTTGATTACACAAATGAAGATCATCATCATCATCATCTGTTTACCCTCCAGGTTCGGTTTTTCCCTCGGACTTAGCGAGGGATCCCACCTCTACCGCCTCAAAGGCAGTGTCCCGGAGCTTCAGACTCTTGGTCGGGGGATACAACTGGGGAGTATGACCAGTACCTCGTCCAGGCGGCCTCACCTGCTATGCTGAACAGGGGCCTTGTGGAGGGATGGGAAGATTGGAAGGGATAGGCAAGGGAGAGGGAAGGAAGTGGCCGTGGCCTTAAGTTAGGTACCATCCCGGCATTCGCCTGGAGGAGAAGTGGGAAACCACGGAAACAAATGAAGATAATTCCTTATATTAACACCTAGCTACTTACAGCAGTTCCCCTGACGTACATTCACTCCAACACAGTAATTAAAACTGAAGGGACTTTTGCTCTTGACGAAACTTACAACTCACCCCGTTTATCAATATACCATTGTCTGCTGTCCATCTCACAAAATTGTCGGGATCTTTTTGCAGTCTCTCACAATCCTGCAACTTATTTATTGCTTTTATTACTCCATACGGTATACAATCATCCACAAAAGAAGCGTTATCTCTGATTCCAGTCCGTTACTACCGAGCTTGATAGCTGCAGTCGCTTAAGTGCGGCCAGTATCCAGTATTCGGGAGATAGTAGGTTCGAACCCCACTGTCGGCAGCCCTGAAAATTGTTTTCCGTGGTTTCCCATTTTCACACCAGGCAAATGCTGGGGCTGTACCTTAAGGCGACAGCCGCTTCCTTCCAACTCCTAGGCCTTTCCTATCCCATCGTCGCCATAAGACCTATCTGTATCGGTGCGACGTAAAAGCAAATAGCAAGTCCTTTACTCATATGTAGGGTATATAGGAAAACACAAAGGTCCAATAATTTTATCTTGAGGAACTCCCTTCTAATCATTACAGAATCAGATAATGCTTCACCTACCCTAATTCTCTGAGTCAATTGAAATATTGCCACCCATTTAATCACTCTTTTGTCCGGTCCAATAGCCCTAATTTTCGTCTGTATTCCCATATGATTTACCCTATCATAAGCCTTGGATAGATCAATAGGTCAATTTGACCTGAATCTAAAATATCTACTATCCTGATGGATTCCTGCAAGTTGAACCTTACTGGAATAACCTTTCATAAACTCGAACTGCCTTCTGTCAAACCAGTTGCTAATTCCACAAACGTGTTTAGTATGATCAAAGAAAATGCTGCCGCATGCAACACATGTCAAGCTGACTAGTTGTTGCTTCTAGGCATCACGATGGATATGGCAGGATTCATTTAATTAAATTATTTATTTATTTATTTATTTATTTATTTATTTATTTATTTATTTATTTATTTATTTATTTATTTATTTATTTATTTATTTATTTATTTATTTAATTTCGGTATATGTTCAATCTAGTCAGCCGAACCCATCCTGGGATATCCCAGCACTAAAAGCCATACGAGATTTCATTTCATTTCAATCTAGTTCTACTATGTCGATAATCTGTACAATCCTATTGGCAGGGAGACCAATGTACTCGTTTGGTCGTTGATTAAATAATCCATGATACTCGGGTTTTCAGTTCGTAACGAGCGGTCCATTGTTGTATTCTGCTTCAGCTTTATTGTGCGTGTTGTTATAAAAGTTGATGACAGTGGACTATTATGAACATATTTTTGCTGTATGCTAAATGGCTCTAAAGCACTTTCTAAGAGCTTAATTAAGGCATTAGTCACGCTGAGAGCTAAATAATGCTACCTGCTTCTGTTCCTCAAATTCATGAATGTTCAACATCGATAATACGTTCAGATAAGGAGGCTTACTTTCTCAGGCACCCTACTCAAACACGGTACATACAATTAACTGGGATAAACAAACATATGAGTAACGTAGCTTTGTTTAGTCCTGGATTTGATGAAACTTCAGGACCGAAAAGTTTCAGTATCTGATTAGCTGCCTCGGGCGACTCACGATCCCAGGTTCGATTCCGGCAGGCGTAGTCGAATTCTGAAGGGCGGTTAAAACGCATGGCATTCCTATCATTGTCGTTGAAATGTTAAACATCTCTGGTGTCATCTGACAAAATTAAATTAACTCAGCCGTAGAATGCAGCCATGCAGTACATCCTAGTCGTTCCAGTCAGCGGACACCTTGACAAAATTAAAAATTTCACGGATCCTCTCTGAGTTTTGAACTAAAATAAACACCATACAAACATTTATATTTAAATTCAAAATTCACTGAAATCAAAAGGCAAAATTATAATATCAGTGACATCAAAAAACTTTAATGTGAACAATGTACAATATTGCACAATGAGGTCTGCAATGAAGCGGTTGTAAGTCAGATAATTTCGGTATTAAGTTGCTCTAGACTTGAAGTTTGTTTCAGAATTTTCCTTTCAAATATCTGAGTTCCTCACAAATAAGTAGTGGGGAACACAGTTAATGACTTCAAAGCTGACGATTCACAATACAATAGTAAACAAGTACAGTATGTACCAGCACAAATTAACATTTTATTATAATCCGTTTTCGTAAACTAAATTCCAACAGTAAAATTCTTTATATTTACATGTCCAATTTCTAAAATAGCCACATAAGATGTTTCGCTGAACAAGACAACATTGGCGAACAGTTTCTAAGAATTTTCCTCTCTTGTTTTTCGGTATTTTTTATATGTAACCTGCCGCCAGTTTCGGATGCATTATTTTCTGTTGTATCTCTTCCAGGCGATTTTGTAAAGTCATTGCAATTCTGCATTTTTTATTTTTCTTTGCTTTCTGATTAGTACCTTCTGGTTGTATAATTTCGCCAAGATACTTGAATGTATCTACTTGAATGATTTTTCCCAACTTGGTGATTATATTGATCGATCGCCAAACATTGATTTACTTCTTTCCGTATACTGCGTCGTTTCAAATGGAATTTGGAGTCTGTATTTGCCACTATCTCATGAAAAAGTAATGTGACAAAGCCTGTAGTGAAACGTGTATACTATGTTTCATACACCCAGTATAGCTAACTGATAGTATTATTTTACGACATATTCTCCATATCACTTTAAGCACTTGTCGCCTCGTGGGATGAGTTCGAATATTCCCTCCTAGTAAAAGTCCTGTCCTTGCGTGTTCAGCCACGCTGTCGCGAATTGTTTCACTTTCTCGTCTGAAGTGAATCGCCAGCCTCCTGGGTGCTCCTTCAAGTGAGGAAAGAGGTAAAAGTTGTTTGGTGCGAGGTCCGGGCTGTAGGGAGGGTGTTCGATGATGTCCCAGCGAAAGCGCTTCAACAGCGTGGTGGTCTGCTGGGCTGTATGTGGGTATTGTCGTGAAGCAAGATGACGCCCTCGGTGAGAAGTCCTGGCCGTTTCCTCCTGGTTGCTTCGTGCAATCGTGTCAAGGTCTCGCAGTATCGGTCAGCGTTCACTGTGTGCCCTCCTTCCAAAAACTCCACGAGTATGACACCCGCGGTGTCCCAGAACACTCTGGCCATCACCTTGCCGGCAGGTGGCGTCACTTTAAACTTCTTTGTTCTGGAGAGGTGTGTTTCCATTCCAATGACGACCGCTTACTGCTAGGGGTGCAGTGGTAGATCCATGTTTCGTCACCCGTGATAATGCGCTGAAGAAAACTGTTCCCTTCCGTGGAGAACTGTTGCAAAAGTTGCAGACTTGCTCCCATGCGCTTCTCCTTGTGTTGGTTGTACAGATTTCATGGAACCCATCGGGAATAAACTTTCCGGTACTGCAGAATATCGCAGACATTGTGACGAATGCTTACGAATGACATTTCCATTTCTACCGTCATATGCCGTAACATGAACCCCTGTTGTCCTGAAGCATGTCCTCAACGCGAGCTGTGTTCAAATCTGTTGATGCCGTGATGATCGGCCACTGCGATCCTCGTCAGTGGCCTTTCCTCTACCGGCTGCAAACTTCTGACACCAATCTGTGACATGCTGACGAGACATTACAGTATCTTCATAAACCTCTACCAGCTACCGGTGAATTCCAGCCACGCCCACAGAAATTGAATAACTGAATGGATTTCTTCGCGAGACCAGTTTTCCAAACGAGTCGCCTTTTGTTCTTACGTACAACTAGCGCTGTAGGTAGCGGGTGGCTAAAATTCTGCACAGTTGCCAACCGCGTGTATTAGAAATACCGCGCACTACTAATTTCTGTCTAACAGACGAAACTCCAGGAATATCGGCCTTGTAACCTTAGTTTTTGATCATCCCTCGTATTTCTATGGACTAGATTGCTTCTTGTCTCTTGTTGGAAAGGACTGTAATGCCATCTGAAAAAGCTATGCAATCAAGGTATTATTATTATTATTATTATTATTATTATTATTATTATTATTAGCGAAAAATCCCATTAGGACTACGCAAAGCAAGTAGAGGCGTATTTTTTCATTCCTCTGTGCCCATATTTCTTCGTTCTTTTACTGTGGACTGCATTTCTCTCTTCAGATCACGTTGTTCCAGTCTTGTTCTTTGGTCTCTCCTCTTGGTCAGCTTGCCGTTTGTGAATTTTGGATCTGAAGATTACCAGGTTTTGTACATATTCTGGTGTAATTCCTGCCTGTTTCAGATAACTTTTGATTTCGCCAATCCATTTCATTGTGATCTGGTTTGGCTTTACTCCTGTTATAATAGAATTCGACTATTTATTTAGTAAAAAGATCTGGTTGCATTCTTTTAATATGTCCATAGACTCTTAACCTGCGTTTTCTAATGTCTCTCTGAATGTTTGTGTACCGTTTGATTTTCTGTTTGCCTTTGAGTTGGTATTGTTCGTTTGCAAGTTTTGGGCCTACAATTTTTCTTATGATTTTGCGTTCCTTTTTCTCAACGTTTTCAAAGTCTGCCTTCCTGTTCAAAATTAGCGTTCCAGATCCATACAGTTTAATTACTGTAATGTAATGTCCTAGTTTTGTTTACTTGGCGATATATTTTTGTAGATATTATGGTTATTCTGTTCGTAGTTTCAATTTTTTGGCGTCTAATTTCGTTGATTTTTTTTTTTTTTTTTTTTTTTACAATTTGCACAGATAGGTCTTCTGGCGGCAATGAGACAGGAAAGGCCTAGGAGTGGGAAGGAAGTGGCCATGGTCTTAATTAAGGTACAGCCTCACCATTTGCCTGGTGTGAAACTGGGAAACCAAAGAAAAGCATTTTCAGGGCTGCCGACAGTGGGGTTCGAACTCACTATCTGCTGGATGCAAGCTCACAGCTGCGCGCCCCTAACCGCACGGTAAACTTGCCCGATGACTTTATTATTATTATTATTATTATTATTATTATTATTATTATTATTATTATTATTATTCATATCATTTTTGCCCTTATGGACAGTGTTTAAACTCGAATATCTCATGATGACACAATTTTCACTTCTTTCTGTTCTTCCTCTTCTCTTCCCAAAATCTCTTCATCCTTTGGCTGTGCCCCTGTTTCCTTTGTTCTGTCCACAATGTTCCTGTCTTCTTCTTCTTCTTCTCATTTACTATAAATTTTGTATTCCTAATTTTGTTTCTGAATTATTTTCTGTCTCCTATCATTTGCCTGTTGATTCCCACCTGCCTTAAATCTTCCTCTATTTCATGATACCAATTTGTTTTCTTGCTTGAACTGTTTACTACATCAAAGATTTTCTTTGTAAATCTGTTGCTGTCCATTCTCTGTATGTGCCCATAAAAAGTTAGTCTGCGTTTCCTGATCATGTCTGTGAGCCTGTCAGTGTGCTGGTACAGCTCTTCAGTAGGTCGTTTCATCCATATGCCATCTCTGTGTATTGGTCTAAATATTTTTCTGAGAATTTTACGTTCTATTTTTTCTGTCTCTATGATGCCTGATGCTCCAATTGTGGTCGTTTCTGACGCATACAATGCTTCTGGTAATACGACTGTTTTGTAGTGTCTAAGTTTGGCCTGTCTTGATATGCTTTTCTTATTATATTGTGACCATGTGCGTGTGTATGCTTTCTGGAGTTTTTCCGTTCGTTCTATGTTAGACGCCTTGTTTGATCCTCCTATTTGTATGTATTCCCCTAAATATTTAAATTTTTCTACTCTTTTTACGGATCCATATACAGTATCCATGGTGTGCACATTGTTGTTCTGTCGTTCCATGTATTGGGTCTTCTCGTAAGATATCTGTAGACCTGTTTTGGCAGCTATTTCATGCAAGCGTTCCAGTGC
This sequence comes from Anabrus simplex, assembly GCF_040414725.1. Taxonomy (NCBI): domain Eukaryota; kingdom Metazoa; phylum Arthropoda; class Insecta; order Orthoptera; family Tettigoniidae; genus Anabrus; species Anabrus simplex. The sequence continues at coordinate 146,295,993 of NC_090268.1, forward strand.
TTCCTTTGCCTCCTGTGTATTATTGCTAAGTATGGCTACGTCATCTGCAAATCCCAGACATTTTATGATTGTGTTTGTTTCACGTGTTCTTCCCAGCTGTATTCCTTTAACTTGTTCCTCCCACTGCTTGATAATTTTGTCCAACACCATGTTGAACAAGATTGGTGAGAGCCCGTCTCCTTGTCGGACACCTGTGTGTATCTGGAAGGGTTCCGAAATTTCTCCCATGAACTTGATCTTGGAGGTGGTGTCTGTAAGTGTCTGTTGTATAAGTGCTCTGGTTTTTCTGTCAATGCCTTATTCGTCCAGTACGTCAAAGAGCGTCTGTCTGTCTATGGAGTCGTACGCTTTTTTAAAGTCCACAAAAGTAACTATAGTGTTTCTTGTTTGTCTGACTTCCAAAAGTGTTCTCAAGTTCCAGATCTGTTCGATGCATGATCTACCTTTTCTGAAGCCTGCCTGGTATTCACCTATTTGTGGATCTGCTTGTGGTTCTAGCCTGTTTAATAGCACCTTAGAGAAAATTTTGTGCGCAACTGGTACTAGCGAAATACCTCTGTAATTATTTGGATCTGACTTATCACCCTTTTTATGTAATTGATGGATTAATGCACATTTCCATTCCTCTGGTACTTTCTCTGTGACCCAAATATCTGTGATAATCTTATGGAGTTTTTTGGTGATGTTTTCCTCTTGGATCTTCCAGATCTCGACGATAATACCATACTCTCCTGCTGCTCTGTTATTTTTCATTTGTTTTATGATTTCCTCTATCACTTCTATTGTGGGTGGATTAGAATCGGGATTGGATGTAGTTTTTTGGAATGTTAGTTTTTCTGTGGGTTTCTTGCAATTAAGAAGTTTATCAAAGTAATGCTTGAGAATTCTACAGTTTTCTTTCGTGTTTGTTTCCAGGGATCCATCTGTTCTTCGGAAGCAGAGGCTAGGAGGTTGATAGCCTTTAATATTTTCTTTGAAAGTTCTGTAAAAATTTCTTGTGTTATTTCTCTTGAAATCTTCCTCAATTTATTTTAGCCTGTTATTGTCGTCTGCTCGTTTTTCTCTTCCGATTTCCTTCGATGATTGTTTCTGAACTAAGTGAAATTCCTTCCATATTTCTGATGTTCTGTTACTGCTATTATTATTATTATTATTATTATTATTATTATTATTATTATTATTATTATTATTATTATTATTATTATTATTATTATTATTATTATTATTATTATTATTTAAAAAGAGAGTTATACTTTGAAAACAGCGACAAAAACAGAACCCTTTTCCAAGGCTGGGAACTTTACTTTCGTTAGTGTTCTCCTGACATTCATCTATAGCAATGACTACACAATAATATGCCGCTGGTCCCGATCTCTTTTCTACTTGCTTCACGCCCCAGTGACTGCTCATGTCCCATGACGGAGAGAGTTATTTCCAGCATTCCTCTCCACGAGTATCCGGAATGCTTTAATTGTTTCCTTGTTTCAACATTGGGGAACAGCTCCATCAACGTGATCTCCGATAACAACATCTTTATCCTTACAAAGCGGTTGCTTTGACGATTATCCTGTGGTGGTAGTGATTGCTGATTGAACACTCTACCGACATCGTATGTTCTTGTAACGCAACTGGTATCATAGTGTCTGCCAGACTCCATAAATTTAATATTAAATTATACAATAATTTCTTACTTTGTAGTTGTTTATTGAACTCAGTTACTTGAAACATATTTTTTCAAACAACTCACGGCAAACCTGAGGAGAAAAAATTGCAAATGAAATGAAAACCTACAACCAGTTTTCTACTCAGGTGACCGGGTCAGGGATGGGAGTAATGAAGTTTCCATCTTGCGGCGAGGATAGGAAATGTGCCGGCTGCCGAGGCCTGTCGCACTCCTCTGGGGCAATGATTGATGACTGATAGATGAAATGAAATGAAATGATAGTAGAGAGTGTTGCTGGAATGAAAGATGACAGGGAAAACCGGAGTACCCGGAGAAAAACCTGTCCCGCCTCCGCTTTGTCCAGCACAAATCTCACATGGAGTGACCGGGATTTGAACCACGGTATCCAGCGGTGAAAGGCCGCCTGAGCCACGGAGGCTCAGAAGAAAATACCAAATTTCTAAAATGAAGCTCCTAAAATGTGCACCTTCATATTTTTCTAAAAAAATATAGAAATAAAACTTGTAATGATTCATTCTTTGCTATATCAGTCCTTTACAAAGATCCTAGATTCAGTAAAGGAAAGAAATTAGTGGAAAGCTCAAAATATAAATTCACATTGCGATGTCCAAAATTCACGCTTGTTAGACCATCTTCACCTATGTCCTCCCCTCCATCATTATCAACTACCTCCTGTTCTGAATCCGTTTCATCATTACTTTCTATCTAGTAATTCGGATCAATATCACTGTCGTCCAACATTTTAGTAATCATTTCCTTTTATACTTATTTCGAAGTTTGGTGGATTTGCTCTCAGAATTCGTTGAGAATAATTTTGTTTACACATTACCAGTCTGTTCTTATCCCCCCCCCCCCCCCGTGGGTAGGGAGGGCAGATGAGGAATACACCCACGGTATCTGTAGTAAGAGATGACTAAAAGGGGCGACCAAAGGATTATTGAATCAGAACCATGGAAATGCTTGTTATTAATACCATCACGCGGTGAACACCATAGGTCGCCTTTACTTGCGAGTAGTACCGCCATGTTAGATATACCCTAGGTTTATAAGTAGCAGCGGAGAGGGGTTTACTGTAGGTTTACAGTACCTGTGATTAGTACCACTATATGAGCGACACCGTGGGTCTGCGTTGCCTGTGATTAGTACTCACTATATGAGCGACACCGTGGGTCTGCGTTGTCTGTGATTAGTACCACTATATGAGCGACACCGTGGGTCTGCGTTGTCTGTGATTAGTACTCACTATATGAGCGACACTGTGGGTCTGCGTTGCCTGTGATTAGTTCTCACTATGTTAGGAACACCACGGGATAGTACGAGTTCCTGTGATTAGTACACCTTGGTGAGGAACACCATGGGTTTGCATTGCCTATGAGTGACGGCATTATGTGAGGAACACCATGAGTCTGCGTTACCTGTGCGACGTACATTACTTCCGTAATTACTACCGTAATGTGTGGAACACCGTGAGTCTACGCTGCTTTTGATTAGTACCGCTACCTGAGAAATACCATGGTTCTACTTTACTAGCGATTATGAGGGGCCGTGCACCTGGATTTTGGACCCCTTTAGACAACAAACATCTTCGATTCAGGATTGTGCTTTGGAAGCAGTCCCTTGGCCAGTCATTAAAAGCAACCAGGTTCGATCCTGGCTCAGTCCGGCGATATTTGAAGTTCCTCAAATACGTCAGCCTCTTGTCGGCAGATTGACTAGCACGTTAAGAATTCCTGTGGGACAAAATTCCGGCATCTCGGCGTCTCCGAAAAGAGTAAGGGTAGTAAAAACAATAATATTAAAATTAAATTCATTTTAGTTGAATTACAGTTGCCCACTTCTTCTCTCTACAGAGTCCACAATTTTCCTGTTTTTAATTTCCGTATTTTCTTAGAAAGCTTTGTGCAGTTCAAGTTTCTGCTTAAGAGGGCTCCAGTTTTTAATATCTTCATGTGTGATTTTCACCTCTTGCAGATCCCTCTCTTCCTCGGTAAAACAGAGTTCCTTGCATTTCTTAGGTAAGGTCTGGTTGACCAATCTCTTTATGGCAGGTAACCATTAAAGGCAATCCCTCTCTCCCGAATTGCGCCAGCGATCTTTCCTACATGCGAATATACAATTCATTGGGTTTTGTATCCTCGTGAACTCTCCATTTTCCTTGACAGGACCAGGGAATTTATTTTATTATTATTATTATTATTATTATTATTATTATTATTATTATTATTATTATTATTATTATTATTATTATTATTATTATTATTACAGAGTTCTCCGTGGTAGTTAGAGGTGAAAGAAGGTGCTGGGATGAACAGGTCTCAACTTACGAAATTAAAGTTAATTTAAAATTTAACAAGGTTATATTTTCTTTTTCAAAATCAAGAAATAACAAATATAACAGGTACTCAGTAGCCTAGCAACAAATGGAGAATGTACAATTACAGGTGTTACAGGATTTGGGCTCCGAGGGCCAGACACACAATTCTTGAGCAATAAGCCCAACTTTACTTATATACAAGGTTCAACAAAGGGGCAGAAAACCCCAATCATGCCTAGGAGCACTTGCTCCCCTTTACACGGAACAGCCTCCTCGAGGCATACAGAAACCAAATATTAAGAAAGAGCAACTCGCTCTCAAAGTTCAAGCCCATCAAAGGCCACACCAAACTCCACTTTCAAGCTGTCCTCCAAGTACATTAAAACAGGGGTAAAATTACCCAACCTACTGAGGCCTATTAAGTAAAGAAACAGGTCAATTACATGGCCTCCAAAATACCAACTTGAGAGGAGGCGAAACTGCGCTCCTAATACATTTTATTAAAACCTAATTTGGCCCTAGGCCGCTTATGCAAGGGCTAATCCCATTCTACGGAGGTGACACGATAGAAAACTTTATGACATTACGAGTAGAAGGGAAACAGTTATGAAAACGTAGTCAGCTCAAAACAAAATGAATGGGAGCTCGAGAGGGTTAGGCACTCTCTATCCCAATTTGTAGTTTAAAGAGACAGAATTTATGCCAAGAGTCTATTACATTTTAGAGGAAAGTTACATGGTAAAAAGTATCGAACCTGCCCCGAGAGTTAAACTGCTGAGCTAGCAAGAAAATAAGTTATTAGAAGGCCATTACCTTATTGATGAACTGGTGCCCGACGAAAGAGGCGCTTCCTGCCCCCTGCTACATAATTTACACAATGATAGAGTTTACTGAAGTGGCGCAGAGACCCGAAAATCAGCAGTTTATATACCCTCGCGGAACATTCGAGACGTTTCATGAATGATAACACCCGCCCACAAGCATTTTAGTGGACGGCCAAAACATTACAAGTCAAAACATCTAGGATTGGTGGAAAATTAATTACAAAAATTACTCATTGGTCGAATTCAAAACTGGCGGAAAGAGAAGGGTTATAGAGCCAACCTAAACAATGACTGAAAGAAATTTAACAAAGAACAAACTTATGCATACTAAAATTCTTCAAAAAAAAGTTCTTTCACTTCGCACTAGGGTGCACCGTTGTATTTCTTCAGTAGTGCCATCTAGAAGAGAATGTTCACACTTCTCACTACAGAGAAAACAAAAATAAATCGAAAAAGACACAGTTCAGAACTCTTCAAAATTTATAGATAGCGACATCTTCTGATAACCTTTAGAATTAACATGGTTGTTAGAGCTCAGGCTTCCTCCAGTAGAGGAGTTTCAACTGGCGCAAAGTTTGAATTAGCGGCGCGGAGGTGTACCGCCTGGTACAATTATTATTATTATTATTATTATTATTATTATTATTATTATTATTATTATTATTATTATTATTATTCCAGCCCCACGGTCATTGCAGACCCAATCGTCGCCAAAAGAACTATCTATGTCGGAGCGACGTAAAGCAGACTGTAAAATATATATATCACTTCGTAATGTTCAGGCTATCGGGAGGAGCAGCAGTTGTTTGGTAGTCTTAGTAAGCCAAGACCCATTAGGGGTGTGGCGCTAATAATAATAATAATAATAATAATAATAATAATAATAATAATGATAATAATAATAATAATAATAATAATAATAATAATAATAATAATAATAATAATAATTTCTTCACTTACCACTGTTATTTTTAAGGTTGCTGGAGCCGCAATGACTTGCTTTGTATTTTGACCGGAGGTTTTAGACCATATGTCCTTCATAATGCCAGGTGATTTCCAGGTGAAAATCTCAACCCAGGATTCACCGGGATTCGAACGAAAGACGTCCGGGTGACAGCTAAGCCACTACACTAATCGTGTGACCCTATTATGTATGGTTGTATGTTTCTGCTTGTTTAACGTCGAGTTAACACTTCGAAGGTTTTTTGTGATAGAGGGATAGGGAACAGGCTAGGACTGGAAAAGTTGCAGCCGTGGCCTTATTTAAAGTACCCCGGAAAATCATTTTCAGGACTGCCGACAGTGGGGCTCGAACCTACTATCTCCGGAAGGCAACCTGATAGCTACGTGACTCAAACCGCAAACAGTCGAAACCGTTTATAGCGGCATCGCTATTGTCGACGTATTGGATCTGTCTGTCTGTTAGGTCATCAGCCCAGAGGTTGGTTGGATCCTTAAATTGCACCACCAAAGGTTATGCAGTTATACGGAAACCCCAAAAACCAATGGCAGCACCAAAATGAGGCGTACTAGGCAAGATGAGAAGTGAGGTAGTTTGCCATTGCTTTCCTCACTGGGTCAGAAAGTACTATTGCAGCACGACCGACCCTATGAGCAGCACCTTTCATAACACTCAGGTGCACTAGTCGTGCTCTGAATGTCATTACTCAGCACTACCCATACCCCAGCAACTTCCATATTGTCACAGCCATGGATGTTGACTGGGACTTCGGTGGAAGCTACACTTTACTCTGGCCTGTGCCAAGAGATGGATACTAAAGTACTGCATCCATCAAGAAATGACAGCAGGCAGACGTATTGGATATAACGGCGAAATCTAACGGCCCCGTCTAAATCCTATATAAACACTGTAACTTATTTTAAAAACCGCTTATTACGACGTCGCTTATTATACAACGTATTTTATCACATTTTCGGAGAAACGTATAAGCTATAACGTCCAATGTTGGTTTTTTGTTTGTTACGTAGTTGGAAATTGCTGACAACAATGTAAAGGTTGTTTTCAAACTCATTTTCAGTAGAGTGTAGATTTCAAATCCGTCTAGCTGTTAAACAGTCAAGACAGACATCGCTGTGAAGATGTCGGTAAAGAAAGGGAAAGTGTTTAATACTGAAGAAAAATCACACATGATATGGCGATTAGAAAATGGGGAAACAAATGACAGCATCGCGAAGAGATTGGGTGTATCATACTGAACGACTTCCACGATTTGGAACGACAAAGAGAACATCTCATTTATTAGCCAATACCGTGTGCGACATGATTGATCATTGCTGTGTAGTACATTATTGCTACTTCTTCCCTCACTTATTATTACATATTTTTCTGGCATATTATCATCTTAATCGTAGCCTCCGTGGCTCAGACGGCAGCGCGTCGGCCTCTCACCGCTGGATACCGTGGTTCAAATCCCGGTCACTCCATGTGAGATTTGTGCTGGACAAAGCGGAGGCGGGACAGGTTTGTCTCCGGGTACTCCGGTTTTCCCTGTCATCTTTTATTCCAGCAACACTCTCCATTATCATTTCATAGCATCTATCATTCATTAATAAATCACTTTGGGAGTGGCGATCCCATTGTACTTACAGCCTATATATGGTTCATTCATTTCATCCTTGACCCGGTCAAAGACTGGAAAACAGGTTGTAGGTTTTCATTATTGTCTTATGTACTGTATAAATATTAGAAGAAAAAAATCCTCTCAGCCCCAGTCCACAAATACAGTATTGCAGAAGTAGGACTTTTATCTCCTATGTTTTTTGAAGTTTTATGTTTATTATAATTAACCCCATGTAAGTGTGCAGCCTAAAACCTACAGATTTTTAGCAACAACAACAACAACAACAACAACAACAAAAAGCCCATTTTGTGCGACTATCGCCTGTGACGACCGTTAATTGCAGTAGCGGCGATTAAGCCCCCCTCCCCCCAACTTTCTGGAGAAAACCTTACATTTTTATTCCATAACAAATAAACAATGTGTACAAGCCCTGTTGTCTTATCGGTTAATTCTTTCCTTTAATTTCCTTAATCATTAACAAAATCATTAGCGGAAATATGCACAAAATATCGTTCGTCGCGGCTAACCGATCTGCATAGCACCACAGCAAGTAGCGGAGACTCGCGCAGCAGCGTATACCATGTGCTGTGAGGAAGGGTAGCAGAGGCAGATATATACAGTATATATATATATTGCGAAGATCATGGACACTGAGGTAGGATTCTCCCGCTTCCCGCGCACATTCGTCAGTCTGGCAGTCTCTTTAGTATCTGTTCGTTTGTTAGTGTATAGTCAAATACTAAATGATTTTGAGTTACATAATCACGCCGTAAGTCTATTTAATTGTAATACATATGGAATATTGTTCATTTGGTGAAAGTTTAATTGTATGGTATTGAATCAAATTCTCAAGAAATTATTATTACCGCACTGAAGTTGATAAACTGTCAACCCTTGCCTCTCTGTCGAAATTCGCTCAGAGAATATCAGAAATCCTATATTTTTTAAATTCTTTTTTAAAAAGTTTTGATGCATATGCCTCCCTCCGACCCCGCCCCGCAAACCCAGATACTTCTTGTCTGTAAAATTTTTGCGCTCCCCTCCCTCCACATCTAATTCTCAATCTACACTACTGGTTAATTGACGGTTCCTTCGGTGTCATTATAACCGGTATCAACTGTAATAATATTAAGAAGAAGAAGAAGACCTGTGCTTCTTGGCAGAAGTCCAGGTCTAATTGTGCTCTGAAATGACTCACTGCTTTCATTACAAAACGCTGTGCTGCTTGTTAATACGTTCCATAACGCCTATATGATGCAGCGCAGTGCTGTAAACAAGAATGGAGTGTGTGTATGTTTAGTCTGCTGCTCGTAATAGAAGACACCTCGAGCACTTGAACCGTAAGTAGAAAACAAAAACAATCTATTGTAGCAGCATGACTTCAGCATACAAGTACAGGAGAAATAAACTCGCGGTGATCGGAATTTTAAACATTCTGCGTTAACAAGCTACGCTACATGACTGGTAAATCTAGTATTATCAATAATAATAATAATAATAATAATAATAATAATAATAATAATAATAATAATAATAATAATAATAATAATAATACAGACTCACGAAAATATTATTTAAAGTAATCAACTCAAAAATGTTCCTTCCAACTCATAGGCTAGAAGAAACTAAGGCGGACCTCCAAGGAATGAATATCACGGGCGACATCAAAGAAATAGAAGATCGTGGAGCTTTTAGCATAATAGTAGCCAAGTACAAATTCGTGGAGAAATCTAAAAAGAAAACTGGTAGGAAGTGGTCAACTGAACGCAAAGTGCAACGCAGTGCATTCATCAAGAGATTTGGGGAGGATAAGAAATATTAATAAATAAATATATATAATTAATAATAAATAATGCATTAATTATTATTATTATTATTATTATTATTATTATTATTATTATTATTATTATTATTATTATTATTATTCCATGAACCTACGACGCTGGCATAGCAGGGGGAGAGGTGATACTCCCACGTGGCGCGTCCCAGGTGGCGGATAGGGGGGTCCTAACCGGCTTGCCGGCGGACTTGAGGGAAATAAAATACCTCCCGCGGACCAAACACACCCCCCCTGTGGGTGGGGAAGTCAGACGAATAATACACCCACGGTATCCCCTGCCTGTCGTGAGGGTCGACTAAAAGGGGCGACCAAGGGCTGATTGTATTAGAACTATGAAACTACTGTTGATTTGTACCATCACGCGCGGAACACCATGGGTCGCTTTTACTTGCGAGTAGTACCACTCTGTTAGGTACTGAATAGTTTTGTGATTCGTAGCACTCAAGCGGGGTTCAGTGTGGGTTTCCAGTACCCGTGAGTCGCACCCATGTGAGCAACACCACGGGTCTGGGCGTTGCCTGTGAGTTATACCACTATATGAGCGACACCGTGGGTCTGCGTTGCCTGTGATTAGTGCCCACTATGTGAGGAACACCATGGGAATGCCGGCGCCCGTGATTAATACACCTAGGTGGGGAACCTCATCGGTTTCCGTTGGCTATGAGTGGCGCCACTGTGTGAGAAACACCATACGTCTGCGTTACTTTTACGACGTACAATACTTGTGAGTAGTATCTTAATGAATGGAGCACCGTGAGTTTACGCTACCTTTGATTAGTACCGCAGCTTGAGAAATATCATGGTTCTCCTTTACTACGGCGGGATCGTTGACATAGATATTGACCCATTCAGACAAGCATCATCGATTCAGAATTGGGCTTTGGAAGCAGTCCCTTGGTCAGTAACATTTTTTTCTGGGAATGTGAGGCATTGCGCGTCTTATCCACTGCTTGTTTTAAATTCATATTCATCAGTTCATTCCTCATCATTACGTTTTGAATTCGGGTCAGTGGATGAATTTTGTACTTTTAAATTGTAATCCCATTTCGTCTCATTTCGTACCATAGGGGCCGATGACCTAAATGTTAGGCCCCTCTAGACAACATGCATCATCATCATCATCATCATCATTAATAATAATAATAATAATAATAATAATTCATTATGCCCATTCAAAGAGCGCGTTGAACTTGTTCGGTGGCCTGATGGTTGTCGCCTTCTTATCCTCCCAAAATCTCTTTATGATTATATTATTATTATTATTATTATTATTATTATTATTATTATTATTATATTTCTGGAGAGGCACGTAACCCTGATGTTCACTAAGCCTGCACCAGAAATGAGTACCAAGTTAATTCTTGGGATAATTACTCCGTGATGGCCGCCGACCTTCTGTGAGAAGAAGACATAAGAAGAATCACGGATCGAGTTTTACTATCAACTAATTGTGTCTTTAAAAGTTGTACTTATGTAAGATGTTAATAAGACCAATGCCGGCATTTGTCTCCTTGTACAGTACTCGCAACTCAGTTAGTCACCTTCTTAACATAATTATAATAAAAGCCTCCGGAAATATTTCAAGAAAATACAAGGTATACCTTGACAGATGAAGGATAGTTGGACACGCAATGCTTCGGGTGACACTCTTCAGAAGTTATCTAGGAGAACACTTTACGAAAGAAGATGTTACATCCCGAAAAATGATATATTAGTACGAGTAAGTCATTATAGACAGCAACCAGAGACACCATTAAATGCCCCCTGTCTCAGCTGACATAGTACCCTGCATCTTGGATACAAAAGGGCGACAACTGTCCGACTATACGAAAGAGCTCGATGGACTAGATGTCAACATTTAGAGCTTATAAATGACAAAAGACAGTAACCAGAATTTTTTTTTGCTAGTGGCTTTACGTCGCACCGACACAGATAGGTCTTATGGCGACGATGGGGTAGGAAAGGCCTATGAGTTGGAAGGAAGCGGCCGTGGCCTTAATTAAGGTAAACCCCCAGCATTTTCCTGGTGTGAAAATGGGAAACCACGGAAAACCATCTTCAGGGCTGCCGCAAAGGGATTCGAACTCACTATCTCCCGGATGCAAGCTCACAGCCGCGCGCCCCTAACCGCACGGCCAACTCTCCCGGTAGTAACCAGAATTTACAAATATATATGTTTGGATGAATATCATGGGACACTGGCCTAAGTTCATTTCCGTATTGCTTCCAGATTTACCGGGCCACGGCTGCTTCCTTCCAACTCATAGGCCTTTCCTATTTCATCGTCGCCATAAAACGTATCTGTGTCTGTGCGACGTAAAACAACTAGCAAAAAAAAAAAAAAAAAAAAAAAAGCTAGCTTCCACATTAATTCCAAACGGTCTTCTGCACCAGATTTCCCATTCAATCTTCTCCGTTTCTTTCTTTGAGGAAAAGCAACCGAGCCAAAGCTGTTATTGGAGCAGTGCATACTGTATAGTGAATTGCCATCAAATTAGGAATGTTATGAACTCTTTCTTTTTAAATGGTAGAATAGCACTCTGTTAAAAGCTTTGATTCGTGTCTACTGGTAATATTAACCCAAAAGAGTAGCAAATTGAGATAATACTTCGAAACACTACACTAACAGCTGTTGTGAAGTGAAGAATGTGAGTTTAGGGGAGGTCGGAGTGGCGACAATGTGAGCATGGCTGTCGGTGAGCAAACCAAAAGCCCCAGTAAATCATTAATGCTCGTGACAAGGTAGCTCCTCAGAAGAAATTGAACGTTAAATAACCATGTACAAGGCGCCTAAAATGATCTCGAAGAGAATACTGCGACAGACAGACCATACGTCTGGCATACTCAAGGATTGGGCGTATGGAGGTTTTGTACAGCGTGAGCCTGTTTTCTAGATTGAGAAATCTTAGCCCTTCGGCCCATGAGGCCTTAAGTGCAATTCGTGACAGATTTTAACTACGCTGCATAGATGGTTTTGAAAGTGGTGTGCTTTTGAACGGAATCGAGTTGGCCAGAAATGACCTGCACCCCGAACGGTGAGTGTTCAGCTAAGTAAGGATCTGAGCATGGTGTACCTTACTAGTAGGCCTTCAGTAGTATAGTTTTCCAATGAGGAAATGAGTTCATTGGGATTGGCATTTACACCAGAATAGAATTTTCCGCGCCAAATATCATGCGTAAAGCTTAATTCTGGACGCGAGTTTTTGCTGCGATCCCCCAGACGGGACTGGCATTGTGAAGGATTGACCATATGGAGGATTTGCACAGCGTGAGCCTGTTTCCTAGATTGAACCCATTGTCGGATTTCATGATTGGAATAATTTCTGATAGACGACGGATCGCCTGGACCGAAGTTCTGATGACGTTGTCCTTGAACGTCAATCCTATGTCCAGGGAAACACTAAGATATTTGGTAACATTTGACAATGTGATTTCTTCGCCGGAAAAGATTAGTGGTGGGGGGGGGGGGTCATCTCTGGTGCATTTTGAAAAACGTGTGGCACTACTCTTGGTTGTATTAATTTTGAGAGAATTTTCCGCTGTCTTATGTAAAGAGTGAAGCGGTGACACAGTGAGTGAGTCTTGAGTCTGCCGCGTGTGAGTACGACGGTCGTCAGTCGGTAAGGAGTCGCGCAGGAATGCGTCAGTAGTGGGTAAGACAGTCTCGATTATGGGAAGTGCGCTGTACTGTAAACGAGGCTGCGTTGCGAGAGGCCGCGTTGGAGAGCGGGAGTTTGACACACCAGAGAGCTGTGTATCTGATTACACTCGTGAGTACAAAATGCGACGAGTTCCTGAGTTTAGTGGACCCTAATGACTCTCCTTAGTAACAAACTGTATCATCACAAAGTGTGTTCGGCTTCATGCTGACCTTTGGTCCAAGAGGTATCGGATTCGATTCTAGGCCGGGTCGAGGAATTTTAACTTTCATAAGTTAATTCCTATGCCTCGGGGCTAGGTGTTTGTACCGTCTTCAGCTTTGGAATTCATCTCAGGTAGGGCCACTCCCTCACAGACAAGCAAGCCCATACGACGTCTACTCGAAAGACCTGCACCAGGCCTCTCCAGAGACTACACGCCATTATTATTATTATTATTATTATTATTATTATTATTATTATTATTATTATTATTATTATTATTATTATTCCAAAGTGTGAGAAGATTTAAAAGTGAGGTCAGCTTGGATGAACCAGTCACTCTTACTAAACGTATCAATTGCACTGTTCGTCGTAAAGTCTGGGGAACAGCTGCTACAAGAATGTCAAAAGGAATCTGGAAAAACATCTTACGAAAGTGATGGTATTTGGTGTGAAAAGAAATGGACTGACTACATTGTTCAAGGTACAATGAAAACGAACAGTATCTCCAAATACTAGATCTTTAATTCCCCAGCTGAAAGCGTGGTGTCCAGTGTGACGTATCAAATATTGTAATGAGCCGTCAACAGAACGGAGCGTTAGACTGGACTGAGAATGTTTCAGATCTTAATCCTATTGGAATTATATGGAAGCTCTTGGAAATAGAATTAGTGAAACTAAGTGTACTGCCAAAATGCCAGATAATAGTAAGGTTGATCAAAGGGTTGCACCAAGAATAAAGCTAGGGAATAAAAATGGCAGCGATAACTAAATGGAACATATTTGTAGCAACCAACTGCCAAGAAACGTTATCTAGAACTCCTTCGAACGAGGTCTGCAGCGTTGGTTTAGCAAGTGCTGGATTCACTACTACTAAATTGTTTTCATTCCTCCCCTGAAGGGGGAGGCGGGCCACCTAGAAGGTAACGCCTTCTCTCTGGCCAAGAGATTCAGGCGGGTTAAGGCTGAAGTGAGGGATTTAGGAGGTAGGTAATGGATGTATGGAAATAAGGAGACAGAGCTACGCTTATATTTGAGGAAAAGCAACTTCATGATAAACAGAGGGAAGTGATCTTTGCGGATATAGTGGGACACTGCAAGGAAAAACGGATACACTTTCAAGGTGGTGACAAATTGCCTTTTATCTTTTCTTTAATCTTTAATTCAAGCATACTTCTAGTCGAATGTTTTCTATGAAGAAAGTACATTTGCGGAGTACGCGCACAGCGTTACACTGTTGCCCTCTCCACTGCATCGAGTTAAAGTTTCTGATGTTCGGCTCCATGGCTATATGGTTAGCGTGCTGGCCTTTGGTCACTGGGGTCCCGGGTTTGATTCCCGGCCGAGTCGGGGATGTTAACTTTGTCTGGTTAATTTCTCCGGCTTGAGGGCTGGGTGTTTGTGTTCGTCTTAAATGTATAAGTTCAATGCATCAAAGAGAGTTATTTTGAATAATAATAATAATAATAATAATAATAATAATAATAATAATAATAATAATAATAATAATAATAATAATAATAATTGTTACCGTGTTTTAGTGGTAGGTAGAGGTGAAAGAAGGTGCGGGCGTGAACGGGTCTCAAACTACGGAATCAAAGTTAATGTAAAATTTAACAAGGTTATATTTTCTTTTCAAAAACAAAGAAATAACAAGCATGGCAGGTACAAAGTAGCAAGTCCAAAGGGTAGTTACAATATTTACAGGATTTGGGCTTCGCCCCCTGACTTCACAATGCTTGGGCAATCAGCTCAGTTTTACCCCAAACACAAGTTTCAACAGAGGGGCAGAAAACCCCATTCATGCCTAGGAGTCCGTGCTCCAAATTACACTGAAAAGCCTCCACGAGGCATACAACACTCAATTTTCAAAAGAGCCACACGCTCTCAACTTTAAGCCTCTCAAAGGCCACACCAAACTCCACCTTCGAGTTGTCCTCACTGGACATAGACACAGGGGTAAAATACCCAACCTACTGAGGTCTATTAAATGAAAAGGGGCAATTACATGACCTCTAAAATAACAATTTGAGAAGAGGCGATCTGCACTCCTAATACACTTGTTTTTAAAACCTAATCTGGCTCTAGGCCACTAATGCAAGGGCTAATCCCATACTACCGAGGTGACCTTAGAAAAGAGCAATTTGTTTTACGTTAACGAAGAATAGGTTGAGAAAACAAGTTCACCTCAAAACAATGTGAGTGGGAGCTCGAGAGGGTTAGCACTCTCTATCCCAATATGCAGCTTTAAAAGAGAATAGATGAAAAGATTGGTTACATTTTAGGAAAAGGTTACATGGTGGAAACGCTTCGAACCCGCTCCGAGAGTTAAACTGCCAACCTAGCAAGAAAAGAAGTTATTAAGAGGCCATTACCTGGTGTTGAACAGCTGGAGAAGAAAGAGGCGCTTCCCGCCCCCTGCTATGTACTTTACACACTGAAAGATGGAACAGAAGTGGCCCGGAGACCCAAAAATCAGCAGTTTAAATACTCTCGCGGAAGGTTCTAGGCGTTTTAGGGAAGAGAACACCCGCCCACAATCACTTTATTGGCTAGGGTACAGAAACATATCCAAGTTGGGGGAAGATACATCGGATTGGTCGGAAATTACTAAAAGAAATTCGGGATTGGATAAATCTAAAACAAGGGGAAAAAGAGGGGTATACAGCCAACTTAAACAATAACAGAAAGAAATTTAACAAGAAACACACTTTTGAAATAAGAACTTCTCCAAAAAAAAAAAATAGTTCTTTCACTCCGCACTAGGGTGCACTATTGTTGATCTTCAGTAGTGTCCTCTAGAAGAGAAAGTTCACACTTCTTACTACAAGCAAAACAAAAATACGTCGAAAATGACACAGTTCAAAAACTCCAAAATTTCCAGGTAGAGACATCTTCTGAGAAACTTGAAAATTAATACTGTCCATAAAGTTCAGACTTCCTCCAGCAGAGGAGTTTCAACAGGCGCACATTTTAAATTAGCGGTGTGGAGGTGTACCGCCCGGTACAATAATAATAATAATAATAATAATAATAATAATAATAATAATAATAATAATAATAATAATAATAATAATAATAATAATAATAATAATAATAATAATAATAATAATAATAATCTAAAGGCTAATTGCCTTGTCGATGCAACCACTCACTTCTTTCATTGGCATGGTAATAATACCGGACGAGTTGGCCATGCGGTTAGGGGCGCGTGGCTGTGAGCTTGCATCCGGGAGATAGTAGTTTCGAATCCCACTGTCGGCAGCCCTGAAAATGGTTTTCCGTGGTTTCCCATTTTCACACCAGGCAAATGCTGGGGCTGTACCTTAATTAAGGCCACGGCCTCTTCCTTCCAACTCCTTAGCCTTTCCTATCCCATCGTCGCCATAAGACCTACGTATCTCTGTCGGTGCGATGTAAAGCCACTAGAAAAAAAGAAAAAATAATAACCTATTAATAATACAACTGTCACTAATCCACCATAAACAACTACCCCTCTAGTTATGTTATACAACAAAAAAGATAATCTTCTAAATGGTAAGATTACCTCAAACTAAATTATTAAATATTTTCAATAAGACAAATATTTTTTAAAATGTGGTTAGGTTATCTAAAACATCCCAATGTACCAGTTAATGTTAATATTACTAGAACAAAAATTACAAATGAAAATGCTAGGCCTATCTGTTTATGTACCTCACGTCAACACTAATCTCTTGTTCGCAATCTGGACAGGGTATATTTAGTTGTTCACAATCTGGACTGTTCGCAAAAAGACACAACCGAAGAAAGAGTAAAGACTGAAGGAAGTGGTTTGGCAACCTCTCCACAACAAACAAGGATCACTTAGAACTGAGTGATTGACAGCAGGCTTCCAGCTCGCTTCCGGGAACTAAGGCCGTCATATTTTGTCCCCAAGTATACCAGTGTATGGGAATCACACCAGGACTACTTGATACGAGAACTGGAAAAGATCCAAAGGAAAGCAACACGATTTGTTTTGGGTGAAAACAAAAGAGTAGTATTACAAAAATGTTGCAAACTTTGGGAGCAAGGAGACGAGATGCTCGACTAAGTGGTACGTTCCGAACGGTCAGTGGAGAGATGGCGTGGAATGTCATTAGCGGACGAATAAGCTTAGGCGGAGAAAGTGAGCTGGCCACGCGGTTAGAGTTGCCCTGTTATGAGCATGAATCCGGGAGGTAGTGGGCTCGGAACCCACTGTCGGCAATCCTAAAAATGGTTTTCCGTGGTTTTCAATTTTCACACCCAGGCAAATGCTGGGCTTATCTTAATTAAGGCCACGGGCGCTTTCCCTCCACTCCTGGCCATTTCCTATCCCACTGTCGCCATAAGACCTATCTGTGTTGGTGCGATGTAAAGCAAATTGTAGAGAGAAAATAGAGAATTGAATTGAATTGAATTGAATTGAATTGAATTGAATTGAATTGAATTGAATTGAATTGAATTGAATTGAATTGAATTGAATTGAATTGAATTGAATTGAATTGAATTGAATTGAATTGAATTTATTGATCATGATTTACATGCCACTGAGGCTTCTTATAATACAGTACAGATTTATGATCACAGTAACTACATTTTTATAATATCAAAGTATTAAACTAAACATGAAACATAAAAAAAATGAAAATACTGATACCAAATCCAGTAAAGTTAAGACATACATTATATAATAAGTAAGAAAGTAAATCATTAAGCCCTTCTGTTATTTTGGAAAGAGAGAGAGAGAGAGAGCCTAGATGACTCCAGCGACCCCAGATATAAATGAGACAAGACGAAGGAAGAAAAAATATTATTATTACTTTATCCTGTTCGAAAGAATGAACTAATTATACCTCATGAAAGAACAGTATCATCATAATCTTCTCGAGTAAAGCGTTAGAAGCATTACAGGTAGACAGCACACATAAGTCGTTGGGTGTGGGACTACAGTTGAAGATGACAGTGAAGCAGAGGAAACTATTCCTCTCTTGCTTGTCTTATTTCTTTATGACAACTGTTTGTTTCTTCGTGCTGGATGTCTCCACCAGAGCTTGAAGGCCATCGCACTTACCACTTTAACAGGAGCGTCATGTCTCGTGTAGCTGGACTGACTTTAGGACCAACCGTTCGCGGCTAAACATATCTGACAGATTTATGAGCACAGCTATTTATCAGCTAGGAACTACATTTTACCCGTACCGTGTATATGCTCTTCTTTATATAGCCTCACATGTACTCTTCCTTTAGCTAGTAACGAGGACAGAATTTCAGGGTTTAAACTATAATTCAAGCCCCGGAGAAAGCAGTTCTGCCAGATCGAGAATCGGAACTGGAGCGCTCTACTATCCACACAATAAATAACAAAAATTCTTCATGAATGTAATAATAATAATAATAATAATAATAATAATAATAATAATAATAATAATAATAATAATAATAATAATAATAATAATAATAACACCGGTCATATTTTTGTGACTCGGTTCTCCTTAAGTGTGACGGCTTACTTTCGTCCTAAAATGCAAATCGATAGTATAATGTTTCCGATTTGATTTTTCGGTCAGGACATTAATTTTTATGATCTTAGGCATTTTTGAACGCAAAGTTTTCTCCGGATGGCCAATAGTCGCACTATACTAGAAAAGACATGATGGAACAATTGCGGTGCGAAAAATCCATTTTTATAACAAGAATTTTTTTGGGGGAAAAGGACAACAATCTGACAGTATGGTGGGAGATTACATTTTGGGGACTTCTTCGTGAAAATCCACAGGAATACAAACGAAAGTCGAAGCCACGTAAACCTCTTTACTTTTAAAGCCATAGGGGCATGTAATACATTCCAAATGGTTTTATCATATTTTATTATTTTTTGCTTGTGTGTTTTGTCTCTTCTACCTTTTTTATGTATGTCCAAGTAGAAGTGCATGTATGTCGAATTTTATTAATAGGTGTCAAATCTGTTGTTTTTAACAGTTGTTTAATATATGAGTTATAAAATTAAAAAAATAGTGTGTATTGTAATAAAAAAGACTAGTCGGCTCCATTATTTGAAACTGCCAACATTCCGTAGTTATAATACACTCACAGTTATCAGTTAAGACGTAATTTACCATCCATTCACATTTTAAGATAGCGTAAAAGTCTCTTTTTAGGGACAACTTGCAAAAAAACGGAAAAATACATTTTCAAAAATTTATGAACATTTATTTTTCGCTCGAACACTTCTATGTTCTGCCATGCCTTGTCTAATAAAAAAAATAGTATGGGGGGACACCCTCGGGTCTCCTAAGCTGGATTGGATAACAAATTCGGAAAGGAGCATATAATCATAAACCTTAAAAGCAAATCAGGACAATTATACCATCTATTTTTCTTCGTTTTAGAACAAAAGGAACCAGTCTAACTGAATCACAAACAAAAAGTTTTATTTTTCCCAGTGTATCGCAGTATTCCATCACATTACACCAGAAATTAACGGCGTCCATGGTTTAAGACAACTTTAATAAGGTTTTCCCACTTTTTTCCAGGCAAATGCAGGGAAGGTACCTAACTTAAGGCCACGGCCGCTTCCTTCCTCTTCCTTATCTATCCCTTTCAATCCGCGCGAGATAGTAGGTTCGTACCCCACTGTCGGCAGCCCCGAAGATGGTTTTCCGTGGTTTCCCATTTTCACACCAGGCAAATGCTGGGGGCTGTACCTTAATTAAGGCCACGGCGGGTTCCTTCCCACTCCTGGCCCTTTCCTGTCCCATCGTCGCCATAAGACATATCTGTGTCGATGCGACGTAAAGCAACTATCAAAAGAAAATATCAATCCGCGTGGCATTGTCACTGAATTTCACCAAGGCGGTCGCGGTTCGAATACCAGCCAATGTACCTGAGATTTTTGAAATCTCCCCATCTTCCACAAGATCCCTGTTCAGCATAGCAGGTTAAGTTCACCTGGGCGAGGTACTGGTCCTCCTCCCCATTTTATCCCAAACCAAATGTCTTACGCTCCAGGACACTGCCCTTGAGGTGGTAGAGGTGGGATCGCTCTCTGAGTCCGGGGGAAAAACAACCCTGGAGGGTAAACGAATTAAATAAATAAATAAATAAATAAATTGCACTATCATATTGCATAAAGATTTAATTGAAAAACCATCAATATATCTACTGATATAAGCATGAAAAAGATTTTCCACAGCCTTCCCCGTGTAAAAATTTGCCAGCTGATTAAAAGTACTGTAAAAGAACCTAGATTCAGTGGGAAAACCACCGTGTTGGCAACACTGGCGAAGCGTCTCTCATATACTGTATTGTGATTACAAATGATTTTGAACTTTTTAGATCTACATCGTTTAATTTATCCATTTCAATATTCATTGGCGCAGTTTTTTTGCAATTGTCAAAATGTTATTGAACAATGATGATACGTGTTCAGTTGCGACGGCAAGTAGTGTCAGAACTGTAGCTTACCACCCAATCCAAATGGTGTACTTAACATCTCTTCAGTATGTACAGAACACTACCTAACATGTTGAAAGTTTATTTCGAATACAGTTCGGTCGTTAAATTCAATATCCTTTTCTAATATTGTTTGATTTGTTGTTTGTTTTTACAAGAAGTCAGCGCTGGAGGCTCACGTTTCTGACACTCCGTAGCCTTCTCATATCTTCTGCAGATGTACTTACGGTCTTATTCGATGACTTCTTGAGTCTAGTTCCTCGCATAATTTTACCGACTTATTAGCTATATATCTGGAAAATCTCACCAATCTTATTCCACAATACATTTTGAAATTGCATAAATTGGTCTTGAATTTTCAAATACACCGAACTCTGATAAGCCGTAAGCTTGATTACTAGGGCTCGGAAATTAAGGAGAAATCATTTTTTTTTTTCGAGTGAGGCCCAACATAATATGTGTTCATACTGGATCATTGTAGGCCAGAAAATGGTGGGTTTTATTTGTCCGTATTTTGGCTTATTGGTCCTTTTGCAGCCTTTTCTTTCGACTAAGTTTACATTTTTACCGCCCATTCTGAACTCACAAATTCATCAATCACCTCTTAAACATATTTTCTCTAGTAATAACATAAAACCATATCTGAAAGGAGAGAAAATGAATGAAATGGAAAATGAAACTAGTGCTTGAAGAAAACAGAGGTATCGAATTATGTGTAAGTGAAATACTGAAAGGAGAAAATTTCGATACGAGTGTTTTTGAAGAGGAAGATCTCACTTGCTTCAAGTGTGAACCTTTAACACCCGTTGATGTGGAGAGAAATTCCTCGATGTTTCGCAACGTGCTGTGTAAAAACCGACGATGCTTTACACCTAAGAACCTGGACATGACTATTGTGATGTACTGCAAGACCAACTGAGGTAAGGTTTCAGAATTCTAATTTCTGTAACCCTAGTGTGGTTAGACCAAATATGATTCCAGTTATACTAATTTCAATTTCTTTCTCCAGGATGTCCATTGCGGGTTCGCTGAATTCAATCTAGGCGGAAAAATATATTTCATTCCAATTTCTGAAAGTACTTTTTTAACAAACAAGAAATTCCTCTTTTTAAGTTATGTTAATCTAAAAATGCATGCTGTCTGATAGAAGCAGTATTTCACTCATGTATTTTTTCATTGCATGTTGCATATCACGAGAATTTTGCATGTTTAAACATTATATTTCTTCATTAAATATGTAATTAAAACAAAAATTATGAATGAATTTAAATCAAACTTTTACGTTATTTTTCCAGTTTTTAGATCCTTTTTTGGATAATTTTAGGTCTTTTCATAGGTCTGTTTTAGGCAATTTATATAGATATTCAACTTCCGAGCCCTACTGATTACATAAAAATATACCTAACGTTACCCATGTTTATGACATAATAATACATTTTAACTCACCATCCAGACCAGTGTTGCCAACTTAGCGGATTTTCCGCTAAATTTGGCGGAATTAGAAGACTGTCGGCGGAGAAATATACCATTTAGCGGACAGTGGATTTCTTGGCGGAATTCTAGATTTATTATAGCGGAATTTAGCGTTTTATTCATTTTACTTTTTTGAAAAAATGTGCTCCAGTCTCTCTCTGAGCTATTCCGTATTTCTTGTCAGGAGCTAGCAGTCACATGAGGAAAACATGTTATTTTGATTTGATGTTATATGAGATCGTGGTATCATAAATTTGTAATGCGTGGGGAAAGGGTAGTTGTCTCTTAGTTGACGAATGACGACAGATTATGAAACTGTGAGAGAGTACCATTTATATTTATGCTATGAAGGAAGACCGTTTAATGAACTGGCCTGTTCTGTGTGTGGCCGTTGAGGCAGGGGATTCACCTAGCTTGCACCCGGCAGTAAAACGCATACAAATTTTAGCTCGCCGGCTCGCAGGCAGGATTTAATCCCAGTGGAACTCACAGATCAGGTGAGTACAGACATTTATTATTATTATTATTATTATTATTATTATTATTATTATTATTATTATTATTATTATTATTATTATTATTATTATTATTATTATTATTGTACCGGGCGGTACACCTCTACACCGTTTATTTAAAAGTTGCGCCAGTTGAAACTCCTCTTCTGGAGGAAGGTTGAACTTTATCTATTCTATTAATTCTCTACTTTCTCAGAAGATGTCACCACGTGGAAAATTTTGAGTTTTTGAACTGTGTCACTTTTGATGTGTTTTTGTTTCGCTTGAAGTAAGAAGTGTGAACTTTCTCTTCTAGAGGACACTACTGAAGATCAACAATAGCGCACCCTAGTGCGGAGTCAAAGAACTATTTTGTTGGAGAAATTTTTATTTCAAAAGTTTGTTTCTTGTTAAATTTCTTTCTGTTATTGTTTAAGTTGGCTGTATACCCCTCTTTTTCCCCTTGTTTTAGATTTATCCAATCCCGAATTTCTTTTAGTAATTTCTGACCAATCTGGTGTATCTTCCCCCAATTTGTATCTGTTGCGGGGTCCTATCCAATAAAAACATTGTGGGCGGGTGTTTTCATTCCCCTAACGCCTAGAAACTTCCGCGAGAGTATTTAAACTGCTGATTTTGGGGTCTCCGGGCCACTTCTGTTCCATCTTTCAGTGTATTAAGTACATAGCAGGAGGCGGGAAGCGCCTCTTTCTTCTTCAGCCGTTCAACACCAGGTAATGGCCTATTAATAACTTCTTTTCTTGCTAGGTCGGCAGTTTAACACTCGCGGCGGGTTCGAAGCATTTCCATCATGTAACCTTTTCCTAAAATGTAATTACTCTTTTCATCTTTTTCTTGTAAAGCTACATATTGGGATAGAGAGTGCTAACCCTCTCGAGCTCCCACTCACATTTGTTTTGAGGTGAACTTATTTTCTCAAACTATTCTTCGTTTATGTAATGTAAAGTGTTCTTCTCTAAGTCACCTCTGTAGTATGGGATTAGCCCTTGCGTTAGCGGCCCAGAGCCAGATTAGGTTTTAAAAACAAGTGTATTAGGAGTGCAGGTTCGCCTCCTCTCAAATTGTTATTTTAGAGGTCATGTAATCAACCTTCTTTTCATGTAATAGACCTCCGTAGGTTGGGTATTTTACCCCTGTGAATACGTCCTTAGAGGACAGCTTGAAGGTAGAGTTTGGTGTGGCCTTGTGATAGGCTTACAATTTTGAGGGCGGATCGCTCTTTGAAATTTGTTTCTGTATGCCTCGTGCAGGCTTTATGTGTAATGTTTGGAGCCAGTGCTCCTGGGCATGAATGGGGTTTTCTGCCCCTTGGCTAAAAAATTTTTTGGAGTAAGGCGGGGCTGATTGCCCAAGAGTTATGAAGTAAGGGCACTGAGCCCGAATCCAGTAATATTGTACCTACCTTTTTGCTACTCTGTACCTTTTATGATTGTTATCTCTTGTTTTTGAAAAGAAAATATAACCTAGTTAAATTTTAAATTAATTTTACATTGCACGTTAATTTCGTAGCTTGAAACCCATTCACACCCGCACCTTCTTTCACCTCTACCTACCACGGATATCTCCGTAACAATTATTATTATTATTGCCCATTATTTGAGATTGGATTTCTTGGCGGAATTTTAGCGGATTTTTAGTAGTATTTAGCGGATCTTGAAAATATAAGTTGGCAACACTGATCCGGACTCGTATATCCCTCAGGATTTGGTCTTCAGGAAACTTGTTGATACATACAACTGTGTTCTGATTAAACATTAAATTCTCCCTAGGAGTAGCCTATTTTTCCATATGTAACTCTTTCTTCATCAGAAGGAAACACAAATACTTTACTCTTCGGCATAGTGATTTCGCTCACTGATCACCGTAATTCAATTATGTATGCATCATGGTTGCTAATTAAACACTGAATGTATTATCTCAATTAATTTTATACTGGAAACATGCTGTGGATTTTCATTTTCACTTGTGCAGTCATTCGACCGGGCCAGGAATGGAATGAATGGAAGGCCCCTTCTAGCGGCGAGGACAGGAATTGCGCCGGCTCCCGAAGACTGTCGCACTCCTCTAGGAATGGTTAATGAATGACAGATGAAATGAAATGAAATGTCGTATGGCTTTTAGTGCCGGGATATCCCAGGACGGGTTCGGCTCGCCAGGTGCAGGTCTTTCTATTTGACTCCCGTAGGCGACCTGCGCGTCGTGATGAGGATGAAACGATGATGACGACAACGCATACACCCAGCCCCCGTGTCATTGAAATTAACCAATTAAGGTTAAAATCCCCGACCCGGCCGGGAATCGAACCCAGGACCCTCTGAACCGAAGGCCAGTACGCTGACCGTTCAGCCAACGAGTCGGACATTAAATGAAATGATATTGGAGAGAGTTGCTGGAATGAAAGATTACAGGGAAAACCAGAGTGCCCCGAGAAAAACCTGTCCCACCACTGCTTTGTCTAACACCTCGGAATCCAGCGGTGAGAGGCTGGCGCGCTCCACGTGAACCATGGAGTATAACCGCACAAGTAAACCACAAAATTAAAACACTGTAGAGCGATCTTCTTAATCTATAAGCTCAAATGAATACAAGCACACACGTAAATATTCTTCCCTAATTAAGCACTTTTCACTTAAAAATACAGTCGATGACGACTCAGTCTCTTATACTTTGGAGTAAATATTCAGCCAACGTTCATAACTTCAGCAGAACAGCGTAAAGTTCACAACCAACTCAACTAAACCCCGTGCAAACCTTCCACCCTAGCGATCAGCTGATTGCTTTCTCGCTACAGTACGGCCTGGACATCACGAAGGCAGTGCAAAAACATACCTTAATTTGGCGGCCATTTTGCAATGACATCATGCACATTACGTCAGCTACCGCGGTCATATCTCTGCATTAGTACCTTCTCGTACTTCAAAATAATATACAAACCATTGCCGTGTATACAACATTATTGAGATATAATCACTTTTTGCTTTTCCTGAAAAGCGTTACATTAATTTTTCGCCGGAGACCACCGACTTCAGTTTGAAAGACTTTCCACGTAAAAAACTAAAAAACAAACAAACAAATAAACAACATAGAGAATAAGGTCAGAAACCCCATGCGCCTTTGTAGTGCGGAATTACAATGCTACTGTATAATTTCGGAGATCGTAGTATTAAATCCCACTATTAGTCGGTGTAATCTCGATGGTGGATTTCCCTCAGATTTTGCATGATGTTCACGATCAGATGGTCAATAGAAGATAACAGAAGTTATTGGATTCCGAAAAACGAAACATGTTCAGCGAGCTCGATAGAATCAGCCCTCGGAGAGAAGCTCCATGTAACGTTGTATTATTCATGGCTGCGGAGCGGTGCCAATGTGTCGCTGAATCTAAGGAATCCCACGATTTGCATGAACTTATGGAATAGCTTTAGTGTTCTGCTCGGAATTTTAAATTGGGAGGCTGCATAACGTCAGGAGCAGCGTACATTTCAACTGGCACACACACCGCAAAATAAAGTTTGGAATATCAAGGATGCAATGTAATAATAAAGTTACAGAATGTTGTTTATTGTACCACTGGGGCGCACAACCTGGTCTGGGTCGAAGAAGAACAATAACTGACCAAAGCAGATCAGGAAGAAAAAGCAAACCCATCGCAAACCCGTTTTTCCTTTACCTGTTACATACCCCTGTGAGTGAGGGACGCGGACGAAGAGAGGAAAGGTTAACAGTAACGAACAGAAGAGACTAAGGGATTTTTTTCCAAAGGTGTTAACGGAGATGTTTCATGTTTCACTACTGCTGCTAGTGAAGTGGAAGGACAAAGTTCTAGAACATTATTACACACCGAAATACTTGGGTGTTACTTTCGATGGTTCTTTAACTTACAGGGAGCACTGTTGAAACATCAAGGCAAAGGTCTCCTCTCGGAACTCCTTGCTCCGTAATGTGACACGTTCAAAGTGGGGCGCCCACCCTCATACGGTAAGGACAACAGCCTTAGCACTTTGTTTCTCTGCAGGGGAGCATGCTAGTCCCGTTTGGTATAAATCCACACATGCCAGAAAGGTCGATGTCGTCGTGAATGAAACATGCAGACATATTACTGCATGTCTGAAACCAACACCAACAGACAAACGGTACTCCCTTACAGGAATAGCCCCTCCTGAGGTCAGACGCGAAGTACCTGCAAATGTGGAGAGGTTAAGGGCTTCTGCCAGCTGAGCCCACCCCCTACATGGGCACAAACTACCATCAACTCAACTAAAGTCCGGGAACAGTTGTATGCACTTCTCATCCTCCACTTGTGCAGATGCAAAAAAAGACCAGACTTCTACTCCGGAATCAGAAGATCCCTTCTCATCCATAACGCTTAAAATTCGAGGAAAAGCTTCCCCTGGTCATGAAGAAACCTGGACTATATGGAAGGCACTGAACAGACTAAGAGCAGGCGTTGGAAGATCCAAGGACAATATGAAGAAATGGGGCGTCCTGAAGGAGGATCAGACCCTATGTAAATGCGGCGTGGTACAAACAACAAGACACCTTATTAATTGCCCTCTATGCCCTGTTAAATGCACAGAACTTGATCTGACACAGGCCTCTATCAGTGCTGTTAACGTGGCCAAATTCTGGGCCGATATTTTGTAAATAACTGTATAATATTATGTAAATATTGTAATTTCATATACATTATCTAATTTGTATCTGTAATCTATATTGTGCTACTGACACGAATAAATAAATAAATAAATAAATAAATAAATAAATAAATAAATAAATAAATAAATAAATAAATACTGTATGTTCTGTATCCTGCCTTCTAAAATGGTACTATTATAAGGGTTACAATTAAACTGATGCCGTAAAATAGAGTTTGTTTGTATATTTTTAAATACTGTTAAAAATAATGTATTCAGTATAAGCCTATAGATACATATGATTCAGTTATGTGCTATAAATACTCAAGAATGGTATTCTCTATATCTCGAAATTTCGATAAATCGAAATAAAATTTACCTTCCGAGGTGCTTCGAGATATCGAGGTTCCACTGTGTTCTTTTTGTTTTGTTTTGTTTTGTTTCGTTTCGTTTCGTTTCGTTTCGTTTCGTTTCGTTTCGTTTCGTTTCGTTTCGTTTCGTTTCGTTTTGTTTTGTTTTGTTTTGTTTTGTTTTGTTTTGTTTTGTTTTGTTTTGTTTTGTTTTGTTTTGTTTTGTTTTGTTTTGTTTTGTTTTGTTTTGTTTTGTTTTGTTTTGTTTTGTTTTGTTTTGTTTTGTTTTGTTTTGTTTTGTTTTGTTTTGTTTTGTTTTGTTTTGTTTTGTTTTGTTTTGTTTTGTTTTGTTTTGTTTTGTTTTGTTTTGTTTTGTTTTGTTTTGTTTTGTTTTGTTTTGTTTTGTTTTGTTTTGTTTTGTTTTGTTTTGTTTTGTTTTGTTTTGTTTTGTTTTGTTTTGTTTTGTTTTGTTTTGTTTTGTTTTGTTTTGTTTTGTTTTGTTTTGTTTTGTTTTGTTTTGTTTTGTTTTGTTTTGTTTTGTTTTGTTTTGTTTTGTTTTGTTTTGTTTTGTTTTGTTTTGTTTTGTTTTGTTTTGTTTTGTTTTGTTTTGTTTTGTTTTGTTTTGTTTTGTTTTGTTTTGTTTTGTTTTGTTTTGTTTTGTTTTGTTTTGTTTTGTTTTGTTTTGTTTTGTTTTGTTTTGTTTTGTTTTGTTTTGTTTTGTTTTGTTTTGTTTTGTTTTGTTTTGTTTTGTTTTGTTTTGTTTTGTTTTGTTTTGTTTTGTTTTGTTTTGTTTTGTTTTGTTTTGTTTTGTTTTGTTTTGTTTTGTTTTGTTTTGTTTTGTTTTGTTTTGTTTTGTTTTGTTTTGTTTTGTTTTGTTTTGTTTTGTTTTGTTTTGTTTTGTTTTGTTTTGTTTTGTTTTGTTTTGTTTTGTTTTGTTTTGTTTTGTTTTGTTTTGTTTTGTTTTGTTTTGTTTTGTTTTGTTTTGTTTTGTTTTGTTTTGTTTTGTTTTGTTTTGTTTTGTTTTGTTTTGTTTTGTTTTGTTTTGTTTTGTTTTGTTTTGTTTTGTTGGCGAAGAGTTTGCGGGGCCCCTTATAGGCCCGGGTCCGCCTGGATTGCAAGCTTGTTGCGCCCCCGCTGGAGTAGTAGAAAACAAATGAATCTGCAAAGTAAGTTCAATCACGCTCCTTAGTTGGGCAGAATGCTGTGGGGAAAAAAAAAATGACGCAGTATGGAACAGTATGCATAAATGTAGAATAATAATAACAGCGGTGTCGAGATAAGATAAGTAATCGCAATGAGTTTTTAGACCACGCAACTTTCACTTTCGTAACCTCAAGTTAAACATGAAGGACCTTGTCGACGTAAGCTTATGTAATTAAGTTATCAGCAGGGAACGGAAGTTTATTCATTTCTATGACAGGTCTGTAAAAGACCTTGTCAGAAAAAACGTGTCTTGCACCGGGACTGAGTTCTGAACGATTGTTTGTGCATGTAGAACTATCTTCGAAAGGAAACCACTCAGGTATAGAACTCTATCGTATGTGAGCATGAAACATTTGTTAGGGTTCATAGTCTTGTTGACCTAGATCAGCGATGGCAAACCTTTACCAATTAGAGTGTCAGTTAAGGTCTTGTCTTTTTTTTTTTTTTTTTTTTTTTTTTTACTGTCTAGTGTGCCATCGGTTATTTTACTTGAAATCATTATGAAACTTCCCTCACTTGACTTCCACGGACCTACTACCCTGGCGTAGCAGGTGGAGAGGTGATACTCCCATGTGGCGCGTCCCAGGTGGCGGATAGGGGGGTCCCAACCGGCTTGCCGGCGGACTTTAAGGAAATAAAATACCTACCTCTCGCGGACCAAACACACAACCCCCTGTGGGTGAGGGAGGCAGCCGAAGAATACACCCACGGTATCCCCTGTCTGTCGTAAGAGGCGACTAAAAGGGGCGACCAAGGGAAGATTGTATTAGAACCATGACACTACTTGTAATTAGTACCACCAGGCGGGGAACACCATGGGTCGCTTTTACTTGCGCGTAGTACCACTATATTAGGTACCAAAGGTTTGTTATTAGTAGCAACAGAGTACGTTGTCGGCTTCTATAGTACCTGTGATTAGTACCAATATATGAGCGACACTATGGTTCTGGCTTGCCTATGATTAGTACCCACTATGTGAGGAACACCACGGGATAGTACGAGTCCTTGTGGTTAGTAATTAATTTCGTGTGGCTGTTTCTAGCCGAGTGCAGCCCTTGTAAGGCAGACCCTCCGATGAGGGTGGGCGGCATCTGCCATGTGTAGGGAACTGCGTGTTATTGTGGTGGAGGACAGTGTTATGTGTGGTGTGTGAGTTGCAGGGATGTTGGGGACAGCACAAACACCCAGCCCCCCGGCCATTGGAA
Source organism: Anabrus simplex (assembly GCF_040414725.1). Classification (NCBI taxonomy): domain Eukaryota; kingdom Metazoa; phylum Arthropoda; class Insecta; order Orthoptera; family Tettigoniidae; genus Anabrus; species Anabrus simplex. The sequence continues at coordinate 146,325,935 of NC_090268.1, forward strand.
TTAACCAATGAAGATTAAAATCCCCGACCCGGCCGGGAATCGAACCCGGAACCCTCTGAACTGAAGGCCAGTACGCTGACCGTTCAGCCAACGAGTCGGACCTTGTGGTTAGTACACTTATGTGATGAACATCATAAGATTGCGTTACCTGTAAATGGCGCCGCAATGTGCGAAACACCATAGGTCTGTATTACGTGTGCGAATTCCATTATCTGTGAGTAGTGGGTATTCTAATGGATAACACTCGGTCCTGGACCTGTCATGCCAAGCACTTGGTCAAGAAAGTGTCTGGCATATTGCATCAATTTCGACGAAACTTGCCGTATCTTCCTTTCTCGGTGAGAAAGATGTTGATCCAAACTATGGTATTTCCTATTTTAGATTACGGCGCTGTAATTTACAGCGATATCTCCGAGAAATATAATAGCAAACTCCAGTGTATTCAGAATGCCTGTGTTCGATTCGTCTTCAATATTCGTAAAGACTGTCACGTAACATCTAACTACAAAGCCGCAGAGTGGTTGAAACTCAGGGATAGACGATCATAATCAGCTGCTTGTTTACTTCTGAGAATGTTAAAATCTAATGCTCCCTCATATCTGGCCAACTCCTTTGTTCAGATGAGTCAAGTGCATGATCGGGACAATACGTTTACAGCTAACACCCTTCAGGTTCCACAGCATCGTACGGTAAAGTGCAGTAGGTCAATCATTGTCACTGTCTCTCAGTTATACAACGATCTTAAACTATATGAAATTTAGCAAAGTAGTGTGGGAACTCAGAAAAAATTTCTTAAATACCGCTACCTTTCCACTTATTAAGCCATGAAAATGAATTTTCAGCAAATTAATTAAATAGCATGAAATATCATAACCCCCTAGATACATTTTAGATGCTCAGTTTTACTCTTAATTCATCCTCGGCTTTAAAATTCTTAGGTTTCTCTTTCGTCTTCTCTTCCTTGTTAGTATAGTGTATGTTTATGAAATGTTAAAAGTATTATTGTAATCTCCTAGATGTTTAGTTTTTAATCTTATTCTTATATCCTCAGTAGGAAAATGTATCTTACGCTTTTTATGTATTCTTTTATTAGATTTTGTATGTTAGGTGATACATTTAAGTTAAAGTGGCAGTTAGTTACAGCCAAAGGGACCTCTGGTCCTACTTGTAATTAACTTTAAATAAATATACTTCTATTTCTATTTCTACAATAATGTGTGGAATACTGCGAATCTACGCTACTTTTGATTAGTACCGCAACATGACAAATACCATGGTTCCACTTTCCTAGCGATAAGTACCATAATGAGGAGCCGATAAGTTGCCGTCCCTGGGTCAGTAATAATACTGTTTTAAGTCAGTTTCTGTGAATGTGGGGCACTGCGGGTCGGATCCACTGATTGTTTTAAATTCATATCCATCCATTCATTCTCCGTCCTCACGTTTTGAATTCTGGTCAGTGGAGGATTTTGGACTTTTAATGTCATTATATTTCGTCTCATTTCGTACCATTAGGGGCCGATGACTTAGATGATAGGCCCCTTTAAACAACAAGCATCATCATCACTGGACTTCAATTAAGTATTAAATTGCATAATACATAAATCCGTTCGACTGAGTGTTCCATAATTTTATTTTGCAAAAATCGCTCAAAATAACATTTAAAAACCTAATAAAATTTGTATAAAATATGGCCCTAGAATTAATTGAGACATACTTCTTTACTAAAACGTAATGTTAAAATATGCTATGTTGCTGGATTTTTTACCTATTTATTACATGTTAAAAACATTAAAATATGTGTTATGTGCTATCAAGTAGTCCTGGTGTGGGTCTCATACTCTGGAATCATACTCTAGTTGGGGTCGTACCAGGGACTTAATACACTCTCTCCTTTACATCCTTACTACAACCCCTGAATACCCTCATAACCACATGAAGAGATCTGTAACCTTTCTTAATAACCTCGTTAAAATAATTACCACAATGAAGATCATTCCTTATATTAACACCTAGGTACTTACAGTGTTCCCCATGAGGTACTACCACCCCATCAACACAGTAATTAAAAACGAGAGGTCTTTTCCTCTTCGTGAAACTTACAACCTAATTTTCATCCCGTTTTCCATTATACCATCGTCCGTTGTTCTCACAATCTTGTCTAGGTATCCTTACAGTCGTTCACAATCCTGCAACTCACTTATCTATACAGTATATATAAAATAAATTGTCCTGACTGACTGACTGACTGACTGACTGACTGACTGACTGACTGACTGACTGACTGACTGACTGACTGACTGACTGACTGACTGACTGACTGACTGACTGACTGACTGACTGACTGACTGACTGACTGACTGACTGACTGACTGACTGACTGACTGACTGACTGACTGACTGACTGACTGACTGACTGACTGACTGACTGACTGACTGACTGACTGACTGACTGACTGACTGACTGACTGACTGACTGACTGACTGACTGACTGACTGACTGACTGACTGACTGACTGACTGACTGACTGACTGACTGACTGACTGACTGACTGACTGACTGACTGACTGACTGACTGACTGACTGACTGACTGACTGACTGACTGACTGACTGACTGACTGACTGACTGACTGACTGACTGACTGACTGACTGACTGACTGACTGACTGACTGACTGACTGACTGACTGACTGACTGACTGACTGACTGACTGACTGACTGACTGACTGACTGACTGACTGACTGACTGACTGACTGACTGACTGACTGACTGACTGACTGACTGACTGACTGACTGACTGACTGACTGACTGACTGACTGACTGACTGACTGACTGACTGACTGACTGACTGACTGACTGACTGACTGACTGACTGACTGACTGACTGACTGACTGACTGACTGACTGACTGACTGACTGACTGACTGACTGACTGACTGACTGACTGACTGACTGACTGACTGACTGACTGACTGACTGACTGACTGACTGACTGACTGACTGACTGACTGACTGACTGACTGACTGACTGACTGACTGACTGACTGACTGACTGACTGACTGACTGACTGACTGACTGACTGACTGACTGACTGACTGACTGACTGACTGACTGACTGACTGACTGACTGACTGACTGACTGACTGACTGACTGACTGACTGACTGACTGACTGACTGACTGACTGACTGACTGACTGACTGACTGACTGACTGACTGACTGACTGACTGACTGACTGACTGACTGACTGACTGACTGACTGACTGACTGACTGACTGACTGACTGACTGACTGACTGACTGACTGACTGACTGACTGACTGACTGACTGACTGACTGACTGACTGACTGACTGACTGACTGACTGACTGACTGACTGACTGACTGACTGACTGACTGACTGACTGACTGACTGACTGACTGACTGACTGACTGACTGACTGACTGACTGACTGACTGACTGACTGACTGACTGACTGACTGACTGACTGACTGACTGACTGACTGACTGACTGACTGACTGACTGACTGACTGACTGACTGACTGACTGACTGACTGACTGACTGACTGACTGACTGACTGACTGACTGACTGACTGACTGACTGACTGACTGACTGACTGACTGACTGACTGACTGACTGACTGACTGACTGACTGACTGACTGACTGACTGACTGACTGACTGACTGACTGACTGACTGACTGACTGACTGACTGACTGACTGACTGACTGACTGACTGACTGACTGACTGACTGACTGACTGACTGACTGACTGACTGACTGACTGACTGACTGACTGACTGACTGACTGACTGACTGACTGACTGACTGACTGACTGACTGACTGACTGACTGACTGACTGACTGACTGACTGACTGACTGACTGACTGACTGACTGACTGACTGACTGACTGACTGACTGACTGACTGACTGACTGACTGACTGACTGACTGACTGACTGACTGACTGACTGACTGACTGACTGACTGACTGACTGACTGACTGACTGACTGACTGACTGACTGACTGACTGACTGACTGACTGACTGACTGACTGACTGACTGACTGACTGACTGACTGACTGACTGACTGACTGACTGACTGACTGACTGACTGACTGATCGCCGAGCCAAAACGACTGGACAGAATGAAATGAAATTTTGGCCATACATTTATAGTAGATTGTAGGGGCTCACTAAGGGAGGATTTTTGGATATTCCATGGCCAAGGGGGTGAAAAGAGGAGTGAATTGTTTAAATGAGCATTTTATATCTCAAAAACTTAAACGTTTACACACGTAAAAATGTGGTTTTTAGAATCTCCTTTAAAAATAAAGAAACACTTTTTTTAATCCACTTAAAGGGTGTGCGAAAAGGGGAAAGAGTGGTTGAAGACCTTGTATGAGGCTACTTGTTCGTCTATATAACGTCATTTGCAAATAACATTATTTGTGAATCTAGCTAGTTTTTTGCTCATATCATTTATATGTATATAAGAAAACATTCCTTAATACTACCGGGCACCCAGTCGTGAAACTGGGCTTAACCTACATTTCAGCTGACCTCTGCTGGGATCGAATCCACCATCTTGGGGAGATGACCAACAACTAACCGACTGCACTACTAAGATAGGTTTGGAAGGAAGTACACAGGAATGTATATTCTTCTTATTTTCCCTACAGTTTTATATTTCTGAACGAATGTGCACGTTACATTTACCCTAGCCCCAATTTAAAGTCAAAATAGCAAGGAAGATGAAAATAAAATGATTTAACTGAATAGAAATTATATTATATCCTGTCTGGCTTGTCACTACTTGAATTACCGAACAAGTTGCCCGCATGGTTCGGATCGCGCAGTTGTGAGCTTGCTTTTTGGAGATGATGGGTTCGAACCCAACTGTTGTCAGCCCTGAAGATGGTTTTCCGTAGTTTCCCATTTGCAAACCAGGCAAATGCTGGGGCTAAACCTTAATTAAGGACACGGTCGCTTTCTTCCTAGTCCTAGCCCTTTCCTATCCCATCGTCTCCATAAGAACTATCTGTGTCGGTGCGACGTAAAACAAAACAGCTTTTTACTACTTGAATTGCCCTGAAGATCTGTTCAGAGAAACTGATATTTATTAAAGAAATAATTAATCGTCCGTCTTCCAATGAGGGCGACCATTCGGATCCGGATTACAAGCAGGATAAAATTCCAATAGAATTTAAAACATAAAAAAGTGGAAATTTATAATTCATTGTTAATGCTACTATTGTCTCCTTTTCCCCGGGTGGAGAGGGAGTGGGATATTAATCACGTTCTCAGGTATAGATAGAAATTAATGATTTGTAGAGAGTCCCTCGGACCTGCTTTTTCTATTTCGAAGAATGGAACTTCCAAATTTTGTACTAAGATCGATGTCTGTCCATAGTAGGGTGGCTCTTGCACCGAATGGCAGGCCTCTGACAATCCACCGATCGATAGGTATTTTGTACTTTGTTCACAGGTAAGGCAAGCACGTTACATATACAGCTTGTTTATCTAGGTTCATATTCCGAGCCTGATCTGAGTCTCTTTCAAAGCGAATGGTAGTTTAACATCACTAGAGCGAATGTGACTCTCTTCTCTCTTGACTGTCCGAAGAGGTACGTGTAACGCAGCTGTTCAAAACGCAAAGTATTCGTATTCGACCGTTGCCTGCGGCTAAGCATTCAGCTTTTCTGTCATTCATAGAGGAAAAGAGACGAAAAAATATTTTGAAGCAATTTTGAGATATCTTATTGAATTATATGATTCTTGTTAAGAAATTAGTGATTTTGTTTCGGCGAATTGGAACGAATTAAAGCGATAAAGACATTTCAAGGCGAAATGTTCGTATTTTGTAATAATTGTGAAACTTCAGTGAAATTCATGGAAAATGACGATCTTGAAGTTGTATTCCAATATTACGTGTGTGAAGGGTAACAGAAGACAGAACTAGAATTTCTCAGTTCGACAAAAATATCTGTTAGTTTTATATTGTAGAAAATCCTTTCATGGTACAGAGATACGCCTATAGGGTGAAAGCTATGGCCATGTAGGGTTAACGGGTGGTAATTCGTAATAGCCCTAATCAAGATTACATAAGCAATAATGAATGATTGTCAATATCTATCTACCGAGCTCGATAGCTACAGTCGCTTAAGTGCAGCCAGTGTCCAGTAATCGGGAGATAGTGGGTTTGAGCCCCACTGTCAGCAACCCTGAAGATGGTTTTCCATGGTTTCCCATTTTCACACCAGGCAAATGCCGGGGCTCTACCTTAATTAAGGCCACGGCCGCTTGCTTCCAATTCCTAGGCCTTCCCTATCCCATCGTCGCCATAAGACCTATCTGTGTCGGTGCTACGTAAAGCAAATCTATCTATCTCCTATATTTTACATGAATAATTCACAAATCGGATGAACGAGACCTTTTTATGAATAATTTTAGAAAATGTTTACAGCGAAATTCAAGCAATGGGCCAAGACCTACTTTTCGCAAAATCGAGCATAAATTAATGCGGAAAAAATCATGTCTCTAGTCACATATCTAGCTGCATTCTTGGAAGTTCGTAACATTCGTGCTGCATTTTATCCTGTTTTCAAGAAACATTATATAGCCTATTTTATAGCAGAAATTTCTTACAACGCATGTTTGCAGCATCATAGGTGAATTTGAACAGTGTTTTCGGAAAGCTTGTTGCACTGATCCCACAACGTGACCACAACAATGCAGACTGAGCCCCGTCCACAGTATCTGTGTCACTATAGAAACTGGAGAGCAGGTCTCGGGTGTCCTCAGCGCGACATAGCGGCTCCTCAACTGTACGCTAATGAACCTCTTCAGCTTCTCCTGTTGTGTAACACAACCAGACACCTGTTATACTCCATCTGTAACACTGTCCAGAGGCTTATTGGTCTGCTACCATTATAAGGGCTAGGGAGACCGTGATCATCAGTTCTGTGTAAATGCTGCCTGTATAAATTTATCTAGTTACTAATATAGGGTAGGGGTGGTAAAGGCGTACTCGGTTTATCGGGAAGGACGTGGGTTCAATTCCCCGTCAGGATTCGCACTTTCGGAGGTGCACAAAGCCCCGAGGTTCACTCAATTTACACCAAAAATGACTGTCAGGTTAATTCCTGAGAACAAAGGCAGCCGGGCGTAGAGCTAACCACTCTACCCCACTGAAATGAAATGGCGTATGGCTTTTAGTGCCGGGAGATCCCAGAACGGGTTCGGCTTGCCAGGTGCAGGTCTTTTTATTTAATGCTCGTAGGCAACCTGCGCGTCGAGGATGAAATGATGATGAAGACAACACATATACCCAGCCCCCGTGCCAGGGAAATTAACCAATGATGGTTAAAATTCCCGATCCTGCCTGGAATCGAACTCGGGACCCCTGTGACCAAAGGCCAGCACGCTAACCATTTAGCCATGGAGCCGGACTCTACCCCACTTCAAGGGCCTTCATGGCATGTACGAAAATGACTAATAATAGGCCCTGATGTGTATTATATTAATTGGCGAAAAACATTCATTGCGGCTAAATGCGCGCAGCTGTGAACTTGCATTCGGGAGATAGTGGGTTCGAACACTACTGTCAGCAGTCCTGAAGATGTTTTTTCGTAGTTTTCCATTTTCACGCCAAGTAAACTTAATTAAGTAACTTAATTAAGGCCACGGTCGCTTCCTTCCCACTCCTAGCCCTCTCCTATCCCATCCCACCTATCTGAGTCGGTGCGACGTAAAGCCAATTGTAAAAAAAAAAAAAAAAAGACGCTCGCACGGAGTGGGGAAATATCTTGACATATCTTAGAAGTACACCTGGGAGCATTATGGAAGGGAGAAGAATTGGAAAACTTCGGAACAAATCGCACAATATTGATTTTCTATGGGTTTTTTTTCGTATAATCACGGTTACTTTTCTGGAAGTAACGCGGTATTCCAGCAACTTTCATGAATATTTCAGGAAAAGGTACTCTAAGAGTTATTTACGCAACTGCCACGGAAAGTGATGTTTACGCGGTATTCCAGCAACTTCCATGAATATTTCAGGAAAAGGTACTCTGAGTTATTTACGCAACTGCCACGGAAAGTGATGTTTTACTTTACGAGTGACATATTTATGTCCGAGCCGCAAAACGAGTAAAATAAACTCATCAGTTATCACCAGACCCCGGATTCTTACGTAATGAAATATTCCATTCCGTTACTTTTAGAGAAATGAAAATGAAAGTATCGACAAATTGTGCTTTTGATATCATAATACTTGTGTTTCATTTGACATATTCGTAGTAATATGTTCCGAGGTATCTGTGGAACAGCAGAGGTGAAAGAAGGTGCGGGGGTGAACAGGTCTCAGGCTACGAAATTAAAGTTAATTTAAAATTTAACAAGGTTATATTTTCTTTGCAAAATCAAGAAATAACAATAATGGCAGGTACCGAGTAGCAAGGCAACAAAAGTACAATTACAGTATTTACAGGATTTGGGCTTCGAGCCCCGAACTCACAATTCTTGGGCAACTAGCCCAACTTTACCCCAAAACAAGATTTAACAGAGGGGCAGAAAACCCCATTCATGCCCAGGAGCACTTGCTCTAAATTACACAGAAAAGCCTCCTCGAGGCATACAACACTCAATTTTCAAGAAAGAGCCACTCGCTCTCAAACCTTAAGCCTATCAAAGGCCACACCAAATTCCACTTTCAAGTTGTCCTCCGCGGACACGAAAACAGGGGTAAAATACCCAACCTACTGAGGCCTATTAAGAGAGAAAAGGTTAATTACATGGCCTCTAAAATACCAATTTGAGAGGAGGCGATCTGAACTCCTAATACATTTTGTTTAAAACCTAATCTGGCTCTAGGCCGCTAATGCAAGGGCTAATCCCATACTAAAGAGGTGACTTTAGAAAGAAACAATTTACATTACGTTAAGGAAGAATAGGTTGTGAAAAATAAGTTCACCTCAAAACAATATGAGTGGGAGCTCGAGAGGGTTAAGCACTCTCTATCCCAATATGTAGCTTAAAAGAGAATAAATACAAAGAGTCTTTACATTTTAGGGAAAAGTTACATGGTGGAAAAGCTTCGGACCCGCCCCGAGAGTTAAACTGTTGAGCTAGCAAGAAAAGAAGTTATTAAACGGCCATTACCTTATGGATGAACTGCTGCCCGAAGAAAGAGGCGCCTCCCGCCCCCTGCTACGTACTTTACACACAGAAAGATGTTACTGAAGTGGCCCGGAGACCCTAAAATCAGCAGTTTATATACTCTCGCGGAAAGTTCGAGGCGTTTCAGGAATGAGAACACCCGCCCACAAAAACTTTATTGACTAGGGTTAAGCAAGATATTCAAGTTGGAGAAGATACACCTGATTGGTCATAAATTAATTAAAGAAATTCGGGATTGGCTAAATTCAAAACCAGGGGAAAGAAAGGGTTATACAGCCAACTTAAACAATAACAAAAAGAAATTTAACAAGGAACAAACTTTTGAAATAAAAATTTCTCCAAAAAAACAGTTCTTTCACTTCGCACTAGGGTGCACCATTGTAGTTCTTCAGTAGTGTCCTCTAGAAGAGAAAGTTCACACTTCTTACTACAGGTAGAACAAAAATACATCGAAAACGACCCAGTTCAGAAACTCCAAAATTTCCAAGTAGTGACATCTTCTGAGAAACTTGAAAATTAACACCTTAGATAAAGTTCAGACTTCCTCCAGTAGGGGAGTTTCAACTGGCGCAAGGTTTGAATTAGCGGCGTGGAGGTGTACCACCCGGTACATAATATATCACATATTTTACATATTATGGGAGCAATGTAACATTTTTGTACATATAAACAATATTAACTTTATTTAGTAATTTCAAGGGTTTTTTTTCCTTTCAGGACATGAGGACAACAGGAAATTAGCTACAACAGTTGTGTAATAACCTACACTCTGCGATTTACAGCGCATAATATTCTTTTTAAACATTTGAAGTATTTTGAATATGGGTTTAATTTGATTAAATAAACAACTAACACTTTCTGCTGTGTACCGAGTCCTTGAGCTCGCTACAATCTATTGATACCTGTTTCCCTCGGCACCCTCTGGTGCAGCGGATCCAGGATCTGCTGGCCGGGTGTTCGGATGCCGGCACCTGAATCACGTTTCTGTGGCTCCCAAGCCACATGGATGTGGAGGGAAACGAGTTAGCTGATCAGGCTGCCAAGGAATCTGTTGCATTGCCCCCGTTGCCTTACAAGGTTACAGCAAGTGACATTCGCTCTCAGCTGAGACTTTTGGTTATGTTTCATTGGGAGTTGGAGTGGCAGGCCACCCCTCTGCTAAACAAGCTGAGAGCGATAAAAGGAACAACGAAGGTATGGAAGATTTCCCTTCGTGCTCCTCGGAGGGAAGCAGTGGTATTATGTTGTATTCGGATCGGTCACGGTATAGTAACGCACTCCTATTTACTGTAAGGAGAACCCCCTCCGGCGTGTACTTGCGGCAGTCATCTTACCGTGGTGCACATCCTTACGGAGTGCGTGGACCTGGCCGATCTGCACCGTAGGCTAAAACTCCGAAGTATTATCTCTCTCATTCTACGAGATGACGAGCAGTCAGCAGACCTCGTCATATTACTGCATTTGAAGGCAATGTCTTATTCTACCATAATCTATCGTCTATCATTTTACCGAAAATAAGGCATTGAGAATTAGATCCACTGATTATTTTAAACTTTTATTCATTGTTCATCATCATTCGATTTAAATTCCAGTCAGTGGATACATTTTAAACTTTTAATTATCTATCATATCGTCCACCTCCTACCATTAGGGACCGATGACCTAGATGTTAGGCCCCTTTAAACAACAAGCATCAATAAATAACTATACTGACTGTTAACATTAGAAAATACCGGGCGAGTTGGCCGTGCGCGTAGAGGCGCGCGGCTGTGAGCTTGCATCCGGGAGATAGTAGGTTCGAATCCCACTATCGGCAGCTCTGAAGATGGTTTTCCGTGGTTTCCCATTTTCACACCAGGCAAATGCTGGGGCTGTACCTTAATTAAGGCCACGGCCGCTTCCTTCCAACTCCTAGGCCTTTCCTATCCCATCGTCGCCATAAGACCTATCTGTGTCGGTGCGACGTAAAGCCCCTAGCAAAAAAAAAAAACATTAGAAAACAGTAGATTATGTAAATTATTTACCTAAAGCAACAATGATAAATTTGTCATTAAATATGGAGATATTTAAAACAGTTTTAATGTTTCATATCATAACCGTAAGTCGGAATACATGAACATTTTTGTGAATTTAATATTAATACAACAACATATTTTGTGAATATTACATATTCCACTGATATTTACTACCATTTTATGTACATATTTTCCACATTGATATTATATAAAAATTCGGGCCCTAGATATCACTTTAGTGACTGTTGCAAACAGTATTTTATTGCATACCATGGGGAATTTAAATATTTTATTATAAATGGTGCCTACGTGGCTCAGTCGGCAGCGCACTGGCCTCTGACCGCTGTGTTCCTCTATTCAAATACCGATCACTCCAAGTGAAATTTGTGCAAGCGGACAGGTTTTTCTCCGGGTACTCCGGTTTCCCCTGCCATCTTCTATTCCAACGACACTCTCTAATATCATTTCATTTTCATCAGTCAGTCATTAATCATTGCCCCCAGAGGAGTGCAACAGGCTTCGGCAGCCGGCACAGTTCCTATACTCATTCATTCCACTTCTGACCCGGTCGAATGACTGGAAACGTCCCCTGTGGGTTGCAGGCAGTAGAATAACACCCACGGTATCCCCTGCCTGTCGATAGAAGCGACTAAAAGGGGCCCCAGGGTCTTTCAACTTGGGAGCGTGGATTGGTGACCACGGGGTCCTTATATAAGTCCTGATATTGCTTCCACTTGTACCAGGCTCCTCACTTTCATCTAAATTATTCGACCTCCCTTGGTCAACTCTTGTTCTTTTCCGGCCCCAACGATATTAGAGCACTCGAGGCCCAGGGAGTCTTTCATTTCACGCCCTTCGTGGCCCTTGTCTTCCTTTGGCCGATACCTTCATTTTTCGCAGGGTCGGATCCCTTCCATTATTTCTCTCTGATTAGTGTTATAGGCCTATAGAGGATGATTGCCTAGTTGCACTTCCTCTTAATACAATAATCTTACCGGGCGAATTGGCTGTGCGGTTTGGAGCGCGCAGCTGCGAGCTCGCATCCGGGAGATAGTGGGTTCGAACCCCATTGTCGGCAGCCCTGAACAGGGTTTTCCGTGGTTTCCCATTTTCACACCAGGCAAATGCTGGTGCTGTACCTTAATTAAGGCCACGGCAGCTTCTTTCCCATTCCAAGGCCTTCCCTGTCCCATCGTCGCCATAAGACCTATCTGTGTCGGTGCAACGCTAAGCAACCAGCAAAAAAAAAAAAAAAAAAAAAAAATAATCACCACCAGCTGACTGAAAACAGGCTGTTGTGGATTTTTATTTCATTAGGCCGTCACACAAACCGTGTATGATCAAGACGGCCGTGACCAACACAGTCGATACAACAGTTCGTGACCATAGAGCGACCAAATGACACACATGAAGGAAAGTGAATTTCAACCAATCAGAGAAACTCGTGGGAAGCAAACCGGTGTTCAGCCAATTTGAGATGCATTTCCAATGAAAGATTACGGAAAGTAGCTATTTTCCGTATACTTTTGAGTGTGAAATGAAGTGAAATTCGTCAGGTAGTTACGGAATAAAGGAGACATTTCCTCATATAATTATAATTTATCTTGCGTACTTGCTGACTGAGTCCTGCCTGTATTTCCAGAATAAACCCATTTCAGACTTTTTTAAAAAAATTTTAACAATCTGCCTTACGTCGGACCGACACAGATAGGTCTTATGGCGATAATCGGATAGGAGTCCGACTCGTTGGCTGAACGGTCAGCGTACTGGCCTTCGGTTCAGAGGGTCCCGGGATTTTAACCTTAATTGGTTAATTCCACTGGCACGGGGGCTGGGTGTATGTGTTGTCGTCATCCTCATTTCATCCTCATCACGACGCGTAGGTCGCCTACGGGAGTCAAATAGAAAGACCTGCACCTGGCGAGCCGAACCCGTCCTGGGATATCCCGGCACTAAAAGCCATACGACATTTCATTTCATCGGATAGGAAAGACCTAGCAGTGGGAAGGAAGCACCCGTGGCCTTAATTAAGGTACAGCCGCAGCATTTACTTGGTGTTGAAATGGGAAACCATGGAAAACCATCTTCAGGGCTACGGACAGTGGTGTTCGAACCCAGTATCTCTCGAATGCAAACTCACAGCTGCGCGCCCCGAACCGCACAGCCAACTTTCTTGGTCTTCAGATGTTAACGTGTAGATGAACTTCGATTCAGAAACTGAAATCGCTGGCCAAGAGGCTAGGAAGTCTTTATTTATCATACCATTCGAGAAACTTGAAGGATGTTCGGTCTCTTGCCGCAGAATTGACAACTACTCTACTATAGTAAAACAGTAGCGGGGATTAAGGGAGGCGAGGGGGGCAGTTGACCCCCCCCCCACTTTCGTGGAGAAAAAATTACATCTTTATTCCATTTTAGCCAGCTAAAACTAGGAATTATAAAAGCAGTTTATGGAAATCTTGCTGTCTATTACCTAATCTTACCCACAATTTATTTACATTCTTAAAAACATACTTAGTGGCCATACGCATAAAATGTTTTTCGACGCAGCTAACCGATATTTTCAGCACCACAACGAGTAGTGGAGACTCGTGTCGCAGCGTGTGGAAGTGCGATTAGTATCTGATGGCACAAAACCTTAGTTGCATACATGTGTAATTGTTCCTTTGATTAAAGTTTATTGTACAGTATTGTATGAAAATCTCAAAAACAAAATGTTATTGCAGTTAAGTTTTTAAACTGTTAACCTTTACTTTTCTATCGAATTCACTCAGAGAGCATCAACAACTTATTTTTTAGCTGTTGTGTTTCAATTTTGTTGTGTATACCCTCCTCCCAACCTCACTATATTCCCCAGGCCCCCGGTTCTATTTTGTTTCCTATAAATTTTTGTGCCACCCACCCCCACTTCTAATTCCCAATTGCCGCTACTGTAGTGAAATGACATGAAAGTGATTTACTGTGTGGCCACTAGGGTTCAGTAATTATCATAAGGCCTATAACTGTAGTTGTGCATAATTTCACTGGCGAAACTTAAGATTTCTTTCTAAATTCTTTAGATAGAGCGGGTGTTAAGTCCTTAAACATGATCGGTGTTTGCATCTCTGCAGCATATTCCTAGAGAAAATTAAATTCAAGGGTGATCAACAGTGGAATTCGAGACCACCTATATCCAGATCCATGGATACTTGCCACACTGACTTGCCCTTAAGGTAGTCTCAGAAATAATATTTTATATTTTTTGTAGAGAAGTAGTATTTTAATCTCGACCATAACATCTGTCACGGTGGGACAGTGTTGTTGATAAAGGAAGAATTCCATGTTATTTACATACTGGGGACTTTCCTGTCATTTCTTAATAGCACTCTGACAATGTTTTGATATCTTGCATAACATTCCATGTAATTTTCTTGTAATGATTCTACACTTAACATTGACATTTCCTGAGGCTAACTGTTTTGAGACCAACAGGAAATTTTCATAAGCAATCCCCGCAGCTGCGCATTCTTTACTCTTGCGGCAATCTCGAGTTAAAAGAATTCCGGTAGAGTACGAATCAGCATTAAAAGACGATGCTTCTATCGGCTGAAAGGAGTTCACTTGGTACTTAATATCGTGAGAAAATGATAACGATAAATATGTGGCATGTTAGACAAAGTTGACCATTTTCGGTCCCTTCATTGGTCCGTATTGGCTATATTCATATAATATACTACAGGTGATCGTTTGGTCCGCCCTGTAAACATATTACCAATTTCTAATTTTGTACAATGTTTCACTTGTACATGTATCGGGAGCCCCACCTCCCTTCATCAGCGATTTCTACACCATACATCATTATTCCCCGTATCTTAAAATCTGACATTATTCAGTTTTACATGATACATCGTTATTTCTCACACATACACACAAAATGGCCATTTTCTGATTATGTTTGTTGTCATGGAACACTTTAAAACACTTATGAAAATTTCAACTGGTTATGGTTATGTTGAATAACACTTTAAAAGACGTATTAACACGTCAGATGGTTTCCTTAGAAAATCGGCCGAAGATAAAATATTTCCAGCTACAACAGAACAAACAGTACTTATTTATAGAGTCGGATTCAAAACCCCCAAACCTGGGTTCAGGATGGAACCACTCATCACTGTGGACATAAGAAGAATAAGATCGTTATGATAATTATCACCATTCCCATATATAGAGGCTGATAATTATATTCTTGAGAATAGTACTCATTATCCCCGATCATTAGTTTTAGCTGGGCTGGTAACCAGACCATTCATATACGTCATGAACATCATCATCATTGTCCTTGAGGAATGAACAATAGCAGTAACGTACGACTCGTCTTAAGTTCAGTTTGTATTCAATCAGGCGTGGTCCCAGTTTTGTTCAACATGACTCACTTAATTCCGACACATGCGATGATGTACAGGTGTTTGGGAGAAATGAAGGGCGGGCCTGGCATGAGGCCAAGACATACAGTACGATGAGCACATTACTGTGGTTCTTACCGTCCGGAAATGTTCACTTTTGTGGCATAGTACCGTTCTACCGCAGGATGTGTCGGGTACACTCGAACCATAAACACCACGTCAAGCCAACAAGTTGGTACTGTTAATATTGTGATCATAAGCAACGGGATTATTTGCAGGTTTGCAGAACGTAGAATAATGATATCTGCAAATAGGCCTTCCATTTCGCAAACTGACAATATTTATTGACAGGGACTCGAAGCACGGTAAGCAGAGAAAAATATAATTCACTCAATTATCATATGTTCATGTGGATGTTCAGTTGGATCCAGCCGCTTTCCTCCGAGGGAGATCAAGTTTAGTCATAGGCACAAGCTGTAATGCTAATATTTTAAAATTTCCCCCACCGGGTGAGCTGGCCGTGCGGTTAGGGGCACGCGGCTGTGAGCTTCCATCCGGAAGATAGTCGGTTCGAATCCCACTGTCGGCAGCCTTGAAAATGTTTTTTCGTGGTTTCCCATTTTCACACCAGGCAAATGCTGGGGCTGTAACTTAATTAAGGCCACGGCCAATTCCTTCCTACTCCTAGCCCGTTGCTCTCCCATCGTCGCCACAAGACCTGTCTGTGTCGGTGCGACGTAAAGCCACTAGCAAAAAATATATATATATCCCTTGCATGCATACATAGGCCCTACATACATACATTCTAAATCAAAGTTGCCACGAAATTCCTGGTGCCCATCTTATTCGCTTCCTACGACAGGCAGGGGATACCCTGGGTGTTATTCTACCGCCTGTACCCACAGGAAGAGCAAGGCTCTACGTCCCCATCCGATGGACGAATCACGATCAACAGCGACGCATGCCCTCACTCCACACTGCGGAGAGGTACGCAATTAACTGCATGCTTTGGAATGCAATTTAGTGCTTGGAAATTGTATACCACCAACTGTCATGCCCTATCGGCCAACATTCTGAGAGTGATTCCTTTTTGCCAGGAACGGGACTCGAACTGGCTAACCAATGTGTCAGACCATATAGAGTTGACCCTTTAACGAGCATGGCGACCAGGTGGGCATAATAATAATAATAATAATAATAATAATAATAATAATAATAATAATAATAATAATAATAATAATAATACCGGGCGAGTTGGCTGTGCGGTTAGGGGCGCGCAGCTGTGATCTCGCATCCGGGAGATGGTGGGTTCGAACCCCACTGTCGGCAGCCCTGAAGATGGTTTTCCGTGGTTTCCCATTTTCACACCAGGCAAATGCTGTACCTTTATTAAGGCCACGGCCACTTCCTTCCCATTTCTAGTCCTTTCCTGTCCCATCGTCGCCGTAAGACCTATATGTGTCGGTGCGACGTAAAGCAAATAGCAAAATAATAATAATAATTGTACCGGGCGGTACACCTCTACACCGTTTATTTAAAAGTTGCGCCAGTTGAAACTCCTCTTCTGGAGGAAGGTTGAACTTTATCTATTCTATTAATTCTCTACTTTCTCAGAAGATGTCACCACGTGGAAAATTTTGAGTTTTTGAACTGTGTCACTTTTGATGTGTTTTTGTTTCGCTTGAAGTAAGAAGTGTGAACTTTCTCTTCTAGAGGACACTACTGAAGATCAACAATAGTGCAACCTAGTGCGGAGTCAAAGAACTATTTTGTTGAAGAAATTTTTATTTCAAATGTTTGTTCTTTGCTAAATTTCTTTCTGTTATTGTTTAAGTTGGCTGTATACCCCTCTCTTTCCCCTTGTTTTGCATGTAGCCAATCCCGAATTTCTTAAATTAATTTCTATCCAATCAGATGTATCTTCCCCCAACTTGAATCGATTGCGGGGTCCTATCCAATAAAAACATTGTGGGCGGGTGTTTTCATTCCCCTAACGCCTAGAAACTTCCGCGAGAGTATTTGAACTGCTGATTTTGGGGTCTCCGGGCCACTTCTGTTCCATCTTTCAGTGTATTAAGTACATAGCAGGAGGCGGGAAGCGCCTCTTTCTTCTTCAGCCGTTCAACACCAGGTAATGGCCTATTAATAACTTCTTTTCTTGCTAGGTCGGCAGTTTAACACTCGCGGCGGGTTCGAAGCATTTCCATCATGTAACCTTTTCCTAAAATGTAATTACTCTTTTCATCTTTTTCTTGTAAAGCTACATATTGGGATAGAGAGTGCTAACCCTCTCGAGCTCCCACTCACATTTGTTTTGAGTAGAACTTATTTTCTCAAACTATTCTTCGTTTATGTAATGTAAAGTGTTCTTCTCTAAGTCACCTCTGTAGTATGGGATTAGCCCTTGCGTTAACGGCCCAGAGCCAGATTAGGTTTTAAAAACAAAGTGTATTAGGAGTGCAAGATCGCCTCCTCTCAAATTGTTATTTTAGAGGTCATGTAATCAACCTTCTTTTCATGTAATAGACCTCCGTAGGTTGAGTATTTTACCCCTGTGAATACGTCCTTAGAGGACAGCTTGAAGGTAGAGTTTGGTGTGGCCTTGTGATAGGCTTACAATTTTGAGAGCGGATCGCTCTTTGAAATTTGTTTCTGTATGCCTCGTGCAGGCTTTATGTGTAATGTTTGGAGCCAGTGCTCCTGGGCATGAATGGGGTTTTCTGCCCCTTGGCTAATTTTTTTTGGAGTAAGGCGGGGCTGATTGCCCAAGAGTTATGAAGTAAGGGCACTGAGCCCGAATCCAGTAATATTGTACCTACTTTTTTGCTACTCTGTACCTGTTATGATTGTTATCTCTTGTTTTTGAAAAGAAAATATAACCTAGTTAAATTTTAAATTAATTTTACATTGCACGTTAATTTCGTAGCTTGAAACCCATTCACACCCGCACCTTCTTTCACCTCTACCTACCACGGATATCTCCGTAACAAGTGGTAGCAGAGCGTGGTTGAATGGGTCTCAATTTAGCCCCTTTTGACGGCTAAACATTGCTTTGATTCGAACTCTAATAATTTTCTCAGTTGCTGGAATTTTTTGAGTTTTTCAAAATTTTTCTGTCATCATGCCCGGCCCTCGCGATGTTCTCCTCCTTAACTACTTGCGCAAAGAGGAGTTGATATACGAGTTAACTATCAGAAATGTGCAATC
The DNA here is from genome assembly GCF_040414725.1 of Anabrus simplex. Lineage (NCBI taxonomy): Eukaryota > Metazoa > Arthropoda > Insecta > Orthoptera > Tettigoniidae > Anabrus > Anabrus simplex. The sequence continues at coordinate 146,344,729 of NC_090268.1, forward strand.
TGGAGGCACGGTTGCAATCGACACCAACAAGCTTAGAGAGTCCCTTGATTTGCCCATTTCCATCCCCAATTTGGGAGAGAAAGAAATTGATGACTCTCTTTCCACGATCGTCGAGAATATTACTGGGCTAGCATCTGTAGTCAGCTTTTTTGATGAAAACGATCCGTCTCCTAATCAAATTAAGCGTGTGCAAGGCAGGCTGTATCACTTTGCAAATAGAGTTAATGATCTGTTGTCTCTAAAGGTGAATGACGTTCAGAGGAAGGACGCTAATACGCTCCTTGAAACTATCTCTGAATTGTCTAATAAGGTCACTCAATTGCTAACCGGCGAAGTTCCTCCCAAAACTGATCAACCCGCCACGGTCAATGTAGGTAACGAGGAAGAGCCTCCTCAGGGAGAAGTCAATAGGATAACCGTTGCTGCTCAAACTATCTCTGCCCCATCGAACAATGAATCTGAACGCCGTGCGTCATTGGGTAACATCCGCTCTGAATTAACTTCTTTGCCATTGAAACCTTTAACGACTATGTCACCTGGGTTCAGTAGCTTGCCTCATCCATTGGCAATGTTGCTTAGAGGTATCTCTAAGTTTTCCGTCAACACCACCAGTGATGTAATTTCATTTTTAAGATTTCTAGTGGAATTTCAGGATCATGCTCTTGTTTTTTCTCTTTCGCCATGTCAAATTTTGCAAATTATCTATCCGTATGCTATTGGTATTCTCTCTGATAAAATCGTAAGAGCCATTGCCGAACAATCATCTATTGAGGATTTCCATGCCCATTTGCTAGCTAACTTCATCCCGGCTAGGGCCAGGTCCTCCCTGATTCAGAAGTACTATTACCGTGTACAGCGCTTGGATGAAAACTTGGCTGATTTCATTCAAGATATCAAATTCTACACTAGGGTGTTTGCTCTGCACTTTCCTGAAGATCAGATTGTGCAGGCTATTGTAGAAGGTATTTCGCCATCCTACAGGTCATATTTGTGTTTCGCGGCGTGTCCGCAAACCTTCTCTGAACTTGAAGCATTGGCCGTCTCAGCGGAAGGAGTTAGATACGCCGATTCTTTGCGTGTCGCGAAAGAACCCCCGCCTTCCTTTAGTAACACTCGGCCTCCACCTCGCCGACCAGTCAATCCCCGTAAATGTTATGCTTGCGGGTCGCCTGACCATCTGCGGAATAAGTGTCCTCTGATCAAGTCAAGTGGGACAAGGAATGGAGCAGGGTCATCACAAGGCTGTTTTAAGTGTGGGGCCCTCTCACATATCGCCAAGAATTGCCCAAACTCAAATAGCACCCCCTCCTGCTCAACTTCTGGTGCAAATTCCAGCTATGCCAATAATAAAAAGTGACTAGTGGCGTCGGCTGAGCCGACTAATACATCTTCCCGAGACTTAGCCCCTACTAAACAGGTTGTAAATGCAGAGAACGACCAGCCTTCAAATTCATCTTTTGAATGCCCTAAAGAGTGTCTTAGGATTGCGGCGGATACCCCCGCACCTGTTCCTTTTCTTAAGATTGAGTTAAATAACGAGCCTATAACAGCTCTCTTAGATTCAGGCAGTGTTTGTTCCATTATTTCGGCTGATTGGTATTCTAAATTGAAATCTGTTTGTAAACTCCCTGACTATGACTCATCTCCTGTTAAATATGTTTCGGCTAATTCATCTCCATTAGAAATTCTAGGTTCCTTACATGTCAAAATTCGGGTTTTTAAATTTACATGGAAGATCAAATTGTTTGTGGCCAAGCGTTTGTCTTGCCCCATCATATTGGGAGCGGACTTCATTTCTCACACTGGTCTTGTGCTCGATCTCCAGAGTAGGTCGTGCACATTCAAATTTGCGTCCAATTATAGAATTCCCTTGTTAAAGTGTAATTCTGTATCATGTTCATCTATTTCGCCTACCCAGGATGAGATGTTGTTAGACCTTAGACATCTACCTGAGGAGCAGGCTGATAGTATTCGGAAACTGTGTCAGTCGTTTCCCGAGGTGTTCTCTGATACTCTTGGTGTTACTGACCTTATTGAATACAAAATTGAGGTCACGGATTCGATTCCTGTCCGTTTTCCACCGTATAGGCTATCTCCACCTAAAATGAAGGCTCTGAAAGAAATCATCGATCAGATGTTGAAGGATGGTATTATTAGGCCCTCTAAGTCAGCGTATTCTTCGCCTATTTTTCTAGTCCCGAAACCCCAAGGAGGCTTCAGGCCTGTCATTGATTACAGGGCTCTCAATCGGAAGGTGGTGTTGCAATCTGTGCCCCTTCCCGACCTTCATTCTTGTTTTTCATGGTTTCGTAAGGCCAAGTTCTTCACGATCTTGGATTTGAATCAGGCCTACAACCAAATTCCCCTTGCCGAAGAGTCTAAACATCTTACAGCGTTTGCCACGGACTGGAATTTATATGAATACAACCGCGTGCCTTTCGGGCTCCCCACGGGGGCAGCTGTACTCACTAGGCTACTAGATAGGGTCTTTTCCGACATCAAATTTGAGTACTTATATCACTACTTGGATGATGTCGTCGTATTTTCCGAAACCTTTGAAGAACATCTAGATCATCTGCGAGAAGTTCTCAATCGCCTTCGTAAGGCTGGGTTAACTGTTAAGTTGTCCAAGGTTGCCTTTGCTAAGCCCTCTATGTCATTCCTAGGGCATATTGTGTCACCTGATGGTGTAGCAGTCGATCATTCTAGAACACAGGCCATCCGTGATTTTAAACCTCCCAAGGACATTAAAGGTATCGCCAGGTTCATTGGCATGGTGAATTTCTTCAGGAAGTTCATTCCTAATTTTGCTAATAGAGCGGCGCCCTTAAACCTTCTCCGTAGGAAAGGCATCAAATTCGAGTGGGGACCGTCTCAACAAGCCGCTTTTGAAGACCTTAAATTAGCTCTCTGTAATGCCCCTGTACTTGCTATGCCTGATTTCTCGAAGAAATTCATCGTCCAAACCGACGCGTCGTCGTCGGCGGTAGCTGCAGTCCTTCTTCAAGAGACTGAACTAGGGAGGCGCCCCATCGCCTATGCATCTAGGACTCTCTCGGCTCAAGAAGCAAAGTACTCCATATATGAGCTTGAAGGTTTGGCAGTTTTATTTGCCTTAGAAAAGTTCCGTCTCTATCTGGAACATGTCAAATTCGACTTGGAGACAGATAATCAAGCCTTAAGCTGGGTCTTAGGTAGGCCGCGTCGTCCTGGTCGTATAGCCCGTTGGGCCATCCGTATTTCTGCCTTCCAATTCGATGTACGACATATCAGAGGTACTGAAAATGTTGTTGCTGATGGACTCAGCCGTATGTTTTCTAACGACGTCGAGACCCATGAACCTGTCGACAGTTCATCACCTTCCGAGTCCATACTATCTGAGGTTAATGCCATCCTAACAGATGCTCCCATGCTCTTTAGGGATATCGAGAAATACCAACGTGAAGATCCGACGCTGGGTCCGATAATGGAAACCCTTTCTTCTGGGGAACATGTCGTCCCTTATGTTCTGAGGAATGGTGTTTTATGTTGCCCATCGAGGCATGATAAGATGATGAAGGTTGTCGTGCCAGCGGTTCTTGTGCCTATGATCTTCAAGTATTATCATGAGACCCCATTAGGAGGGCATCTTGGAATCTTTAAAACCCGTGAAAAAATTCGTGAAATGTTCATTTGGAAAGGTATGGACGGTGAAATCCGTGAACTTGTAAAAGCTTGTAAATCTTGTTTGCTTAGTAAACCCACCATGTCCACCAAGGTAGGCCTTTTGTCTTCGCATCAAGCGTCGCGCCCCATGGAACGCCTGTATATCGATTATGTAGGACCCTTCCCCCAGTCAAAGGGTAATGCTAACAAGTTCATCTTTGTGTGCGTAGATGGCTTTACTAGATTTTCTTGGTTATTTCCGACTAAGCTGGCTACCGCTCAGTCCACCATTACTTGCCTAAATTCTATTTTTGCTTCTTTTGGTCCGTGCCAATACATTGTATCTGATAATGCTAAAGCTTTTACATCAAATCTGTTTCGTAAATTCTGTTTTGACTTGTCCATCTCTCATGTAACTACATCTGCTTATTACCCCCAACCATCTCTGGCTGAACGGGTTAACCGTAATCTCAGGTCCGCACTTATTGCCTATCATCATGAAGATCATTCTAGGTGGGACACGTCCCTGCATTGGTTAGCTTTTGCTTTGAATTCGGCGGTTCATGAATCACACAAATTTACTCCAGCTTCTTTAATGTTTAAGTTCGTTCCCAACACGCCGCTCTCTAACCTCTGGTCTCTGAATGACATTCTGCCCGAGACAATAGATCCGGACAACATTAAAGATCTTTGGAAGAAGGCTAAAGCCAATCTTAAAGTGTCTCATGAAAAGGTTAGGGAAAGGTATGATCGTGGACGGAGACCCACCACTTTGAAGGTAGGTGACCAGGTTATGGTCAAAAATTTTGTTCCCGCGGGCAAGCTTGCCCCCAGATTTCATGGGCCTTGTATCATTCTCGATTTTCTTACGCCGGTTACCTTATTGCTAAGTAATCCAGCCACCGAGAGGATATTTAGAGTTCACCTGTCCCAGGTGAAACCGGTGTAATTTCTGTGTTAACTTGCTTCATATTATTTTGAAAGGATATGAAGGTTATATTTTTTTTTTGAGTTTCACTTTTAAGGCATTCTGCCCCTTCTGTAATATTTTGGTTTTAGATGTAAGCCTTGTGTAAAACCTGCCCCGACCCGTTAAACTGCCATCCTGTTCTTGCCACGGCCATTACCACGCTCCCGTCTCCTGCTCCACCTTACACTGTGGCTTCATAATAGTAAATGCCATGGATATCTACACGCCGTTGGCCCCTCAACCTCTCCACAAGCCTGTACCCTCAAAGAAGATGATTGTCCAACACAATTCTGCCGCCTAGCTTTAATGTTTCAGCGCCCCCGCAGCCGCGCAGCGCCGTGCAGCGACTGGGGAGGGGGATGGGCCCCCTCCTCTCCAGCGAGGACGACATGTGCACGGCGAGCCGGAGCTCTCCTCCCGGCCAAGGCTGATGTGCGGCGCACGACCTGCTACATGCCCGCAGCCTGTATCTGTTCACCGCGGGCGCGGCGTACTTCAACACCTCTGCTCCCCTCATAGTGCGGGCGAGCGGTATCTCAGGGTACTTGAGGGGTCCGAGCGGCCTCCGTTGGACGCAAGCTGCAACGGCCGGTCTGGCCATCCGACTCAATCTACATCAACTACATGGACAGTCACCATAAGCAATAACTACACTTGGGAATTCAACAACAATATTTGGTGGACATTGCAAAATTTTTCTTCACCTTTAAGTATTAAAAGTTTATCTTCAGAAATTCAAATTCTACAAACATAAAGACTTTCATTCACCTGCAACAACAACATTTTGAAACTGAATTAAGAAATCTTGTAAATGCTTCTGCTATCTATCTTCGTATCAACATCATTACTTGGACTTTGTTTCAAACTGATTTCATGTGTCACCCCTGGAGGAACTTTTGGGGGGGGAGGTCTGTACCGGGCGGTACACCTCTACACCGTTTATTTAAAAGTTGCGCCAGTTGAAACTCCTCTTCTGGAGGAAGGTTGAACTTTATCTATTCTATTAATTCTCTACTTTCTCAGAAGATGTCACCACGTGGAAAATTTTGAGTTTTTGAACTGTGTCACTTTTGATGTGTTTTTGTTTCGCTTGAAGTAAGAAGTGTGAACTTTCTCTTCTAGAGGACACTACTGAAGATCAACAATAGTGCAACCTAGTGCGGAGTCAAAGAACTATTTTGTTGAAGAAATTTTTATTTCAAATGTTTGTTCTTTGCTAAATTTCTTTCTGTTATTGTTTAAGTTGGCTGTATACCCCTCTCTTTCCCCTTGTTTTGCATGTAGCCAATCCCGAATTTCTTAAATTAATTTCTATCCAATCAGATGTATCTTCCCCCAACTTGAATCGATTGCGGGGTCCTATCCAATAAAAACATTGTGGGCGGGTGTTTTCATTCCCCTAACGCCTAGAAACTTCCGCGAGAGTATTTAAACTGCTGATTTTGGGGTCTCCGGGCCACTTCTGTTCCATCTTTCAGTGTATTAAGTACATAGCAGGAGGCGGGAAGCGCCTCTTTCTTCTTCAGCCGTTCAACACCAGGTAATGGCCTATTAATAACTTCTTTTCTTGCTAGGTCGGCAGTTTAACACTCGCGGCGGGTTCGAAGCATTTCCATCATGTAACCTTTTCCTAAAATGTAATTACTCTTTTCATCTTTTTCTTGTAAAGCTACATATTGGGATAGAGAGTGCTAACCCTCTCGAGCTCCCACTCACATTTGTTTTGAGGTGAACTTATTTTCTCAAACTATTCTTCGTTTATGTAATGTAAAGTGTTCTTCTCTAAGTCACCTCTGTAGTATGGGATTAGCCCTTGCGTTAACGGCCCAGAGCCAGATTAGGTTTTAAAAACAAAGTGTATTAGGAGTGCAAGATCGCCTCCTCTCAAATTGTTATTTTAGAGGTCATGTAATCAACCTTCTTTTCATGTAATAGACCTCCGTAGGTTGAGTATTTTACCCCTGTGAATACGTCCTTAGAGGACAGCTTGAAGGTAGAGTTTGGTGTGGCCTTGTGATAGGCTTACAATTTTGAGAGCGGATCGCTCTTTGAAATTTGTTTCTGTATGCCTCGTGCAGGCTTTATGTGTAATGTTTGGAGCCAGTGCTCCTGGGCATGAATGGGGTTTTCTGCCCCTTGGCTAATTTTTTTTTTGGAGTAAGGCGGGGCTGATTGCCCAAGAGTTATGAAGTAAGGGCACTGAGCCCGAATCCAGTAATATTGTACCTACTTTTTTGCTACTCTGTACCTGTTATGATTGTTATCTCTTGTTTTTGAAAAGAAAATATAACCTAGTTAAATTTTAAATTAATTTTACATTGCACGTTAATTTCGTAGCTTGAAACCCATTCACACCCGCACCTTCTTTCACCTCTACCTACCACGGATATCTCCGTAACAATAATAATAATAATAATAATAATAATAATAATAATAATAATAATAATAATAATAATAATAATAATAATAATTCATTGATTCTCCGTGCTTTTGAAGGAGGCAATTCAAGTACACCGCCCTTTTTAACTAACACTGTGTACCGTTGAATATTGGAAGGAGATATTCCTCTGGACTAAAGTACGGACTGACTAAAGGGAGAGATAATTAAATAAGGTCCCTCGTATTCTTCTTACCCTTGACCTTGGAGAGGGCCTCCTAATATGTCTGTTGTATTGACCCTGAGGACAATTATTTTATCGCTATAATTCTTCATCACCACCACCTCTCAGTATAACCTCAATTGGCTGGGAGCACTTTTTCTCTATTGAGATCGAAATACTCCCTCTGGTTTTGTTTTTCTATTCTTTCACTCTCCTGGTAGACACTTGGTTATCCGTCAGTCCACTGCAGCCATATACATTTTCTGGTTTTTGCCCTTCGTCCGAAAGCTGGTTAGGTCCTCAACGGTTGAGCCATCAGGAGTCAGTGAAGGAGTGTTCCTCGGAAAATGAGGAGCGAGGTAGTTTCCCGCTGATTTTCTCAGTGAGACACAAAGTGTTTGTATTGAAATTTATACCCTTCCAATCACAAGATCCTGGCAGAGAAAAAAACACCTTAATCCAGCCGGAGCTGCGTGATAAGAAGGGAGAAATAGTATCCTTCTCATAATGACCGATATACGATATAGGGGCATAAATGAAGGTTTATCTTGGCTACTAAAATGTTGAGTATAACAGTCTAAGAGTTGATAATGAGAGACTGGGTAAGACCGATATTAAAGATTTGACAATGTTGTCATCGTCATAGTTCACATTATGTTCAAGCAGATTTTTAAGTTGCACCATGAGTATTGCAGTGATATAAAAGTAGTAAACCATTTAGGACAACTTCCTTGTATTGCGTGGAGAAAGAATGTGTGTTCTTCAAGAGATTGTTCTAAACGTTTTTCCACACAGAAGGCGTTTATCTTCCAGTTAGATGGAGTGCACTTTTGACATAACTATGAGTATTTCTTATGGCTGGGGTCATCCGAAAATTTGTGTAACCTTACGCGACAAAATGTGTTAAGGAAGTGTAACAATAGCAACCGCGCAGGCAGTGATGTAAAGTATGGATGGATGGTCAGACAGTTTTACCTAGTAACCGTGCAGACTGACTTCTGGCCGGTTGCCATCTGAAATTAGCAGCCGTTGATGGATGGTCATGACCGAGAGATATATTTATGATCACTTGATGTTCGCAAAGGAAAACGTGATTTTTTTTTGCTAGCCCCGCGATGTAGGGGTAGCGAGATTGCCTCCTACTCGGAGGCCCCGACTTCGATTCCGGACCAGACTGGAGATTTCTTTCTTTCTTTCTTTTACAATTTGCTTTAGATCGCACCGACAGAGATAGGTATTGTGGCGACGATGGGATAGGAAAGGGCTAGGAGTGGAAAGGAAACAGCCGTAGCCTTAATAAGGTACAGCCTGGTGTGAAAATGGGAAACTGCGGAAAACCATATTTGGCCTGCCGATAGTGGGGTTCGAAACCAACTGTCTCCTCAATGCAAGCTGATAGCTACGTGACCCAAACCGCGTAGCCACTTGCTCGGTACAGGGATTTTTCTCTGGATCTAAGGGGCTGGTTCGATGTCCACTCGGACTATGTGTGAACGAGTGAGAAACCATCTGACGGCGAGATAGCGGCCTCCGTCTAGAAAGCCAAGATAACGGCCGAGAAGTTTCGTCGCGTTCGCCATGCATAACCCCGTAATGTGCAGGCCTCATCATTGGAGAAAATGCTCGAACAGCAAGCTCTGAACTAGTGTAGACTGATCTTGTAAATGAGTTCCAGCGAGTCCATTCGTCGTTTGGCACAGCTCTACCTTGTCCTCATTCTACGAGATGACGAGCGGTCGGTAGACCTCGTCACCCGTTTTAACAGACAGTGGTCTTCTCTATCGCTTTTAATCGTACTTTTCTATTCTAGATAATTTTAAGTATTCACCTTTTTAATTTGAATAAATCTATTAAGCTAACTTACAGTTTTTAATCGTTTAGCTGGTATTCTTTGTAGATCCATATCAAATGGGAAGCTGTTTCCGTTTTTATTTTCATTTAATTTTTCATTACCCGTTTAACTTCCAAGATTCATTTTTCCTCCGATTCACTGAGGGACCCCACCTCTACCGCATCAAGGACAGTGTCTTGGAGTGCGAAACATAGGGCTGGAATACAACTGATCAGGAGAACCAGTGCCTCGCCAAAGTGTCCTCACCTGCTATGCTGAACAAGAGCTTTGTGGGGGATGGAAATATTGTAAGGGATAGACGAGGAAGAAAGGAAGGAAGGAAGGAAGGAAGGAAGGAAGGAAGGAAGGAAGGAAGCTGCCGTGGCCTTAAGTTAGGTACCATCCCGGCATTTGCCTGGAGGAGAAGTTAGAAAACCACTTCGAGGATGGGTGAGGTGGGAATCGAACCCCCTCTACTCAGCTGGCCTCCCGAGTCTGAGCGGAACCCGTTGCAGCCCTCGTACCACTTTTCAATGGTTCGTGGTAGAGCCGGAAATCGAGTCCGGGGCCCCGGGGATGGAAGCTAATCATACTAACCACTACACCAAAGAGGCTGTTTCCGTTTTTATTAAGTAAAACTGTTTTGACCTGGAATGAGTGATATTTAACGCAACATTTTGCACGCAGTGCAATGCATTGAATGAGTGGAATAATGCGTCAACACAGCAGCCTCGAGGCCAAAACGCTACTCAATTAACAGACTACAGTTGTGTGCTTTAAATTTTTGTTTAGCACTTTAACGTTTCATAATAGGCCTTTTTATGAGGCCAATGTTAAGTCAATGCCTTACTGAGTTTTGTCATATTTTTTAGCCGTTTTGCGAAAAGAGATGATAATAATAATGTTATTGGTTTTCCGTCCCACTAACTATTTTTACGGTATTCGGAGATGCCGAGGTGCCGGCATTTAGTCCGATAGGAATTAGTTTACGTGCCAGTAAATCTACCGACACCGACTGACGTATTTGGGGGGCCTTCATATACATCCAGACTTGAGCCAGGATCGAACCTGCAGGGCAGCGCTTCAACCGTCTGAGACTTACTCTGCGCGGCATAAAGAACTTTAAAAACCGACGTTGTGGTCGAGACCCATTGATTCTGGTTCCGGAGCCGATGACCTTCAATGTTAGGCCCCTTAAAAGAACAAGCATCATCATCATCATCGATTCTGGTTCCTTGGCTAAATGATCAGCGTCCTGGCCTTCGGTTGTGAGAGTCCCAGGTTCGATTATTTTAACTTGTTAATTTGTTAATAGCCTACCATGTCAGGGGCTGATCACTTAGGTATTAGGCCACTTTGAACAAACTCATCATCCGACCTCGAAGTTGGATACATTCCTCGTCAGATGTCACATGGATCCCTTAACTGCACCCCTCACTTTGTTACTTACAACAAACGAATGACCTCACTTTTTATTTTCACACCACATGTCTTAAAATGAGCTAGTCTTTTGTTTTACGCGATATTGCCAGCTGTGTTAGTGTCATGTGAACTGCCAACAATGAAGCTCGCAATGTGTTAGTCCCGTTATCAGGTTCTGATCCTTCTTTACGACACCGTGACTACAAGAAAGTTGAGAACACTTCCTCGGATTGCATTGTATCCTGCACCCACGGGGCCCGGATGCGTTATAGTACCCAATAAAATAATTGCACGATATTGCTCCAGTTAGGAAATTGTATACTGCTTCAGGATTAGCCAACATACAGTATTCTGTTGAGTGTGAAAACACCCAGGCTTTCCTCTAGCTACATTTTTGGGATACGAAAATATTTAGAAGAGGAGATGTTCTAAAAGCGAGCAATGAATGTTGTTGCTTCCTATTGAGGCGAGACTCTGTGATGTTTCCACTCTTATGTTACAAGCAAACCCATTTCCGTCGCAGACTATGAAGACCAATGCAAGCAAGTAAACTGCTTCATTGTTCATTTGAACCCTCAAGGAGTGTGTGTGTATCCACAATAGTCTAAAACTACGAGGACAAGCTCTTTTAATTTGACGTCCGTAGGCGACCCGCGCGTCGTAATGAGGATGAAATAATATTCCGTGCCAGAGGAATTAAAGAGTTATGGTTAAAATTCCCGACCCTGTCGAGAATCGAACCCGGGACTCCTGTGACCAAACGCCAGCACGCTAACCATTTACCTATGGAGCATTGTACGAGATAACGAACAGTCAGAACACGTCTTCATCCGTTCCTAGCCGTCTATTTTATCGATTTTTAACTTGTAATAATAATAATAATAATAATAATAATAATAATAATAATAATAATAATAATAATAATAATAATAATAATAATAATTTCTTATTTCTTAATCTGTTTACCCTCCAGAGTTGGTTCTTCCCTCGGGCTCAGTGAGGTATCCCACCTCTACCGCCTCAAGGGCAGTGTCCTGAGGCGTAAGACTTGGGGTCGGAGGATACAACTGGGGAGGACGAACAGAACCTCGCCCAGGCGGCCTCACCTGCTATGCTGAACAGGGGCCTTGTGGGGGATGGGAAGATTGGAAGGGATAAACGAGGAAGAGGGAAGGAAGCGGCCGTGGCCTTAAGTTAGTTACCAACCCGACATTTGCCTGGAGGAAAGGTTAGGAAACCGCGGAAAACCACTTCGAGGATGGCTGAGGTGGGTATCGAACACCCCTCTACACAGTTGACCCGAGGCTGAGTGGGCCCCATTCCAGCCTTTCTACCACTTTTTCAAATGTCGTGGCAGAGCCGGGAATCGAACCCGGACCTCCGGGAGTGGCAGCTAATCACGCTAACCACAGAGGCGGATAGTATTAATAATAATAATACTAATATCGTATGGTCTCTGCTACCATATTACGAAGTCCCATTTTACTCTGCCGGATGACAAAGTACGTCGAATGTCTGTTGGGCGATCAATGGATGAGATGTAATTGCATCTCTTGGTTAGAGAGCGGGCATAAGTCTCTAGGTGGCCCGCCCTGTCCCTTCAGGGTGGGGAATGAAATTTTTTGATGTTGATGATGATAATATTTTATGTATGTCGGGTAAACACCAATTGTATCTCCAGAGAAATTTGACGTGCAGATATCGTACTGCACGGATTGTCGGTTGGGCTTCCTTCTTCCCTTTAAAGATCCCACTATCCCTGCTGGGTTTCAACTCACAGTCTTGGTATTTGGAAGCCGACACTCTTCCACTGATCCACCAGCGAGGTAGTTTGGAAGTCACCTCTAAATACAGCATAATTGTAGCTTGGGAGAGAGAAATTATTATTATTATTATTATTATTATTATTATTATTATTATTATTATTATTAAATAATAATTGTCATCTTCAGCACGTAAATCTGCATTATCGGTGTTTATTTCGGAGAGTGACTTACGATACCAAAGGAAAATATGAAAAGAAAAAGTCTCGTGGCGTTAGGAGGAAGAGGAAATCTCGTAGTTCACAGAGGGGAAGATTCTGCGCTGTGCAGACAGGAAGAGCCCTCTGCTCGCAGATAATTGAGCGTGTTTCCGGAGACTTCCGCTTCCTCGCCACATTACAGGCGGATGTTACACCTTACACACAATATCTGTACGGGTCTAATACAATTCTCACACATGTGATGGGAAAATTTCATGCCTCTGGTGAAAAATGAGCCCTGTGGGTAACTTAAAAGGTGATTAAATAATATGGCTCACGGATATTGAGGTAATTTTTAGAAAGCCGTTCAGGTTTATCGACAGCAAATTGATGCGCTGCGAGGCGAAGTTTGTTAATCGATTGACTTCTGTGTTCAGGCCAGGTTGAGTGGCTCATACGGTATTTTTAGCCCAAGTTGGCAGGTTCGATCCTGGCTCAGCCCGGAGTAGTTGAACTGTGCAATTTTCATAAGATTAATTTTTATAAACTATGTTGAACTACGAGAGGAATCGTGGAAGGAACTGGACAACCTCAGGGATCCAAATGAGACACTTACTTGTTTCTACAGAATAATTAATTTGGAGATGAAGGATACTGTACCAAAGAAAAGTTTTTATAAGAAAGAACTTATCGATGTTGGTATAACAAGGATATTATTTCTTTATTAGCGCTAAAAGAATTACAGAGAACGATCTAAATTTTCAGAGCATCATTTTAAGAAATACAAGGGTACATATCAGAAGAGATAAATCTCTGATTAAATATGCATACTGAGCTTATATTGCCGAATCTAAGAGAAATATTAAAACTAGTTGTGAAGTTTTTTGGAATTTCACTAAATACAGAAGGAAGAGAGATATGCTTCCAAATTCAGTGACATTTAATCGAACATAACTAAATAATAGTAAGGAGTTTGCAGACAACTTTGCCGAGGTTTTAGAAGTGTTTCTTCAAACCAAGCATCTCCTTACGGTATTACTGTGTCAGCTAAATTGGAAGTATCTCACGTCTTGCCAATATATAGTATTAGGGGAGTGTGAGTATCGGGAATCAATTAAAAATTTTAAATCGGGTAAGTCAAGTGGACCTGGTGGTATACTTGCGTACGTATTAAAAGGATGTTCTGAAATACTAATGGAGGCTTTATAAAAAATATGTAAATTAATTACAAGTAGTGTACTTACATATTTCCGGATTTATGGAAGATTAGAAAAGTATGAACTATCTTCAAGTGTGTTGATAGTACACAGCTGGAATATTAGAAACCTGTATCAATAGTGTGTGCTCCGGCGAGGTTTTTTAACAAGTAATTTACTGTCGAATTTTTGCTCACTTAAAATGTTGCGTTTTATTTCCCGATTAGGTCCACAGTTACTAATCTTGCAAATTTTACTCAACATATTTATAATGCAGTAGATAATAAGAATCAAACAGGTGTTATTTACAATGAGATTTCAAGAGCCTTTGATAAACTGGATCACGATATAGTATTGCAAGAACTTTATAATTATGGCCTTTCGTGGGAGTTTTTGAAATAAATATCATCATAGATAACAATTTTTGATGTATCTCCAAACAAAATCATTTGTATTCAGTGTTATATCTGGTGTTCCTCAAGGCTCCAATTTAGGCCCTCTTTATTTTCACAGTATATTAATAGCTTACCAAAGGTCATCAGGCACTCAAAATGTCTAATTTATGCCGATGATGTTAAAATGTACAGAACAGTCACCACTTATGAAGTTGCTTTAAAATTACAGACTGATATCAATAATATGCATATGTGGAGTAGGAATAATTCATTTTAATATCAATAAGTGTTTCAAAGTAACCTTTTCAAGGAGCAAATGTACAGTACCTACTGTAAAATATAAAATGGGTAACACTGTCTTAGGAAGGTGTAAATTAGTAAAACAATTGGGAATTTTATGGATAGTGCGTTCTCCTTTAAAGAGCACATTGAGCACATTACAAATTAAGCCTACAGAGCCTTAGGTTTTGTAGTTCGGAATTCGAGGGAACTAAAAATATCGGTACATTAATTACCCTTTAGGATACAACTTGAATATGCATGTGTTGTGTGGACACCTCATTATTAGTCCCAAATAAATAAGATCGAAAAAAATCAGAAAACGAGTGTATTCGCATTCTATTTTACAAGACGCATCATATTTCACCACTGAAAGAAAAGGTGTCATACAACAATTTGCTAAATGAATTTAAACTTTCATTGTTATGTAACAGGAGGAATATTTTGCAACGAATATTCTTGTACAAACTCATAAGGCTCATAACTAATGTGAGTGATGACAGCGAGCTACATGTTATAGCGAACTTTAATGTAAACGTTATGAATTTACGGACAAGACAAACGATTCATTGCGAACACTCCAAAACAGTGACTCAAAAGGTTATCCAATAGTTTCAATGTGTCATCTTTTCAACAAAATTGCTGCATGTAATCAGAGAATCAGATAATGTAATCGAGACTTCATGCATCATGTGGAAACTGTAGTTTCACACAAATAATTTCCTCTGATCTAAAATAAAGTATTGTATCATTATTTTGTAGTTGGTGTAAATAGAAAACGGGTATAACAGGTTTTTGTTAAAATATTAGGTATGTTAGAAAAATTGTATTTTTGTATAATAACATTAATATTTGTACTAATAAATACGCTGGTACAAAAAAGAGCGTACTAAATTTATTGTATTATTTATCATGTTTTTTCTCTTATTTTTTCAATGTTTTAAAATATTACTTTCTTGTTATTAATTCAAAAGTTCTGTTCTTTATATTGTATAAAATCCACCTGCAGAAGGAGGATTGTGTCTGTTGGTGGTATATGTTTCAATAAATAAATAAATAAATAAATAAATAAATAAATAAATAAATAAATAAATAAATAAATATCCATGCTACACGTTGAAAACTATTGTAACAAAGACTGTATGTACATTCAGGTCCTTTTTCCACCTTACCCTTTTCCGTATTTGAATTTTTACTTGAATAAATCTTGTATTTTCCCTTTATCCTTCTCCCTTCCCTTAAGTTACTAAGGCTAGTCATAATTTTCGCGTTTCTGTTTTAGTGTACGGGTTCAATTTCAAACTCTCTTGATCGGGGATCTAGGAATCTGTATTTATATACCACCACTACGCTCATACCTCTGATTTGAGTCCACGATTACAGTACAACTGCATTGATCTATGCTATATCATAGATTTTGAGCGTTAGGGCCAGTAAAGTTATGTTTACGTGGCCTTGGGAGTCTCATTTTTAGGCGCTTCGTGCCAATTCTTTTCCTTTCACAGATATTCCCATTCTTCAAAGTGTCCAACCTCTTCCATTTTTCCTCTGATTGGTGTTAGAAAAGAGGATGGTTATCCATTTTCACTTCCTCTTGAAACAAAAATCACCGCAGCCACTCCCAAATGCACTGGACGGGATTCAAAGCACTTTGCCAAGGTGAGAATCCAATGGAAATATCACTCTGCTATCACGTGCTTTCCACGAGGAGTAAATGTATTCTTGCAGTGTTAAATATGAGTTAATTGCCAGCACGTTACTCTGATGTTTGCATACTCTTTAGCTAAAGTTTACACAAGTGTTGAAGTTCGTATAAGTTTTTGCCAACTCGTGGGAACAGCTTGTCTAAGTTTGTTCTTTCCCTTAGTTAAAGTTGGTCATGGCTAGGGTAACCAGATACATATAAATAGGACAAAACTGTTTAGAAAGGAGGACAATGTCGAAAAAAGGGAGGACACACAAATTCTCGATTGGGAGTCTGAATTTAGACCTATATAGTCAACTTTTCACATATATATCGAGCAAAATTTATCCATTTCCATATTATACAGTAAATTCCTCCAAAATTTAAACAATAAGACTGATTTTCACGACTTTCTGGTCCAATTGCTTTTACGAGTTTTGGCATGTCTCGCAAATAGAGGGTGAATCACCTAGAACTTGCACCCCCAAATATTTCTGAAATTGAAGGTGCTAATGATGTGCTCTTTTCACAGAAGTGTAATGAAGGGCTCATAGTTGTAGACCATACCCAGACTTTAATAATTATTAGAATGTATTTATTTTGATGATGGTGCTTGTTGTTTAAAGGGGCCTAACATCTCTGTCATCGGCCCCTAAGTATTTATTTATTTATTTTAGAAAGTTACATTTTCAAATGTTACAATGCATGTTGAAATTAACTCAATAAAACTAGAGTAAATTAGAATGTCAGTGGTAATTTTTAATTGTTTTATTTTTAGGATTTGAGTGCAAGTAGTTTACGACCCATCGCAGTTTGAAATTTCTAAATACTTGCATGTAAAATGTTACGTTACTCCCTTTCAACATAATTTTTCCCGGGTAGGTCCACAGTTACTAATATTGCAAATTTCACTCAATATATTTGAAATGGAAATAACAGATGTTATTTATACTAATTTGTTTTAAAAGCCTGATAAACTGGATCACGATATAGTATTGCAAGAACTTTCTAATTATGGCCTTTCCCGTGAGTTTTTGAAATTAATATCATCATAGAAAACAATTTGTGATGTAACTCCAAACACAATCATTTGTAATCAGTGTTACAGCTGGTGTACCTCAAGGCTCCAATTTAGGGCCTCTTTATTTTCACAGTATTTATTAATAACTTAACAAAGGTCAACAGCCACTCAAATTGTCTGATTTATATCGATGATGTTAAATTGTACAGAATTGTCACCACTCATTAGGATGCTTTAAAATTACTGACTGATATCTATTATAGCCTATGTATATGTGGAGCAGGAATAACAAAATGCATTTCAATATCAATAAGAGCCGCACAGTAACCTTTGAATATAAAATGGATAATACTGTTTTAGGAAGGTTAGTAAAATAATTAGGAATTTTATGGATAGTGCGTTCTCCTTTAAAGAGTACATTGAACAAATTACAAATGAAGCCTACAGATCCTTAGGTTTTGTGGTTCGGAGTTCGAGGAACTAAAAAATATCTTAAGAAATAAAGATGATTAAACAAGTTCTTTGGATTCTGAAAAGGAAAGAGAATTGGTGTTTAAAATGACGACCACCAGCTTCAATACGAACTTACAGTCTGCCATGTAAAGATTGATGCACACGTCCTAGCAATTCATCAGAAATAGCGCCGGCAGTAGTAATACGTCTTTTTAATGTCATCTGGTGTAGTCGTTATGCCCCTGTAAACAGTGTCGTTTAGCTTTCCCCAGGGAAAATATCTAACAGGGTTAAATATGGTAATCGGGCCGGCCAATGTACAGGTCCCCTTCGTCCAATCCAACAATGTGGAAACAATCTGTGAAGATAAACAGTAGTAGGTCGTGCCCCAGGTGTTGGACAGCCATCATTTTGATATCACATGTTTCTCCTAGTCTGCAGTGGAACGTCTTCTAACATATACGGAAGTTCGGAGGCTAAGATACTTCTGAGAATCTAGTGTTCCTTATATGAAGAAAGGGCCTACGGTTCACTATTCCACACGACATACTTAAACTCCATGGACGCTGACGCTATACCTGGCAAAGCTAATGGGCATTGTGTAAAGGAATAAGTAAACTATTTTCTGTATATTTGGTGTGAATTTCTATTATATCATTAGGGTGTGTTGAAGTCCAATCAACCACGATTATAAAAAATACGTACCTTATCGCAACACTGCAGTTGTAATGGGAGGCGTCGCTCAAAATCAACCATGTTCTTGAATTCGTCGATCACATAGTTGAAATCAAGTCTCCTTGTAATGTCTGTCTCTATATCCAGTATAATTACTTACTGTAATCTCGTGTGATGGAGTAACCCGCAACTTGCTTTTCACAATATTCAATTTTGAGAACACTTTTTCACAGGAGCTAGTGGTAACTGGGATTGTGGAAAGCGTTACTTCCGCATTATAAAAGGCACTGTAAATTTTTTGTGTCGTTCTTTCTCACCAAACCACTGATACCATTACTTTAAAGAGTTACTTGAACTGTTCTTCAGCACAGTGATAGATGGGTCAGTTTACAAAGGTCTTACGTCTGTTGATATATGAAGTTGAACCATCAAAACTGTAGATAAAACAAACAAATCCAGCAGGTTGATTTTCATTCATCAATGTCAGTCTAGTCTGTTTAATAAACATCCTGTATAACTGGCATGATTGTGACCTAGAGGCATTTCCCTTATAGAGTATAAATCTTAACGGTTAAGATTTAAATTCTATAATGGAAACAAACGCTTTGAACATCCAAACGATGGTCCGTCAAGTTTACCTTAACAGTTTCTTGTTCATATCTTGCTCCGTTTCCACTAATCAGAGATGTGATATTCTTTGTAATCTTTAAAGTGTAGCAGGGGGAGAGGTGATACTCTCACATGACGCGTCCGAGTTGGCGGATAGGGGTTCTTAAGCGGCTTGCCGGCGGACTTGAGGGGAATAAAATACCTCTCGCGGACCAAACACACAACCCCCTGTGGGAGGGGGATACAGATGAAGAAAACACCCACGGTATCCCCTGCCTGTCGTAAGAGGCGACTAAAAGGGGAGACCACGGGATGATCAAATTAGAACCATGAAACTACTTGTAATTCGTACCACCACGCAGGGAACACCATGGGTTGCATTTACTTGCGCGTAGTACCACTATGTTAGGTACACAATAGGTTTGTGATTAATAGCGACAGTGTGTGCTCAGGATGTGTGTGATTCGTACCGCTATATGAGCGACACCATGGGTCTGCCTTGCCTATGATTAGTACCCACACCACGGGATAGTGCGAATCCCTGTGGTTAGTATACTTGTGTAAAGAACACCATAGGTCTGTGTTATATGCGTGCATTACATTACCCGTGAATAGTACCAAAAAGTGTGGAATACCGCGAGTTTACGCTACTTTTGATTAGTACCGCAACGTGACAGTTACCATGGTTCTACTTTCCTAGCGATAAGTACCATTATGAGGGGCCGATGACCTGGATTTTGGACCCGTTTAGACTACAAGCATCATCGATTCGGTATTGTGCTTTAGAAGCAGTCCCTTGGTCAGTAATACTATTGTTTAACGCTAGTTTCTGGGAATGTGGGGCATTGCGGGTCGGATCCACTAATTGTTTTAACTTCATATCCATCCAATCATTCTTCGTCCTCACGTTTTGAATTCTGGTCAGTGGAGGATTATGGATTTTTCATTGTCCTTATATTTCGTCTCATTTCGTGCTATTAGAGGCCGATGACCTAGATGTTAGGCCCTTTATACAACAAGCATCATCATCATCATCATCATCATCATCATCATCATCATCATCATCTTTCGTCATAAATCACCCATAACAAATCGTGCTGCTTTCCTTTGGATTTTTCCAGTTCTGGTATCTAGTGATTCTGGTGAGGATCTCATATACTGGAACCATACTCTAACTGGGGTCTTACCACAGACTTACACGCCTTTACACCTCTACAACAAGCCCCAAATACTCTCATAACTAAGTGAAGAGATCTGTAACCTTCCTTAACAATCTCTAGTTAAGGTCTCAGCGCATTCGGCGGTAGTGATGCGTACGAAAATAAACACGTGCCAGCAGTCTAACTGGCACATTATGAGCTCAGCTTTTAGGAACTCCTGAATTTCTTTAGGCCATCAATGGTAAACGGGGAGTTGAACTACCTTTTATAGTGTGAATTTCTACCCCATGGAAGAGGACAATTATCTTTTTTACAATAGAGCTGGGTTGAGTAGCTCCGACGGTAGAGCGCTGGCCTTCAGAGCCCAACTTGGCAGAATCGATCCTGGCTCAGTCCGGTAGTATTTGAAGGTGCTCTAATACGTTAGCCTCGTGACAATGGATTTACTGGCACGTAAAAGAACTCCTGCGGGAGAAAATGTTGTCACCTCGGCGTCTCCAAAAACCGTAAAAATTGTTAGTGGGACGTAAAAACCAATATTATTATTATTATTGTTACGGGGATACCCGTGGTGCAGAAAGAGGTTAAAGAAGGTGCGGGCTTGAATGGGTCTAACTACGATATCAAGGATTGATTTAAAACTTTAACATAGGTTATATTTCTTTTAGAACTTCAAACTTAACAATTTTTTATAACAATGCAACATCCGGTACAATGGCAATCTTGAAACAAGTCTAGGAAAATCCAAGATTAGTGAACTTTACAGATCCTGGGCTTCAGGCCCCTCGCTTTACAATTCTGAGCTCCCAGCTCAAATTTACAAAAGAGCACAAATTTATTCAAGGGCAGAAATCCCCTAATTCATGGAGCACTTGCTCCCAAAATAAAATTTCTAGCCTTCTAGAGGCACTCGTTAATCTTACAAAAACTTTAAAAAAGAGCTAACAGGCTCTCAGTTTTCCAAGCCCGCTCAAGACAATCACTGGCCTCTCAAGGCAAAAACTTACAATTTGAAAAATGATTTTATACAGGAGTATTTAATACCCAACTTACGGGGCCTTCATGGAAAAGAACAGGTTAAATAACTGGCCCAAACACAAAAGGAATGGAGGCATACATTGCACTCCAAGACAATGAAAACCTAAAAACCTAAAGGGCTCTAGGCCGATGAAGAAGGGGCTATTCCCAATTTACTGAGGTGACTCGTATAGAAATTACTTAACATTACAGAATGAAAAACAGTTATAAAACGTAGTCACCTCAAACCAAGATGAAGGGGAGCTCGAGAGGGTAATTCGCTCTCTATCCCCGATTTACAATTAAAGGGTTTACGAAGTTTTTACATTAGCCGAAAGATAATTTACATTTTAGAAAAGTAGGTTACATTGTTAATGATTCGGAGCTTTCCCTCGGATTAAACTGCGGAGGGAGCAAGAAAGAATAAAGTTATGTGGCCATTACCTTGTAGATGTTCTAGCTGCCGACGAAAGAGCCCGCCCGCCTCCTGCTTAACACACACACTAAGAAAGATGACGATCAATTGGCCAAGAAACTTGAAAAACCGCAGTTTATAAACCCTCAGGGAAGGTTCGAGATCATTCAAGACTAAACTAGCCACACACCCTCAATTTTATTGGTTGAGTTCAAAAAGAGGATGATTACCTCGTTGTACTTCCTCTTAAAACAAAAATCACCACCACAACCACCACTGAGTTCAAAAGTAACACTCAGAATCGAACAAGAAGCCCGTGATAGGTTGAAAATTAATTACAGAAATTAGTGATTGGCTGGATTCAAAACTGGCGGAAAGAAAAAGGAAATATTGCCAACCCAAAAATAAATGAACATCAATCAGTTACAAAAACCTAGAAATACAAAACTTATTTAAATTATAAGTTTTTACACCTCCCACCAGGGTGCATGATCATAGTTTTTTGGTAGTGTCATCTATGGAAGAATGTCCATACTTCTTGATGAATGGCAAACAAAACAAGGAGAAATTCACTCAGTTTAGAAAACTGCACAATAACAAAATTACATAATATTTCGGTGGTGACATCTTCTAATTAAAGTTCCAATTTGTTGTGTTATTAGTTCCACTTTTGATTGATAGAGGAGTTCATTTAGGTGCTAATTTAGAATGCGCGGCGTTGAGGTGTACCTCCCTTTACAATTATTATTATTATTATTATTATTATTATTATTATTATTATTATTATTATTATTATTATTATTATTACAAGCACTGGCTTCGATTCCCAGCTTAGAAATATATTTTTACACTCGTGTGATGATTGAAGTGGGGGACAACGCGAGGACAACTAAGGAGTTGCCTGTTATGAAAGTAATACTACTGAGGAGTCATCGCGCCTCACTATCTGCAGTCAGTATGCCAGAGTAGAATTTTTATTGGCAGCCCCAAGGTCGTTTGTGGACTATATGGGCCACATCTTTGTTTAATTTCTCTAACCTTATCCAGCAGTTAAATACTAGTCAGGACACTTTAAGTTTCATAACTTCACATCGTAAATTATGTGTTGTACAATTTCCGAGTGGTTATTTTAATAAAAAGATTGTTGTGTAAAGGAAGGACTTTCACTAGAAGGTATGAGGCCAGAAGGTCATTCAATCAACTTTACAGCAAAGTGCTCGAGGATAATTATTTATAAACTGTTCTTCTTATTGATATTAGAATTACTACGATATCTTCCTCTATTACAGGATGAGAGGTCACGAGAGTAAAATTGGAACGGAACATTCTCCCCCCGCTCTTCTTTGGACGGAAATGGGTAAGGGCTACTGACTTACGGTAGGCCTACTTTCACGGTGGCGTGCCAGATGCGACCGTGCCGCATGCGACCGTGCCACTAGCGACCGCATAATCTGTAACCGTGCCGGATGCGACCGGCGTTGACAAACAAATTGTCATTTGATAAGTTGTGTCATCACTCAAGATAAGGTAAGCTAAACGAAGTGCAATGCCATTTCAATAAGTCCTATAACCAGCTACTGCCCCTACTTTACATAACACTTCTGGGGAAAACTCGTTTTACAATACGAAAATGGTGATGCGTTTACGTCTTTACCGGCCGAAAAATGATTTTATACAGGAGTATTTAATACCCAACTTACGGGGCCTTCATGGAAAAGAACAGGTTAAATAACTGGCCCAAACACAAAAGGAATGGAGGCATACATTGCACTCCAAGACAATGAAAACCTAAAAACCTAAAGGGCTCTAGGCCGATGAAGAAGGGGCTATTCCCAATTTACTGCGGTTAGAGGCGCGCGGCCCTGGGCTTGCATCCGGGAGATAGTGGGTTCGAATCCCACTGTCGGCAGCCCTGAATATGGTTTTCCGTGGTTTCCCATTTTCACACCCGGCAAATGCTGGGGCTGTACTTTAATTAAGACCAGGGCCGCTTCCTTCCCATTCCTATCCCTTTCCTATCCCATCGTCGCCTTAAGACTTGTCTGTGTCGGTGTGACGTAATGCCACTAGCAATAAAAAAGATCCTAATTCTCTGATATTATTTACGACTTAGGCCTACTTATTTATCATGTCCTATTAATACCAGGAGTGTCCGAGGACGTGTTTGGCTTGCTTGGTGCAGGTCTTTCTACCTGACGCCCTCAGGCGGCCTGCGCGTCTGGATGTGGGATTATGATAATGAAGTAGGGAGAGATGAAACCCGGTTTCGGCACGTAGCCTACTCCTCTCGAATAATACCAAGGAGTCTGCTCAATGCTTTACGTCGCCATCCGACGGCCGAATCACCATCAACAGCACCATATCCCCTCGCTCCATTTGAACACTGAGAAAAGGTTTGAATTTGAATCACGGCTTTTGGCATGCAATCTATTAATTAGAAACTGTCTACCACCAACTTTCCTACCCTGCCGGCCAACATTCTGACGGTGATTTGTTTTTCATCCATGCTAAGTGGCTCAGACAGCTCAGATGGTTGAGATGCTGGTCTTCCGACTCCAGCTTGGCAGGTTCGATCCTGGCTCAGTCCGGTATTATTTGAACATGCTCAAATACGTCAGCTTTGTGTCGGTGGATTTACTGGCACGTAAAACAAGTCCTGCGGGACTAAATTCCGGCACCTCGACGTCTCCTTAAACCATAAAAGTAGTTACTGGGACGTAAAGCCAGCAACATTATTATATTTTTCTTTCGACCAATGGCACTCGAACCTGTTAACAACGGTGTCAGACCTTTATTTTAGAAAAGACCATGTTAGCTACTTATAAGCAATCTGCCACTTGGTGACAGCCCTTAATGCAGATGAATTGTAAGTGATTGATGGGTCGCATGCGGCACGGTGCTTATCCGCTCGGTCGCTATTGGCACGATAATGACCGGGTCGCATCCGGCACGGTCGCATCTGGCACGTAACCACTTTCATAGCTGTGTGCGAAGTTCATCATAGGAGTTCAGAGAGCGCTCCTGAGCATTGAAAATGTATTGTGTGCCAGTTGTTTAAGCAACAGCCACGGAAAGTGAAATGAAATGGCGTATGGCTTTTAGTACCGGGAGTGTCCAAGGACAAGTTCGGCTCGCCAAGTGCAGGTCTTTTGATCTGACTCCGTGGGCGACCTGCGCGTCGTGATGAGGATGAAATGATGATGAAGACGACAGAAAACACCCAGCCCCCGTGCCAGAGAAATTAACCAGTGATGGTTAAAAAACCCGACCCTGCCGGGAATCGAACCCTGGATCCCTATGACCAAAGGCCAAACACGCTAACCATTTAGCCATGGAGCCGGGCACGGAAAGTGATCTTTTACATTAAGAGTGAGATGTTTACGTTCGAGCCGCAGGCGAGGGTGGAATTTTGAAACGAGTAACGTAAACTCATCACTTTAGTGACTGTTGCGTACATTTTATTTCCTACTAAGGTGAATTTACTTTTTTTTTTAATTCAGCGAATTCAATTAATAAGTTTGATTCGTGCGACGCATCTCGTTCATCTTGGATCCATGCAGTGATGATTTATTGTTCGTGACTTGCTATAAAAGATATAAGAGTTGTGTACATGGGAATATGTTGTAATAAAGATAAAAGTTAACTTCATTTGAAGATGCAAACAGTCTACTAAGCTACTAGAGTAGACTTCTCTTCCGGCTTTTCGGAGGGAAGCAGCGGTAACATGTCTCCTGATCGGTCACGGCATAGCAACGCACTTGTACTTACTGAAGGGCGAATCCCACCCCCTTCCCCCCAAATCCCGTTGTATATTTGCGGCGGTCATCTTACCGAGGTACACATCCCTAAAGAGTGCGTGGACCTGCCCGTTCTGTGCCGTAGTCTAAAACTCCCGAGTATCATCTCCCTCGTCCTAGGAGATGACGAGCAGTCAAAAGACCTCATCATCCGTCATCTGTTTTATCGTGTTTGATAGTGTATTTTCTACTCGTTTTTTTCATTTATTGTTAACTATAATTTATTCAATT
Source organism: Anabrus simplex (assembly GCF_040414725.1). Lineage (NCBI taxonomy): Eukaryota > Metazoa > Arthropoda > Insecta > Orthoptera > Tettigoniidae > Anabrus > Anabrus simplex. The sequence goes on from NC_090268.1 coordinate 146,370,092, forward strand.
GATTCTGTTTTAGTTTGTTTTTGTGTATTTTAATGTGTTATTTTAAGTTCTAATTTGAATTTTATATAGTCTACTAGCAAGATACCCGTGCTTCGCTACGGTATTATACTGAAATTTATAATTGAATGCTAATTGTTTTAGATATATAATCCGCCGAAATTCGCGATCTGACTCGTTTTCTGCGAGAATCCGCCAAAATTCGCGATCTGACTCGTTTTCTAATAGATTACGGTATGTTTCCTCACATTTTTCAATCTTTCTTTCCAGCAATCGATTTCGTACTTCCCGGGCTACGTCCAGATATTCCACCCCGTCAGTTGGGTCCCTAAATCTTTGCCATCTTTTCCTATAAGCGTTTTTAATATGGATCAAATCCTTCAGGAGATCCGGCGTGGTGTCGTCTTAGGTGCCTTGGCGGTACTGAACCCGCGGCCGGACTGCATTCTTAGTCATTACCCGTCCAGGACCATTTTCCAGGGGGGTCCGCACATTTGACAACGGTCCAGAACATTATTATTATTACTATTATTATTATTATTATTATTATTATTATTATTATTATTATTATTATTATTATTATTAAAAGATGTTCTGAACCCCACAGCAAGCTGCAAGATCGCTACTTGGCGGTAAATTACATCTGCTGCCAGTGTCATTGTTACAATGTGACCAGCACCATCGTCGCGCGTAGGCAAGTGTGCGGGATTTCTGGCGATACCAATGACATAGCCTACTTCCGTGCATTGTTGACCTTATTATAGAGGTGAACAATTTGACGGTCCATCTCATTCCTATCGTTTATTTCAAATGTGTTTAAATTTTTATTTACATGCCAGGAGGATCTACTGTAATCTAAGAACGTTCTCCGAAGGAAAAGATGGCTGTTGAAAACCAGCCCAGGAAAGATTAAAAATGATCGGTTTATGATCAGAATAAGTACATCGAAACTATATAGCCTGTTTCCAGTCATTCGACAGGGTCAGGAATGGAATGAATAAAGCCCCATCTAGCAGCGACAATAGGAATTGTGCCGGCTGCCGAAGCACACCTCTGGGGCAATGATCGTTGAATGACAAATGAAATGAAATATTGGACAGTGTTGCTGGAATGAATGATGAGAGAGAAAATCGAAGTATCCGGAGAAAAACCTGTCCCGCCTCCGTTTTGTCCAGCACGAATGTCACATGGAGTGACCGGGATTTGAACCACGGAACCCAGCTGCGAGAGGCCGGCGCGCTGCCGCCTGAGCAACGGAGGCTCCTTAAGTACATTATGAACAGTAAAATCAATTGATCTCACCTCCTTTTACACCCCACCGCCGTTAAGTTTATTTACACCCCCCCCCCAAAAAAAAATAGAAGACGTGTTTCTTTATGTTTAAAAGATATTCCAAACACCAATGTTCACATCTGTTACGTTCAGTTTTGAGATATAAGTATCCCCATAAAAATAATTCACTTTATTTTCACTTCCTTTCACACTCCCCTCCCCCCCACCCCGTAAGTGAATTTTCCGGCAAAATATACTTGTTTCCTTAATAGTAAAGGATCTTCTAAATAGTAATTATCACGACTCTAACTTCTTCAGTTTTTGATTTATGTGTCTTCATGAAAGGAATTCAACTCCTTTTCACTTCCGCCCCCCAAACGCGTTTTTCTTTTTTTAAGGAGATTCAAATACCAATTTTCACGTCCGTAACAACTTTAGTTTCTATTAGATGTATGTATTCTCATACAATTAATTCAATTAATTTTTCAATTCTTTCACCCCCCCCCCCCCCCTTCATTGGATTTTCCGAGAATACGTGTTTCTTTACTTTTAAAGCAGATTCCAAAGCAGATTTCACGTCTGTAATATCTTCATTTTTGAGATATCAGTAGCCTAATTAAAAGAATTCAACACCATTTTCAGTCACTTTTACCCCCCCCCTTTCCACCCAAGTGGTATTTCGGAAAGCTGAAAATACACGTTTCTTTATTTTTAATAGAGATAAAAATACCATTTTTCACTTCTGTAACATGTTAAGTTTTTGAGATATACTGTAGAAATTCGCTTTTTAAAATTTCACCCCTTTTTATTTCCCCTTACGTGGAGTTTCCGAAAACAAATCACCTATCTTTCTTTACATTTACAGGAGATTCCAAATACCCACTTTTTACGTCTATAACATTTTACGTTTCTCAGATATTCTGTAGATATAGTCTTTCAAAAAATTCACCCCAGTTTGTCACTCCTGTTTAACCCCCATTAATTGGATTTTCCAAAAACAAAAAAATACGTGTTTCCTTATTTTTAAAGGAGCTCCCATATACAAATTTTCAGTTCCGTAATATTTTCAGTTTCTGAGATATATGTATCCTCATTAAAGGCATTCATCCCATTATTCACCCATTTACACCCCTCCTATTGGGATTTAAAGAAAGCAAAAAATACGTGTTCTTGTATTTTTAAAGAAGATTCTAAATACCATTTTTTTACATCTGTAAACTTTTAAAGTTTTAAGATGTAGACACACTCATTTTAAAAATTCACCCCCCTTTTCACCCTCCATTATTTGGATTTTCCAAAATCAAAAAAATACCTGTTTCTTTATTTTTAAAGTAAATCCCAAATACCAACTTTCAGGTCTGTAATATCTTCAGGTTCTGAAATATAAGTAGCCTCATTAAAGGCATTCAACCGCTTTTTCACCCTTTTCCACCCTTCCAATTGGGATTTTCTTTATTTTTAAAGGAGATTCTAAATGCCAATTTTTACATCTTTAAACTTTAAAAGTTTTGAGATATAGATAGACTCATTTTAAAAATTCACCCCTTTTTCACACCCCCTATTAATTGGATTTTCCAAAAACAAAAAATATGTATTTCTTTATTTTTAAAGGAGATCCTAAACACCAATTTTCAGGTTTGTAATATCTTCAGTTTCTGAGATATAAGTATCCTCATGAAAGTCATTCAACCACGTTTTCACCCCTTTTCACCCCTCCTATTGGGATTTTCCGAAAACAAAAAAATACGTGTTTCTTTGTTTTTAATGAAGATTCTAAGTACCAATTTTTACATCTGTAAACTTTAAGAGTTTTGAGATATAGATGCACCCATTTTAAAAATTCACCCCCTTTTCACCCTCCCATTAATTGGATTTCCCCCAAACAAAAAAATACGTGTTTCTTTATTTTTAAAAGAGATCAAAAGTACCAATTTTCATGTCTGTAATATCTTCAGTTTCTGAGATATATGTACCGGTATCCCGATTAAAGGCATACAACCCCTTTTTCACCCTTTTGTGCCCCTCCTATTGGGATTGTCTCAAAACAAAAAAATAGGTGTTTCCTTATTTTTAAAGAAGATTCTAAATACCAATTTTCACATCTGTAAACTTTTAAAGTTTTGAGATATAGACACACTCATTTTAAAATTTCACCCCCCTTTTCACCCCCTTAGCGACGGAATATCAAAAAATCCTCTCTTAGCGAGCACCTACATCTTAATATGAATATATCTCCAAAATTTCATTTCTTTATGTCCAGTAGTTTTGCCTCGGCGATGATGAATCAGTCAGTCAGTCAGTCAGTCAGTCAGGACAAGCTACTTTATATATATAGATATATGATTGCACTTCAAGGCAATGCCTTATTCTACCCCGTATTCTATATTTTATATCCTTTTATCAGAAAATAAGGCATTGCGAATTAGATCTACTGATTATTTTAAATCCATAATGTGGCCTTTGGTCACCGGAGTCCTGGGTTCGAATCCCGGCGGGGTCCGGAATTTTAACCATAATTGGTTAATTTCGCTGGCACTGGGGCTGGGTGTATGTGTCGTCTTCATCATCATTTCATCCTCATCACGACGCGCAGGTCGTCTACGGGAGTCAAAACAAAAGACCTGCACCTGGCTAGCCGAACTTGTCCTCGGACACTCCCGGCACTAAAAGCCATACGCCATTTCATTTCATCATCATTCGTTTTGAGTTCTAGTCAGTGGATAGGCCTACATTTTAGAATTTTAATTATCATTTCATTTTCATCCACCTCCTACTATTAGGGGCCGATGACTTAGATATTAGGCCCCTTTAAACAATAAGCATCTTTATCATCATCATCATCATCAACAACAACATCATCAGCTACCAGAGTCGTAGACATGGTCCTGGATTAATGAAGGTAATACGAACTTTCCGATATACTGTGATATATGTGACATTTATCTGTTGGACCACGAACCTGCTACGCTGGCGTAGCAGGGGGAGGGGTTATACTCCGACGTGGCGGATAGGGGGGTCCTAACCGGCTTGTCGGCGGACTTGAGGGAAATAAAATACCTCTCGCGGGTGGGGGATGCACATGTAGAATACACCCGCGGTATCCCCTGCCTGTCGTAAGAGGCCACTAAAAGGGGCGACCAAGGGATGATCCAATTAGAACCATGAAACTACTTGTAATTAGTACCATCACGCAGGGAACACCATGGGTTGCATTTACTTGCGCGTAGTACCACTATGTTAGGTACTCAATAGGTTTGTGATTGGTAGCGACAGTGTGTGAATCAGGATGGAGGTCCTGCAGTACCTGTGATTCGTACTCCTATATGAGCGACACCATGGTTCTGCCTTACCTATGCTCCGTTCCCACTGTGTGAGGAATTCCACGGGATAGTACGGGTCCCTGTGGTTAGTCCACTTGTGTGAGGAACGCCATAGGTTTGCGTTGCCATTATAGGTTTGCGTTGCCTGCAAACAGCGCCGCAATGTGCAAAACACCATAGGTCTGTGTTACATGTGCGCATTACACTACCTGTGAGTAGTACCATAATGTATGGAATACCGCGAGTCTCCGCTACTTTTGATTAGTACCGCAACATAGCACATAGCATGGTTCTACTTTCCTAGCGATAAATACCATTATGAGGGCCGATGACCTGGATTTTGGGCCCGTTTCGACTATACGCACAATCGATTCAGCATCGTACTATAGAAGCAGTCCCTTGGTCGGTAATACGATTGTTTTGTGCCAGCTTCTGTGCATGTGAGGCACTGTGGATCGGATCCACTGATCGTTTTAAATTCATCTCCATCCATTCATTCTTCGTCCTCACGCTTTGAATTCTGGTCAGTGAAGGATTTTGGAATTTTAAGTTGTCATTTCATTTCGTATCATTTCGTAGCATTAGGGGCCGATGACCTCGATGTTAGGCCCCTTTAAACAACAAACAATCAATCAATATCTGTTGGAAGTGGATTAACCTATACATTTGTCAGTATTGTCATGGTGACAGATTACTTCAGCAGAAACGCCATTTTTGTGTAGATGAGTACGGAACCACGGTACTCTGAGTTCAGAGCGGGACAGAAAGAAATTAGCCATCAGTGTATCTACATTTAAAAAGTAGTTAATAGGCTCTTTGAAAAGCCCTCTCCCTGAAAGAATGTGTCAGCGCTATGATTGATAAAATGGTGACTTTGGTGGTTACAGAGTCGAAGTCTTGTTCTTGAATATTACCCTAAAATACTCACTGTAAAGAACTACAAGTTAACCACAAAAATAATTGAGAAGCAATGTGGACAGTCCTACAGCAATGCGTATACCTGGTGTTACTGTCACCAAGATTCAGTCCATTGTCGGCAGTTTTAAGCAACACAACAACACTGCCTCAATAGCAGGCAGACAAGAATACTAAGATGCCTAAGCAAACAATCAAAACATTTCCTAGAAAGAATGGTACCTGTACTGTAGTTCTCGCAATTTCCTCGCTAATGACCGGCAACTCAAACGCTAAGCGGGACCTCCCGCCGGCTCGACTGTTGACCAATACCAGATGGCTCATATACGGCTATCTGAGGGGTGACTTCACAAACAAGAGATGGTTCTTGATCAATAGCATGCTTGCTTCATAAATAGCGGACCTCACGTGGACGGCAGTGTGGACTTCAAAAGCGTGCCGGGCGTTAACGAGGAAACTGTACGAACTATACTCCCTGAAGTGAGGATGTCCCCGTGTGCAGGTGCAGTTAGTTAAGGGTCTTAACTGTACTCCACACTAATAAGATACTTTACTCGAACAACTGAGAACACAGACAGATCAGGGAAGCTAGGTAATTACCTGTCTATCTTACCTCTCGAAAGTCCTGCTAAGACAGCTAGCTAATTAGACAAACACTTTGAGAAGCCGGCGTTCAAGAAACTAGTGTTGGAGAACCGTAATAAGCAGATTTCATTTCTCCGGACAGTTTTCCAATGGTATCAGACATTGTAACAAATATATAGTCATTACACACTATGTGCTGATTTTTGAACAAAGCTAATTGCATACGGAAAATAGAGCTACAGAGAACTAAATTTCGAACCGCAGGAGATGGATGGCCGTGGATGCCCAGAAGCTCTTGGCACAGCGCATCGCGGAGTCTACGAGGCCCGTACCGCCGCCACTGGCAACCATCTCAAGTCTACAAAGCGATCTCCAGGATAGGTAAATGGAGGAGAAAACTACGCCATACTTAATTGGTATTAATATTTTTGTCAATTAAATAAATGAACTTGAATGGAAACGTATTTGCGAGTAAATTATCGGGACCGGGCCTTAGATAGATAGATGGTTTATTTTAATTGGCAAAGTTAGGGACACGTCCCTGTATTACACTTATGACCACAACTTGTTGGTCATGAAATGCCATCTGAAATTGAAGAAATTAAGGAATGCAAGGAGATGGGATCTAGACAAGTTGAAAGAAAAGAGTGTGAGGGATCTTTTCAAGGAACAAATTGCACAAGGACTAAATGAAAAGGCTGAAGAAAACACAATAGAGGAAGAATGGACATTCGTAAAAAATTAGGTCAGTAGAGCTGCTGAAGAAATGTTAGGAAGGAAGGAAAGATCAATTAAGAATCAATGGATAACTCAAGAGATACTAGACCTGATTGATGAACGACGAAAATTCAAGAATGCAAGAAATTAAGAAGGCAGAAAATAATACAGGCGATTAAAAATGAAGTAGATAGAAAGTGCAAGATAGCTAAGGAAGAATGGTTGAAGGAGAAGTGTAAAGATAGTGAAGGTTGTATGGTTGTAGGAAAGGTAGACGTTGCATACAGGAAAATCAAGGAAACCTTTGGAGAAAAGAAATCTAGGTGCAAGAGTATTAAGAGTTCAGATGGAAAATCACTTCTAGGGTAGGAAGAGAAAGCAGAAAGATGGCAGGAACATATCCAACAGTTGTATCAAGGTAAAGACGTAGATGATTTGGTTCTGGGACAAGAGGCTGTCGATGCTGATGAAATAGGAGACCCAATTTTGAGGTCAGAGCTCGACAGGCTCTGAGAGACCTACAGTAAATAAGAAGGCATCTGGAATTGATGGCATTCCCTCTGAATTACTGACTGTCTTAGGAGAAACAAGCATGGCAAGTGTGTAAGATGTATGAGACAGGAGAAGTACAATGCGAATTTCGCCAGAATGTTGTTATACCTATTCCCAAGAAAGCCGGTGCTGACAAGTGCGAAAACTACTGCACCATTACTTTAGTATCTCATGCCTGTAAAATGTTAACACGTATTCTTTACAGAAGAATGGAAAGACAAGATGAAGCTGAGTTGGGAGAAAATCATTTTGGCTCCAGATGAAATGTAGGAACACGTGAAGCAATCCTGACTTTACGTCTGTTCTTAGAGAATAGAATTAAGAAGGACAAGCCCACGTACATGGCAACCATAGATCTAGAAAAGGCAATCGATAATGTTGGTTAGACCAAGCTATTTGAGATTCTGAAAGTGATTGGGATCAGATACCGAGAACGAAGAATTATCCATAATCTCTATAAAAATCAGTCTGCAGTGATAAGAATCGAGGGCTTTGAAAAAGAAGCATCAATCCAGAAAGGAGTGAGGCAAGGCTGCAGTATGTCCCCGATCCTTTTCAGTATTTACATAGAATAGGCAGTAAAGGAAATCAAAAAGGAATATGGAGAGGGAATCACAGTCCAAGGAGAGGAAATCAAAACCCTGAGATTTGCCGATGATATTGTTGTTTAGTCTGAGACTGCAGAAGATATCGAGAAGTTGCTGAATGGTATGGACGGAGTCTTGGGTAAGGAGTACCAGATGTAAATAAATAAGTCCAAAACAAAAGTAATGGAGTGCAGTCGAACGAAGGCAGGTGATGCAGGTAATATTAGACTGCATCAAACCAGTCTATGGACTGATGACTCAAACAACAAATAGCATAAATAACATAAAATAAGAATATGAAAATATTTTTAAAATAGACTGAAATAAATTACTATGGTATGCTACTATGCTATCTTACTGTACATAAAATATCTATTATACTATACAATATAAAATGCATTATCATTTCCCTTCAAAGTACAATAATATAATACCTGTGAAGCAATTAAAATACAATAAATTGATTCGAATAGTTTCTTCTTTAAACTGAACGAGAAAGTAAATTTGAAATTGTTCAAAGTGTGCAACATGGCTAAAACTTGCCTACTCACAGATATTGTCTGATCCGACCACGAAAGGTGCTGGTCAATGATTACTCCCAGGTTCATTACGCTCCTATAGAAAAGTAATTTACCGGACCACTGTCTCTCAAAGGTTGATAGAATGCCGACCTTTGACAAGAAAACGCGGACGGGCTCTCCACACGATGGATATGAAAATGCTACGCTGGTCCCTTAGAGTGACTCGCTACGACCCTGCAACAAATGACAAAGTGCGTCAAAGGCTTTGTGTCGCCCCAGCTGGGCAAATAGCTAGAGGGGCCCGACACCTGTGGTACGGTCACATCGTGAGAAATGTCGACGATTCTGTGGCCAAAACAGCACTCCAACTCGATACCGGAGGACGTCGACCTCGTAGTAGACAGCTAAAGCTAGTTATTGATCTCAACCCCGAAGATGCCCACAACAGAGCCCTGTGGAAGAGATGTGACAGGAAAGCAGTCCTCGCGTAATGGAAAAAAAATGCTGGGAAAGAAGAAGTAGTTGTATATTGCATAATACAACAGAATAAATTAACTTCGTCTGGCAGCATTAAGGCTTTTACCCCCTCCCTTCCATCAAACCAGAAAATACAGTATTTACTACTACAGAAATAAAAGAAATGGGCTATAAACGAGATATCTGACTCCTTGGCTGAATGGTCAGCGTTGAGGTCTTCAATTTACAGGGTTCCGGCTTCGATTCCCGGTCGATCCATGGATGTTAATCGCGTCTGATAAATTATTTTGGCTCAGGGACTGCGTTTTTATGTTTGTCCCAGCACTCTCCTCTTCATATTCAGACAACCACCACAGAAATACGCATTAGTGATTACATCCTTCCATATAGAGTTGGCGTCAAGCCAAATCCACGTGTACTCCCGCGACCGCAGACGTGCGGGGAAAGTTCCAGAAGAAGACTATACTGTAAATGAGACATCTTACAGCTACTGACCAATACAGTATTATGATATAATAATAATAATAATAATAATAATAATAATAATAATAATAGTAATAATAATAATAATAAATAACAAAGGGATGATAACTTAGCCAATTTCTGAAAATGAAAACCTACAACCTGTTTTCCAGTCATTGACCGGGTCAGGGATGGAATGAATGAAGCAGATATAGGCTGTTAGTACGATGGGGTCGCCACTCCCAAAGTGATTTATTAATGAATGATAGATGCTATGAAATGATAATGGAGAGTGTTGCTGGAATGAAAGATGACAGGGAAAACCGGAGTACCCGGAGAAAAACCTGTCCCGCCTCCGCTTTGTCCAGCACAAATTTAACATGGAGTGACCGGGATTTGAACCACGGTATCCAGCGATGAGAGGACGACGCGCTGCCGTCTGAGCCACGGAGGCTCTTAGCCAATTTATATCTAAAAGAAATCCCTAACAATTATCCTTAATAGTAAAAGTTTGGTCCATCTCTGTGGTGCAGTGGTTAGTGTGATTAGCTGCCATTCTCGGAAGCCCGGTTTCAATTTCCGGCTCTGTCACGGAATTTGAAACATGGTACGAGGACTGGAACAGGGTCCACTCAGCCTCGGGAGGTCAAATGAGTAGAGGGGATTCGATTCCCACCTCAACCATCCTCGAAGTGGTTTTCCGTGGTTTCCCACTTCTGTTCAATGCAAATACCGGACGCTTTCTTCCCTCTTCTTTGTCTATCTCTTCCAATCTTCCCGTCCCCTCACAAGGCCACTGTTCAGCAGGTTGACAGGTGAGGCCGTCTGAGCGAGGTACTGGCCCTTCTCCCCAGTTGTATCCCGTACCAGAGTCTCACGCTCCAGAACACTGCGCTTGGGGCGGTACAGGTGGAATCCCTCGCTGAGTCCGAGGGAAAAACCAACCCTGGACGGGAAACCGATTAAGAAAGTGAAATGAAGTAACTGTGTTTTTTATTTTATTTTCAAAATCTTCCTCCACCTGGAGGCTGCCTAAGACAAAGAACACAAAAAAAAACAATTTTACCGGGCGAGTTAGCCGTCCGGTTAGGAGCGCGCTGCTGTGAGTTTGCATCCGGGAGATAGTGGGTTCGAATCCCACTGTCGGCAGCCCTGAAGATGGTTTTCCGTTGATCCCATTTTCACACTAGGTAAATGCTGGGGCTGTACCATAATTAAGGCCACGGCCGCTTCCTTCCCACTCCTAGCCCTTTCCTCTCCCATCGTCGCCATAAGACCTATCTGTGTCGACGTAAATCCAATAGCAAAAAAAAAAAAATTAATTCAATACAAAAATTATGGTAAATTTTGTCTTAGTCTCGCAAATACAAGTGGTGTCTTGAGTATAAAAAGAGAACCCCTGAGCTCTTTCAACCCCCAGTCGATGAACTCCTTGGAACTGATGTTGAAAGTGTTCATCAGCTCTATGAAATGTCGTATGGCTTTTAGTGCCGGGATATCCCAGGACGGGTTCGGCTCGCCAGGTGCAGGTCTTTCTACTTGACACCCTTAGGCAACCTGCGCGTCGTGATGAGGATGACATGATGATGAAGACAACACATACACCCAGCCCCCGTGCCATTGGAAGTAACCAATTAAGGTTAAAATCCCCGACCCTGCCGGGAATCGAACCCGGGATCCTGTGAACCGAAGGGCAGTACGCTGACCGTTCAGCCAACGAGTCGAACATCAGCTCTATCGTCTTCTTGGAGATTGTCCCTCTCGCACCGATCATGAGACCCCTTACTTCTACGTTGTCCAGCTCGTATTCATTCATATAATACTGACTGTAGGCAGGTAGATAGACTTCTTTTCTCTGTCTACTTCGTCTGGTTGGTCGGAGTGCGTTTCAAATCTTACTAATAATAATGCTACTTATTTTACGTCCCACTAACTACTTTTACGGTTTTGTCCCGCAGGAGATCTTTTACGTGCCAGTAAATCTACCGACACGAGGCTGACATATTTGAGCACCTTCAAATATCACCGGACTGAGCCAGGATCGAACCTGCCAAGTTGGGGTCAGAAGGCCAGCGCCTCGACCGTCTGAGCCACTCGGCCTGTCTCAAATCTTACTGTGGGGTCTAATATATATCCTTTCTTCCTTTTAATGGCGATGATGTCTACAGCTTGAAGAGACGCTAATCTACAATATTAACATAACATACGAATAAAAATCCAGGACTTCAACTATTACCTAGTAGATATTGGTGACAATGTTACCTGTAACGTGCAGATGAGGCCCCTCTGACAAAGACATGTAGTGTATTCCGCTGCCGTGCTGAAAAAAATAACAAATGTGTTTGTGTATCTTGTAGTGCGATGAGGTGGGATCGATAAGGAGTGTAACAGTTTATGATCGTGTTCCGAAATTGTGATTAGATGACAGGTTGTGAAATTGACAGTACAAGTAAGGAGGTGAACGCGAAGAGAATATTCAATGAAGACATAAAGCATGAAGATGACGGTGCTGTGACTTAGCCAACTACATCGTAGGCAGATGCAACATGGTCATAGTAAAGTAGGTTACATAGCAAAAATTTATTTATTTATTTATTTATTTATTTATTTATTTATTTATTTATTTATTTATTTATTTATTTATTTATTTACGTAATGGAATATACAGGTGGTAAGTCCAATTACATTATTCACTCATTAAGTGATACTTTTTATATACAAGTACTACATATCAAATATTTAACATATAAGGAAAAAAGGAAGAAAATAAAACAAGAAGTAAAACATACCGTTCATACAACAAAGCCACTGTAATGCAGAAACGAAAATAATACATGTATCCAGATTTAATATTAAAGAAATACAGTATAGACCCTAGTAATTCTGTAACCCTGTTTAGTAAATAATAAATTATGTAACATTAACAACACAAGTATTACATAGGAAAGAGAAAAGATACATAATGCGCTATAATATTTAAATGCAACTTAAAAGAAATGAGAAAATTAAAAACTAAGTAAGAAACAATAATAAAAAGTAAATTAGCAACATGACAGCTATAGGCCTGAAATTATTTTCTTAGTATACTGCAAGGTGTATTAACTTCGTCTAGTGTATCATGAAATATATCAATTCCAAAAGGATGTATGTAATTTATTATACACTGCACATGATCTATAAAGAGGAGAGTTTTTGTGTGTATCTGTATTTGCTCTTGTAGTTTGTCATTAAAAGTAGCACTCAGATCGTTGTGCACGTCACAGTACTCGAAATGAGGTAATGTCAGATTGTAAATGAGGCGTTCCTTTAATGCTCCAGAAAATACGAAATCTTCTGGGAAAGATCTAGTGATTGATTCACTGAAATCAATTAGTGAATTTTGTAGGTGAAGTGTTGGTAAAGGGAAGGTGCTTATGATTCTTGAACGAAGTCGTTGATGAGAAATTATTATAACTTGAGATTTTACGTTTTTTTTTTTTTTGCTAGGGGCTTTACGTCGCACCGACACAGATAGGTCTTATGGCGACGATGGGATAGGAAAGGCCTAGGAGTTGGAAGGAAGCGGTCGTGGCCTTAATTAAGGTACAGACCCAGCATTTGCCTGGTGTGAAAATGGGAAACCACGGAAAACCATCTTCAGGGCTGCCGATAGTGGGATTCGAACCTACTATCTCCCGGATGCAAGCTCACAGCCGCGCGCCTCTACGCGCACAGCCAACTCGCCCGGTTTTACGTAATTTAGTCTAAGTCCAAATGTATCAGCCCAGTTAAAATGTTCTTGTAAGTCTCTATCAAAATGTATATGTATAACTGTTAGGTTCTTCAGTCTGCCGAAACTAATTTTGAATAAATAAATTCATAACTTACCCGAAACGGAAAACATACGGTAACAGAATTATGCCTGAAAAAGGAACAAGTTTATTAAAACAGAAGGAGTGTTTCGTTCTCGAAAGAATAGAATTGAAACATAAATGTTTATACATTTCTAAATATTTTTGAGTGTGATTTGTTATAACCTGATGATGTTCTTTACAAACGAAACATGTCATTCTATATTGATAGCGTTGTTTCTTTTACAGGCATATGCCCTAATTCTGTTTCTATATATTTTCTTTTTCAGGGAGTTTATAAATTTATTTAATCAAAACTAGTTTCGGCAAACTGAAGAATCTAACAGCTATAAATTAACCAGTGGTGGCGATTAGAGAAGTGAGGAGGGGCAGTACCCCTCCCCCCCTCCATTTGTGGAGAAAAAACTACATTTTTACTTCATTTTAGCCACTTGAAACTATGAATCAATATAAAAAGCCATTTTACGAGCCCCGTTATCAGTTAATTCTTTTCTTTAAGTATTAACAAAATTATTTGCGGAAATACACACAAAATTTAGTTCGTCGCGGTTAACCGATTTGTATAGCACCACAGCAAGTAGTAGACACTTCGCATGTGCTGTGAGAAAGGTGTCTGTCTGTTAGGTCATCAGCCCAGAGGTTGGTTGGATCCGCAAATAGCACCACCAAAGGTTATGCGGTTATAAGGAAACCCAAAAAAACCAATGGCAGCACCAAAATGAGGCTTTCTAGGCAAGATGAGGAGTGAGATAGTTTGCCATTGCTTTCCTCACTGGGTCAGAAAGTACTATTGCAGCACGACTGACCCTAGGAGCAGCACCTTTCATAACACTCAGATGCACTAGTCGTGCTCTGAATGTCATTACTCAGCACTACACATACCCCAGCAGTTTCCATATTGTCACAGCCATGGATGTTGACTGGGAGTTGGGTGGAAGCTACACTTTACTCTGGCCTGTGCCAAGAGATGGATGCAAATACTTTTTTTTTGCCAAGGTCATGGACACTGAGGTGTGATTCACCCGCTTGTCGTGCGCATTTGTCAGTCTGGCAGTCTCTTTAATGTCTGTTAGTTTGTTAGTGTACTCAAATACTAAATGATTTTTAATTGTATAATCACACAGTACTTCTATTTAATTGTAATACGTGTGTAATACTGTTCCTTTGTTGAAAGTTTTATTGTATAGTATTGAATCAAAATCTCAAAAATAACTATTATTAGCGCACTTACGTTGGTAAACAGTCAACCTTCACCTCTCTGTCGAAAGTCGCTCAGAGAGCAACAAAAATCTTACTATACTGTGGATATTGTTATGCGGTTATAAGGAAACCCCAAAAACCAATGGCAGCACCAAAATGAGGCGTACTAGGCAAGATGAGGAGTGAGGTAGTTTGCCATTGCTTTCATCTTTTTTCAGTTTTGATGTATATAACCCCCCCTCTGCCGCCCGCTATATTCCACAAACCCGGGTACGTTCTATTGTCTGTAAATTTTTTTGCACCGGGCGAGTTGGCCGTGCGGTTAGAGGCGAGATAGCAGGTTCGAATCCCACTGTCGGCAGCCCTGAAGATGGTTTTCCGTGGTTTCGCATTTTCACACCAGGCAATTGCTGGGGTTATACCTTAATTAAGGCCACGGCCGCTTCCTTTCCACTCCTAGGCCCTTCCCATCCCATCGTCGCCATATGACCTATCTGTGTCGGTGCGACGTAAATCCACTAGCCAAAAAGTTGTCCCGTCCCCCCCACGTTTGATTTCCAATCGCCGCTACTGAAATTAACTGAATCGAAACGGAAGAGTCTCGAAATGTTCAATTCGGTCAGTTAGTTGTTCCGGTTCACAGTGCAAGCATAATTATTTTACATGTGGTGTATACAGTTATTAACCGAAGACGTAATATTGTTGATTTAGACGTAAACAAAGTATGGTGGTACGTTCTTTAAAACAATAATAATAATCATTATCATCATCATCTCTACCTTAAGGATACTGACAGGTGTTGAATGTGAGAGCACAATACACCCACATCAACTTTTCCCTCCTTCCCTCTCCAGAGCAGTGGATTAGGTGATGGTTAGCTATGGAGCATCCGGTGTAATTGGGTGAAGGTAATTTCTACATTTCCGGTCCGTCAAGTGACTTTAACGTTTGTTCAGGCGTGTCTTTTTATTAAAACTATGTGAATGTTTCCAACTGGCAGTAAAATGAGATGAGAAATAAATGACAAAGCACTGGTTCATCCGGTTCTTTTTAAGATGCACAAAAACTGCAGACGGGAGCAGTCAGGATGTAAGAGTAGATCATTGAGTACATGATGTTAAAGTGAACTGAATGTGTTTACGAGGTCACTCACCTACTTTAACACTCTGTGTGCTAATAAAGTATGGTTGTGTCTTTATTGTTATGGAGAACTGATCATTAAATACAACTGAATTCCTGTTCTCACCACCTGTAATACTTCTACACTTTGCAATTTCATTTCTCTAGCTCGGAAGTCATTTGCATATTTATCTAATATTTTTCAACAAACATTAACAAAATCGAATATAATTAACAAGAACATTTTCTTGATAATGACGAGCACTATAACAATTACATTTTTCATCTCAAACGCCCAGAATATAGAGATTGTCATAGGTATGTCAATGTCTTTGCAAGGACGGTCTTACGTAATTTGAACATGAATATCTTTTGGGGCTGGGGGCCGCTCTAGAATTAGCGTCATACATTTCTTTGACTCCATTGTAACCATGGCAACCAGTGTTCGTCTATGTGGCCTCTACTCACTGTGCGCTTTCTTCCTACAACTAAGAGCTTCAGAAAAATTCGTGAACCTAGTGAGTAAGTGAGTGAGTGAGTGAGTGAGTGAGTAGCTTTCTTTCAAACTCCACCTAAGTCATTGTTAGTAACTTTACAGGTCTTGCTTTTGTTGTATTTTAAATGGAGATTACTTTATCCATTACGACACTAAACTAAAACTAAGGAAATGTCTATTTCCGATTCGGGCACAAAGGATATAACTAATACGCATTTCTTTCCAAAACCCAACTAAGTCATCCCACATTAATAAAGAATGTTTCACAGAAGTGAGTAACAGTAGAAATAATTTATTCTACAAAGCAGTTTGACATCAGGAATAAGTTTACTGAACATTGATTACAATTATACCGAGCAAGTGGCTCTGCGGATTGCGACACATAGCTACCAGCTTTCATTCGGGAGATAGTTGGTTCAAACCCCACCGTCGGCACCGCTGAATATGGCTTTCGTGGTTTCCCATTTTCACACCAGACAAATGACGAGGCTGTACCTTAATTAAGGCCAGGGCCGCTTCCTGCTCACTCCTAGCCCTTTCCTGTGCCGTCATAGCCATACGACCTATTTGTGTCGGTGCAACGTAAAGCAGATTGTAAAAAAAAAGCTATTGTAATTATTGTTTCTTGTTTTCTGTACAGCAGCACATTATCCACTACTATTAAGGCTCCGATTTATTGCCTTCCTCCTAGTTTAATCAGTTCTTTAGACTTAACACATGTTTTCCTATGTTATAATAATAATAATAATAATAATAATAATAATAATAATAATAATAATAATAATAGCTTTACATCCCACTAACTACTCTTTTACGGTTTTCGGAGACGCCGAGGTGCCGGAATTTAGTCCCGCAGGAGTTCTTTTACGTGCCAGTAAATCTACTGACACGAGGCTGACGTATTTCAGCACCTTCAAATACCACCGGACTGAGCCAGGATCGAACCTGCCAAGTTGGGGTCAGAAGGCCAGCGCCTCAACCGTCTGAGCCACTCAGCCCGGCTTTTCCGATGTTATAAATCAGTGTCATTTGTAAGAAACAGTTCAGAATATAGTAATCTGCCGAACTCATCAAAGGTTCATAGTTCCTATATTATTTTTCTAAATGCCCGAACATTCAATCCGCATGTAAGTATGAATGTCCTCCAGTAAATATGAGCTCAGTCACTTCAAGAAAAGGACTTTCTTCTATGTAAGATTATAAAAATGCCAGCATTGTCTTTATTTTATTTTATCCGGCACTCGATTCGGCAAACAGTTTCGAAGTAGTGTACTGCACCGGTTGAATTTTCTCTCACCGAGCTCGATGGCTACAGTCGCTTAAGTGCGGCCAGTATCCAGTAATCGGGAGATAGTGGGTTCGAGCCCCACTGTCGGCAGCCCTGAAGATGGTTTCCCGTGGTTTCCCATTTTCACACCAGGCAAATTCCGGGGCTGTACCTTAATTAAAGCCACGGGCGCTCCCCTCCAATTCCTAGGCCTTTCCTACCTCATCGTCGCCGTAAGACATATCTGTGTCGGCGCGACGTAAAGCCCCTAGCAAAAAAAAAAAAATCAAGCAAGGTATCACTTTATTCGATCATTTTAGTCGGCCCTTTACTACTCTCGCGTAAAAGTAGATATTGTCCTTGTTGGGCGTCGTCATAATTGCTATTACATGCTGGTAGTTACCAGTATTCTAGACCGAGGACGTGACTTAAGAGGTTTGGAAGAAAATGACTAAGGGAACTTCGGAAAAAAAAAAGAAGCAAGTTTTCAGATGTAAATTGTCCGTAACTTACGTCATTCTAATGAGCATTTCTAAAACAAAAACAAAAAAGTGTTAGAAATTATTTGCAAGAAAGTTCTTCGGTTGACATTTGAAGAAAGCAGAGGCGTAACGGAGATATTATGAATATTAAGCTGCTCCATCATTTACAGGTGAACTACCGTACTTTTTCTCCAAGAGTGAGATATCAAATTGTATTACCTTCTGTTCTGTGTATGAGGTCACAAAAGTATTGTTTGAGAAGTATAGTACAATTCTGCTAAATTTTTAGAGGTGCCTTCTGCCTTGATTCTGTTTTAACTCTATCAGTTACTGTAACATCATCAGAAAGATCTGTTTCCACTCTGAAGAGAATGAAAACCTAGCCTATATGTAGAGTTCCATGGGCAGCAGTGACTCAGTGACTTGGAGTTAATTTCAATAACGTACAGTATAAACCTGCATCTCCTTTGAATAGAATGGAACTGATGTGAATTTGTGAATATGAAGCCAAGAAGAACGGCATTTAAAATTGATATAATAATAACATTCATATAATTTTCGGTGGTTATTAAAAACTTACTTTACCCCGTGTGGGTGGAGGACGCAGACGAAGAATACACCCACGGTATCCACTGCCTCTCGTAAGAGGCGACTAAAAGGGACGACCAAAGGATGATAGAATTAGAACCATGACACTACTTGTGATTAGTACCATCACGCGGGGGAACACAATGGGTCGCCTTTACTTGCGAGTAGTACCACTATAATAGGTACACAACAGGTTTGCGATTACCGGTATTATATTCTTCGCCATTTGTCTGCGTTCCTACCGGGCGATTTGGCCGTGCGGTTAGAGGCGCACAGCTGTGAGCCTGCATCCGGGAGATGGTGGGTTCGAACCCCACTGTCTGCAGCCCTGAAGATGGTTTTACGTGGTTTTCCATTTTCACACCAGGCAAATAATGGGGCTGTAAAATAATTAAGGCCACGGCCGCTTGCTTCCCAGTCTTTCCTATCTCATCGTCACCATAAGACTTATCTGTGTCGGTGTGACGTAAAACAAATAACAAAAAATCTACTTTCCTAGCGATAAGTACCATTATGACGGGCCGTTGGCCTGGATTTTGGACTCCATTAGCCAACAAGCATCATCGATTCAGGATTGTGTTTGAAGCAGCCTCTTGGTCAGTAATAATATTGATTTAAGATAGTTTCTGGGAAGGTGGAGCACTGCTGGTCGAATCCACTAATTAAGTTCATAATCGTTCTTCATCGTCGTCTTTTTGAATTCTAGTCAGTGGATCGATTTTTGAATTAGTTTTAACTTTCAATATTGTGAGTTGAACCCCCTGCTTATTTTATAATCTTATTCATCCATCCATTCTTCATCATCACGTTTTGAGTTCTGGTCAGTAGATTAATTTTGGCCTTTTAAATTATTATTACATTTCGTACCATTAGAGGCCGATGCCAGATGGAGGACGTTTTCAAGTTCATCTGTGACAAGGTGAGAAATTATTTTACTTTGATTATGCGTGCTTGTTGTTTACATGCGATTCATACGGGCGTTCTCCGACCCCAAGCTAAGCGAGTTGCCATGTACTCGTCTGACCTTAAGCTCGCCCGCCTACCCGCAGTGTTGCCAACTTAGCGGATTTTCCTCTAAATTTGGCGGAATTACAAGGCTGTCGGCGGAGAAATATATCATTTAGCGGACAGCGGACTTTTTGGCGGAATTTTGTGTTTTATCCATTTACGTTCTTTTTAATTTGTACTCGAGTCTGTCTCCGAGCTATTCCGTATTTCTTGTCAGGAGCTAGCAGTCACATGAGGAAAACATGTTATTTGGATCTGATGTTATGAGATCATGGTACCATAAATTTGTAATGCGTGGGGAAAGGTTACTTATCTCTTAGTTGAAGAATGACTGATAATGAAACTGTGAGAGAGTAGCATTTATTTTATGTTATGAAGGAAGACCATTTAATGAACTGGCCTGTCCTGTGTGTGTGGCTCTTGAGGTAAGGGATTCACCTAGTCTGCACCCGGCAGTAAAATGCCTACAAGTGTTACCTCGCTGGCTTAGAGGCAGGGGGTTAATCCCAGTGAAACTCACAGATCAGCTGAGTGCAGACATTTACTTATTATTATTATTATTATTATTATTATTATTATTATTATTATTATTATTTCAATAATTATAGAGGAATTACGCTGCTTTCGGTCCCATATAAAATGCTGTCTAAAGCCCTTCAAACCAGGGTTGAAGAAAGACTCTATGAAGAACTGGGCGAGTACCAAGCTGGATTCCGGAAAGGCAGATCATGCACTGAACAGATTTTTAATCTCAAGAACATCATAAAGTACAAGATGCTGGGACGAAGCAAATATGTTGTAGTCTTCGTGGATTTTAAGAAGGCCTACGATTCGGTAGATAGAGAAACGTTATTCGGAATACTGGAAGAATTTGGTGTGGACTGTAAAACAAGGAATATCATCAAACAGACACTTACCAACACCAAGTCAAAGGTCAAGTTCATGGGTGAAATATCGGAGTCCTTTGAAGTCAAGACTGGTGTGAGACAAGGGGATGGACTCTCACCAATTCTCTTTAACTGTGTCTTGGAAAAGGTGATAAGGAAGTGGAAAGCAGGAATCCCAGACAAAGAAGCATTCCGTATTGGAAGAGGGGCAGGTGCTATACGGATAGACTGCCTGGCATATGCTGATGATATCGCAGTCTTTGCCAGTGACATAGAAATAGCAAAGAAAAGAGTGGAACAACTCCATAGCTTAGCAGAAATGACTGGACTGCAAATATCATACAGTTAGACTGAATTTATGACCAACATCAAAGAGGCTCCCCAAATGTTAAAGTTGAAAGAGGGGAAAGTCAAAAGAGTAAAGAGCTTCAAGTATCTTGGAGAAATAGTTCAAGAGAATGGATCAGAGAAGCTAGCTCTGATAGAACGAGCGAGAAAAATGGAAACAGCGTATCAGCTCACTAGAGACACCTACAACAAGAAAGCTTTGTCATATGGAGCCAAATTAAGACATCTGGACACAGTCATCAGACCTGAATGCTCATACGCAGCAGAAACATTGGACATGATTGGAAAGGGAGATCTAGAGAATATCAGAAAGAAAGAGAGGAAAATGCTCCGGAAGATCTTGGGCCCGAAAATGAAAGGTGGGGAGAGGAGACTTAGACCCAACAAAGAACTATACCAGAAGACAGAGGAAGTCGTCGTATTGATGAAAAAGCGAAGGCTTCAATTTTATGGACTTCTACAGAGAATGGACACCAACTGACTGACAAAAAGGATTTTCAGCTTCTTCAGCCTAAGGAAGACGGAACCAAAATGGTTTCGGGAAGTAAGAACCGACCTGGCCAGGATAGGAGTAGAAAAAGAGGACGTACTGGACAGAAACAAATTTAGACAAAAAGTG
Organism: Anabrus simplex; assembly: GCF_040414725.1. Lineage (NCBI taxonomy): Eukaryota > Metazoa > Arthropoda > Insecta > Orthoptera > Tettigoniidae > Anabrus > Anabrus simplex. The sequence goes on from NC_090268.1 coordinate 146,391,362, forward strand.
AAGGAGTTCAAGGGTTTCCAGGAGACTGGGGAAGAACTTGTGAAGAAGAAGAGAACCTACACAGAAGAACAGAAGAAAGAAGTCAGTGCAAGGATGAAGAAGTACTGGCAGAATGTGAAGTCAGGACTGGTGAAAAATAACGTAAAGACTGTAAAACGTGGTCCATAGATGGCCGGAACGATAATCAATTATTATTATTATTATTATTATTATTATTATTATTATTATTATTATTATTATTATTATTATTATTACCGTGTTTTGGTGGATCAGCAGAGGTGAAAGAAGGTGCGGGCTGGAATGGGTCTAACTACAAGGCGGAAAGATGAATTAAAATTTCAATAAAGGTTATATTTTCAAAACTTAACAATTTCACATAAAAAATCTCGGATTTTTAACAAATAACAACAAGTCAAATCAGGTACAAGGCCAAGAAAGCCGATATTTAGATAGACTTTAACAATCTGGGCCACAAGCCCTAATTTTTACAATTCCTGAGCTCTCAGCTCACAACCAACATATTACCAAAAGGCAGAAATTCCCTCAATACAATGGAGCGTTTGCTCCCACCTTTAAATCTCAAGCCTCTCTGAGGCACATTTACCACAAGTGAAAGAGCTAACCCGCTCTCAATTTTCCGAGCCTATCAAAGGTAACAACCGACATTACAATCAACTGCCCTCAAGGCACACCTACAAAGAAACAGGGGTATCTAGTATCCAATCTACCGGGCCTTCGTGGAAAAGGAACATATTAATTAAATGGCCCAAAAACTATCAAGATGAATGGAGGCGTGTACTTGCACTCCTACATGAAAGCTTGTTAAAACCTAAGTGGGGCTAAGCCGATACACAGGGGCTATTCCCATACTATAGAGGTGACTCGTATAAAAAAATGTAACACATTAGGGAAGAGTAGAAAATAAGTTACGAAAACATAGTCACCTCAACTCAGAAATGAAGGGGAGCTCGGGAGGGTAAAGCACTCTCTATCCCCGATTTACATTTAAAGATATATGAAGTCTTACAAAGATTAAAAAAAAATACATGTTTTAAGTTATAGGTTACATATTAAAGGTTTCGGACCTGCCCCGCGGGTTAAACTGCTGAGCTAGCAAGGAAAAAAGAACGATGTTAAACGGCCATTACCTTGTTGAAGAGCTGCTGGCGGATGAAAGAGGCGCTTCCCGCCTCCTGCTATACATTGAGCTAGATGTTGTACGAGTGGCGGAGAGCCAGGAAAATCAGCAGTTTTTATACTCTCGGGGAAGATTCGAGACCTTTCATGAATAATTAAGACACACCCACATGCGTTTATTGGTCGGCTAAAGTTTACACATCAAATGTGAAGAAGGACACGATTGGTCCAAAATTAATTAAAGAAATTCGGGATTGGCTAAGTTCAAAACTGGCGGAAAGAAAGATTAATATTGCCAACCTACAAATGAAAGAACGAAATTTAGTTATAGGAAAACTTACGAGTATAAAATATCTTCAAGAAAAGTTCCATCACTTCGCACCAGGGTGCATGATCATAGTTTTTGGTAGAGACATCTGTGAGAAAATGTCCACACTTCTTGATAATTAGTAAACAAACACAATTCGAAATTAACCCAGTGGCATCTTCTGATAAACGGTTGAGTTAATTCAGTTTTAAAGTTCAGAGTTTCAGCCGTAGAGGAGTAGCCTACTATACGGCGGAAAATTCAAGAAGATAAGGTATATTTTAGGCCAAAGACTTCATGAATGCAGCTGGAAGCCTTACTGCCATCTGTTAAGAACACTCAAAACATTTTCCAAAGAGAAACAAACACCCGACAAATGTATTTATTTATTTATTTATTTATTTATTTATTTATTTATTTATTTATTTATTTATTTATTTATTTATTTATTTATTTATATGTACAGTATATATTCATTTAATCCGTTTACCTTACAAGGCTGGTTTTTCTTCGGACTCAGCGAGGGATCCCACCTCTACCATCTCAAGGGCAGTGTCCTAGAGCGTGAGACATTCGGTCGGGGATACAACTGGGAAGGTGGACGAGTACATCTCCAATGCGGCCTCACCTGCTATGCTGAACAGTGGTTTTGTGCAAGATGGGAAGATTGGAAGGGGTAGGCAAGAAAGAGGGAAGGAAGCGGTCGTGGCCTTAAGTTAGGCATTTGATTTGCCTGGATGAGAAATCGGGAAACCACAGAAAACCACTTCGAGGGATGGCTGAGGTAGGAAACCCCCCTTCTCTACTCACTTAACCTCCCGAGGCTGGTGGACCCCGTTCCAGCCCTCATACCACTTTTCAAATTTCGTGGCAGAGCCGGGAATAAAACACGAGCCTCTGGGGGTGGCAGCAAATCACACTAACCACTACTTTATTTATCTATTTGTGGGTTCATCCTGTAATTTCATTGTCTGACCTGCATATTGGTAATTGTTAACCGGGCTTGGGAGGGAAGACAATATAAAGTGATCTACACTGACCACCTTCGTAGTTGGTTTTAGCTGCCTGACTGATTACCTCATATCGAGTAGGGGTACACAAAACAACACTGTTCAACACGGAAAAAATGACTAAACGGTACTTTAACATATCTTGTAAGCTTCACTTCGAATTCCACTGTCGGCAGTCCTGAAGATGGCTTTCCGTGGTTTCCCATTTTCGCACCAGGCAAATGCTGGGGCTGTACCTTAATTAAGGCCACGGCCGCTTCCTTCCAACTCCTAGGCCTTTCCTATCCCATCGTCGCCATAAGACCTATCTGTGTCGGTGCGAGATAAAGTTACTAGCAAGATATGATAAGCCTAGTTAGTTGGTATTTCTATTACTTGAGAACACATGAACATTTATTGCAGTGCAGGAGGGCCTTTTATTAATTTTGACTGGTGCCGGCGTAGGGGGGGGGGGGGGGGTCGTGCGCAAATATTACAAATCCGGCATCGCTCTCAGCATACATAACTCTAGTTTCTCCTGAACCAGTAGTACATGCTTGAAAGTAACCTCACAGTGAGCTTGACTCATCAAAGTCATGGCCTATTGTAGATCTTGACCTGAGCATAGAAAGGGCACGGCCTGCTACGTACAGACGTCGCTCTTCCTCACGAACCGCTGGAGGTTATTTAAAAGAGAGATCCTCCCGATGACGTTGTCTGACGTAACCAAGGCCGCCTGTGAGTTGGACCGTGACGTACACACGGCGAGGAAAAAAAGAAATGAGTGTCCGGTACCAGAAACTTTGTAATAAACAGGTTCTCTCTGTTGCTGCTCTTTGGAAATACTTAAATAGCTCTTAATTCCAAGAAGTATTTCTCCCGAATGCCAAACGTGGAAGTGTTCGGAAATGTGTATTTATAGAAGACTAGCAAATGTACCCGTGCTTCGCTACGGTATTCTACATTGTATACGGATATCGACGTAAATACTGTGCGTGCAGCAAATGAGATTGTTTTAAAATTGCATGTCTCTTAGCCTTATCCGAGAAATAGCATGGGGAGGTCCACATACGTTGTTTCCAATGTAAAGTGAGGGTTGCGGAGTTGTGATGATAACGCCAGGCTCACTTGCCTACTGCCATTCACAATCGAGTTGGCAAGTTTACATTATAATTGCAGGCCCCAATGCCTACTGCGCGGTCACAATCGATTTGGGGAGTTTTAGTTACAATGGCAGACCCATTTCCTACTTTCAGACAGGTTACAGTTGAGGAGTTTTTATTATAATACCAGGCAACTTCCCTACCACCAGTCAAAATTGAGTTGTGCAGTTATCATTATAATGACAGTCCATTTTTACTGCTGCTAGCCAGCTTACTGCCAGTCACACAGAATTAGTGAGTTTCCATGAAAATAGCAGGCCACAATGCCTAATGCTAGTCAAATTTTAGATTGGAACATTTGTTTATAATGGCGGGCACCCTGGCCTAGAGCCAAACACAATAGAGTAGGGGACTTTCGAACAAAACTGCATGATCCCTTGCCTTCTGCAAGACAAATCGAAAAGTGAATTATTCATTAAAATGGTAGGCCCTCCTTACTAATGCCAGTTACACAGGAGTCGGAGAAGGACCCCATTCCTACTGCCAGCAGTCAAAGTCGGTGTAGGGAGTACTGATTACAATAGCAGACACATCCTTTCTCGATCTCTACAAATCGACATCAATGAATATATATACAGATGGACATACGAAAGTATATGAATGTTTACAATATTGCAGACCTTCATTTACAGATTAACTGCTGCTAAACGGTACGTAATATCGACAAAGGATTGTACCGTAAGGCGCAGTATTTAGCGATCTAAATGTCTGGTCCTATGATATTTTCTCGCATCTAATCTATTCATGGGTCAGATTGAATCCAAAACGTTGAATAGGTTGAAATTTGTGTAAGAATATCTTACATTTCCATTACTTTTCGGATAATTATGTGGCATAGCATTTGGCTCACATATGGGTACTGGGTGGGCCAATGTTCGTGTAGAGTTTGATCATACTATCTTTCCTGTAAGTGATTGAAATTATGCACATGAGAAGAAAAGGTTTAGAAATTAATTTCCATTAAGGCAGGTAGATTTCCATAAAGTTTGGTTGTGTGTATTTAGAGGGAGTGCAAAATCACGGTTTCGGTTTCGTATAAACCCCCAATTAGTTCAGGGATTTAGAAACAATATTTGCCCTAAAACCTCCCCAAAGGACAGGTGGATTCTAAATATGAAGTTTGGTGGAAATATATCCAGTAGTTTTCAAGTTAGAGAAAGACAAACAGACCAACAAACAAAGAAACAAACAAACAAACTAACTAACTAACTAACAGACACCAAGGAAACCTACCCCTGGACAGATGGATGCTATATATAAAATGTGGTTCAAATATCTTGTTAGTTTTCAAGTTGTAAGAAGTACGCTTTACACGCACCCGCTGGGATTTGTACCGAAAAACGGTCCGTTAATGATATATCCCTTACTAAATCCTGTTATCGAAATGATGCAGATGAGAAAAAAAGGTTTAGAAATTCATTTTCATTAAGGCAGGTTGATTTCCATTAAGTTCGGTTGTGTATACTTTGAGGGAGTGCAAAATCACGGTTTCGGTTTCGTAAAAATCCCCACTCAGTTCAGGGATTTAGAAACGATATTTGAGCTAAAACCTACCCAAGGAGAGGTGGATTCTAAATATGAAGTTTGGTGGAAACATATCCAGTAGTTTTCAAGTTATAGAAGGACAGACAAACAGACAAACAGACACCAAAGATAAAAATGATGCAGATGGTCATTATTACACCTGAAACGGATAACTGTACGGAAATTTCGCCAAAATCAATGTACAGACACACGGTCGTTACGCTTTTATTTTTTGCGCTAAAACCTACCCAAGGACAGGTGGATTCTAAATATGAAGTTTGGTGGAAATATATCCAGTAGTTTTCAAGTTATAGAAGGACAGACAAACAGACAAACAGACAAACAAACAGACAAACGGACACCAAAGCTAAAAATGATGCAGATGGTCATAATTACAGGTGAAACGGATAACTGTACGGAAATTTCGCCAAAATAATCAATGTACAGACACACGGTCGTTACGATTTAATTTATATAGATGACGGATAGGCATGAGCACGTTGAAAAGTGCAGACTTCCACTTCGAGATTCATATCTCCTAAACGGTTTATGATATTAAGAAACGGTTTGCGCCATCAGACGCCTCATTTATCGCTCTACATGTTTGTTTCTAAACCATTTCCTCGTATCTCCCATATTAAGGGGGTAAATTGAGATCAAATTTTGAATAGGGTGAAATTTGGGTGCATTTTTAACATTTTACATTACTTTTTGCCTACTTATGTATAAGCTAAAATCATGAAATTTGGTACACATATGTCCCTTAATCGTGCCAATGTGCGCACACAACGTGATGATCCTATCATTCTTATAAGTGTGTCAAACAATGAAATATACTTGTAAAAATCACCAAATTTACGAACAATCCAGAAATACGGCCAAATTTAACGTATAAGGGAGAGAGATACGACAAAATGTCACAGGACCAAAGTTGTAGATCACTCCGAATTGAAGGGACATTGTGCCATCCGTTTTGTGATACGACTTACCGTTTAGCCAAAAAATAGCTCAAAAGGAATGTCTGCACAGTCATTAAAATTGCCTCCATATTTCGATATCTTTGGGGGGTAAAAAGTGAAAAATTTGAACATCTTGGAATTTTCCCGTCGGTTAGGGACCAAAAGCTATAATTTCACCAAATTTCAATTGTCTACTTCGTCCGGCAGGTTGTGCCGCCATTTTGATTTGGGGGGATAGGGGATAAAAATGAGGAAATTCTCGAAAATTTTTAAGCCCACGAAACCTATAGGTTATCGTTTTGGATATACTATACGACTGTGTTCTTATGCTGAGCCCAAAATTTGAGCCCCCCCAGAGTGCCCCCTTCAGGGAATTTTGAGAATTTCCGATTTTTCTAGGGATCCTGGGGTCATCAGTTTCCTCCGTACCAAGTTTCAAATTTCTGAGATTTATGGAAGTGCCTCATTAATTCACGTCTTTTTTCATTTTTAAATATTTATATATACATCGCTCCAGCCCGACTTGCTTTTATATATATAGATGACAGATAAGCATGAGCACGTTGAAAAGTGCAGACTTCCACTTCGAGATTCATATCTCCTAAACGGTTTATGATATTAAGAAACGGTTTGCGCCATCAGACGCCTCATTTATCGCTCTACATGTTTGTTTCTAAACCATTTAATAGTATCTCCCATATTAAGGGGGTAAATTGAGATCAAATCTTGAATAGGGTGAAATTTGGGTGCATTTTTATCATTTTACATTACTTTTTGCCTACTTATGTATAAGCTAGAATCATGAAATTTGGTACACATATGTCCCTTAATCGTGCAAATGTGCGCACACAACGTGATGATCCTATCATTCTTATAAGTGTGTCAAACAATGAAATATACTTGTAAAAATCACCAAATTTACGAACAATCCAGAAATACGGCCAAATTTAACGTATAAGGGAGAGAGATACGACAAAATGTCACAGGACCAAAGTTGTAGATCACTCCGAATTGAAGGGACATTGTGCCATCCGTTTTGTGATACGACTTACCGTTTAGCCAAAAAATAGCTCAAAAGGAATGTCTGCACAGTCATTAAAATTGCCTATATATTTCGATATCTTAGGGGGGTAAAAAGTGAAAAATTTGAACATCTTGGAATTTTCCCGTCGGTTAGGGACCAAACGCTATAATTTCACCAAATATCAATTGTCTACTTCGTCTGGCAGGTTGTGCCGCCATTTTGATTTGGGGGGATAGGGGATAAAAATGAGGAAATTCTCGAAAATTTTTAAGCCCACGAAACCTATAGGTTATCGTTTTGGATATACTATACGACTGTGTTCTTATGCTGAGCCCAAAATTTGAGCCCCCCCAGCGTGCCCCCTTCAGGGAATTTTGAGAATTTCCGATTTTTCTAGGGATCCTGGGGTCATCAGTTTCCTCCGTACCAAGTTTCAAATTTCTGAGATTTATGGAAGTGCCTCATTAATTCACGTCTTTTTTCATTTTTAAATATTTATATATACATCGCTCCAGCCCGACTTGCTTTTATATATATAGATGACAGATAAGCATGAGCACGTTGAAAAGTGCAGACTTCCACTTCGAGATTCATATCTCCTAAACGGTTTATGATATTAAGAAACGGTTTGCGCCATCAGACGCCTCATTTATCGCTCTACATGTTTGTTTCCAAACCATTTAATCGTATCTCCCATATTAAGGGGGTAAATTGAGATCAAATTTTGAATAGGGTGAAATTTGGGTGCGTTTTTAACATTTTACATTACTTTTTGCCTACTTATGTATAAGCTAGAATCATGAAATTTGGTACACACATGTCCCTTAATCGTGCCAATGTGCGCACACAACGTGATGATCCTATCATTCTTATAAGTGTGTCAAACAATGAAATATACTTGTAAAAATCACCAAATTTACGAACAATCCAGAAATACGGCCAAATTTAACGTATAAGGGAGAGAGATACGACAAAATGTCACAGGACCAAAGTTGTAGATCACTCCGAATTGAAGGGACATTGTGCCATCCGTTTTGTGATACGACTTACCGTTTAGCCAAAAAATAGCTCAAAAGGAATGTCTGCACAGTCATTAAAATTGCCTATATATTTCGATATCTTTGGGGGGTAAAAAGTGAAAAATTTGAACATCTTGGAATTTTCCCGTCGGTTAGGGACCAAAAGCTATAATTTCACCAAATTTCAATTGTCTACTTCGTCCGGCAGGTTGTGCCGCCATTTTGATTTGGGGGGATAGGGGATAAAAATGAGGAAATTCTCGAAAATTTTTAAGCCCACGAAACCTATAGGTTATCGTTTTGGATATACTATACGACTGTGTTCTTATGCTGAGCCCAAAATTTGAGCCCCCCCAGCGTGCCCCCTTCAGGGAATTTTGAGAATTTCCGATTTTTCTAGGGATCCTGGGGTCATCAGTTTCCTCCGTACAAAGTTTCAAATTTCTGAGATTTCTGGAAGTGCCTCATTAATTCACGTCTTTTTTCATTTTTAAATATTTATATATACATCGCTCCAGCCCGACTTGCTTTTATATATATAGATGACGGATAAGCATGAGCACGTTGAAAAGTGCAGACTTCCACTTCGAGATTCATATCTCCTAAACGGTTTATGATATTAAGAAACGGTTTGCGCCATCAGACGCCTCATTTATCGCTCTACATATTTGTTTCTAAACCATTTCCTCGTACCTCCCATATTAAGGGGGTAAATTGAGATCAAATTTTGAATAGGGTGAAATTTGGGTGCATTTTTAACATTTTACATTACTTTTTGGATACTTATGTATAAGCTAGAATCATGAAATTTGGTACACACATGTCCCTTAATCGTGCCAATGTGCGCACACAACGTGATGATCCTATCATTCTTATAAGTGTGTCAAACAATGAAATATACTTGTAAAAATCACCAAATTTACGAACAATCCAGAAATACGGCCAAATTTAACGTATAAGAGAGAGAGATACGACAAAATGTCACAGGACCAAAGTTGTAGATCACTCCGAATTGAAGAGACATTGTGCCATCCGTTTTGTGATACGACTTACCGTTTAGCCAAAAAATAGCTCAAAAGGAATGTCTGCACAGTCATTAAAATTGCCTATATATTTCGATATCTTTGGGGGGTACAAAGTGAAAAATTTGAACATCTTGGAATTTTCCCGTCGGTTAGGGACCAAAAGCTATAATTTCACCAAATTTCAATTGTCTACTTCGTCTGGCAGGTTGTGCCGCCATTTTGATTTGGGGGGATAAGGGATAAAAATGAGGAAATTCTCGAAAATTTTTAAGCCTACGAAACCTATAGGTTATCGTTTTGGATATACTATACGACTGTGTTCTTATGCTGAGCCCAAAATTTGAGCCCCCCCAGAGTGCCCCCTTCAGGGAATTTTGAGAATTTCCGATTTTTCTAGGGATCCTGGGGTCATCAGTTTCCTCCGTACCAAGTTTCAAATTTCTGAGATTTATGGAAGTGCCTCATTAATTCACGTCTTTTTTCATTTTTAAATATTTATATATACATCGCTCCAGCCCGACTTGCTTTTATATATATAGATGATTCCATACTCCTCCTTTGTAATTTCATAGAAATGTGCTATCTGCAGGTACAATTAATCACTGAAGTGTCCTGTTCGAGAAAACATAACATGATAAGTAAAGCTCGGATGTTTAGGAAATGTCATATTTTTTTCGTTGTCTCTATTTTCTTGCTTGATGGTATTTTGGTGCAAATCAGGTGATTATCGTCAGAATTAAGCGATTTTTATTTTCAATATAAATGTTATTTTGTTATTTTTTTGCTTTACGTCGCGCCGACGCAGATAGGTCTTATGGCGACGATGACGCAGGAAGGGGCTAGGAGTGGGAAGGAAGCGGCCGTGGCCTTAATTAAGGTACAGCCCCAGCATTTGCCTGGTCTGAAAATGGGAAACCACGGAAAACCATTTTCAAGGCTGCCGACAGTGGGGTTCGAACCCACGATCTCCCGAATACTGGATACTGGCCGCACTTAAGCGACTGCAGCTATCGAGCTCGGTTCAATATAAATGCATATTTTGGCTATTTTTGTCGTAAGGTCATATTTTGAGTTATTTTCGTAGAAACGTCATATTTCTGTCATATTTGGGCGGTCTGACGACAGCTGTGTCTGTGCAAAATCAACTTATCGAATATAAACTAGTGTTCACAAAACTGCTTCTCGGAATCACATCTGCAGTTAATGCAAGTGGAATACCGTTTGTATAGAATGAAGGTCATAGACTTCACTGCACCTTTTACATGACTTGAATATGCACCAACAACCCTGTGACGTAGAAACGAGCTTCTCTTCTTATAAGAATGTGTTAAGTGATAATCGCAGTTCTTTCGCGCCTGATGATTTGAAAAATAATCTTGTCATACACTTCAATTCCACCCGCGGAGAAGAGTGAAAAAGATATGCCAGTTTGCACTGTAGGCCCTGCCGCCCTACCATAATGTATTGAAAGTCATCTACTTAATTCGTTTCGTGGTGTTCAATTTAAACTTTAACGCATTTACTAATATTAATGAAATCTGGGCTTGAGCGTTCCAAAATATTTAAAAAAATAGATTTATCTCTAGTTTTCTCGTATTTGAAATCACCACTGCAGGGTGCAAACATGTTTGGACTTTTAAACTGCTGTATGATCTGATAATCTTAGTACCGGTACTTAATAGCTATGTATTCACAAATGTTCGATAAGTGAATCAAGGACAATAGACTGTGAATAACCGCTAAACGTGTGTATTCAGAAAATGAATATGAAAGTAAGAAGTATCGAAGGAATTGCCCTTCTTCTTCTTCTCCTTAATCTGCTTACCCTCCAGGGTTGGCTTTTCCCTCCGACTCAGCGAGGGATCCCACCTCTATCGCCTCAAGGGCAGTGTCGTGGAGCTGCAGACTCTAGGTCGGGGGATACAACTGGGGAGGATGGCCAGTACCTCTCCCAGGTGGCCGCACCTGCTATGCTGAACATGGGCCTTGGTGGGGGACGGGATGATTGGAAGTGAGAGACAAGGGAGAGGGAAGGAAGCGACCGTGGCCTTAAGTTAGGTACCATCCCGCCATTTGCCTGGAGGAGAAGTGGGAAACCAAGGAAAACCACTTCCAGGATGGCTGAGGTGGGAATCGAACCCGCCTCTACTCAGTTGACCTCCCGAAGCTGAGTGGAACCTGTTGCAGCCCTCGTACCACTTTTCAAATTTCGTGGCAGAGCCAGGATTCGAACCCGGGCCTCCGTGGGTGGCAGCTAATCACACTAACCACTACACCACAGAGGTGGACTGGGAATTGCCCTTTCGATATGTAATTGATTAAAAATGTCCATATTTAGGTTAATCATTTTCGGGTCATATTTGGTCATTTTTACGTCATATTTCTCCACTTTTGAGGTCATATTTGCTTGCCTATTTGGGCCATTATTAGGTCTTAAACATCCGAGCCCTAATGATAAGTCAAAGTTTGCGAAATCGCGGTGGTGAAAGGAGTGTCCCATCCCCACCGACGATTTTATCTCAAAGGTTCCTCCCCGCTAAAATTGTTCGGGGGAGGGGGTAGGATTATTTAATTAGAAAATAATTAAGGAAATGTACAATACATTAATAGGTATTACTGAAATTAATAATTTTTTTCTGTGCATATTTCCAGAAAACTTTAGCAATGTTACATATAGTATAGAAATAATATGATTGCCAGATCTTGAACAATAAAGCTACGTATTGGTGGCAACTCTCCACCTGTAGTCTATTGTTCATGTTTCAATCTAACAAGTCAATCTGAAACTCGGGCAAGAATATAACTTACAGTGCTTGAAGTAACTCATAAGGTCTGCCATCAGCCGTGCACAAGAGAGAGAGAGAGAGAGAGAGAGGGGCGGGGGGGGAGAGAGAGAAAGAGAGTGATGAGTGCCTAGACTTCTGAGATTCTCATTGACTTTTACCATCGAAATACGCCTAGGGTTTCAGTGAAATAGCTCCTAATTTGAAGTGCCTACTGCTTACTGATATTTTTGTTGAACTGTGTATAGACGAACGGAAAAAATATAATTGCCTGAAAGAAATAAATTTCCAGTGTTTATCATTCTTGTTATAAAAGCATAAGTCCAAACAAAAAGATTTAAAATTGACAAATTTCTGGGGTAGGGGGTAATTAAATACCCCTCCCACACCGGGTACTCCCTGAAATAAACACTAAGAGTAAACTCCTACATTATCCCCCCCCCCCAATTCCTTTTTGATTTCGCACCTGGTAAGTCAAGTCCGAGAGGTTCGGATTCCACCTGAAACTAGAGATCCCTTGGCTATGATCATCAATGAGAGTATAGTTCTATAGTGTAAGGAAGCCTCACCAGAATTGCCTGCTTCGAGAACTGGAAAAGATCGAAAGTAGCGCTGTTTGTGGTGCGTGATTATCGGCAAAAGAGTAGTTTTAGGAAAAATAGTATAAACTTTGGACTGGGAAGACGTGGAAGTAAGGAGATGAGCTGCTCGACTAATTCCGAGCTGTCAGTGGGAAGATAGCGTGAAATGACAGCGGACGAATAAGCATGAATTGAATTTTTTAAAGTAGGAAGTAGCTTGGAATTCAAGAGGAGAAAATATCCTTTCATAGGAAGAGGAATTAGGGATTGGAATAATTTATCAAGGGGGATGCTCGATAAATTTCGAACTTCTTTGAAATCATTTAAGAAAAGACTAAGGGAACAACTGGTAGGGAATGTGCCATCTGGGCGACAGTCCTAAACTCAAATCAGTGGCGACTGAACGATGATGACGATTGATTGAATAACAATATGATATTCAGCTTAATGAGATCCCCTGAGAAGTAATTTTCACTCTTCAATATTTCCTTTGACTGTTCCTCCTCGGCTCTTGGCCGAGGCGGTAAAGGCGTGTTCAATTTACCCGGACGGACGTGGGTTCGATTCCCCATGAGGAAGTCGAAAATTTAAGAAATGAGATTTCCACTTTCGGAGGTGCATATGGTCCTGAGGTTCACTCAGCCTACACCAAAAATGAGTACCAGGTTAATTCCTAGGGGCAAAGGCGGCCGGGCGTGGAGCTAACCACTCTACCCCACCAACTGCCGCGGTTACGGATAGTGAAAGCCTTTACCTTCCGCCCTCCAAGGGCCTTCATGGCGTGTGCGGAGATGACTTTGCTTTTTTGTTGCTCCAAGCGATTTCCTTCACGTACGTAAGGCTCAGTGTTAAGTGATAAAATAAGTACTTGAGTTCTGCGACCCCTGTAACTACCTCCTGTTTTCTAAGAAATCTAAGTTTAGAGGGAATGCAATCCTCCATTCAAGGCGGATGCAGGTGCAAATCCTTTCCGGTGGATATCCCTGATAAGTGATAAGAGGCAGGAAATGCTGGGAAGCATATGCTTTACAGCCTCATAATTATTTATTCTTGTGCATCTACCTATCTCGCAATAGGAGTATTGCAAATCATTTCAAAATAACAACAGAAGTTTTTTTCTCAATTCGTTATGCGCAACTAAGGAGCGCGAGTGAACTCATTTAGCACAACGTTTTTCTTGTCTTCCCAAAATCTCTTCGTCCTTTCGCTGTGTTTCTTTTTGCGTTCTTCCGTCCATCCTGTAGCTTGTCTTTTAGGTCGTTCAACAAATTTGTGTTTGTTTAAGAGATTTCTGAATTTGTTTTCTGTCTTGCATGATTTCTTCATTTATACCAATTTCCTGAAGATCTTTGTTTATTTCTGTAAGCCAGTTGTGATTTTTTAGAGATACTGCGAGATTTAGTATTTTCTTATTAGCCCATTGCTATCCACCCTGATCAAGTGACCATAGAATTTTAATCTTCTTTTTCTAATGGTGTCTGTGATGTTTTCTGTTACTTGATAGATTTCCTGTGATTTCCTTTTCCTCCAAATGCCATTCTCGCATTTAGGTCCTAGAATTTTCCTCTCTTGTGTTTCGATGTTTTTTTATTTGTGATCTGCCACCAATTATCAGAGTTTCTGATCCATAAAGGGCTTCTGGTTCGACAACTGTGTTGTAATGTCGTAATTTTGCGTTTTGGGATATAGATCTTTTGTTGTATCTACTCCAGACAATTTTGTATGTAATTTTGTAATTCTTTGTTTGCTTGCTCATTTATCCCGGTTGGTTGCATTATTACTATTATTATTATTATTATTATTATTATTATTATTATTATTATTATTATTATTATTATTATTATTATTATTATTATTATTATTTGCTAGTTGTTTTACGTCGCACCGACGCAGATAGGTCTTACGGCGACCATGGGACAGGGATGGGCTAGGAGTGGGAAGGAAGCGGCCGTGGCCTTAATTAAGGTACCGGTACAGCCCCAGCATTTGCCTGGTGTGAAAATGGGAAACCACGGAAAATCATTTTCAGGGCTGCCGACAGTGGGGTTCGAACATACTATCTCCAGAATACTGGATACTGGCCGCACTTACGCGACTCCAGCTATCGAGCTCGGTATTATTATTATTATTATTATTATTATTATTATTATTATTATTATTATTATACATGAGTGGTCCCTTTTGGAACACACGAAGCTTTATTTATGATTTCGTTTGCGGAGGATCCAGGATGCTTTCATCTGTTGACTAAAGATCCTTTTCCGTTCTTCCATCCACTTGGTAGGGCCTACCTGCTCTTTTTGGTACTTCATTCTCTGGAGTAACTTCCCACTTGTCAATTTTCTTTCTATGTGTATATTTCAATTCAAAATGTCTTCAGGTTGAATTTGTGCGTTCTTCATGTCCACTTTTGTTTGTTGTCGGTATTATTATTATTATTATTATTATTATTATTATTATTATTATTATTATTATTATTATTATTATTATTATTATTACCGTGTCTTGGTAGGAATGTGCTTGATGCCCGTCAGCTGTTGACTCCCTATATGTATTGTAATCAGTTCTGCAGTGAGTGCAGTTTGATTGGCTAAGTAATTTATTACAGCTAATTTACACTTCTGAATATTTCGAAATTATTGCCTAGCATTCAGAGCAAACGGAAGTGGCTGTCAGCCGACGTATGAACTGTGTGCTCTATCACACCTTATTGCTAAACAGAACTCAGCGGAAAACATGACGTAACGTCCTTCAACTGCATTCTGAACTGAGCCCCGTGCAAGCGTTAGTATCCTCAGAAGAAATTAATGAGTAGAAAGCGGCTCACTTATTGTTTTTCATTGTATGAAATAGTGCCGTCTTTTGATTAGTATTCCAGTGTCAGCCTCTGGATCCCAAAGACCATTCAAACCGGACAGAAGTCAGTGTTTCTAGATCCAAACATGATATTCCGAATGACAGGACTCGAAAATGGTGGATTTTTTTTATAAATATGTCATAATTTTATTACTTAAAACTTTTTGGAAATACGCACACCATGCTTTTCACTGTCGACAATGTAACGTTTTTCAGTCTGTCGAACATAAGATAAATACACCTTTTCCCCAGAGTTGGAGTCTGACAGTTGAGTGGCAAAGTGCTGAATTACAGAAAATAAACAGACACCACCAACATTGTTGCCAGGAATAGGTAGTGCCACGACCCTCACAGAGGTGGTGGTGATTATTGTTTTAAGAAGAAATACAACTAGGCAACCATTTTCAACATAACACTAATCAGAGAGATAAAATAGAAGGGACCCGACACTTCGAAAAATGAAGATATCAGCCAAAGAAAGGCAAGGGCCACGAAGGGCGTAAAAATGTAAGACTTCCTAGGCCTCGGGAACCTAATACCGTCAGGATC
The DNA here is from genome assembly GCF_040414725.1 of Anabrus simplex. NCBI lineage: Eukaryota > Metazoa > Arthropoda > Insecta > Orthoptera > Tettigoniidae > Anabrus > Anabrus simplex. The sequence continues at coordinate 146,407,278 of NC_090268.1, forward strand.
GGAAAAGAACAAGAGTTGACCAAGGGAGGTCGGATAGGATAGATGAAAGTGAGGAGCCTGGCACAAGTATATGGAAGGAATGCCAGGATTCACCTAAGTGCCCCTTGGTCGCCAACCCACGCTCCCAGGTTGAGAGCCCCTGAGGCCCCTTTTTGTCGCCTCTTACCACAGTCAGGTCATACCGTGGTGTTATTTTACCGCCCCAACTCACATGGGAAGCCCCTCACAGTATCTCCTTGTTTTGAGTCACGGTTCATTCTATAAAGATTAATATATTTTCAATAATACACTGTTCACACTAAATTCACAGGTGAAACGATCCTATCCCATCATAAACTAAACTAACCTAAAAGTAATCTCAACTAATGACTATGAACAAACTAATAGTAAGCAAATTATAAATAGTAAAAAAGTATAACTGTACACGTGGAATGAAATAAAAACTCCCTGACAATACAAATACTGTACGCACAGACAGTGATAAAATGATATAAAACATTTTTTTTTACATTGGCTTTACGTCGCACTGACACAGACAGGTGTTATGGCGATGATGGGAGAAGGAAGGGCTAGGAGTGGGAAGGGAGCGGCCGTAGCCTTAATTAAGGTACAGCCCCAGCATTAGCCTGGTGTGAAAGTAGGAAACCACGGAAAACCATCTTCAGGGCTGCCGACAGTGGGGCTCGAACCCTCTATTTTCCGAATACAAGCTCACAGCTGCGCGCCCCTAACCGCACAGCCAACTCTCTCGGTAATATAAAACAAAAACAAAACAAAACAGAATTTGCCGGGAAAGGACACCAAGTGACAATGACAAATAAACACTGGGTTCAACGCCCACTTTAGCATGACAACAACACGACATTTTCGCAACACCAGTGCCAACGCCAAACTCCAACTCTCGAAAATAAACCCATAAATCAATAGAACACGTGTATACTGTGAGTATGGAAAGTAAGCGCAAATAACCTTATGGAAGGCAGGTACCGAGCTCGATAGCTGCAGTCGCTTAAGTGCGGCCAGTATCCAGTATTCGGGAGATAGTAAGTTCGAACCCCACTGTCGGCAGCCCTGAAAATGGTTTTCCGTGGTTTCCCATTTTCACACCAGGCAAATGCTGGGACTGTACCTTAATTAAGGCCACGGCTGCTTCCTTCCCACTCCTAGCCCTTTCCTGTCCCATCGTCGCCATAAGACCTATCTGTGTCGGTGCGACGTAAAGCAACTAGCAAAATAATAATAATAATAATAATAATAATAATAATAATAATAATAATAATAATAATAATAATAAAGGAAGGCAGGGATGACTGTCCGCAGTTCGTAAAATATGTTTTTTTAAATTTATTTAGCGAATGGTTTGTCCGAGAGAGGAGTATGAAATAGAGTCCGATGTTTGTGAGATACGTAATAGCTTCATTTGCCCTCAGCATGTACCACCCGCAGAACCATGCCTCAGGCAGTGTGTGAGCCTAATGAATAAAGCGTGTTGTACACGATCAACTTTTTATCAAATTCAGAACTCCACAAGAATTGTCAATACTTGCGAATCACTTGCAATAATCGGGGTGTCTTGAGAAGTCTTCAAAAGTATTGAAAGTAAATTAGAACATGTACTAATCAATCAAAGAATTGCCAAGTCTTTGACAGAATTAACCAATGGAATTCAAGTATTAACGCTGCGCGCTAGGCCGCTATGCATGCTGGAACTGTCGAGAATCAAAACTACAAAAATGGTTTCGTATTCATGACCGACAGATGTTACGTGTGTGTTAAGTATGAGGCACATCTCTGCCTATATTCAGTGGTCGACGTAGAGTACCACTATAAAATTAATAAAACGGCAGCGTGCCAGGAGATTGAAAGAGAAATATCTTAAGAAAGTGGGCAACTTTCATTTTCATTACCGCGCGGCAATAATAATAATAATAATAATAATAATAATAATAATAATAATAATAATAATAATAATAATAATAATAATTGTTCCGGGGTATCTGTGGAACGCAGAGGTGATGAAAGAAGGCACGGGCTTGAATGGGTCTAACTACAAAATCAAAATTAATTTAAAACTTAAACTGAAGGTTATATTTTCATAACTTCAAACTTAACAATTTTTTATGACAATATTACAGGTACAAATAGCAATCATTAAACAAGATTGGGAAAAATCCAAGATTCAGAACCTTAACACTTTGGGGCTTAAGCCCCCAGTTTTACCATTCCGGAGATACCGGATTCAGTTTACACAATTCAAGTTAAAAATTGGGAATCATTAAGTCAAGGGCAGAAATTCCCCAAATCAAGAGCACTTGCTCACAAAATTACAACATCTAGCCTTTCAAAGGCACTCTTTACGATTGCAAAGCTAGAAAAAGAGCTCACCGGCTCTCCCTTTCTTTCAGCCTCCTCCAGGCACCCTCAAAAATCTTACACTCTCTGGCCTTCCATGGCCCAACTTACAATTTGAAACAGGGGTATCTCGTACCCAACCTATAGGGACTTTGCGGAAAAGAACAGGTTAAGTAAATGGCTCGAAACACAAACTGAATGGAGGCGTATACTTGCACTCCAAGATATGAACACTAAAACAACCTAAGGGGCTCTAGGCCGATGAAACAGGGGCTAAGGTGACTCGTATAGAAATTACTTTAACACATTACAACAGGAAAAACAGTTAGAGAAAAACGTAGTCACCCCAAACCAAGATGAAGGGGAGCTTGAGAGGGTAATTCACTCTCTATCCCCGATTTAAAGTCAAAGCTTTATGAAATTTTTACATTAGCCGAAGAAAATTTACATTTTAGAAAAGTTTGTTACGTAACAAAAGAGTCGGAGCTTTCCCTCGGATTAAACTGCGGAGGTAGCAAGAAAGAAAGAAGTTATGTGGCCATTACCTTGTAGATGTTCTGTTGACCGATGAAAGAAGCCGCCCGCCTCCTGCTTTGACACATACACTCAGTAAGATGACGATCAATTGGCCAAGAAACGTGAAAAGCCGCAGTTTATAAACCCTCAGGGAAGGTTCGACATCATTCAAGACTAAACCAGCCACGCCCTCTCAATTTTATTGGTTAAATTCAAAAATAACACTCAAAATCGAACAAGAAGCCTGTGATAGGTGGAAAATTAATTGCAGAAATTATTGATTGGCTAGATTCAAAACTGCCGGAAAGAAAAAGGAAATATTGCCAACCCAAAAATAAATGAACAACAATCAGTTACAAAAGTATAGAAATACAAAACTTCTTTAAATTATAAGTTCTTTCACTTTGCACCAGGGTGCATGATCATAGTTTTTAGTGGTGTCATCTGTGGGAAAATGTCCAAACTTCTTGATGAATGGCAAACAAAACAAGGAGAAATTCACTCAGTTTAGGCAACTGCACAATAACAAAATTACATCGTATTTCTGTGGTGACATCTTCTGAGTAAAGTTCTAAGTTGGTGTAGTTTCAGTTTCACTGTTTTACCAATAGAGGAGTTCATTTAGACGCTGAATTTGAATGCGCGACTTTGGGGCGTACCTCCCGGTATAATAATAATAATAATAATAATAATAATAATAATAATAATAATAATAATAATATATGATTTACAATTAGTACAAAGTAACAATTCAGTTACAGTTTATTTTAAGCCTTTCATGCCATTATTACCGTATTTGCTTCTTAATGTCTCAATTTTCATCAAACTTCCTATGTAGGCATAGATATTTGTTGTCATTATTATTTTTTAAATTTTTAAAATAAAGCATTAAAAGGCACTTGATATTGTTTATCACACACATTTAAGCGAATTACTAATTCAGATCTAATTCTTAAAAAAAAAAAAGAAAGTCAAATAAAAGATGTTAAACAGTTCGTTGCATTTCACAAATCTGGATATTGATTCTAAACCTCTCATAATATTATCCCAATTTTCCATATCTTGACACATAAACTGTGTTAAAATATGGTCATGTGTTCATCTACTTTTCAGTCCATCCTGAATTTTCGGAAATAACAAATTCCTTGTAAGCTGGCATCTTGAGCTAGTTGTCCATAGATTATTCCATATATTCTCCGTATACATTTTCAGTTCCTTCTTGACAAATGACATAGGGCACTTGTCATATATTAACAGAGAGTCGGGGGGTGGTTGCAGCTTCTTTGGCAAGTTTATCAGCTCTCTTGTTTCCTTCTGTGCCGTTATGACCTCGTACCCATTTCATGCAGATATGTTTGTTATAGTCTAATGCATGCGATCTTATAATAACAGCAATCGGGTGTAAATTGTACTTGTCTTGAATTGCACTCAAAGCAGCCTGAGAATTTCCCAGTATACGTGCGTTACAATTGTGACTTTCAGTCCAATCAACTGCCTGTTGTATAGGCCAGAGTTCAGCTTGAAATATTCAAGATTCTGAAGACAATTTGAATTTTTCAGCATCAATCTCTATGTTATCCTTTAGAACCAGAAAAGAACACCCCACAAGCCAACGATAATTTTCCCTACAAATCCTAGAGCCATCTGAGTAAATATCAAAATGATAGTTTATATTACAGTTAAGATGTGTAACAAAATTTTGTAATTTACGTGGGTGGCCTGCTGTTGATGGACTTTCCTGCAACTGGAGTAACTTGGCGTATTTTGATCTAAAAGAAACATTAAAGAGCAGGCTAGCGAAAGGCGACAGATTTGTGTCTCAGTTTGGTGAACGAGAAAGACAAGAATTCTTGTAGATAACCCCGTGCGGGTTCATCATAGTAATGTCTGCGCGGAGAGGCGTGTGTTGGGCCACCAAGGGGCGACCCCAAGCTCTGGGGAGAGAGAAACTCGAGCAGGGTGTGGTCTATATCTGGCATGGGTGTGGTTCACCTTCCGGCGAGGGATGAGGGTGGAGGTGATTGACCAGCACGTGAACCTTAATAGCTCCTTAATGAGCGGTAATTTGTGACGACATCACTGACTCACTTACGGCGACGTCGTCTTTGATGGCGCCATTACTCCCAAGGCCTTCTAAATTGGTATTTGCCTTTACACGAAGGAAGGGACAATGTGGGATGCATTATCGATCTTGGGAATGAATACAGACAGAAGTAATTTCCTTCGATAACAGACCGAGTGAGTTGGCTACGTGGTTAATGTCACGCAGCTGTTAATTTGCATTTGGAGTTAGTTGGTTCAAGCATTAATGTTATAGGCTTTACGTCCCACTAACTACTTTTAGGCTTTCGGAGAAGAGGAGGTGCCGGAATTTTATCCCACACGAGTCCCATTACGTACCAGTAAATCTACCGACACGAGGCTGACGTATTTGAGCACCTTCAAATACGACCGGACTAAGCCAGGATCGAACCTGCCAAGGCTGAGTGGCTCAGACGGTTAAGGTGCTGGCTATCCCACCCCAAGTTTTCAATATTAGTGGGACGTAAAACCAAAAACATTATTATTATTATTATTATTGAAAATGAAAATTCGCAGTCTGTTTCCAGTCATTCGACCGGGTCAGGAATGGAATTAATGAAGCGGCGAGGATAGGAATTGTGCCGGCTGCCGCTGCCTGTCGCACTCCTGTGGGGCAATGACTAATGAATGACAGATGAAATGATATTGGAGAGTGTTGCTGGATTGAATTATGACAGGGAAAACTGGAGTACCCGGAGAAAAGCCTGTCCCGCCTCCGCTTTGTCCAGCACAAATCCCACATGGAGTGACCGGGATTTGAACCACGGAACCCAGCGGTGAGAGACAGGCGCGCTGCCGCCTGAGCCACGCAGGTTCTATTATTATTATTATTATTATTATTATTATTATTATTATTATTATTATTATCATCATTATTATTATTATTATTATTATAAATATGGAAGAGGGGTTCTTTTTTTTTGTACAATTTCCTTTACATCGCATTTTCAGGGCTGCCGACAATAGGGTTCGAACCTACAATATCCAGAATGCAAGCTCATGTCTGCGCGACCCTTACCGCACGGCCAACTCGCTCGGTGAATGGAAGAGTTCCGACCCTCAGAAGAATGAATGTACAGTATCTGTTAAAGATAGTGAAGGGCCACCAAGGGCATGAAAATGGACTCCCCAGACTTGTCTCGCAAACCTAGTACTGTTGGAGTCGGAGGAGATTAAAACTTGATCAAGGGAGGTCCGATAGGAAATATTAAAGTGAAGAACCTGACACAAGGAAGTGGAAGCGAAGCCAATCTCAGCTTGAGATCGAATGGTTTCCCAGTTTCGGAGTTTTATTGTTGAAAATATTTATTATCAAACAAAGAAGGGGTCCCCATACAACTCATACGAAAAAAAAGTAATATTAAGCAATTTCCTCAATTATGCCGAGAGTTGAAGGGATAAAGGTTTCAAACTGTGAGTCTTGGATAGCTCTATCAAACTAAAAGAATAAATTTTGAAAATCACTTCCGGCCCAAATCTTTTCCCATAAAAACAGCCTAAAATCGCTTGTTTCTTTACTCCCTTTCTTTTCGATTCACATCCTAGCCAAATTACTTATTTGCATAAATCTTTCTGTAATGTGTTCCTTACCCCTTGCAGGTGGGGGACGCTCATGCAGAATACACCCGCGGTATCCCCTGCCTGTCGTAAGGGGCCCAAGGGGCTCTCAACTTGGGAGTGTGGATCGGCGATCACTTACTTGTGCCAGGCTCCTCACTTTCGTCTCTCCTGTCCGATCTCCCTTGGTCAACTCATGTTCTTTTCCGACTCCGACGGTATTAGAGCAGTCGAGGCCTCAGGAGTCTTTCATTTCACGCCCTTCGTGGCCCTTGCCTTTTTCGTCCGTTACTTCCTTTTTCGAAGTGACGGATCCCTTCTTTCTTCTTCTTTTCTCTCTCTCCTTACCCCCTGTGGGTGGGGGACGCAGACGAATAATACACCCACGGTATCCCCTGCCTGTCGTGAGAGGCGACTGAAAGGGGCGACCAAGGGATGATAGATTTAGAACCATGAAACCACTTTTGATTCGTACCATCACGCGGGGAACACCATGGGTTGCCTGTACTTGCGAGTTGTGCCACTATATTCGGTACGAAATGGGTTTGTGATTAGTAGCATCCTGGCCGGGGGGTTTCCAGTACCCGCGCGTAGTACCCATGTGAGCAACACCGCGGGTCTGGACGTTGCCTGTGAGTTGTACCGCTATATGAGCGACACCGTGGGTCAGCGTTGCCTGTGATTGGTATCCACTATGTGAGGAAAACCACGGGGCCCCGTGGGACTGGCACCCGTGACTAGTACACCTAGGTGAGGAAGTCGGTTTGCGTTGGCTCTGAGTGGCGCCATTGTGTGAGAAACACCATAGGTCTGCGTTTCCTGTACGAACTACAATACTTGTGAGCAGTACCATCTTGTGTGGAACACCGTGAGTCTTCGCTACTTTTGATTAGTACCCCAACATGACAAATACCATGGTTCTACTTTACTCGCGACATGTACCATTCTGTGGGGCCTTAGACGTGGATTTTGCACCCCTGTAGACATCAAGCATCATTGTGCTTTACGAGTGGTCCCTTGGTCAGTAATATTATTATTTGCGGTCCTTTTTTGAGTCTGATCCACTGTTTTTGTTTGTTTTATTTTTTGTTGGGTTCATGTCCATCCCTTCATTCTTTATGACATTTTTTATTTTATTTTGGTCAGTGGATGAAACTGAAATGTTTGTTATTTCATTTCGTACCATTAGGGGCCGATGACCTCGATGTTAGGCCCCTTTAAACAACAAGCATCATCATCATCATCATCATCATCGTCATCAATGTGTTCCTTAGTTCAATACACTCGCTTTTTTATCCTTGAAAATGTCCACATCGAATGTAGGTATAAGGTTAACGTATCCACTAAGATGCACACGAGATGCTGTCAGTTGGTACAATTATTTTATTCACGTCTATTTACAAATTAACACACACATAACCTTAATCACTGCTGTCACAAACAAAACACTCATATCACAAAGTCACCACTTTAAAAAACAACTGACTGTCACTTCAATATGGAGACTGCAACTATTGCATGTCACACGAGATAAATATTCTTGCTACACCATAACTCTACAGAACAATAACTCTCCAAGCAATAACTCGTCAACCAATAACTCTCTGTCACCGTCAAGATCGTCTTCTTATATATACAGTATGTCCTGGCCAGACTTCCAGAAAGATACGTTACAAAAAAAACTACCTTCTTGAAAATTCTAGAGTGCCTAATATATAGATTATAATGTAGAGAATATTCTCAATCGTTCTAGTGCCTATTACCATGATTATTATTATTATTATTATTATTATTATTATTATTATTATTATTATTATTATTATTATTATTATTATTACTATTATTCGAGCTTGATACTTGTATTATTTACCCATGGGTGAGAGAATACTGTTTTCAAGTTATATCTGTTTATCGCACTTGCGTTAAAATATTAAGCGAAACTCTGGATTGACTCGTATTAGCGCTCATAGTGGTGCTGAAGTGAAACAATGCACTGACTCACATTAGCGCTCGTAGTGGTAGAAAAAGGCAAACTGCTAATCCAATAGACTGGATACCGATGAATAAGAAAAGGATTGTCATTTTTAGAAATAAATAAAGAATATATTCTCATACTTTGATATATTTACCTAAAATTCGTAGCTCATATCCGTAGGATGTTTTCAGCATTGAGTTGCTTGCCTGAAGGAATAGAACTGTGAAGTCTTTTCCCTAATGAGCTCTCTAACGGGCTGGTAGCCAATAAACTAGCATTTAAATACTCTTAGATTCCACCCGAATCGAACCCGCTATCTTTTTAATAGGACTGCTTCTCTTTCGACCTTGTAGGAGTAGTTTTCAGAGGACTCTGAATGCCATGTTGTTACTTCCTGTAAAGCATCATTCGGTCAGTAAAATGTTGTTTATACCTCATCTAGTAAAACTATCATGTTATTACTAAGTGAAATTGTATAAAAACCGTTTCACAAAATGTCCGGTCACGAGCTTGTGTGTTCATTGCAGTGCCTCGCAGTGAGCTGGTACTGAGTCTCCAGTGAAGATGTATTCCCACGAGATTTCTGGAAGGCGTGTAATTGATACAATTACCGTAACTTGACATTAAGCAAGTTTAAAACACAGGAATAGCTGTGGAAATTGAGATGTCGGAAAATGACTTGAATTATACTAGAGCGGTTTCTCTGAGACGAACATAGTGGCGCAGTCGGTGAGTCGTTAACCTCTCATTCCCCAGATAGCAGGTTCAGTTCCTGCCGAGGTCGCTTGCATTTGAACGTATTTAAATAAAACATTTCCTGGAAGATAAAGAACTCCTGTGGAACAACATTTGGATTCCCTGACGTCTCTTATAATTTATAATAATTGAAGGGAGGTCAAACAAATAAAATTACTAGTTGCTCTTACTTCGATATTACGTTGAGAAATATCATCTGGACTCCATAGAGGTATTAGGATTGATGAAAGGAGCAAGAGGCACCATTACTCACATATTTCACAACCTTTGCAAGAAATTTAATTTAGATAAACAACTTATCAAGGACATTGGGCTAGCGGCCCTGAAAGGGTCGTTAACAGTAGTCAGAAACCATTTATACTACTTGTAGTCTCTTCTAGCTATATCTTTGTCTTATAAGGAGTTCTTCATAGGTTTCAGAATATTGATGCTATTTTTATTGAATAATAGGTACAATATCGTATTTACAGACAATATGTTTTGCACTACCTTTGTAGTTGTCAATCCACTTTTCAGGTAAGCTTTGTCGTTTTGGCAGCCTCCAAATGGGGGGAAGCAGAAATAAATACAAATACTTTAAATCACCACATTACCGGGCGAGTTGGCCGTGCGGTTAGGGGCGCGCGGCAGTGAGCTTGCATCCGGGAGATAGTTTGTTCGAATCCCACTGTCGGCAGTCCTGAAGATGGTTTTCCATGGTTTCATATTTTCACATCAAGAAAATGCTGGGGCTGTACCTTAATTAAGGCCACGGCCGCTTCCTTCCAATTCCTAGGCCTTTGCTATCCCATCGTCGGCATAAGACCGATCTGTGTCGGTGCGAAGTAAAGCCACTAGCAAAAAAAAAAAAAAAAATTAAAAAAAATACCACATTAGAAAAATCTAACCACTCACTTTCTTAACATCTTCTTGTTTCGAAAATTTGATGTGGTATGCTGGTACGTTCAGTTCTTATGATTTCCCTTGATTAATGTACTGTACTATATAGAGTTTAGACAATGAGTTCTTCTACCTGAGAGGAATGTGTTCAGCCGAACCTTACTGCTACACCAAACAAAATCCAAACCGAAACAAACCCCATGGCACAACAGCCCTGAAGGACCTTGGCCTACGAAGTGACTGCTGATCAACCCGAAGACCTGCAGATTATGAGGTGACGCAGTGGCCGAGGTAAAACTCCATGAACTGACCAGGAATGGAACACGGGGCCTCCGGATAAGTGGCAGGCACAGGGCCGCACCCTATATCAAAGGCAGGCACAATTCGGCTCAATGAGCAGTGATCCAGCTCCGGCAGGTAAAGGAGCACAGTATGCGCTCTGAAGGAAGGTACGGTACAGTCTAGTAGCTGAATGTACAGTTCTCAGTTACAACTAGTGAAGGGGCGCCTATCTAAACAGATTTAAAATTTTGACATTTTTGTTGTGCCTAATGCCTCGTATTCGGTGCATTCGATTATGACGAGGCGACAGAATAAGTCAAAATAAGTTTTATTATATTAATTGCATTATGTTATGCGTTGGAAACAAAATTATTTTGACATGTGATACTGTAACTAAATACTCTTTTCTCTACTACCTGTACTCATAGAAATACTGTAGGCCAACATTAAAGCTTGTTTTGCAATACAACATAAACAATGAATGACAAATGAACTGTACGATTGTACTGGGTAAATATAATATACTCAGCTATGTACATTGCTGTGGCTTTGCTTGCGCCTTGACTCCGCATATCGCAATCTAGTCTTCACAGCACACACTATTAGAAGTCAGCTGCTCTCGGCTCTGCCCGCGCTCATGCCGGTAGCTCAAGGAGCGAGGCTCTCTCATTGTCCACCTATGCCATCTATGATGATGACAATAATGATAATAATAATAATAATAATAATAATAATAATAATAATAATAATAATAATAATAATAATAATAATAATAATAATAATAATCTATGGGCTCGGCTACCGTGCGAAGGCATTTTGATTAAGGTTTATTTTATTTTTATAAGCCATAGTAATGCTCTCCTTCATTCGAATTAATTAATGGGGCTCATTTTTATTTGCATTTTAATCACCATTATAAGCCTAGTTCTTATATAAATATAATGAGAAGACATGGTTTGTAAGTTTCATTGGCCTGTTATTTTTTTATCATGCATAGTATACTCACCTTAACCAGTCGGGGAATGTTAAACCTTCCGTCACCGGGCGAGTTGGCCGTGCGCAGCTGTGAATTTGCATCCGGGAACCCTGAAGATAGTTTTCCGTGGTTCCCCATTTTCACACCAGGCAAATGTTGGGGTTGTACCTTAATTAGGCTAAGGCCACGGCAGCTTCCTTCCCACTCCTAGCTCTTTCCTATTCCATTGTCGCCATAAGACCTATCTGTGTCGGCGCGACGTAAAGCAAAATTGTATAATTAAAAATTCCGTAAATTTAATTTCATTCGTCATGGGACGATGACCTCGGTGTTAGTAACAGGTAAAGGCTAAGGAACTTCACAATTACTGATTCTACACCTTTAGTCTGGGAAGACTTGGCAGTAACAAGACGAGATGATCGACTGTGTGGAACAGGGGTTTTCAAATGACGGCCCGCGAGAGCACAGTAAGAAATAATGTGAAGAAAAGTCACAAAAATATGTATTATCTCGTTCAGAAACGTATTAATTTTTATACACCTTATAGACCCAAGTCAGAACTAATTATTCTTTAATACTAGGCCTAGTTCCTCTCTTCAAGTATTCACTTGTTCTCAACAGATTATTTTTGATTTTAAAACATTTAAAATCCAAATTTCAGGTAATAATGTTATTATTTTTGCGTCCCACTGACTACCTTTGATGGTTTTCGGAGACGCCGCGGTGTCGAAATTTTGTCCCACAGGAGTTCTTTTACGTGCCAGTAAATCTACCGACACGAGGCTGACGTATTTGAGCACCTTCAAATATCACCGGACTGAGTCAGAATCGAACCCGCCAAGTTGGGGTCGGAAGGCCAGTGCCTCAACCTTCTGAGCCACTCAGCCCCGCTCCAAACTTCACTCTTTTATGCAATTTTAAAATAATGTTGAAAGCAATTAAAATGATCAAACCTTCATTTCAATTGAACTATGCATATTATTTCATAATGGTGCGTCTGTACTATTTGCAGAATTTTATGAAAATTGGCCTATTCAAGTGGCCCGCGAACATGACTAAGGTTTCCAAAATGGCCCTCGAGACCTTACAAATTGGAAACTCGTGATGTGGAATGACGGTAGTAGAAGAATACGCTTTTAAATGTAGGAAAGATCATAATATGAAAATAACTTTGGAATTAAAGGAGACAAATTGGCTCAAATATTCATTTATACGACAAGGAGTAACGGATTGGAATACATTATCAAGGAAAATGTTCGATAAATTTCAAAGTTCTTTGAAAACGTTTAAGAAGCTTTTTTTTTTTTGCTTCACGTCGCAACGACACAGATATGTCTTATGGGATAGGAAAGGCCTAGGAGTTGGAAGGAAGCGGCTGTGGCCTTAATTAAGGTACATCCCCAGCATTTGCCTGGTGTGAAAATGGGAAACCACGGAAAACCATCTTCAGGGTTGCCGACAGTGGGGCTCGAACCCACTATCTCCCGATTACTGGATACTGGCCGCACTTAAGCGACTGCAGCTATCGAGCTCGGTACGTTTAAGAAGAAACTATGTAAACAATTGATAGGGAATGTGCTACCTGGGCCCTAAATGCAGCTGATTGATTGATTGATTGATTGATTGATTGATTGATTGATTGATTGATTGATTGATTGATTGATTGATTGATTGATTGATTGATTGATTGATTGATTGATTGATTGATTGATTGATTGATTGATTGATTGATTGATTGATTGATTGATTGATTGATTGATTGATTGATTTCGAAGTCTCGAATCCAAGTAATAATATGTAGAAACGATGTTGCTATAATGCCGACTCTCTATCGGAGAAGTATTACGTATATACACGATTCTGTGGCTAGCCACTAAATCAGGGCTATCGAACGAACACCTTTAAACATCATCGTCTTGACAAATTTCTCAGGGACAGCTATGATGTGACAATCATATTTATGTAATTCGTTGTCCCGTGTTTCTCTGCTCTTAAAATAAATGATTTAAGAACGGTGTCAGAGCATCACCTTTGGAATACATTGTTATTTGTTAGAGACAGACATCTCTAACCCTACCACGTGCATCATGTATCTGAGATTTGTCTCTGCTGTCATACTGGACAGACAGTTCACTGACCTCGGAGGTGGCTTCCGGTGCGATATGGTCGAGAACATCGCGCTGTTATTACCGGTACCGTATATGAATTATATCTTCCCTAATTACCATTCCTTTTGTATGTTTCTTTTGTGTCTCATTTACAATTATGAAGGCGTCTTCATATTTAACTCCCCCCTCCCTTTTTGTCAAGGACGGATTGAAAAAATAACATCTGGATTGTTGGTGGTGATACCGTCATCAGTGATGCAGTCGGTTCGTCCTTCACTTTTTGGTGCCAAATAATGAGTTCTTATCCTGATTGAAATTGGTGACATTTGAGTGATGAAGTGTCACAATTCCATTTCTTTGATTTCCGACACAACGACGTTTGCGACACAAAATTCCGACATCCCAGCATCTGGTAACCCCAGCTAAAAATGGACATCATTATTATTATTATTATTATTATTATTATTATTATTATTATTATTATTATTATTATTATTTATTAATTTATTTATTTATTTATTTATTTATTTATTTATTTATTTATTTATTTATTTATTTATTTATTTATTTATTTATTTATTTATTTATTTATTTCCTTCTTAAACAGTTTACCCTCCAGGGTTGGTTTTTCCCTCGGACTCAACTTACCACCTCAATGGCAGTGTCCTGGAGCGAGAGACTTTGGGCCGGAGATACAACTGGGAAGGAGGACCAGTACCTCACCCAGGCGACCTCATGAACAGGCGCCTTGTGGGAATGGCAAGATTGGAAGGGATAGACAAGGAAGAAGGAAGGGAGTGGCCGTGGCCTTATGTTAGGTACCATTTGTCTGGAGAAGAAGTTGGAAATCACGGAAAACCACTTCGAGGATGGCTGAGGCGGGAGTCGAACCCTCTCTACTCATTTGACCTCCCAAGGTTGAGTGGACCCCGTTCCAGTCCTCGTACTACTTTTTCAAATTTCGTGGCGGAGCCGGGAATTGAACCCGGACCTCCAGCGGTGGCAGCTAATCACACTAACCACTACACCACAGAGGCGGACCACATTAACGTTCGCGACACAAAATTCCGATATCCCAGCGTCTGTTAACCCCAGCTAATTGTGGACGTTAACACAATGTTATTATTATTATTATTATTATTATTATTATTATTATTATTATTATTATTATTTTATTATTATTATTATTATTATTATTATTATTATTATTATTATTATTATTATTATTATTATTTCTTTTACGTCTCACCGACACAGAGATGTCTTACGGCGACGATGGGATAGGACAGGGCTATAGCTAGGAAGGAAGCGACCTTGGCCTTAATTAAGGTACAGCCTTAAGGTAACTGGGGTGACAAACGGAAATCACGAAAATTATCTTCAGGGCAGCTGACAGTGGGTTTGGAACCTGCTGTATCTCGAATGCAAGCTAATAGCTACCTGACTCAAACCGCACAGCCAGCTTGCTCTATTATTTTTATTATTAGGCCTATTATTATTATTATTATTATTATTATTATTATTATTATTATTATTATTATTATTATTATTATTATTATTATTATTATTATTATTAATATTATTATTGTTTCGTAGTTACCCGTGGACCAGCAGAGGTGATATAAGGTGTCCAGAAAGAATTTAAACTGAAATGGAATGTTATATTTAAAAAAAAAACAAGTTAACAAATTCTCACTTAGTGAGGTAACAATTACATAGCAATTTAGAAACAAGACTTAGAAAAATCCAAGATTTCAAAACTTTAACATGCTTGAGTTACAAGCCCCTAGTTTTACAATTTCTGAGCTTCCAGCTCAAACTTTACAGAAGGTTATAAATTTACACCAGGGCAGAAATCCCTCAATACATGGAGCGCTGGCTCCCAACTCCCATTATCAAGCCTTCAGAAGGCATTCAATAATCTTACTTTGAAAAAGAGCTAACAGGCTCTCAGTTTTCAAGCCTATTCAAGGCAACGCCAAAAATATCTTACACCTCTTGGCCTTCCATGGCCCCATGGCCCAGCTTACAAAGTGAAACAGGGGTATCTCATACTCAACCTATAGGGCCTTCGTGTAAAAGAAATAACAGTTAAATAAATGGCTCTAACACAAAATGAAAGGAGGCGAATACTTGCACTCCTCGACGTGACTTCTTAAAACCTAAAGAGCACTAGGCCGATGAAACAGGGGCTATTCCCAAACTATGGAGGTGACTCGTATAAAAATAAATTAAGACATTACGGAAAGGAAAAAGACCAGGTACAAACGTAGTCACCTCAAACCAATGTGAAGGGGAGCTCGAGAGGGTACAGCACTCTCTATCCCCGATTTACAGTTGAAGATATTATGTTTTTACATAAGCCAGCAGAAAATTACATTTGTAGAAAAGTAGGTTACATGGTTAACGTTTCGGACCTATCCCTCAGGTTAAACTGCGGAGCTAGTAAGAAATAAAGATGTTAACTGACCATTACCTTGCTGAAGACCTGCTGCCTGATGAAAGAGGCGCCTCCGGCCTCCTGCTTGACACACACACTAAGTTAGATGTTGATCAAATGGCCAAGAGACGTGAAAACCCTCGGGGAAAGTTCGAGACCTTTCATGAATAATCAAGCCACACCCTCTCACTTTATTGGTTACCTTAAAGTTACACACAAAATCGAAGAAGAAGCCTGTGATAGGCGAAAAATTAATTACAGAAATTCGTGATTGGCTAAATTCAAAACTGGCGGAAAGAAAGGATAAGTATTGCCAACCCAAAAATGAATGAACGAAATTTAGTAAAGAAAAATTTCTTCAAAAAAGTTCTTTCACTTCGCACCAGAGTGCATGATCATAGTTTTTGTAGTGACATCTGTTGCAGAAGGTCCAAACTTCTTGATAAATGGTAAAGAAAACACGTAGAATTTCCTACAGTTCATGAAACTTCAAAATAACAAAATTTCATTAGATTTCTGTAGTGACATCTTCTGAGTAACGGTTTAAGTAAATGTAGTTTCAAGTTCACTGTTCCTCCAGAAGAGGAGTTCTTTTGGGCGCCAGATTTAAATGTACGGCTTAGATGTGTACCTCCCGGTACAATTATTATTATTATTAT
Organism: Anabrus simplex; assembly: GCF_040414725.1. Taxonomy (NCBI): domain Eukaryota; kingdom Metazoa; phylum Arthropoda; class Insecta; order Orthoptera; family Tettigoniidae; genus Anabrus; species Anabrus simplex. The sequence continues at coordinate 146,423,860 of NC_090268.1, forward strand.
TATTATTATTATTATTATTATTATTATTATTATTATTATTATTATTATTATTATTATTATTATTATTATTATTATGTGCAGATGAAATACATGGAACTCCTCGTGTTAACGTTAATTTCCAATTTGTGAATTTCGTTGTTTTCCGCTTAAAAATGGTATTAGAGAGAGTGGCGTACAGTAAGTGCTAGAAAGTGACACGGCTCGAAGGGCGGGAGTGCCGTATGTCTCATAGGTGTGGCAGGGCAGAGGTGAACCAGCTATGTGGTGCAAGGACAGCATCAGCAACATCATCTTGGTCACACCTTCCGGACACACGGCAGAGAGCTTGCCCGGGTAAAGTGAGATACTGCAGAACTACTTTCTGGCGCATTGCATTGCAATACATAACACTACTCAAAATCTCAAACCTAAACTCTGTAAAAGGAATACAAAATGGCTAAATCTTGATCCAGCTTTGATCTATTTTACCCACTCCCCGTGATCCCTTGTTGTTCTTCTTATTGTTATTTAATCTAATTTCATTTTTCCAAGCGTGTTCTTTAACAAATGAAAAAAAAAACACACAGCCTGTTTATAGTCATGTGACCGCGTCAGGAACGGAATGAATGAAGTCCCCATGTTTACCAATGGCCTGTGTTCTGTCACTTTCCTACGAGAATCTCCTGAAGTAAGAATTTGTCGTCAGGCACTATCCATAAGTACATGCCCTGTATTTCCAAATGCATATCTTAGATTTTCTGTGTTGTCTCCTGTTCGCGAGAAAAAAAAAATCATTGCCATGACTTATCACTCGACCCTCGTAAAAAAATAAGTTCCCAGAAGGAAACCATAATTTAATTTCATCGACTGCAAACGTTAAAAATGAAGCTCTTCAGGCCAACGTTTCGTCCCAGTGTGGCATTGTACGAAACATCGAAAACTAAATTTACTTAACAACCCTTTAAAATACAATATATGATAAACAGCAAGCTGGCCACCTGGTGGTGTCGTGTAACTGTCCTTGGATAAGCGGCTCAGATGATAGACACCGAGATCTCGGAATTTTGTTCCGCATGCATTCTTTAACCTTTTCTCTCCCAAGTTCTTTTCAGCCTTATTTATGTCCCAGCCGGGCTGAGTGGCTCAGACGGTTGAGGCGCTGGCCTTCTGACCCCAACTTGGCATGTTCGATCCTGGCTCAGTCCGGTGGTATTTGAAGGTGCTCAAATACGTCAGCCTCGTGTCGGTACATTTACTAGCATGTAAAAGAACTCCTGCGGGACTAAATTCCGGCACCTCGGCGTCTCCGAAAACTGTAAAAGAGTAGTTAGTGGGACGTAAAGCAAATAACATTATTATTATTATTTATGTCCCAAACCATATTTTCTGGAAGTTTAGACAGTGGTTGAAATAGGCTAAAATATATCTTGTATTTACATAGGTACTGGACAGTCATAGGGGCTGCCTGGCCGAGGCGGTAAAGGCGTGCTTGGTTCGCCCGGAAGGACGTGGGTTCGAATCCCCGTCAGGAAGTCGTAAAATTTAAGAAACGAGATTTCCACTTCCGGAAGTGCATATGGCCCTGAGGTTCACTCAGCCTACAACAAAAATGAGGGACCAGGTTAATTCCTGGGGGCAAAGGCGGCCGGGCGTAAAGCTAACCACTCTACCCCATCACGTGCCGAGGTTAACTCCAAGGGCCTTCATGGCCTATACGGAGGTGACTTTGCTTTGCTTTGCTTACTGGACAGTCATGGAACAAAAACACTAGCAAGAGTTTTCTCTTGGCTCTTTTACCAGAACTTCACAATTGCGTGATAAATGTCCACTGATTGTAGACACTCATAAAAGTCAGGTTCGTCATCATTCCCAAAAAAGTCTAAAATATAATCTTAATTATTTATTTACAATTATGCGCACCTATCTCAGAAGACAGCTGTGAAAGTAAAACACGAGACACATAATTATCGTCAAAATACGGTAAGGCGATTTATGAATCGTCCGTCGTCTGAACAGGGCATGTGGTGAACAGAACTACGGAGTCAGACCATTGAACTATAGGTAATACAGGAACGCTGACTGTATGGGAGCGAAGTGCGGCTTCAGGCGCGACTAGCTGTATGGCATGGAGGCATGACTGACGTATACGTTCATGCGACGAGACACAGGTATCTTAGCGAATTTTAAACATTTAGGCGGAATGTCTCTTGCAGATTTCACCTGATTTACGGTTAAATATATATTTCAGAGGATTAATAGCGATTTGAAACTGAAAATGGCTAGGAATATTGGATAAAATGAAAATATATTCTAGGCCTGATTATTCTCAAACATTCAAACATTTTTCCTTCAAGAGATCACAATACAGTAAATGCGTATATCTACACTAAAAAAAGTAGCAAACCCCTGGCGCAACAGCCTCGAAGGACCAGGGCCTACCAAGCGACCGCTGCTCAATCTTAAGGTTGCAGATTAGAAGGTGTCGTGGGGTCAGCACGACGAATCCTCTCGGCCGTTATTCTTGGCTTTCGAGACCGATACCTACACTAGAAAAGCAATAAAATAGACGCCATACAAACGAAACGTATGCATACAAAATTATAGTCTAGTGGTTTTAGACGGGAAATGTCTGCGAATGATGGTCAATTGAAAATACATTGTAATCAGTTTTGGAACCATATTTATTATCAGGACAAAGGCAGCATGTGTATCCGTGTATATTATACATACACAATACACAACTTCAGAATGGAATATACACTTAATAAACAAAATATATACATTTTACAAAATAATCAATCACTGTTGATCTGCATTTAGTGCACCCACCCAGGTGGCAGATTCCCTAGCCTTTTCTGAAATGATTTCAAAGAATTGAAAATGTATCGAACATCTCCCATATTGTTAGGATCCAATCTATCCTTCTCACAGCTATAACCCACTTTTTTAATATTTCCGGACGTTTCCACAGAAATTTGCAAGTGACGTTATAAATTCTATAACAATATCATTCTTATTATAACCTATAAAGCGTAACTTAAGATATTTAATATGCCAAAATATCATGTAAGATATCTCCATAAACATAGAATAATGACAAGAGCCAAACCGGAAGAAAATAGTAACTATCGTTTTAAAATACCATATTTATTGCTTTGCAGTGAGATAGTGCTTAGACTGCTTACTTGTGGAAATGAAGCATTTGTGAGTTCACATCTGTTTTCTTCTGCTGCCTGTTAGTGTATCCGTATGCTACACAAGAAATAGGCATCTTGATTGTATCACAAATTTGACGTACAGTCAGATATTACCAAAAGAGTCCATCAAACACAACACATCAGCTAACTTCCAGGCTGGGTATCTTGTCAACTTTGCCGTACACGAGGGGGCGTGACTAGCCAAAGAACAGGAATCAGTTTTCTGCGAGAGCTACCACTACAGTCAGCATTCCAGTATTACCTATAGTTCAATGAGTCAGACTGAACTCGGAAGTGGAGAAGAGCGTATTGCTTGAAATCCGAGTTATGTTTGGGACAGCGAGAGGCATGTTGACATCAGAATTAACTCGGGCATGGGATGGAAGAGATTACTAATTTCACCAGGCTGTCGTATTAAAGAAACTTCAAATACCGCTGGACTGAGCCGGGATCGAACCCGCTAACTTGGACTCTACCCCATCACGTGCCGAGGTTAACTATGGTGGAAGTAGTTCAGCTCCATCGTCTGAGCTACTCATCAAATGAACAGAAATGTTAAATGTATATATTCACAGTGCATGCGTAGTACGGCGGGGCAGTGCCACGATTATACTTGACTTCTTTCTACGAACTCTTGGTTTCAATGAAACTGATATTCTTCCTACAATACAGCCTTTTATCTGCAGTCGGCTCGTTCTTTGAGAAATTATATCCCCAGAATATGAACATGAACTTTCTCCATATCCTTTGCTGTCGGCATTCGCCTTTAATCCTCCAGAATATAATATCATAAAATAGGATTTATGTCGTGCTCTGTTCAAGTAAGTAATCAAATCCGAATTATATAAATTCTCGGTTATATCCAAAGGATCACAACTTATCACTTTCCTAGAAGTATCTAAGAAAGAAAAGTAATTTACAGCAAGTCATGAGATTTTGTGTGTAGGATACCGGCTTTACGTCGCACCGACACAGGTTTTATAATAATAATAATAATAATAATAATAATAATAATAATAATAATAATAATAATAATAATAATAATAATTTCGTGTGGCTATTTCTAGCCGGGTGCAGCCCTTGTAAGGCAGACCCTCCGTTGAGGGTGGGCGGCATCTGCCATTTGTAGGTAAGTGCGTGTTATTGTGGTGGAGGATAGTGTTATGTGTGGTGTGTGGTGTGTGAGTTGCAAGGATGTTGGGGACAGCACAAACACCCAGCCCCCGAGCCATTGGAATTAACCAATTAAGATTAAAATCCACGACCCGGCTAGTACGCTAACCATTCAGCCAACGAGTCGCACACGGGTTTTATGGCGACGATAGTACAGGACAGGGGACTGGTGGGAATCTACCGTGGACGTAATTAAGCTACAGGTAGTGTGAAAATGGCAAATTATCTTCAGAGCTACCGACCCTAGAATTCGAACCCACTATCTCCCTAATGAAAGCCGACAACTACGCGACGAAATCCTCGTAGCCAACTCGCTCAGTACGGTCAGTTTAACTACCATCGGATGTACTAGTACGTGGAGTCAAAATAAGTTATTTAACAAGGCAATAAATCTACTAACAATGGGCTTTCGATGCCAACTGATTGCACCCAGAATTCGGTCCAGTAACCATGGCTATAAGAGACGATTGTAAGTACCCTCACATCCATGCAAGTCTTATCTGCGAGATTGCCTTGTATAAAAATTCGAACCCATTCCAACTTTCTCGAGTCAGAGGCTGTTGATCTGTACCTTTTACTTAAATACAGCTAATACAATTGTACAGCTTCCAAAGGGAACGTTAAATACCATCCGTGCGCATTTTTTTCGATTTGCTTTACGTCGCACCGACACAAATAGGTCTTTTGGCGACGATGGGACAGGAAAGGCCTAGGAATAGGCAGGAAGCAGCCGTGGGGCATTTGTCTGGTGTGAAAATGGGAAACTACAGAAAACCATCTTCAGGACTGCCGACAGTGGGGTTCGAACCCACTATCTCCCGAATGCGAGCTCACAGCTGCGAGCTCCTAACCGCATGGCCAACCTGGAAATTATACACGCACTCAAAGATGGACTACAGACACTTACGTCTAGAAAACGAATATAGATCTACACTCTTTCACACTATTTTTTTGCAGGGCTGGGTGGCTCAGACGACTGAGGCGCTGGTCTTCTGACCCTAGCTTGGCGGGTTCGATACTGGCTCAGTCCGGTGGTATTTGAAGGTGCTTAAATACGTCAGCCTCCTGTCGGTAGATTTCCTGGCACGTAAAAGAACTACTGCGGGACTAAATTCCGGCACCTCGGCGTCTTTGAAAACCGTAAAAGTAGTTAGTGGGACGTAAAGCCAATAACATTATTAACATTATTTTATTAAAGAATTGCAGAATTTTTCTGAAGAAATTTTCCACCTTTGTTTGTAGGCTATAGGTAAATTACATGTACATTCATATACCAATTGAATATTTAAGCCTGATAATTTAAAAGACATGCAAGAAACCAGGCTTGTAGAATTTTGTGACTTTTGATATCGTGACCGTAGTTTCCAGACTTCGTGGGCAGAGCTGATGCTTTTCTTTTCAAAAACCCCATATGCCAACCGAGGGGAGAACCCAGTGATGATGTCACTCGGATATCATGTTCCCTTAAACTTAGGAAATGAGTAGGTCGTCGCCCACAAATAGATTAAACCTGATATGAGATAGCTTTCCTTCTTTTCTTAATCAGAAAGTAGAGATTTGTTAATAATAATAAAAATAATAATATCATGTGAGGCGAATGGAATGGAATAGGTTACCTAGGAGAATAATAAACTATTGCACCACTCCCGCGTCCAGGTGGGGATACACGAGTTCCAGACTAGCTCTTAATAACAATTCCATCTGCAAAATATTGCTGGGTTGTGAGTTCCGCGTGAGAAAGAACACCGATGGCCTACGGTAAATCCCAACCTACGTAGATGAACGTCTTCAACACGCTATCAGTCGGTTACCGTACTTGTATGATACCGAAATTTATCGTAAAAATCAGATTATCATGGCTTGTCAAGAATTCCGTACATGTCATCATCATAATCGCAATTAGGTTTAGTCATTATAAGCTTATATCTAGTACTTATTCTAAGTAGACATTGAAAGAATTTTAATGTTTTCACTACTCAGCTTTTATTAATAAATTGGTCTAAGTATGATTTGAAATTAAGGTAGAATATCTTGAAAAATTATTTATACACTGTGGCTGGTTTCCTACGCAATCAGCTTCTAAATAATGTACTTATGTTACGTTGGAGAAAACAGGTTTAGGGAAACCTCTAACATAAAAAAGAAATGAAATCAGGCCTCATTTATCTATGTCTTAATCCTGGCCTATCGAAGAATTGTATCATAATTAAGTAGTATCCAGGAAAATTAAATGAAAAGAAAAATAAATAAATTATATAATCAAGTAAAATTATTCAACATAATTGTAAAAATTGGATGCATCCAAATGATTTAAGTAAAACAAGCAATACGCCCTACTATATACAATGTTCAAATTGGGTTTCAATTGAAAATGTGAAAACGCAAGGAAGGTGGCCAATAATTAATCAATCAATTAATTAATTAATTAATTAAGATCTGGAATCTTTCCAAATTAAACTGGATTGCTCCTTAAAATTACCAAAATTCAATCGTCTGAACCTAAATTCACATGCAATTACAGAAATGCATATCACTCGGCTGAACACTTCACATCAATGTCCACGCATAGTAGAAAAATCATGTGAGAAGATTAATGTCTGTCCATTAGGGTTTTTCTCTAGTTGAGGTTCCAAATTATTTTATGTTTCATATTTCATCCTAATTGACCTCCATATAAGCAAATCTAAGTCCACTTTAAGTCGTAAGCAATCTCAAATTAATTCCATCGTAAGGATTATATGGCTAAATCATTCAATTATTATTTTAATTCATGGTTGAAATTCAATTAAAGTGCGTATATAACTTAATATAGCATTACCAAGTGTATTTAATTAATCTTCCAACGAATAATACCATAGGTGGAAAAATTGACACATAGGAAGACTCTATCTTCATCTAAAATCCACATACGAAAGACTAAGTTACCAGTGATGTGTTATACTGCTCTCATAAAATCATAAGTTAAATTGCCGTATGTGAGAATGTATGAAAACATTCGTAGGTATGTCAGTGAAGGCCTAAATATTGACGTAGGTGGCCTCTCGGCTCTTCTGATGATCCTACTCACTCAATTAATTCTATACTGATGGCATTGAGATCGTATCCTAATCTGTATTATATATATATATATATATATATATATATATATTAGGGAATAAAATAGCAATTGAAAACAGTACGTTTCAATACCTATATCTTAGCATGTGGAACCTACACATACTACCATCTCTCGAAGAAATACTATGACCAACTTCCTAAATAACAATAACTATCACCATCAAAAATATACTATCAACTCATATGCTAATTACATTCACCATTTAACATTTCAATTATCGCGTAGCATTCATAATCACAACACTCGTTTCATCAAAATGCGCAACATGTGTGCCATAACCTACACATATATAAATCATTATCATTACTGTCATAGTATCAAAGAACAGCACATCGTAACCTTAAAACTGTGCCACTATATTTTATTGTAAACATTCCCTAAATACGATCTTTACGCATGTTATTTTGTTAAAGCCATCACGCATATAAATATTAGCTTCCTCTTAATACTCTAACACTTCACTGACAACGAATCAAGAAAAATATCACTCACTTCTCCACTACCATATTGACAAACTTACGAACGGCATTCACTGGAATTTTACACCTATGTCTGGGATTTACGGTAACTTCAGATGAATACCTATTTCCTTGTAAGTACACTCGTATATTAACTACGCACACACAATGTCATAATGCACATTATATATTAACCAAAAGAATAAGGTTTTCTACTTACGACACGACTCAAATGGGGACTTAACTTTGCTTATTGGGTATTGACTTCCATCTCGCTGTTGATCGTCATGGGATGGTAGGCCTCGCTCCATGGTTCGGCTTAGGTAATCGGGTCCATCTCGTCCTCACAGTTGATTACCGCCCTCCTGGATCATCGATCTCGTGAAGCGTCACCATAGCCAGAGTAGTCTTTGCCTCAGCTTCTTAGAACATCATGGTGGTCTTCATTGCGTCAAGGACAGAATAACACAAGGCATTAGTTGATTTATACATGCTGTAATCTGCTTAGTAGTGCTAATGCGAATAGTATTATGTAATTTGGTACGTCTAATTTGCTTATAACAACTCTAAATATCGTCTTATTTCAACTGCCTTGCTCGCCGAAACGGTGTGAATTTTACGTGCTTTTAGAATTGCACTCTATTTTCCGTTTAATTCAGCTCTCTTGACGTTATGCAGTATCGGGCAAATACAATGTTCCGAGCCCAACCGTGACGTAGTACAGATCCAACTTGACGTTTCCTATAATCTCTATGGTCTATAATCTCACGTATATGTGTTAAACACAGCTGATGTTAAACGGGTTATCGCAGATTTGATCTTATCTCCAATAATTGATTAAAGAATCCGATAAGTAGCTGGTTTCTTTACTCGACTCCGTCCTTTCTTCGATGTAGTGCTGAATTGAGATTTGTTCTAATGGAAGACTTTTTTTTCAATAATCGGTTTAAATAATCCGCTCTCGTCATTCTTTCGCACCGCCTTCTAAAAGTGGTTCTTTCCGTGATTGCCGGTTGAATTTATTGTCTCTTCAGCTCGTACCGCTGCTAATTGCTTTATTTTAATTCTTTAATGGCTGGAGCGCCATTTTTGTTCCAAATACTACAACTATAGAACGGTGAAATGGCACACTATGTTATGGAGGGTAAGAGAAGTAGAAGGAGACCAAGATGACAATGGTTAGACTCAGTTTTTAATGATATAAATATAAGAGGTATAGAAGTAAACGAGACCACAGAACTACTTACAAACAGAAAATTGTGAAGACGGTTAGTAAATGTACAGAGGCATGCAGACTGAAGGCTGAAAGGCATAACCGTTTGTAATGAATATGTATGTATGTATGTATGTATGTACGTACGTATTGAACCCATGACCTTTGAGTCATAAGGAGCCAGAGTCCTAAATTCTTTACATGAGGCTCCACATAAATTAAAAGTCATGAGGAGCCCTAGTTGCATTTTTATCTCTGACTAGAGATGGCACGTGAAGGACAGGTGGGGTGATTCTCATTCTCACGCTACAGAAATTACATAACCCACACTTGAAGAACGTGCAGGGATACGAAGTAATTTGGTGGAACTATTTTTTTGTTAAAAGTACATTTTAAGAAGAATTGGTGACGAAACTGCCGTAGTAAACGTCAGGAAATCGTAAGTGAAACAGTTTGGTTGTTAGTGGTAAAGACTTCAGACCGCTAAATAGCTCCAGAAGGAAAACTGTCAAAAGACGCGCCTGTTCGTTTAAACTCTGTTACATCAACCAAAATATAGTGCCTAGCTCATGAGTTAATTTAACGACTCAATTGGTTAAGAGAAACTGTTAATGCTTATCATCAACACCGCTACTAATCTAAGCAACTATGTGTATGTCATCATGAGCCATAATTACATTTTCTGTGGGGTGAAAAATGTGTCTGTAAACTTTTGCCCGTAAATGCAGATGGCTTGGGAGTGGGAGAAATTTTTATAAAAGCACGCCGCGCCATTTGCAAATTTTGCATTGTTTTCAGTGAATTTGAAGTGACCGCACGTCATTCAGACTAACATTACAAATTTGTTGTGGAGACTAAGTCCCCAGAAGGAAAGGCAGTTGGACCAAAAGATGGCTATCTAACGTCATCTCCAAGTGGAGATAGATTAGCAGTCAAATTAACGGTATTCCGAAATGTGGAACCGTCATGTATATTCACATCCAGGCAACGGACGGTCATTATAATGCCGAAGTCCTGCAGTCGAATTAGAAAATATCATTGTTTTACTTTATTGCGTGTGCGGGTCGGTGATATGACGAAAGTGTTCGGTTCGCGAGGAAGAGAACGTGAGAAGGGCATTTATTTTTTATGCCGTTATTTTCAGGTGAATGATACTAAATATAACTGAAGGAAGAATATGTTTTGTACAGCCACTATCTGTCGAGATGGCTAGATAAAGATTGAGAGAGGCTGGTGGGCCTGTTGAGATTTAAGGCCACGTACGACTTCCAAGTATGTACTCTAGACTACCTTTGTTTATAAAGTGCATTTTATTTATTTCATGATGTCACCATTTTATTTGTGTATCTGTGACGCATTTTTGTCACCCTTTTATTTCGTGAAGATGTCAGAGGAACACGACAAAAGGTCATTTTTTTATGTTTCTTGGATAATCGGGAAAGTCGCGAAACTAGCGTGTGAAATGTTACGCAGTAGTAGATTTGATGGCTGTAAAACGAATATAATGTCTAGAGTAAAGTGTCATTTCCGTACGTTTATTGCCTTTACTTCGTTGTTTACCAAAGTTAAGATATTAATTTATCAGTATAAAGATGAAATTCCTGTAAGTGTAATACGTGCGCGATAATGATGGAATGTCAGCTGTTGCGGAAGGCACACCGTCATGTGTTCGGCGCTGTATTTTGTCTGGGGAAGGTACGAGGCGAGACCGGTGTGTGATTTGTGGAAGGAAAATATTATTCCAAAGGTCTGTTAAAAATCTGTGTAGAAATGATGAGAGGAAAATAACGGTAAATTTTTGTAAGTTGTGAGTTTCGGTTTTGGAAATATTGTGTTGTCAAACTAAGATATGCGAGGAGAGATGGTTAGTTTGTCACAGATTGTCTATGTAACAACATAGTTGGTCACGTAGGAGAGATATTCCTTATCATTGTCGCGTAAAGAAATTGTGGTAGCAAGTGGTGTAAGTCTTGCAAAGATGGGAAGGAATGCGGATCAGGTTGTTGAAATCCTGTAGTGTTGAAGAGACTTTACTGCCACAAGTGTTGTGAGCGTTCGTTGTAGTTGTTGTTATTTTGATTTTGATTTGTTGAGCATTAGATGTGCTGGGGATGTATTAATGTGGAAACCTCGGTCATCAACTACTGTGACTTAATTGTGTACAGCCTTCAGCTTAGAAGTTTGGATGGTCATGGGGTCATCAACCTCAGTGACATAGATTGGGCTGTCTGCCAGTGTAGCATAATTTTTCTTGCGGTAAATCACAAAGGTAGATGTCGGTCCATGACATAGTCGTAGGTCACATCGATTCAATTAAGGGTCCATGCCGTACAACCACTGTGTGGCACATACCGACTGGACTGCCTTAATTATACCAAGAGTTCAGAGCTCGTGTTAAGGGGGCTGGATCATCAGGAATCATTATGGTGGTACATGCAGTCTCACATGGAAACCGATCTTAGGGATCTCGAGACTTTCTTTATTTCATTCTTAAATTAAGACGGTGGTTTCTACTAAGGATACCCCTCAGGCAATTGAGTTAAGGTCTCCAAAGCCAGCCTCTCGTTGTTGTTATTATTATTATTTTTAGGCGGACAGAACTTTCGTTTATTAGAGGTTGTGTAATGTCACAAGTTTCTTCGACTTCATCGCCAATGGTAAATAAAACATCCGTCTCTTTTGACTCGACTCGACTCCTCTCATTCTAGACAATAGTTTAAATTACTGAAATCCGCCTCTTACCTAAGCAAGTGACGTAGAACCTATAGACGACCAAGAGAAAGATCTCATGCCGATTTGCTGATATGTAAGGAAAGTAGATATTCTTCGAAGGACCGTAAAGGGTTCAGTATGTATTTATTATTATTATTATTATTATTATTATTATTATTATTATTATTATTATTATTATTATTATTATTATTATTATTATTATTATTATTATTATTATAAATGAACAAGGAAAAGTAGAAAATATATTGATGAATACATGGACCTAAGATTTTAGTGGAGAAATCTTCGTGCCTAAAGAACAGTAGCGGCGATTGGGAGTTAGAAGTGAGCATATGAGGGGGTGGGGGAGCACAAATTTTATAGACAGAAAAAAGTACCCGGGTTTAAGGGCTAGAGCAGAGAAGGGGAGGGGTCGTGTACGGAATACAAATTTAAAAAATATAGGTACAAAACGGCAAGCCTTTTAATGCTCTCTGAGCGAATTTCGATAGAGACGTAAAGGTTGAGTTTAACAACTTTAGTGCGGTAATAATAGTAGGTACTATAGTCCGCCTCTGTGGTGTAGTGGTTAGCGTGATTAGCTGCCACCCCCGGAGGCCCGGGTTCGAAAAGTGGTATGAGGGCTGGAACGGAGTCCACTCAGCCCCGGGAGGTCAACTGAGTAGAGGTGGGTTCAATTCCCACCTCAGCCATCCTGGAAGTGGTTTTCCGTGGTTTCCCACTTCTCCCCCAGGCGAATGCCGGGATGGTACCTAAAATAAGGCCACGGCCGCTTCCTTCCCTCTTCCTTGCCTATCCCTTCCAATCTTCCCATCCCTCCACAAGGCCCCTGTTCAGCATAGCAGGTGAGGTCGCCTGGGCGAGGTACTGGTCGTTCTCCCCGGTTGTATCCCCGACCAAGAGTCTGAAGCTCCGGGACACTGCCCTTGAGGCGGTAGAGGTGGGATCCCTCGCTGTGTCCGAGGGAAAAGCCGACCCTGGAGGGTAAACAGATTATGATGATGAATAATAGTAGGTACTATACAATAAAAAACAATAAAGATTGTACAAATTGCTTTTTGTTTATAATTTCTAGTTTCAGGCGATTTTTAAATAACTCTTAGCTTCTTCAGACTGTCGAAACTTCAAAAATAGTCAGGTGGCTAAAATGTAAATCAAAAAATGTTTCGCCACAACGTGGGAGGGGAGCGATTGCCCCCTCGCCCCTTCCCCTAATCGCCGCTACTGCTAAAGAATATTAGCCTATGTAAAATTATAAAAAATAAAAAAAATTAAAAATTAAAAAATAAAGATATAAGAAAATAAGCAAGTTTGTAATTTTACGAGACTGTTGATATGATTATTATGGAATTTCTCGTTTAAAAAATATCTCACACATTGGAAGGATTTCGAGCCGTGGGGGGGTCGGTGACGACGATGTCCGGGAGGTTCAACCATATTTTGACATTCCCTTTAGTTTACTAGCCGGCAAAGTATTTAATCTCCGAATGCGGGTGTAGGGGGTTGATGACAGGTCTACCAACATCCAATTGTATCACTCAAGATATTCTAGTGAACAGCGTTTTCTGAACTGGTATTTCAATACATCTCTCGAAAATTTGCATTTCTCTCTTAATTGGCAAATAGTTTAATCTTCCAACCCGGATGTAGCTTGTGCAGGGTCGGACTGCCATCATCCCAGCCACCCACGCGTCTTTCCGTTTCCGTCAGTCCCTCTCTCTCCCTGTGTTCAATATGGCAGCCAACTGGCGCAAGATAAAACACATCCCGCCCGTCCGCTAAGACAATGCTCTGTCTCCCTAACCACAAAGGCTGCAGTGGTTAGGCTATTAACAGCGATAAACTGAGATAAAGGGGTAAGAAAGCGAGAGATGTAGTTCTCTCAACACACCACTTCTTGTTCCTATTGGACGCCTTCTCTTTGTCGGTGAACAACGTGTAGTTGATTGAATGACTGATGTTTAAGAGAATGACGTTGAGGTCACCAGTTCCGGGAAAGGAAGAAAAGAGGGCCTCTGCCTCTCAATAAATTACCGTGTAATTAACAAGTGCAGGGCTGATTACTAACTATATCATTGTCCGCAAGAAGCGTTGAAAGCTCGCACGTGGCCCTTCCTGCAAGAACTGTTTCAAGGGAAAAACACTACATAGCAATTCTAGGGTTACAATGCGTCCGGCATTTGCCGGATATGTCCTGCGTTTCATCATTTGCCCTTACGTCCGGCGGGCGCAGTTATTGAGTAACATCGACGGACGGAGTTTGAACTTCACCAGTGGTCACTTTCAGGGGTGTTCGATGGTCATAGCCTTAATCGCCCTATTGTTCTACCCTCAATTGCAATAACGCAGTGGTTGAATAAAACTGTAAATAAATAAATTAAATAAATAAATAAATAAATAAATAAATAAATAAATAAATAAATAAATAAATAAATAAATAAATAAATAAATAGTCACCTCGGAAGGTCAACTCAGTAGAAGGGGTTGGATTCCCACCTCAGCCATTCTCAAAGTGGTTTTCCGTGGTTTCCCACTTCTTATCCAGGCTAATGCCGGGATGATACCTAACTTAAGGCTACGGCCACTTCCTTCACCCTTCCTTGCCTATCCTTTTCAATTTTCCCATCGCCGCGCAAAGCCCCTGATCAGCATACCAGGTGAGGCAGCCTAGGAGAAGTACTAATCTTCCTCTCTAGTTGTATTCCCTAACAAATGTCTCACGCTCCAGGATTCTGGACACTGCCCTTGAGCCGATAGATGTGAGATCCTTCGCCGCGTCCACCGAGCTCGATAGCTGCAGTCGCTTAAGTGCGGCCAGTATCCAGTAATCGGGAGATAGTGGGTTCGAACCTCACTGTCGGCAGCCCTGAAGATGGTTTTCCGTGGTTTCCCATTTTATACCAGGCAAATGCTGGGGCTGTACCTTAATTAATGCCACGGCCGCTTCCTTCCCATTCCTAAGCCTTTCCTATCCCATCGTCGCCATAAGACCTATCTGTGTCGGTGCGACGTAAACCAAATAGCAAAAAAAAATCGCAGAGTCCGAGGAAAAAATCAACCCTGGACAGTAAACGGACTAATAAAATGAATAAGTAAATAAATAAATAAATAGAAAAGCTTAGATAACAGGTGAGGCCGCCTGGGGGATGTACTGGTCATCCTCCCCAGTTGTATCCCCCGACCCAGAGTCTGAAGCTCCAGGACACTGCCCTTGAGGCGGTAGAGGTGGGATCCCTCGCTGAGTCTGAGGGTAAAACCAACCCTGGAGGGTAAACAGATTACGAAGAAGAAGAAGAAAAGCTTAGGAAAGTAACGGATAAAACTCTTTAATTATGGACAATACCAAAGAATGACTTAGGGAAACAGATATGACCGAAGTATGTGAAAAGATCCTTTTCGCTGTTAAGGGGTCGTGATTAGCTCAGTGGCTTACCTACTGGCTTCCCACCCTGAAGGTTGAGGTTCGAATCTCGATCGTTCCTGGGCTAAAAGTTTCACCTCTAAAATCACATGGCGTTAGTGCAGCGGCGGGAAGCGCCGAAAGTGATACCTTCTGAACTATAGCATTATATTCATAGGGTCTGTTGTTTTTGAGAAAAGTGTGCCCACGAGGAACTTAGCAATTATACAATACCAAACCCTTTTTTAAAAATATTTTTTTAGCACCTGTTCGAACAAGGCTCCAGTTCACCATTTAAGAAATTAATGGAAGACACCTGACCATCGAATTCGACTAACAGACTTTCGAGTGTCCATCTGATCCATCCTAGTAGATTTGAAACATTTAATATTTTTATGTTTCAAATACCAGCTTCCACTTTACAGATAGTCATAGAAACTCTCTATAAGTTACCTTTATCCATTCATATCATCACCATATTACAAGGAAAAAAAAAACAGTGACGTGTATTCCGTCCTCATACATTTCCTGCGTGAAGCTAATATTACAATACTAAGCTCCAGTGTTCCTTGAGGAGCAGTCAGTACAGTAGATCTCGTTATCCTTTATATGAGGGCTAGTGGCCTGTTTTATCGAGTTTAAAAGTGAAGTTTTATCTTTACTGGTTTTTCAGTTTTCTTTTATTGTTAACTATATTTTATCTCTTTTTTTTTGGTATTACCTGTATCAATGTTTTTTAGGTTTTAATTAGAATAAAGTATATGCACTTTTAAGACACTGACTAAATCATTTTATAAGAAAATAAAGCATTACGAATAAGATCCACTGGTTATTTTAAATTCATAAACAGGCCGTGCGGTCAGGGGCGCACGGCTGTGAGCTTGCATCCGAGAGATAGTGGGTTCGAATCCCATTGTCGGCAGCCCTGAAGAGGGTTTCTCTTGCTTTCCCATTTTCACACCAGGCAAATGCTGGGACTGTACCTTAATTAAATCCACGGCCGCTTCCTTCCAACTCCTAGGCCTTTTCTATCCCATCGTCGCCATAAGACCTATCTGTGTCGGAGTGACGTAAAGCCACTAGGAAAAAATCATAAACATGTTTTCTCACCATTAATATTTGTTTAAATCCTAGTCAGAGGGTAAATTTTAGTACATTATTTTTCTTTTCATTTCATCTCAATACCACCAGTGGCCGATGACCTAGATGTTAGGTCCCTTTAAACAACAATCATCCTCATCATGATTATCCAGTATTCCTATTATATTCAAATAAATGTCATCTTTCCTAGGAGGCCTTTTTGGGTAAATTTTAGTCCATTATTTCATTCCGTTTCATTTCATCTCCATACCATCAGGGGCCGATGACCTAGATGTTAAGTCCCTTTAAACAACAATCATCATAACAATCAGGTGTTCCTATTACATGCAATTAAAAGTCATCTTTCCTAGAAGGTCCTTTTTTTATCCTGGAGCAAGCAAGACTTCCGTAATTTTAACTGTAACATCATTTTAAATGATTACAGTTCTCCAGCGTGATCCCAACCTTCCACGATATTCAGTTTTTTTTATCTAACTATTGTGTTATTTCTGTATGAATTGATAGTAATTCATACTTAAATCTTGTGTTTATAAGAGTTCTATTCATTTACTTTTGCATCATCACTTTGTGATGGCCAAATGCGGTTCTCCAAAAAAAAAAAAAAAAACTTTTTAATAAGAACCTTTTTGCAGACAGTTATACCACAATCTAGAAGACCTGCTCTAGAATGTGGTAATTACTTGAAGCGGAATTAATGGTTTAGCTTGATTGATTATTTTGTGTGCCTTATTTCTCTCTTAAAACAAGCCACCACCACCAGATGGCATTCCATCACTTTGAACTACCCCTTGTAGAGTCCGGCTCCATGGCTAAATGGTTAGCGTGCTGGCCTTTGGCCACAGGGGTCCCGGGTTCGATTCCCGGTAGGGTCGGGAATTTTAACCATCATTGGTTAATTTCGCTGGCACGAGGGCTGGGTGTATGTGTTGTCTTCATCATTTCATCTTCATCACGACGCGCAGGTCGCCTACGGGTGTCAAATCGAAAGACCTGCACCTGGCGAGCTGAACATGTCCTCGGACACTCCCGGCACTAAAAGCCATACGAATTTCATTTACCCCTTGTAGAGAAAAACTCTGCCTTCAACGAATTCTTCGTTCATATTCAGAGCTGTTGCTACGTTTTTATAGTTCTTAAAACAAAAACTATCATGAGCATCCTATAAATGTGATCATCCCCTTCTTACTACAACAAAAGATTTCTTGTCATACTGTTCATATATTTCGAAATGTAAATGAAAACAAAATCCCATGTGAAGTCGTTGAACTCACATTCTAAAGAAGGAGGCCAAAAGTGTGTTTACAACGTTGATAGGCTGCTGATTTAAAAGTGTGATGAGGGTTACGTGAGCTGTTTCTGATAATTGAGCGGTGTAGTACAGAGAGCCTTGTTGTTCGTGTTCAAGGCCGCCTGAACGGGGAGGAGGAAGCGGGACAAAGCCCCCTCTATGCTATGAAAATGCTTACATTGTACTGAATTTTGGGAGGGTGCTCACTTCATCTTTCTCTCGTTCTCTCTCACTCATGATCCACTTTTTTATACACACGCCTTTGCTTCTCGGCCGTTAGAGAAGACTAAATCCTGACAAATAACCCTCTCTGAAGGGATTTCCTCCGACTGTTTACATAAATGTTATGGCACCCATCGCATAAGGCGGCAGAACATTTGTAGTTATTATTAAGTTCCGGTGTCTTGTTCACATAAAGAATGGGTTTTAAAATAAACAGTGCAACATATCGAATATCTGACATCATTATACAAATAAGCCTTTATATATTAACTATCCACAACCTCCTTTATACCTGTAGCCTCGAGGATATGACAGGAAATGACCTCCATATCGGTGTTCCGAAGGGACTTCCTTTACCCATTCTGCTTTATCATTTCCTGTCTATCCTGCACAGATTCTAACCGTTTTCGTCTTATTGTCACTAGCTGAGGGATAGGTAGTGCACCGATCGGTCGCCAACGTATGCCATCTTCCGCCAACATCACCGTGAATGGATTTAAAACAAGTTTATTTGGCTTTGGATCAATGACAGACAAAATAGCCATCTGGATATTTTTGTACTGTACTTAACAATTTAATACAAATTGTACATGTTAAGTATAGTGCGCAATTTTCACAGTATATTACATAAGGATCCATACAAAACATTCAAATTTTAAATAGTTCTTAATAATAAAATAAACTTCGTTTTCTTTAGACGCCAGTAGCGTCAATATACTGCATGGTAACTTGTTTGACGTGGACAAGAGATTTAATCAACTCATTTTGCTGTTTGTGGTGATGAACACATTAAAAAACAGATGATTTAGGTTCTTAATTAACTGGCCATCACATGTACAGTATGGTGTGTCCAGCACAATGAAACGGTAATATCCGTGCTTGAATCGCATTCGAGTGATTGTCGAGAAGAATCGCCCTTGAGTATTCCATTGTGCGAACCAAGGGCATCTTGGGGGATTCTGTTGGATCATTGAGTAATATTTATATGACCGAGCTCGATAGCTGCAGTCGTTTAAGTGCGGCCAGTATTCAGTATTCGGGAGATAGTAGGTTCGAACCCCACTGTCGGCAGCCCTGAAAATGGTTTTCCGTGGTTTCCCATTTTTACACCAGGCAAATGCTGGGGCTGTACCTTAAGGCCACGGCCGCTTCCTTCCCACTCCTATCCCTTTCCTGTACCATCGTCGCCATAAGACCTATCTGTGTCGGTGCGACGTAAAGCAACTAGGAAAAAAATATATATGTATAGGTCTTTGTTTCTTCACTCTTCTTGTCAACTGACTAAAGGCTTTTTTTATATAATTGCTATATAATCCATGAAGTTGCTGGTGGTTTTCATGACCTGTTCGACAACGCATTCTTCCTTCGCTAAGGCATCTACGTATTCATTGTTTGGTATCCCGATGTGGGCAGGGATCCATACGAAGTTTACTCTGGATTCGCGTCTTGGAGTTCATATATTGTTTTGAATAATACTAATGTGGTATGGTGCATTGCGTTTCTGGAGGATAAGTGGTGTAGATAGTGTGAAAAGGACGCTCATTGAATCCGTAGATCTAGCGATACTTTAAGTAGAATCGTCTGGCATTTTTTCTTTCTTTACAATTGGCTTTACGTCGCACCGACACAGACAGGTCTTACGGCGACGATGGGCCAGGAAAGGGGTAGGAGTGGGAAGGAAGCGGCCGTTGCCTTAATTAAGGTACAGTCCCAGCATTTGCCTGGTGTGAAAATGGGGAAACTACAGAAAACCATCTTCAGGGATGCCGACAGTGGGGTTCGAAGCGACTATCTCCCGAATACTGGATACTGGCCGCACTTACGCGACTACAACTATCGAGCTCGGTTCTGACATATTTGAGGGCTTCTATAATAGCTTCTGCTGTATAGCTATACAGTACGTTTTGGCAAACGAGAACCTTGAGCTTCATGTTGTTCAGGACAGTGGAAAGCACATCTTAAGCCGCTTATTGGTATTTTTGGCCCATCAGTATAAATCTTAACAGACGAAGGATACCGGGGAGTCAAATCGTCTTGACATAACTGCGCCAATCTGTAATAGTTTTGTAGATGTGTTAGTGATCTATTAACTTCCAGAGAGCCTATGCACTGCTCAAATGGAACATCATAAGTGAATGGATTTCCTTTACCCAACAAAACTGGTTGGCTGCTGGCTGGGCGCTGGCATTTAAGGGTGGCCTACGGTATTCAAATGTAACTCACTCCATGTCGGATTCCGATCTCCTGCGTAAGAAAATTCGTAATTCTAATGCTGAGAAGAAGTGTACTAGTTAGAAACTATTATTATTAATATTATTACCCAGTAGCGGCGACAAAGGGGGGGGGGGGGAGCGAGGAGGGGGCGGTTGCCCCCTCCACTTCGTGGAGAAAAAATTATTCCATTTTAGCCGTCTGAATCTAGAAATATAGGAGTATTTTTTTATAAAAGCACTTTGTACAAGCCCTGTTTTCTTATCAGCTAATGCTTTACTTTATTTTCGTTAATTATTAGCGGAAATACGCACAAAATATCGCTCGTCGCGGCGAACTGATTTGCATAGCGCCACAGCAAGTACTGGGGACTTTGCATATGCTGTGAGAAAGGGTACTAGGGGTATAATTTTTTGCCAAGATCATGGACACTGAGATATGATTCACCGACTTGCCGCGCACATTCGTCCATCTATCAGTCTCTTTACTGTCTATCAGTTTCTTAGTGTATAGGCCTAGTCAAATACTAAATGATTTAAATTGCATAATCACGCCATACTTCTATTTAATTGTAATAGATGTATATATTGTTCCTTTGGTGAATTTTTTATTGTGTAGTCTATTACTGAATCAGAATCTCAAATTATTGCCACACTTAAGTTGGTAAAACATTTACCTCTCTGTGGAAATTAGCTCAGAGAGCATACATAATTCCCATTTTGGAGGGTTTTTTTTCAGTTTACATGCATACACCACGCCGTTCCCCCCCCCCCCCCCCCCACCAACTCCCCGCCCGCTATATCCCACTAACCCTTGTACTTTTTGTTGTCTATACATTTTGCCTCCCCACTTTTAATTCCCAATCGCCGCTACTGTTATTACCATCATCATCATTACTATCATTATTGAGCTTCCGTGGCTCAGGCGGCAGCGCACCGGCCTCTCACCGCTGGGTTCCGTGGTTCAAATCCCGGTCACTTCATGTGAGATTTGTGGTCGACAAAGCGGAGGCGAGACAAGTTTTTCTCCGGGTACTCCGGTTTTCCCTGTCATATTTCATTCCAGCAACACTCTCTAATATCATTTCATTTCATCTGTCATTCATTAATCATTGCCCCAGAGGAGTGCGACAGGCTTCGACAGCCGGCACAATTCCTATCCTTGCCGCTAGATGGAAGCTTCATTCATTCCACTCCTGACCCGGTCGAATGACTGGAAACAGTCTGTGGATTTTCATTGTCATTATTATTATTATTATTATTATTATTATTATTATTATTATTATTATTATTATTATTGCATATAAACTTAGTTCCATTTCTGATACGGGGTCGGGGAGTGAGGAAATGATATGGCATGATTTTACGGCCGGATGCCCTTCCTGTCGCCAGCCTCAATCGAATGAAGATAAATTAATTAAGGTGAATGAAATTGGATGAGGAGGTGGAAGGAATAGGCTGTGGCCTATGAATAGGAACTGCTCTGGCATTTGCCTGCAAGTGAAAATGGAAAACCACAGAAAAACATTCTCAGGACAGCAGACGGTGGGGTTCGAACCCACACGTCTTCCGAATACAGAGTATAACTCCATACCCGTAACGCGTTAACAAGCGCGGCCACTCCGCTTGGTAACCATTAGTTAGCATTGGTCTTTTCTCCTTATCTTCCCAAAACTTCCTCATCCTCTCGCTATGGGTCTATCGTCTTTTTTGTGTCCACGCGTTTTTGAATTTCAGATTTTTTGCCGTCGGTTTTTTGCGAATGAACTTGTGTGAGTTGATTTTCTGTCTACATGTAGCCCTGTAGTTACCTGAGCGTCAGTACTGACTCCTGTGAGATCCTTTCGCGTGTTTACTAGACAGCGTACTTTGGGTGCCGGGTTCCGCTGATAGTGAAGATTTTCTTGGTGTATCGCTTGTCGTCCATTTGTGCTATACGTCCATAGAATTTCATATGCCTTTTCCGTACTTCTCAAGTCGATGAATACAGTTCCTCCAAGCTTTTGCGCATCCAGGTACCATCTTAGAAGTTGGGTCTGAATATTATCCTCTCTATCTAGCGCTCTATTTTCTCGATGTCTTTTTATGTCGATGGTAAATGAAGATGTCTCAATCATATACCTTGGTAGAGTGCTTCTAGGAATTCTACTATGTGGTAGCAACGGAGTTTGGCTTTAGTGGAAACTGATTTCTTGTTGTGATGATGCTTAATGCTTGTTGTTTGGAGGGGCCTAACATCTAAGGTCATCGGCCCAATTTCTTGTTGTAGACATTGCAGGTGCTTGTGTAGGCTTTACGTAATTTTTCTGCGCGTATTTTGTGGGCTGCTCATTCGTTTTCAGTGTTCCCGATAATTTCGCCCAAGTTCTTGAAGAGTGTGATCGCAAGTTATCACAGGTTTGTATTTTAGGAGTCCATGCACTGCGTTTTCTTATACGAATTTTGGTGGCCGGTTTTGATGGGGATAATGAAATGGCGTATGGCTTTTAGTGCCGGGAGTGTCCGAGGACATGTACGGCTCGCCAGGTGCAGGTCTTTTGATTTGACTCCCGTAGGCGACCTGCGCGTCGTGATGAGAATGAAATGATGATGAAGACAACACATACACCCAGCCCCCGTGCCAGCGAAATTAACCAATGATGGTTAAAATTCCCTACCCTGCCGGGAATCGAACCCGGGACCCCCGTGACCAAAGGCCAGCACGCTAACCATTTAGCCATGGAGCCGGATGGGGATGACATGAAGCTTCTCGATGGCATGACTGTCTTCCTCGGGATTCCGGGAAATTATTGGTAAATCTTCAACGAAGGCAAGACATTTCAAATGAATCCGTTTACCTTCATTTTCCAAATTTATTCCTATATTCCTTTCTTTCATTATTATTCCGACGCTTCTCCCACGTCTTGGTGTAGTTGTGGGTACGAAATGTGTCCGACATATGAATTTGGCCCGGTTTTGTGCCCTGTTGCCAGCCATGTATGGAGGGATGCGTTCACTATTGCGCGTTTCTGTGGTCGTTGGTAGTGAGATATGTTGTGTGTAAATGAAGATGCGTATTGAGATAAACACGAACACCTAGTCCCAGAGCCAGAGGAATTAACTCTACGCAATTAAAATCCCCGACTCGGGAATCGAACCTGGGTCTCTCTGGACCGAAGACCAATACGCGGACTATTTTGCTAAGAAGTTGGCCAAATAACAAATACTCCTTAACCTTAAGAATGTTCTGTCCACATTGCATGTTATTGATTTTCTATTTTGCCTCCTCGGGATAATTTTCACCTTTACTGACTTATCTTGAAGCGCTGTACAGAGTTTCAAACATGGATGATTTTAAAAAATCCCACAGAGAGAGTGAAACTTGTAGCACCGAGATGGCTGCTTTACTAGCGGGTATAATGAACGTAAGTTTTACAGGATTTAAATGAATTATTGGTTTTGAAAGAGTTGCTGTTACGCAGGTCTCTCTCCCACCCCAACTTGTCCAGGTTACCTTCATTGCTGGCCTCACCGTCGGCTGTCTTTAGAATGGTTTTCTGTGGTTTCCCAAACTCACTTTCAGGCAAATGCCGGGACAGTTCTTTTATTGGCCAGAGCCGACCCCTTTCTCATCTTTCACGGCATCTCTAAACACCGTGAGAGGGGAAGCCACCATTCCCACCCGGTGCGGTCATCTTCCCGTGGAACACATCCTTACGGAGTGCGTCTGCGTCATAGTCAACTTCCGAGTACCATCTCCCTCATCCTACGAGATGAGCAGTAAGCTGACCTTGTGTCATCTGTTTTATGAGGGATAGTGGCCTGTTTTATGATGTACAAAAATCAACATTTTATTTGTTTTAATTTTAATATTATTGTTAACGGCTTTTTTATTCTATTAGTGCTGTTTTAGTCTGTCTGTGTATTTTAATGTTTTTTTTAATTTTTATTTTTATTCAATATATGATTTCATTTCAAAGGCAATGCCTTATTCCATTTTAATACATCTTAATATGTTTTAAAATCATTTTATAAGAAAATAGACGGGCGAGTTGGCCGTGCGGTTAGGGGCGCGCAGCTGTGAGCTTGCATCCGGGAGATAGTGGGTTGGAACTCCACTGTTGGCAGCCCTGAAGATGGATTTCTGTGGTTTCCACTTTCACACGATATATATAGGTCGTCGCCATAAGACCTATATGTGTCGGTGCGAAGTAAAGCAAATTGTAAAAGGATAATAATAATAATAATAATAATAATAATAATAATAATAATAATAATAATAATAATAATAATAATAAGCTATTGCGAATTAGATACACTGATTATTTTAAATTCATAATCATTTTCATCATCATCTTTTAAATTCTAGTCAGTGAGTAAATTTTAAATTTTAATTATTACATTTCGTTTCATCTCGTACCATTAGGGGTCGATGACCTATATGTTAGGTCTCTTTAAACAATAAGCATCATCATCATCATCATCAAAATCATCATCTAATCATCGCCACATATCTCTTGACCTGAGAGAGGAAATCGCCCTCTAAGTGGCCCGCCCTACCCCTTAAGGGTACGGAATGAAAACTGAAATTGAACAATAAAAGAACTGTTGATACATGTGGCTGCAGATGGTGAATATTATTGTTATTTTAAATTTTAAAAGTCGGTCATCATCCCCAGAGTGTAAATGGATTTAATGGGGAAAAGTCGATGAATACTTCCAAGAGAAAGGGGGGGGGGGGGATATCGGATTACACTCAACTTCATTGTGGCTACGGTCTTTACGTAAACGTCAGAACAATGAGTTCAGAGAAACTCCGCCACTTGATTTGGCTCCTTTCTCGTCAATGAACTACAATAGAAATTGCCGATGACGTGCGGTGGTATCGTGTCTTTAACTAAATAGACTGAAGAGCTGCTCTGGCACGCTATTGCGCTGTAGAGAGAGTTGAAGGAGGGCGTAACCACTTAGGCATTTAGAGCGTCAAAGAGTAGGTACGATTGTTGGGATAATTAAATATCGGCTTCACTTCTTTTTCTCCGCTCATTTTTCCGGCTGGAATGTGAATATTGTATTATATCCAGAAATAGATTTAATTTACACGTAGGTCTAAAATGCCTGTAGTCTAAGTTTACATTCTTGAACCGTACAGACCATTAAGAAATGGAGAAAATAGGCCAAATCTAAGTCGGTATATATCTGAAGGCCTGTTGACGAGTAAAAGCAAAGGGTGTCTTCATCATCTTATTTTTCTTCTTCTACCGCCTTTCCCACAGCTGCTGGGGGATCACGGGTGTGAACTGTGTCACACATACATGGATTCGGCTTTGTTTTACGGCTGGATGCCCTTCCTGACGCCAACCACACGTAGAGGGATGTAATCACTATTATATGTTTCCGTGATGGTTAGTAGTGTGGTGTGTTGTCTGAGCATGAAAAGGAAAGTGTTGGGACACACACAAACACCCAGTTCCCGAGCCAGAAAAATCAATCAGACGCGATTAAAATCCCCGACCCGCCGGGAATCGAAGCCGGGACCCCTTGAGTCGAAGGTCTTATCGCTGACATTCAGCCAAGGGGCTCTATTATCGTAATATTTAACAACTCATCGAAATATTACTTCCAGTGAGCATTAGTAATAGAGTACCAGGCTCCGGATCCAAAGATCACGTGTTCAAAACCGGTAGAGGTAGTCTAATTTTTGAAGGGTAAAAATAATCATAATTATATATATATAATATATACAATAATAATAATAATAATAATAATAATAATAATTAAACATAAGTATCATGTCTAGTGTAGTGGGCCGTGGAGGCATGTCTAAACAAAGACAGTCTAGTTATCAGGGAAAAATATTCCTATTCTTAAGGACACCTCATTAGATTGTGATGGGTAGAGCAATTGAGGGCGCAGCCTCCGGGATACAACTGTGTTTATGTTTATGAATGACGAATAGCCTTGTTATCTCTGAAATAATGTTCATCCTTTTCATTTACTCCGGATGTATTTAAAGGAGACAGCAGGAAGCGGAATACTCAATGTTATTTATATTTTTTAAAAAGACGCTGCTAGTTAATACTTGCTTAGGGTGGGTACATCCTGTCTTTCGATCATGAACTATTCTTAACCAAGGATTTTCCTTAAAACAGAGATCGGTGTTACAGGACCCACGACCCTTTTCTCTGTATGGGCCTACTACCATTGAAGAAAGTAACTTAAGAGCTTGGTATCGACACACATGTTTTACACCGTGCCCCACCCCCTCTCGTTCTATTTTACTATATATATTTCTATCTGCTTGTTAAAGTCACACCGACACAGACAGGTCTTACAACAAGCTAGGCCTGCGAAGGAAGCTACCGTGGCCGTAATTAAGGTACAGCCGCAGCAATTCATGGTGCGCAAATGAGAAGCCATCTTCAGGATTGCCCTTCGGGCCGTCTAACTTTGATGCCATGTGGCGCTATGTCGGCGCCCCCCCCCCCCCCCCCCCCCGCTACGCTTTACACCTGAGGATTGCCATGACAACCGAGAGAGTAAACAGCGTTTTGGATCTTTTAGTGTACTGATTAAGTTTCAACAGCGTAATCACAAGGGTGATATCGAGAGGGAGAGATTGATGAAACTGAAATTCCCACCGATAATCGGCAAGCTACACTGAATGAAAAGAACTCTGTAAGTTTGCACCATTAACCTATGAACCTTTTTTCTGTTACCACTTCCGGCTCCATAGCTAAATGGTTAGCATGCTGGCCTTTGGTCACAGGGGTCCTGGGTTCGATTCCCTGCAGGGTCGGGAATTTTAACCATCATTGGTTAATTTCTCTGGCTCGGGGACTGGGTGTACGTGTCGTCTTCGTCATCATTTCATCCTCATCATGACGCGCAGGTCGCCTAAGGGCGTTAAATCCACAGACCTGCACCTGGTGAGCGGAACATGTCCTCGGACACTCCCGGCACCAAAAGCCATACGCCAATTCATTTCATTTCTGTTACCACATCCTTTATCCTGTCCTTGTGTGTGTAACTGACAATTAACGGGCTATGAACCATATCGTTTTTAAATATATACAGGAAGATCGGAAACAACGTGAACTGGGTATATCAGCATTAGAGGGTTGGTCATGCTGATAAATACATGCATACATCATACATCTTCTTTGTGGATTGTTATGCCTTTCAGCGTTCAGTCTGCAAGCTTCCGTGAATTTACTAATCGCCACCACAATCCTCTATTTGTAACTAGTTCTGTTGCCTCGTTTATTTCTATCTTTAAATAGTGGAAACTGAGTCTAACCATCGTCGTCTTGGTCTCCCTCTACCCCCTCTTACCCTCCATAACAGAGTCTATTATTTTCCTAGGTACCCATCCACCTCCATTCGCCTCACATGACCCCACCACCGAAGCCGGTACAGCTTCATCCATCGAGTTTATTCTTCCTTAACCTTTATTTCCTCATTCCGAGTACCCTCCTGCTATTGTTCCCACTTGTTTTTACCAGCAATTTTTCCCGCTACTTTTATGTCTGTTACTTCTAACTTATGAATAAGATATCCTGTGTCAACCCAGATTTCACTCCCCTAAAGCAAAGTTCGTCTGAAAACAGACCGATGTAAAGATATTTTAGTCCGGGAGCTGACTTCCTTCTAACAAAATACTGTTTATCGCAACTGCGAGCTCACTGTGCCTTGAATCAATCAAATATAAACGGGATTTTATTTTTTATTTAAATTAATTTATTGAAAAACACTGTCCGGCTCCATGGCTAAATGGTTAGCGTGCTGGCCTTTGGTCACAGGGGTCCCGGGTTCGATTCCCGGCAGGGTCGGGTATTTTAACCTTAATTGGTTAATTTCGCTGGCACGGGGGCTGGATGTATGTGTCGTCTTCATTATCATTTCATTCTCATCACGATGCGCAGATCGCCTACGGGAGTCAAATAGAAAGACCTGCATCTGGCGAGCCGAACTTGTCCTCGGACACTCCCGGCACTAAAAGCCATACGCTATTTTATTTCATTAAAAAACACAAGGCAATTAAATTTATTTTCCACACATTTTTCTGCTTTAGAAATGCATTTGTCCCAGCGTATGGGTAGCTTTTTGATGCCCTCAACGTAAAAAGAACAGGGTTGTGTCACCAGCCAGTTGCGCACAAAGTCTTTCACACTCTCGCCGTCATCAAATCGTTGCCCTCTTAGAATTTTTTTTAAGCGGTCTGAACAAATGGAAATCGCAGGGCGATAATTCCGGGCTGTAAGGATGATGATCAAGTGTAGTCCAGTGCATTTCCTGTAGCCTGGATGCAGTAAGAGCTGCAGTATGGGGCCGCGCATTGTCGTGGAGGAGGATGACCTGTCGAATCGGTTGGTCTCGTCTTTTGTGGCGATATATACAACCCCCGCCTTGTTCAACAGCTCGCAGTAGTAAGCAGCATTGATTGTGCGTCACTCATTAAAAAATCAATCAGCAATAATGTCTTTAAGCGCACGAATGTTTTCGTCTGTAATGCTGGTCCGAGGACGGTGATCGTGTTCCTGATTTTCCACACGTTCTCGTCCTTCCTTGAACTTTTTATGCCAGACAAACACACGCGTCCTTGACAATCTTTGATCACCGAACTGTGCAGTCAATCTCTGACTCATATCCGCCGCTGTAACTCCTTCACGAGCAAGAAATTTTATTATGCGGTGCGCATTAGAGGGGTGCACCTGTTGCTCCGACATCGTGAGTGTTACTGACGAAACGGCGGGAAATATTTAACAGCACGCTCTCCCCACTCCTAATGGTCCCTCCTAAGTATAGCAGAAGCGCGGGGCCAGTCCTACCAACTGTTGATGTTCAGGAACAAAAATCCCGTTTATATTTGATCGACCTTATTCTACGATCCTGGGAGAACTCAGATCCTAATACTTGAAATTATCTACCTGTTCCAGCTTTGTATTCCCAATCTGACATTCAATTGTATTGGCTTTCTTACCTACTGAAATCAGTTTAGTCATAAATAATTTGAATGAAATAATTCTATATATTGCACCGTCGTCATTTTATCAGCTCCTGAAGTTAGTGGCCTTGCTTGAGAGCTCCTGTCGAAGAATAAAAATTCGCCAGGGGAGGGTTTGAATACAGAGCTGACAGGATCACGCCAAAGCAAGTATTCTACGGTGACACTGACTGAATGCTACGGTGTGTTTGATGCTGATTTCCCGGCATAGCTCTCGAGCTGTTCATAAGGCAGTGCAGATTTAGCAACGGTGCCACGTATAGTCCTTTTGAATACGCCCACGAAGCGATCTGATTGGCTAACTTCAGCAGCTGATAAAATGACGACGGTGCAAGATATCGAATTATTTCTTTCAAATTATTCATCATCTTGACCAACCCTCTAACGCCCATATACCCGGTTTACATTGTTTCCGACCACCCTGTATATTAATTATTGAATTACTGGGAACTCCTTTCTTCACTTAATGTCACGTTTTCCCTTTCTTTAATACACCTGTGTGACCCGATCTTATCATTTTGTCTGTGAAGTGGATGTTTAGTATAGATCCTAGCCAACGGCGATAGCCGTGTTGAAACACCGGATCCCGTGAGATCTCCGAAGTTAAGCAACATTGGGCGTGGCCAAGATTTGGATGGATTGCCACGCGCTGTTGGGGGGGGGGGGGTAAGGGAATGGAGGAGTGGAAAGGAACTGGCCACCCTACCGTACGTAAACTCCAGCTCAGGCACACCTCTGCGGAGGTTCGGACCTGCCTTCGGGCAGAATACACCCTTACCTTTAGTATAGATCCTAAGAGCCTCGATCCAGAGAATTCCATCTGTTTTGAACCAGCGATCGCGGTCGTAATATCTCTACTATTAGATAGCTAGTGGTACAGTGGTCATTGCATTATTATTAAGGGTGTATTCTGCCGGAAAGCAGGTCTGAACCTCCGCAGAGGTGTGCCTGAGCCGGAGTTTACGTACGGTAGGGTGGCCAGTTCCTTTCCGCTCCTCCATTCCCTTAGCCCCCACCAACAGCGCGTGGCAACACATCCAAATCTTGACAACGCCCATTGTTGCTTAACTTCGAAGATCTCACGGGATCCGGTGTTTCAACACGGCTACGGCCGTTGGCTTGCATTATTATTAAGAATATTAATTCTGATCAAAGGGCTGGAGAAAGGTTCACTTAATCTCATACGCTGGCTGATAAGAGAGATAGTGAACCCGGTCTAGAAAGCTTAGAAATGCAGCTGAATATGTTGTTACGCTGAATACGTGAATTTAACAGCAGGACAAGGTTCTGTGTGCGCCATAGGGTTTATTAATCCGATTATGAAATTCTCAACATAATATTCATAACATTTCTGTTTCTCAAAGGAGACAATAAAATGCTCATTTGTCAGAGTAGTTCCACGGCTGGAGTTTCATCCATTCTCATTTCCTCGAGGACTGTTTAAAACATGCTCCCTATTTGCTTTTAAGCACGTAAATGAAGGAATGATGATAAGTAATACCAGTCTGAATGAAAGCTGTCTTCATGTGTTTACTATCAACGGCACCAGTCTATTAATCTTTGCCCCGCAAGTTATTAATAGCTTCGTCGTTTCAGTATTTCATTTTCACGAGCCGTGTCTGCATTAATCATAGCCATGCACCTTGCAGCGGAACAAGTGTAATATTGACGTCTAAAAGCGTGAGGGTACTAATTCGTGTCGGCGTCGCCGGAAGCAGGCGTCAGCGTCGTTGTTAGGGTGGGTTACGAGCTGCCGACAGTCCCCACTTCCAGTCTGGAGAAGAGCCAAGTTGTAAAATGGCAGGCTCTAGCTCTAGACTACAGGAAACACCTTGCAAGTTGCTACCGTACCACATGAGAGGGACTTGTTTACGAGAGCAGTTTCACCTTGCCATCCTGCAGCTGCTGGGGGAGGGCCAACTTTGAGGTAGTTCAGGGTTACCAAAAAAATAGATCAAACAGTTGTCTTCATTCTTTCGTGTATAGCACAAACTCTGTACCGGTACCTACTCTTCCGAACTTGATCTAAAATTGCTTCCACTTAAGCTTACTTGTGCCAAAGTTATAATAATAATAATAATAATAATAATAATAATAATAATAATAATAATAATAATAATAATAATAATAGCTGGAAACAGACTGTGGATTACTATTATTGTTAGTATTACGGAGAGATTTGGCCGTGTTGTTAGGAGCGTGCTCTGAGAGCTTGTCCGACTCGTTGGCTGAATGGTCAGCGTACTGGCCTTCGGTTCAGAGGGTCCCGGGTTCGATTCCTGGCCGGGT
Source organism: Anabrus simplex (assembly GCF_040414725.1). NCBI lineage: Eukaryota > Metazoa > Arthropoda > Insecta > Orthoptera > Tettigoniidae > Anabrus > Anabrus simplex. The sequence goes on from NC_090268.1 coordinate 146,455,227, forward strand.
CGGGGATTTTAACCTTCATTGGTTAATTCCAATGGCCCGGGGGCTGGGTGTTTGTGCTGTCCCCAACATCCCTGCAACTCACACACCACACATAACACATAACATATCCTCCACCACAGCAACACGCAGTTACCTACACATGGCAGATGCCGCCCACCCTCATCGGAGGGTCTGCCTTACAACGGCTGCACTCGGCTAGAAATAGCCACACGAAATTAATTAATTAGCTGAGAGCTTGCACTTAGGAGATAGCGAGTTCGAACCCCACTGTTTGCAGCCCTGAAATTGATTTTCCGAGGTTTCCCATTTTCACACCAGGAAAATCGCTGGGGCTGTGCCTTAATTAAGGCCACGGCCGCTTCCTTGGCACTCCTACCCCATTGTCGCCAGAAGTCGGTGCGACGTAAAGCCAATTGCAAAAATTATTATTATTATTATTATTATTATTATTATTATTATTATTATTATTATTATTATTATTATTATTATTATCACACAGTCGACTAATCTGCTATATAATAAATAATTATTATACATTTATTCTCTCTCATACTGTCAAATGGAAAGCTCTCCCTGACGATAGGTATAACAGCAAAGATCTTAGAGGATTAATCGTTTATAGACTATTATGAATAATATGACTATTACCAATTACAGTATTTTTCTTTTTCTTGCAGGTATGTGGGTGAAAAACACACTTCAAAATAAGAGACGAGGATGTTCGTTGGTAAGTAACCTACTGTAATTTTGTACTACAGTAGTTGTGTTTTGAGGAACATTGACAAGGAACATTCGGCAACTTGACCGCTACGACTTGAAAAATGAGATCTTAAGGTTCAGGAAGTAACTCAACCATAAAGTTGATGCTTTGACATGTAACGCCAATAAGAAGCGTCACTATTGATTATTGACGACCTGGTCTTGATGGTGAAATAAGAGAGCGGGTTGAAGAGGTTCTTGAGAGATGGAGCCTAGCACTTGAGGACGACGAACTGAGAGTGAGTAGGTCAAAGACTGATTACATGTACAATATTTTTTTCCAATTCACAATACATTGGCACACAACGTAGAGTTTTCCTGGATGATGGGCCCTTAAAGGGGCCCATAGACGTGCAATATTATTGAGCAATACCTGGGTTTGTGCAATATAATTGATAGTGTGTATTTAATATTGAAGGGTTGTGCAATATGTTACCGTGTTTTTGTGGTAGTTATGCATGAAAGAAGGTGCTGGGTGGTGAATAGGTCTCAAGCTACTAAAGTGAAATTAATTTTAAAATTTAACAAGGTTATATTTTCTTTTCAAAATTAGGTAACAACAAATAGAACAGGTACTTAGTAGCCGAAACACGATTGAAAAATACATTTACATAGGTACCCCATTTGGGGCTTCAAAAGTCAGAAACATAATTCTTGAGCAATGAGCCCAACCTTACAATGAACACCATACAACAAAGGGGCCGAAAACCCCCAAACATGCCAGAAACATTTGCTTCCAATTACACCCAAAAGCCTACTTGAGGCAGAAACACAATTTTCAAGAAAGGGCAACTTCCCCCTAAAATACAAGCCTATCATAGGCCACTCCGAACTCCACCTTTAAGCTGTCCTCCAAGGACGTATACAGAGGGGTAAAATACCCAACCTACTGAGGTCTGTTAAATGACAAGAAGGTTAATGCATGACCTCTAAAATACAATTTGAGAGGAGGCGAACTTGCACTCCCAATACACTTTGCTTAAGACCTACTTGGCCCTAGGCCGTTAATACAAGGGCTAATCCCATACTAAAGAGGTGACTTAAGAAGAGAACAATTTGTTTAACGTTAACGAAGAATAGGTTGAGAAAACTAAGTTCACCTCACAACAATATGAGTGGGAGCTCGAGAGGGTTAGCACTCTCTATCCCAGTATGAAGCTTTAAAAGAGAATATATGAAAAGAGTAGTTACATTTTAGGAAAAGGTTACATGGTTGAACGCTTAGAACCCGCCCCGAAAGTTAAACTGCTGAGCTAGCAAAGAAAGAAGTTATAAATCGGCCATTACCTTGTTGTTGACCGCTGCCGAAGAAAGAGGCGCTTCCCGCCCCCGGCTATGTACTTAATACACTGAAAGATGGAACAGAAGTGGCGCAGAGACCCAAAAATCAGCAGTTTATATCCTCTCGCGGAAGGTTCTAGGCGTTAGGGGAATGAAAACACCCGCCCACAATAATTTTATTGGCTAGGGTACAGAAACATATCCAAGTTGGGGGAAAATACATCGGATTGGTCGGAAATTACTAAAAGAAATTCGGGATTGGATAAACCTAAAACAAGGGGAAAAAGAGGGGTATACAGCCAACTTAAACAATAACAGAAGGAAATTTAACAAGAAACAAACATTTGAAATAAAAATTTCTCCAACAAAATAGTTCTTTGACTCCGCACTAGGGTGCACTATTGTTGATCTTCAGTAGTGTCCTCTAGGAGAGAAAGTTTACACTTCTTACTTCAAGCGAAACAAAAACACATCAAAAATGACACAGTTCAAAAACTCAAAATTTTCCACGTGGTGACATCTTCTGAGAAGGTAAAGAATTAATAGCGTAGATAAAGTTCAGACTTCCTCCAGCAGAGGAGTTTCAACTGGCGCACATTTTAAATTAGCGGAGTGGAGGTGTACCGCCCGGTACAGACCTCCCCCCCCAAAAGTTCCTCCCGGGGTGACACATGAAATTGTTTGAAAACAAAGTCCAAGTTTTGATGTAGATATGGAGATTAATTGCCAAAAAAATTTATAAGGTTTTCTTAATTTGGTTTGCTTTAGTTTCAAAATTTTGTTGTTGCAGATGAAGAATAATTTTTAAGTTTGTAGAAGTAGAATTCTGAAGATAACTTTTTAATACTTAAAAGTGATGAAAAATTTTGTAATGTCCACCAAATATTGCTGTTGAATTCCCAAGTGTAGTCATTGCTTATAGTAACTGTCCATGTAGTTGAGGTTGATGAAGTTGGATGGCCAGACCGGCCGTTGCGGCTTGCGTCCAAAGGAGGCCGCTCGGACCCCTCAAGTACCCTAAGATACCGCTCGCCCGCACTATGAGGGGAGCAGAGGTGTTGAAGCACGCCGCGCCCGCGGTGAACATATACAGGCTGCGGGCAAGTAGCAGGTCGTGCGCCGCATATCAGCCTTGGCCGGGAGGAGAGCTCCGGCTCGCCGTGCACACGTCGTCCTCGCTGGGGCCGAGGGGGCCCGTCCTCTGCTCCAGTTGCTGCACGGCGCCGCGCGGCTGCGGGGGCACTGAAACATTAAAGCTTGGCGGCAGAATTGTGTTGAACCATCATCTTTTTTTTAAGGGCACAGCTTGGTGAGGAGGTTGAGGGGTCAGCGGCGTGCAGATATCCATGGCATTTACTCAAATCAAGCCACAGTGTGTATTGAAGCAGGAGACGGGAGCGTGGTAATGGCCGAGGCAAGGACAGAATGGCAGTTTAACGGATCGGGGAAGGTTTTACAAGAGGCTTACATATAAGACAAAATATTATAGAAGGGGCAGAAAGCCTTAAAAGTTGAACTCAAAAAAAAATATAACCTTCATATTCCTTTCAAATTATATGAAGCAAGTTGACACAAAATTTACACTGGTTTCACCTGTGACAGGTGAACCCTAAATATCCTCTCGGTGGCTGGATTGCTTACTAACAACGTAACTGGCGTAAGAAAATCGAGAATGATGCATGGCCCATGAAATCTGGGGGCAAGCTTGCCCGCGGGAACAAAATTCTTGACCATTACCTGGTCACCTACATTCAAGGTGGTGGGTCTCCGTCCACGATCATACCTTTCCCTGACCTTTTCGTGAGACACTTTAAGATTGGCTTTAGCCTTCTTCCAAAGATCTTTAATATTATCCGGATCTATTGTCTCGGGTAGAATGTCACTCAGAGACCAGAGGTTAGAGAGCGGCGAGTTGGGAACAAACTTGAACATCAAAGAAGCTGGAGTGAATTTATGTGATTCATGAACCGCTGAATTCAAAGCAAAAACTAACCAATGCAGGGACGTGTCCCACCTGGAATGATCATCATGATGATAGGCAATCAGTGCGGACCTGAGATTACGATTAACCCGTTCAGCCGGAGATGGTTGAGGGTAATAAGCAGAAGTAGTTACATGAGAGATGGATAAGTCAAAACAGAATTTACGAAATAAATTAGATGTAAAAGCCTTAGCATTATCAGATACAATATATTGGCACGGACCAAAAGAAGCAAAAATAGAATTTAGGCAAGTAATGGTGGACTGAGCGGTAGCCAGCTTAGTCGGAAATAACCAGGAAAATCTGGTAAAACCATCTACACATACAAAGATGAATTTGTTGGCATTTCCCTTCGACTGGGGGAAGGGTCCTACATAATTAATATACAGGCGTTCCATGGGGCGCGATGCTTGATGCGAAGACAAGAGGCCTACCTTGGTGGACATGGTTGGTATACTAATCAAACAGGATTTACAAGCCTTTACTAGTTCACGGATTTCACCGTCCATACCTTTCCAGATGAACATTTCCCGAATCTTTTCACGAGTTTTAAAGATACCAAGATGCCCTCCTAATGGGGTCTCATGATAATACTTGAAGATCATAGGTACAAGAACCGCTGGAACAACAACCTTCATCATCTTATCATGCCTCGAAGGGCAACATAGAACACCATTCCTCAGAACATAAGGGACGACATGTTCCCCAGAAGAAAGGGTTTCCATTATCGGAGCCAGCGTCGGATCTTCACGTTGGTATTTCTCAATATCCCTAAAAAGCATGGGAGCATCTGTTAAGATGGCATTAACACCAGATAGTATGGACTCGGGAGGTGATGAACTGTCGACCGGTTCCTGGGTCTCGACGTCGTTAGAAAACATACGGCTGAGTCCATCAGCAACAACATTTTCGGTACCTCTGATATGCCTGACATCAAATTGGAAGGCAGAAATACGGATGGCCCAACGGGCTATACGACCAGTACGACGCGGCCTACCTAAGACCCAGCTTAGGGCTTGATTATCTGTCTCCAGGTCGAATTTGACATGTTCCAGATAGAGACGGAACTTCTCTAAGGCGAATAAGACTGCCAAACCTTCGAGCTCATAGATGGAATACTTGGCTTCTTGAGCCGACAATGTCCTAGACGCATAGGCGATGGGGCGCCTCCCTAGTTCAGTCTCTTGAAGAAGGACAGCAGCTACCGCTGACGACGACGCGTCGGTTTGGACGAAGAATTTCTTCGAGAAATCAGGCATAGCAAGTACAGGGGCATTACAAAGTGCTAATTTAAGGTCTTCAAAAGCGGCTTGTTGAGAAGGTCCCCACTCGAATTTGATGCCTTTCCTACGAAGAAGGTTTAAGGGCGCCGCTCTATTAGCGAAGTTAGGAATAAACATCCTGAAGAAATTCACCATACCAATGAACCGGGCGATACCTTTAATGTCCTTGGGAGGTTTGAAATCACGGATGGCCTGGGTTCTAGAATGATCGACTGCTACACCATCAGGTGACACAATATGCCCTAGGAAGGACATAGAGGGCTTAGCGAAGGCAACCTTGGACAACTTAACAGTTAACCCAGCCTTACGAAGGCGATCGAGAACTTCTCGCAGATGATCTAGATGTTCTTCAAAAGTCTCTGAAAATACGACGACATCATCCAAGTAGTGATATAAGTACTCAAATTTGATGTCGGAGAAGACCCTATCTAGTGGCCTAATGAGTACAGCTGCTCCGGTGGGGAGCCCGAAAGGCACGCGGTTGTATTCATATAAATTCCAGTCCGTGGCAAACGCTGTAAGGTGTTTAGACTCTTCGGCAAGGGGAATTTGATTGTAGGCCTGATTTAAGTCCAAGATAGTAAAGAACTTGGCCTTACGAAACCATGAAAAACAAGAATGAAGGTCAGGAAGGGGCACAGATTGCAACACCACCTTCCGATTGAGAGCCCTATAATCAATGACAGGCCTGAAGCCTCCTTGGGGTTTCGGAACTAGAAAAATAGGCGAAGAATACGCCGACTTAGAGGGCCTAATAATACCATCTTTCAACATCTGATCGATAATTTCTTTCAGAGCCTTCATTTTAGGTGGAGATAGCCTATACGGTGGAAAACGAACAGGAATCGAATCCGTGACCTCAATTTTGTATTCGATCAGGTCAGTAACACCAAGAGTATCAGAGAACACCTCGGGAAACGACTGACACAATTTGCGAATACTATCAGCCTGCTCCTCAGGTAGATGTCTAAGGTCTAACAACATCTCATCCTGGGTAGGCGAAATAGAAGAACATGATGCAGATTTACACTTTAATAGAGGAATGCTACAATTAGAGGCAAATTTGAAAGTGCAAGACCTACTCTGAAGATCGAGCACAAGACCAGTGTGAGAAATAAAGTCCGCTCCCAATATAATGGGGCAAGACAAGAGCTTGGCCACAAACAATTTAACTCTCCAAGTGAATTTAAAAATACGAATTTTGACCAATAAGGAACCTAGAATTTCTAATGGGGATGAATTAGCCGAAACATATTGCACAGGAGATGAGACATAGTCAGGTAGTTTACAAACAGATTTCAATTTAGAATACCATTCAGCCGAAATAATCGAACAAACACTGCCTGAGTCTAAGAGAGCTGTAATAGGCTCGTTATTTAACTCAATCTTAAGAAAAGGAACCGGTGCGGGGGAATCCGCCGCAATCCTAAGACACTCTTTGGGACCTTCAAAAGATAAATTTGAAAATTGCTCGTTCTCTAAATTTACAACCTGTTTACCAGGGGCTGAGTCTCGGGAAGATGGATTAGTTGACTCAGCCGAAGCCACTAGTCACTTTTTATTATTGGCATAGGTAGAATTTGCACCAGAAGTTGAGCAGGAGGGGGTGCTATTCGAGTTTGGGCAATTCTTGGCGATATGTAAGAAAGCCCCACATTTAAAACAGCCTTGTGCTGAACCAGCTCCATTATTTGCCCTACTAGTTTTGACCAATGGACATTTATTGCGAAGATGGTCAGGCGACCCGCAAGCATAACATTTACGGGGTGTGACTGGTCGGCGAGGTGGAGGCCGAGTGTTACTAAAGGAAGGCGGGGGTTCTTTCGCTACACGCAAAGAATCGGCGTATCTAACTCCTTCCGCTGAGACGGCCAACGCTTCAAGTTCAGAGAAAGTTTGCGGGCACGCCGCGAAACACAAGTATGACCTATAAGATGGTGAAATGCCTTCCACAATAGCCTGTACAATCTGATCTTCAGGAAAATGAAGGGCAAACACCCTAGTATAAAACTTAATATCTTGGATGAAGTTTGCCAAGTTTTCATCCAAGCGCTGTACACGGTAATAGTACTTCTGAATAAGGGAGGACCTGGCCCTAGCCGGGATGAAGTTAGCTAGCAAATGAGCATGGAAATCCTCAATAGATGATTGCTCGGCAATGGCTCTTACGATTTTATCAGAGAGAATACCAATAGCATACGGATAGATAATTTGCAAAATTTGACATGGAGAAAGAGAAAACACAAGGGCATGATCCTGAAATTCGACTAGAAATCTTAAAAATGAAATTATATCACTGGTGGTATTAACGGAAAACCTAGAGATGCCTCTGAGCAACATTACCAATGGATGAGGCAAGCTGCTAAACCCGGGTGACATAGTAGGTAAAGGTTTCAATGGCAAGGAAGTTAATTCAGAACGGATGTTACTCAATGATGCACGACGTTCAGATTCGTTGTCCAATGGGGCAGGGATAGTTTGAGCAGCAACGGTTATCCTATTAACTTCTCCCTTGGGAGGCGCTTCCTCACTACCTGCATTCACTGTGGTGGGTAGATCGCTTTTGGGAGGAACCTCCCCTGTTAACAATTGAGTGACCTTGCTAGATAATTCAGACATATTTTCAAGCAGCGTACTAGCTTCCTTCTTCTGAACGTCATTCAACTTTAGAGACAACAGATCGTTAACCCTATTCGAAAAATGATATAGCCTAGCTTGCACACGCTTAATTTGATTAGGAGAAGGATCGTTTTCATCAAAAAAACTAACTACAGAAGCTAGCCCAGTAATATTCTCCGTGATCGTGGAAAGAGAGTCGTCATTCTCTCCCAAATTGGGGATGGAAATGGGCAAATCTAGGGACTCTCTAAGCTTGTTAGTGTCTACTGCAACCGTGCCTCCAGATTGCACATTTCTAATAGTCAATTCATAGATCAACTCCTCCTTGCGCAAATAGTTAAGATGGAGAACATCGCGAGGGCCGGGCATGGTGACAGAACAATTTTGAAAAACTCAAAAAATTCCAGCAACTGGGAAAATAGTTAGAGTTCGGAACAAACAATGTTTAGCCGTCAAAAGGGGCTAAATTGAGACCCATTCAACCACGCTCTGCTACCACTTGTTACCGTGTTTTTGTGGTAGTTATGCATGAAAGAAGGTGCTGGGTGGTGAATAGGTCTCAAGCTACTAAAGTGAAATTAATTTTAAAATTTAACAAGGTTATATTTTCTTTTCAAAATTAGGTAACAACAAATAGAACAGGTACTTAGTAGCCGAAACACGATTGAAAAATACATTTACATAGGTACTCCATTTGGGGCTTCAAAAGTCAGAAACATAATTCTTGAGCAATGAGCCCAACCTTACAATGAACACCATACAACAAAGGGGCCGAAAACCCCCAAACATGCCAGAAACATTTGCTTCCAATTACACCCAAAAGCCTACTTGAGGCAGAAACACAATTTTCAAGAAAGGGCAACTTCCCCCTAAAATACAAGCCTATCATAGGCCACTCCGAACTCCACCTTTAAGCTGTCCTCCAAGGACGTATACAGAGGGGTAAAATACCCAACCTACTGAGGTCTGTTAAATGACAAGAAGGTTAATGCATGACCTCTAAAATACAATTTGAGAGGAGGCGAACTTGCACTCCCAATACACTTTGCTTAAGACCTACTTGGCCCTAGGCCGTTAATACAAGGGCTAATCCCATACTAAAGAGGTGACTTAAGAAGAGAACAATTTGTTTAACGTTAACGAAGAATAGGTTGAGAAAACTAAGTTCACCTCACAACAATATGAGTGGGAGCTCGAGAGGGTTAGCACTCTCTATCCCAGTATGAAGCTTTAAAAGAGAATATATGAAAAGAGTAGTTACATTTTAGGAAAAGGTTACATGGTTGAACGCTTAGAACCCGTCCCGAAAGTTAAACTGCTGAGCTAGCAAAGAAAGAAGTTATAAATCGGCCATTACCTTGTTGTTGACCGCTGCCGAAGAAAGAGGCGCTTCCCGCCCCCGGCTATGTACTTAATACACTGAAAGATGGAACAGAAGTGGCGCAGAGACCCAAAAATCAGCAGTTTATATCCTCTCGCGGAAGGTTCTAGGCGTTAGGGGAATGAAAACACCCGCCCACAATAATTTTATTGGCTAGGGTACAGAAACATATCCAAGTTGGGGGAAAATACATCGGATTGGTCGGAAATTACTAAAAGAAATTCGGGATTGGATAAACCTAAAACAAGGGGAAAAAGAGGGGTATACAGCCAACTTAAACAATAACAGAAGGAAATTTAACAAGAAACAAACATTTGAAATAAAAATTTCTCCAACAAAATAGTTCTTTGACTCCGCACTAGGGTGCACTATTGTTGATCTTCAGTAGTGTCCTCTAGGAGAGAAAGTTTACACTTCTTACTTCAAGCGAAACAAAAACACATCAAAAATGACACAGTTCAAAAACTCAAAATTTTCCACGTGGTGACATCTTCTGAGAAGGTAAAGAATTAATAGCGTAGATAAAGTTCAGACTTCCTCCAGCAGAGGAGTTTCAACTGGCGCACATTTTAAATTAGCGGAGTGGAGGTGTACCGCCCGGTACACAATATATTGTACGAAATCAAAATACTTTGAAATATATTGCGCAAATCGCAAAATACTGTGCCGTGTGTTGGCAATATTGTGCAATATCCCGTCCTCCCGCCAGTTGGTATTGCACCCGACAGCGGCATGATCCAAGGGCCTTTGGTCAATACTGATCCTTGAAATTATGGACGCAATGCTATTTAAAGAAAGGGAGACCGAAATTAATTAATATCCGCATCATTAAGACAGATAAATTGAGTCTTTTAAAGTTATCGACAGGATTTCTTTGTTTGCGACCTATTGCGCAATATATTTCTCCATGCAGCGGGGGTCAGCAGCGGAAGGCAAGCCCATCTAGACCCAGGAGGGGCTACGATTGGGGGATTCACCGTGATGTAACCCGAGAGAAGACACCCCTTCCTCGTGACTAAGGGAATGAGGGGAAACTAATTTTTTTCGAAGCGAAATATGGACGCCATCTTTAATTCAGACCAGCCAACCTAATTATCTGCGATGTAAAAATTAATCTAATTTGAATTCTGGAGCCGTTTCCCGATTTAAAGCAGATAAATAATACTGGGTCATTTATTTAGAGTCTCTAATGTCCTCTTGTTAACTTTTGGAGGGAGAATGAATACCATGTCATTTCTGCTTGGAAAATTACCGAGGGCCATCTGGTTATCGTCCCCACACATCCTCGAGTCGGGACTTCACCCTAGCAGAGAGGGGGAGGCAGGACAAACATTAATTAATTAAAGGAGATCCAACGAAGAATAATTGAATGGATATCTCTCAATCACATCAGGTGAATATTGGTCACTTGATCGTCGTACTATTAATTCTCAATGTGCCGTGGATAGGCCATATACAGATTTGGGGAGAGGGAAAGTGCCTCCTTGTAAAAACCACTGCAGTAAGGGAAGCGCTTCATTCGGGACTCTCAGCTTGCCAACGGCAGGGCTATGTTTGCTAAGCTCTCATTAATTCTTTGTTCAAGAGAATTTAACTTCAATTTCAAGTGAAATAATAGAATTCGCAAAAATAGTGTTTAGTTTTGGTCTCCGTGATACCAGTGTTAACTTTTATAAAACCGTACACCACGGGGCCGGACGAGTAGGTAACCTAATGCTGTACTTCAATACATCCGCCACTGTGCCCATTTCGATCACAACGAAGTCTTGTAGCGGGCTGTCTGCATGTAGTCCATGCAGCAATGCGTTAAATGAGAAGGTGAGTCATTGCACCTTCGGCACTACCCCTTCACTCACTCCCCTTCTTTTTAGTACTGGAGTGGGGCAGTGTTGATTGTTTATGTCGGGACACCATTAATGTGCACGTCTGTACCTCCATGCGAGAAACACCGTCAGTCTACGTTACGTGTGATAAGTACCACTATAGGAGGAACACCATGGTTCTGCTTTACCAGTGATTAGTATCATTATGAGGGGCTGATCACTTGGATTTTGGACCCCTTTGTATAATGAGTATCAACCCAGTAATGACAGCATTCCGAATTGGATCCACTGATTGTTTTGTTTCACGATCACTTTTACATCATCATTCGTTTTAGATTCTTGTCAGTGGATACATTTTGAAGTTTTAATTTTCGTTTCGTTCACCTCGTACCATTAGGGGCCGATGACCTAGCATTTAGGCCCCTTTAAACAACATCATCGTTGTCACCTATACAGTATAATTTGCTTAGGATTAAGAAAATAAAATCGAGCTCTTCATTCCACGCTCTTTCATTATTTTCATGTAGTAAAATCACGGGATGTACATACAGTAGCTATAAAAAGGAAGAAGCGTATAGTACTGTGTAAATTCCTCGCAGATAGAGATAGGTTACTACCTCAAAGCACAAACCTGCACGGATCCATGAGCTTCGAGAGGAAAGTAGGGGAAGGAGGTATTGGAGTAGGTAACTACTGCTGTGCTGCTCGCTTGAGATGATAACCCGCGATACAATTACAATTACCAAGATCCGAAGTGAACACTTTTGTAGCAACTATCGAAGTGAACGCTCCTCCAGTCTCACTCACACTGCAGCACATCGACTCGCTCGCATACGAAACTCATTTTGTGCACAGCTAAATACAAAAATATATTTTTGGCTTTACGTCTCACTAACTACAGTACTTTTCCGGTTTTCGGAGACGCCGAAATGCCGCAATGTAGTTCCGTAGGAGTTCTTTTACGTGCCAGCAAACCTACTGAGCCGGGCTGAGTGGCTCAGACGGTTAAGGCGCTGGCCTTCTAACCCCAACTTGGCAGGTTCGATCCTGGCTCAGTCCGGTGGTATTTGAAGGTGCTCAAATACGACAGCCTCGTGTTGGTAGATTTACTGGCACGTAAAAGAACTCATGCGGGACAAAATTCCGGCACCTCGGCGTCTCCGAAGACCGTAAAAGTAGTTAGTGGGACGTAAAGCAAATAACATTATTATTATTCAAACCTACTGACGTGAGGCTGACGTATTTGAGCACCTTCAAATCCCACCGGACTGCGCCAGGATCGAACCTGCCAAGTTGGGGTCAGAAGGCCAGCGCCTCAACCGTCTGAGCCACTCAGCCCGACGTGCACAGGTAAGGTTTAGTACCATTTACACTTTTCTCAGAAACACTTGAACCCATGGATGTAATGTTTGTTGTGGGTATCTACAGGGTTTGTATCTACATGGGAGGTTAATTAATTTTGATAATACCACGAACCTGCTACGCAGGCGTAGCAGGGTGAGGGGTGATACTCCCACGTGGCGCGTCCCAGGTGGCGGATAGAGGGGTCCTAACCGGCTTGCCGGCGGACTTGAGGGAAATAAAATACCTCTCGCGGACCAAACACACACCCCCTGTGGGTGGGGGACGCAGACGAAGAATACAACCACGGTATCCCCTGTCTGTCGTAAGAGGCGACTAAAAGGGGCGACCAAGCGATGATCCAATTAGAACTATGAAACTACTTGTAATTAGTACCATTACGCAGAGAACACCATGAGTTGCATTTACTAGCGCATAGTACCACTATGTTAGGTATGAAATAGGTTTGTGATTAGTAGCGACAGTATGTGAATCAGGATGTGGGCCGTACAGTATCTGTGATTCGTACGCCTATATGAGCGACACCATCGTTCTGCCTTACCTATGCTCAGTTCCCACAATGTGAGGAATTCCACGGGATAGTACGGTTCCCTGTGGTTAGTCCAGTTATGTGAAGAACGCCATAGGTTTGCGTTGCCTGCAAATAGCGCCGCAATGTGCGAAACACCACAGGTCTGTGTTACATGTGCGCATTACACTACCTATGAATAGTACCATAATGTGTGGAATACTGCGAGTCTCCGCTACTTTTGATTAGTACCGCAACATTACACATAGCATGGTTCTACTTTCCTAGCGATAAATACCATTATGAGGTGCTGATGACCTGGATTTTAGACCCGTTTCGACTATACGCACAATCGATTCAACATCGTACTTCAGAAGCAGTCCCTTGGACGGGTAATACGATTGTTTTGTACCAGCTTCTGTGCTTGTGAGGCACTGTGGGTCGGATCCACTGATCGTTTTAAATTCATATCCGTCCATCCATTCATTCTTCGTCCTCATGCTTTGAATTCTGGTCAGTGGAGGATTTTGGAATTTTAAGTTGTCATTTCATTTCGATGTTAGGCCCCTTTAAACAACAAACATCAATTTTGATAATAATTAAAATTAATTATTTTTGAGGAACATATAATAACATGCGCTCATTCTTTATTTTTAGCAAAGCCGGCCCCGTGGTGTAGGGGTAGCGTGCCTGCCTCTTACCCGGAGGCCCCGGGTTTGATTCCCGGCCAGGTCAGGGATTTTTACCTGGACCTGAGGGCTGGTTCGGGGTCCACTCAGCCTGCGTGATTAGAATTGAGGAGCTATATGACGGTGAGATAGCGGCCCCGGTCTAGAAAGTCAAGAATAACGGCCGAGAGGATTCGTCGTGCTGACCACACGACACCTCGTAATCTGCAGGCCTTCGGGCTGAGCAGCGATCGCTTGGTAGGCCAAGGCCCTTCAAGGGATGTAGTGCCATGGCTTTTGGTTTGGTTTGGTTTGGTTTGGTTTGGTTTGGTTCTTTGTTTTTAGCGACTATACAAATTTATTTCTGTAGAAAAGCAAGTGCACCGTAGACGAATTGCAAGGTTAATCATACAAGGTAAAAAGAAATGTTGTACGACAATCATTCGAGATAGCAGAAAATTATATTTGTAAGGCATGAGTGAAAACCATTTTTTTTTTTTTCAAATATACCGTAGGTACTGTAATGATATGTTGCAGAACACAAGAGTAAGGCAAGACTTGGCAAGAACACGCGCCTCAATACAATGGCTTCATTCTGTATGCCGTGAGGCACTCTGTTCCCAAGGGCAAGCGGCCTGTTGTGACAAACATAACACACCTAGACGAAGGCCAGAGTAATGGAATCAATAACAATAAGCACACGAATTGGTTGCCATCGTTGTGCCTATAAAAGCCGCCATGTGACGATGTTGTCCCGCAGCACACAGAATGAGAATCATCGTACAATATTGAACTTAGATGACAGATCCTTCCTTGCCAGTCAAAGTTCTAAGTTGAAATATTTCACATAGCGGTTTTCGCAGGCACAACGACGTGACGTTATGTACTGTAACTTGATGTTTGTAAACACTCGCTGTGTGTGTCATAAACTCAAACACGAGTGCCATGGTTAGTTGACGGTCTCCCGTGTGCAGCGAGTACTATACGTCTATGTTTACAAACATTCTCCTCGCTTTCGACGTACAGCAAATTGGAAAGCATTGACTTTTTCTTTCTGGACAACAACATGACGTTGACAGCTGAACCATACTGTAGCAAATTCACTCCCTATACATCCCTCACCTTTTCGGTATCAATTTTCCTTACCCTCTGTATATACACAGATACATGTCCGGAGAGTGTATACACCATACTCTTGAGATACAGTAATATAACACTAAATGAGTTACACATGTAACACACATGATAATTCGACTCGCGTGTAATATACACGTATACATGCACGGATTGGGTGTGTAGCCGAGTGGTGGTGGTGGTGCGGTGGTGGTAATTATTGTTTTAAGAGGAAGTACGACTGAGCAACCATCGACTAATACTAGTCGGAGGGAATGTAGTTCGCCTCGGTGGTGTAGTGGTTAGTGTGATTAGCTGCGACCCCCGGAGGCCCGGGTTCGATTCCCGCCTTTGCCACGAAATTTGAAAAGTGTTACGAAGGCTGTCCACTCAGCCTCGATAGGTCAGCTGAGAAGAGGGAGGTTTCGATTCGCACATCAGCTATCCTGGAAGAGGTTTTCCGTGGTTTCCCACTTCTCCTCCAGGCCAATGCCGGGATGGTACCTAACTTAAGGCCACGGCCGCTTCCTTCCCTCTTCCTTGTCTATCCCTTCCAAACTTCCCATCCCCCCACAAGGCCCCTGTTCAGCATAGCAGGTGAGGCCGCCTGGGCGAGGTACTGGCCATCCTCCCAGTTGTATCCTCCGACCCAGAGTCGGAAGCACCAGGACACTGCCCTTGAGGCGGTAGAGATGGGATCCCTCACTGAGTTCGAGGGAAAAACCAAACCTGGAGGGTAAACAAATTAAGTAAGTATTTTCACTATCTGTGAATCAACGCTGGGTGCAACATTGCAATATTTAGTGTGTTCGAAAGCGATTGACAAATAATAGAGCATGACAGTAGAGGTTTGGACCTCTTCATGCCGTCCTATGCATGTACTGTTATTCTATATCCCAAATCACCGAGAGAGAAGCACTGCTGAGAATGGATATCGTAGGACGTTGCGCCGCGGTGCAGCCAAGCGCTGTTCCGTTGTTTCAGTTGAAGGGAGCCCACTCTACCTTGGACCTAGTGCTACCAACACTGGAGCAACACAATAATTCACCTTCGAAGTATCTCACTGATTGTGGATTACTCATTCGATCGGATGTACAATGTCTATTCATTAGTGCACCTGAACCTCCCCCAAAAATATTTACTTTACGACAAACGTCAATGGATTCTGGATATACCGTATCGTATGTTCCTGCGCGTTTCAAGAGGCAATTGTAAACGACACCGTGTATCTTTCATCCTTCTTGTGAGAATTTTATTAGTCACTTGTAGGTCTCTTCCTACCCCGCTGATATTAAGATAACTGTGGTAAGTAAACTCGTATAATGGAGCATGACAGTAGTGGTTTGGACCTCTTAATGTCGTCCTATGCTCTTCTCAGGAGCTACATGTGCCATTTTAACCACATACAAACCCTCCCGCCATTCTTAAATCTCTGGCAGTACTCGGAATTGAACCCAGTCTTCCGAGGACGGCAGCTAATAGTGCTAATCTTTACGCTACGGAGGATCGATCGAACCTGCCAAGCTGGGGTCTGATCTACTCAGCCAGGCCCGCTACGGAGGCTCACGACAATTGTGATGAAAACCGAGCTCGGTAGCTTCAGTCGCTTCAGTGCGGCCAGTATCCAGTATTCGGGACATAGTGGGTTCGAACCCTCAAGATTGTTTTCCGAGGTTTCCAATTTTCACACCAGGCAAATGCTGGGGCTGTAGGTACCTTAATTAAGGCCACGGCCGCTTCTTTCCTATTCCTAGCCATTTCCTGTCCCATCGTCGCCGTAAAGACCTATCTGTGTCGGTGCAACGTAAAGCAACTTGCAAGAAAAAAAAACTGTGATGAAAGGTGGTTTACATTTTCCTATCTTCATGTTCCTCTAAATCCAAACCAAACCCCATGGTACTACAGCCCTTGAAGGGCTTTGGCCTACCAAGCGACCACTGCTGAGCCCGAAAGCCTGAAGATAATGAGGTGTTGTGTGGTCAGCAAGACGAATCCTCTCGGCCGTTATTCTTGGCTTTCTAGACCGGAGCCGGAGCCCTCAGGTCCAGGTAAAAATCTCTGACCTGGCCGGGAATCGAACCCGGGGCTTCAGGATAAGAGGCAGGCACGCTATCCCTACACCTCGGGACCGGCTCATGGTCCCCTACTTTCCAGAATTAATAACTTTATTTAAGGAAGTTTCATGAATCTTCTTTTCATCCTCCCTGTAGTACACGGTTGACTGTTGTTATTTCTTGATGGATAAAGTATTTTTTCATCTATATCTTGGTTGTGTTGATATGAAATTCTTGAACGAGTCGGGAATCGGGAATCATACACAAGGCCTCCGGTTGCGCGGTAGACCCATTTCTCCTTCGCCACGGGCCGACTTCGAAAGTAGGTATGCAACATTTCAAACAGTTTAGCCTGCACTGAGAGTTCTCCTTCACTTTTGGTTGATCCACCCAATTGAATTACATTTTAAATGCTACTCAATTGGCGTTGATCGCACCGGAAAAGGCGAAATTATTTTGTGTTATAATTTCATAAAACACAAGTAGTAAGTAGCTGCCACCACTGGAGGCGCGAGTTCGATTCCCGACTCTCCCACGAAATTTGAAAAGTGGTACGAGGGCTAGAACGGGGTCCACTCAGCCTCGGGAGGTCATCTGAGTAGAGGGGGGATCGATTTCCACCTCAACCTTTAAGGACTACGGTCGCTTCCTTCCCTCTTCCTTGTCTATCCCTTCCGATCTTCCCATCCCCCATAAGTCTCCTGTTCAGCATTGCAGGTGAGGTCGCCTGGGCGAGGTACTGGTCCTCCTTCCAATTTTTATCCCACCGACCCAAAGTCTCATGCTTCAGAACACTGCCCTTGAGGCGATAGAAGTGGGATCCCTCGCTGAGTGCGAGGAAAGGACCAACCCTGGAAGGTAAACAGATTAAGAAAGAAAGAAAACAAAAGTAGCAAAGGGAATAAAATGAGCGGTAACATTAATAATGAAGGGAACGGCACATGATTCCCCTAGAATATGTACAACAGTTATATAGGACTTTTGAAAAATCAGATAAAATGCAAAACACTACTCAGATCTAATTGTAATTTATGATGTACAGTACTTAGTAAAAAAGCAAAGCAAAGGAAAGTCACCTCCGTACAGGTCATGAAGGCCCTTGGAAGAGTGGAAGGTAAAGGCTTCCACCATTGTTAACCTCGGCACGTAATGGGATAGAGTGGTTAGTTCTACACCCGACCGCCTTTGCCCCCAGGAATTAACCTGGTACTCATTTATGGTGTAGGCTGAGTGAATCTCAGGGCCATATGCACCTCCGGAAGTGGAAATCTCGTTTCTTAAATTTTACGACTTCCTGACGGGGATTCGAATCCACGTCCTTCCGGGCGAACCGAGCACGCCTTTATTGCCTCGGCCAGGCAGCCCCTACAGTACTTAGTAACAGACGCAAATTATTCTATTACCGAACAAGCGGCTGAGTGATTTGGGCCAAGAAGCTATCGGCTTGCATTTGGGAGATAGTAGGTTCCGTGGTTTCCCATTTTCACACCAGGCTAATGCCGTGGCTGCACCGTAATTAAGGCCACGGCCGTTTCCTTCCCACTCCTAGCCCTTCCCTATCCCATAGTTGCCAGAAGACCTATCTGTGTCGGTATGTCGTAAAGTAAGAAAAAAAAAAGTTAGTAAAATGTATCAAAACAATTGGGCTGCAATAACTAATACACTGTCATCTTGCGGGGAAGGGTGTATTCTATTCTACTCTACTCAATTGACGTCAGTATAAAAATGCTACTAGCAAAAAAAAAAAAAAAAGGTACTTCCTCAAGGTCTGTTATATGTTCATGCTTCTAACTCTCGCAAAGCGGTACTTCCCCGCTTTCAGCGTCAGCTGTTTTTAACTGCTGTGACGGGTAAATCCAAGGAACTGACCTTTCTATTTGAAATTCTATTGTTCTAAGAGGTAAATTATTATCCAGTACAATAACGTCTGGCATGAGACCTGGAAGTAAATGGAACCACATTCCTAAACTAAAGGAGGCGCTTAATTCAATCAGTCTTCCAGACGTGACACTGTAGAACACGACACCCTATAATAGGCACATATGTATGTATCAAAAATCAACACTCAAACTTCTAAAGATCATGGAAGAGACAAAAACAGATACTTTTTTTTATTAAATGACCATACGTCGGAAATCAGCCATTGAAGTAAATTTCGAAGTGGTTGAGAATACAAATATTAAATTTCTATTTAATTTTAATATTCCGCAAAAACTGTTCAGGAGTGCGTCCTCCTGGTTCAATACATGCTCTGCAACGACATGCCATTGCCTGTCGTACACGTTCAAAGTCCCCAGTGATGGTGGTGGTGGTGGATTTTAAGAGTAAGTACAACTACTGTAGGTAGCCATCCTCTATTAACACTAATTAAAGGGAAGAAATGGAAGGTGTCCGACACTTCAAAAAATGAAGGTGTCGCCCAAAGAAAGACAAGGGCCACGAAAGGCGTGAAAATGAAAGACTGCCTAGACCTCGATACCTAATACCGTCGGAGTCGGATAGGATAAATGAAAGTGAGAGCCTGGTACAAGAAAGTGGAAGCAATGCCAGGACTCAGCCAAGGGCCCCGAAGTCGCCAACCCACGTTCCCAAGTTGAGAGCCGCTGGGGCTCCTTTTAGTCGCCTCTTTCTCGAATTCAATTAAATTCTCAGACACACACTCGCTCTGCTTTGAACGAACGAACGAAAACGTATTGCGTGTTGACGCAGCACAGATACTGCATTCTGACGTCTTGGCACGTTTAACAGAATTATGTAATCTTGTTGGTTTTGAAGTAGGAGAATCACAATTAATTTATACTCTTACAGTACAGTTTCTGATTTTGTTAGTCAATAATAGGGTGGAATAACAATTCGCCACGAACCTACTACGCTGGCGTAGCAGGGGGAGAGGCGATACTCCCACGTGGCGCGTCCCAGGTGGCGGATAGTGGGGTCCTAACCGGCTTGCCGGCGGACTTGAGGGAAATAAAATACCTCTCGCGGACCAAACACACAACCCCCTGTGGGTGGGGGACGCAGACGAAGAATGCACCCACGGTACCCCCTGTCGTAAGAGGCGACTAAAGGGGGCGACCAAGGGGTGATTAGATTAGAACCATGAAACTACTTGTGATTAGTACAACCACGCGGGGAACACCATGGGGCGCTATTACTTGCGCGTAGTACCACTATGTTAGGTACCAAATAGGTTTGTGATTAGTAGCAATCAGGAGCACCGTGCGGTCAGGCTTTTACGGTACCTGTGATTAGTAGCACTATATGAGCGACACCAGGGTTCTGGCTTGCCTATGATTAGTACCCACTGTATAAGAAACACCACGGGATAGTACGAGTCCCTGTGGTTAGTACACTTACGTGATGAAAATCATAGGTTTGTGTTGCCTGTAAATGGCGCCGCTATGTGTGAAACACCATAGGTCTGTATTACCTGTGCGAATTTCATTACCTGTGAGTAGTACCATAATGTGTGGAATACCGCGAGTCTACGATACTTTTGATTAGTACCGCACCATGTCAAATACCATGGTTCTACTTTCCAAGCGATAAGTACCATTATGAGAGGCCGATGGTCTATATTTTGGACCCCTTTAGCTTGCAAGCATCATCGATGCAGTATTGAGCTATGGAAGCAGTCCCTTGGTCAGTATTACTATTGTTCTCCGTCAGTTTCTGTGACTGAGGCATTGCGGGTCGGATCCACTGATTGTTTTAACTTCACATCCATCCGTTCATTTTTCGCTCTCACGTTTTGAATTCTGGTCAGTGGAGGATTTTGGATTCTTATTTTGTCATTGCATTTCGTACCATCAGGGGCCGATGACCTAGATGTTAGGCCCCTTATGACAACAAGCATCATCATCATCATAACAATTCGCCCCTGGAGAAGTCGAGGGTAAATTTTTGTCAATTACCAGCGACTCAAACGTAGAAAGATTTACAGTCATATTTTATATCTTCTACAATTGACATAAAATCTGAATGTAACGTGGAACACTCATTAAAAATTACCTAAGTAGTTATTGTAAATATTTAAGAGCCACTGTGGTTATTTTATTTAGGTTATTGAAGTATTATTTTTTTCATAAGCCACTGCCTTTCGGCACACATTTTAAGTAAGTTATGGCATCAAACTTAAAATTTCATATATATTCATAATGTACACAAGTAATGAGACTTCAAAGAGCAATAACTCTTCCCTAATTAATTTTATTGATTTTCTGGCATTTTTGCACTGACCGAAATGTTTCCATAATTTCTTTTGAATATTTTAATCTGTATTTCTGTATCTCTAAAACTAGTGCAAAATATGTGGCATATAGTGACTTAATAACAAATTTTGGGTTAGATAGGTTGCATACGAGGAGAACATTAACCTGTGTAAAATACCTACATAGAATTCTCAAAGATAAAGCAGATAACCGAGAGTTACTCCATCAAATAAATGTATATGCACCGTTTGGAAGCAATAGAAATAATTTAACTTTCTTTGTTAAAAGGTCAAACACAAATCACCATATGAATTCACCATTAAACAGAATATCTCAGTTAATTAATAAAATGCCAAACGTGGACATATTTCACGACGAGAGTATCTTGTTAAGGTCAGTCAGACGGGAACTCGCACAGAGAGAAGACATAAAGTAAATAGAATAGCATTATTGTGTACCATGAATAATTTAGTCCTTAGATTAATTTAGATTAATAATGTATATTTTAGGAGGAATTAAAATAATTTGAAACATACACTTACCACTGTCCATAGTTCATAAGTATAATATTAGGTTTATATTTTAATTTGTATTGTACATTATTTATAAAATTATAAATAAGAAAAGGGAATCGAAACAGACTTTCAACGTTTTAGGTCGTGTTACGTACATGTAGTACGTGTTGAAGAGATGTCAAGTACAGAACAAAGATGGCCAGCCGGACACCAGTGGGATCCGAACCCACAACCTCCCGATTTCGCGTCGGTTGCTCTGCCAATTGAGCTATGGTGACCTAGGCCATCCTTGTTCTGTTTGAAAGGATCTGAGCTACAGGTCTGGCACTGCTGCTAGCACACTGTAGAGTGCGTTTAAGTCGCCCGTTGTGGGGCATGTCAATGAATATTGAATTTTCACGACCGCATTGTAATCGAAACAGACTTTCAACGTTTTAGGTCGTGTTACGTACATGTAGTACGTGTTGAAGAGATGTCAAGTACAGAACAAAAATGGCCAGCCGGACACCAGTGGGATCCGAACCCACAACCTCCCGATCCCACTGGTGTCCGGCTGGCCATTTTTGTTCTGTACTTGACATCTCTTCAACACGTACTACATGTACGTAACACGACCTAAAACGTTGAAAGTCTGTTTCGATTACAATGCGGTCGTGAAAATTCAATATTCATCAAGAAAAGGGAATGTTCTGTAAGTGGGCAGAAATGCCTGTTGAACAATAAATAAATAAATAAATAAATAAATAAATAAATAAATAAATAAATAAATAAATAAATAAATAAATAAATAAATAAATAAATAAATTGCTGTTATTCATCACAATAAATAACTATTCCACTTCGAGCTTTATATTTATTTGTTTGACTTGTGATCAAAATGTTATGTAATTCCATCAAGCAGTTGTTGAGATAACTGTACCGAAATTCAGAAAATGGTGAAATTCAGAAAATCAAGGAAACCTTTTTTATAATAAACTTTAAGGTTTCTAGACTATACCTTTCCTAAAACTGACCATAAGCGTAATCTTCTTCACTAGCATCATCTGCTGCTCTCTTTTCTGTTGTTTTTTTTTTCTTTTTAACAATTTGCTTTACTTCACTCCGACACAGATAGGTCTTATGGAGACGCTGGTATAGGAAAGGGCTGAGAGTAGGAAGGAAGCGAGCGTGACCTTAATTAAGGTACAAAGAGCAGTAACTCTTCCCTAATTAATTGTATTGAGTTTCTGTCATTTTTGTATTGACCGTAATTTCCGTAATTTCTTTTTCTTATTCATCGCAATAGAATACTTGTGTGGAAATGGGAAACCACGGAAAACCATTTTCAGGGCTGCCGACAGTGGGGTTCGAACCCACTATCTCCCGAATGCAAGCTGATAGCTATGAGACCCATGCTGCGCGGCCACTTGGTCGGTTTTGTCTGTTGTAATCAACAAGGAAAGAATATACGGCCTTTTATAAACCATTGATGGAAGTTTCATTGAGAGAATTGTGTAAAAAGACATGTTTCATTACCGCGAAAGCTAAATAGTGGATGTGACATACTTCAGTGATTATTTCATTTTTTAAATGATTTGTAGTTCGAATTTCAAAGTAAAATTTTGGGATTTATATTCTCCTTAATATATAGATATACCTTCAAGAAAACCAATAAACAGAAATGGTGATTTTTCATGTTTTCTGTCTACGTATCCCCTGTCAATGGCAGGCTGCACTATCCGTACTTTGAAATTAAGAAGAATCAAGCCCTACGGCCGGTTAACCTGATACACATTTCTGCAGCAGGCTTAATAAAACCCGGAGCTACGTGCTTCTTCAGAAGTCAAAAGATCTTTCAACGTCCTGACACGTAATCGACTCCCCATAGTTATGGGATGGACCGAGCCGCCGTTACCGTCTCTCTTGGAAGTCCTTTATTTTCTATTTGCCGTGACCTTAATTAAGGTACAGCCCCAGCATTTGCCTGGTGTGAAAATGGGAAACCACGGAAAACCATATTCAAGGCTGCCGACAGTGGGGTTCGAACCCACTATCTCATAGTTGCGCGCCCCTAACCGCACGGCCAACTCGCTCGGTAGTTTAAAGAGCAAAGCGTTTTCCTTTCAAATTGCATTCATTCTACATCATGTTCATGTCACAGTCGTCAAGTTACTATGTGCATTACATACATAAACAAGAGTTGCTTCTCTTTTCTTTCCACTTATTTGAATGAATGGTGCTTGTATATTTAGCTAACCGAGCTCGATAGCTGCAGTCGCTTAAGTGCGGCCAGTATCCAGTATTCGGGAGATAGTAGGTTCGAACCCCACTGTCGGCAGCCCTGAAAATGGTTTTCCGTGGTTTCCCATTTTCACACCAGGCAAATGCTGGGGCTGTACCTTCATTAAAGCCACGGCCGCTTCCTTCCCACTCCTAGCCCTTCCCTGTCCCATCGTCGCCGTAAGACCTATCTGTGTCGGTGCGACGTAAAGCAACTAGCAAAAAAAATATTTAGCTAACAAAACTGTAGACGAACCCATGATTTAGCCTATTTTCCTGGTTTCAGTTTTTCTCACTTCACGACAAACAAATCAGAATGGTCACTCCAGGCTGTGCAGCAGTTCTTGTCTTCGTTGGAACAAGGAAATAGTCCACATTTAGCGAAAAATGCAAATATTTGAACCTGCCTTGAATCAAGGAAACTTGCATCGGTTTCGTTTGATATTTCTCCTGAGCCAGTAATCTCTTGAAACATGTCATTCCAGCTCATATGCCTACAGTTACCCGTTAAAGTATGACTATTCCAAATCAACAAATCTCACTTATTAATATACATAACAATTACAAACAAAATTACCTTATCCAATGATTAAATGGCATAATATACGTGATACCTAATTATATTACAGTCTAAATGATAAAATCAGAATATAGAATCTAACGAATCGGGTTAATTCGTCTTTCTTTCTTCGTTATGCCCATTCATAGAGCGCGTTTGAACTTGTTAGTTGGTTTGATGGTTTGTGCTTTCTTATCCTGCCAAAATCTCTTCATGAATGCACTGTGTTGCATCTTGCGTTCTGTCGACCACTTCCTACCAGTTGTCTTTTTGGGTTTCTCCCTAAATTTGTTCTTGTTCTAAAAGCTCCACGATTTTCCACGATGTCGTCTGTGATATTTATTTCTTGGAGGTCTGCCTTAGTTTCTTCTAGCCATTTTATTTTGACCTTCTTTGAGTTGATTACTTTGAATAATCTTTTAGTTAGTCTGTCGCTGTTCATTCTGTAGATATGGCCATAGAAATTAAGGCGTCTTTTCCGTACAGCATCAGCAAACCTGCCGGTGAAGGAGTAGAGGTCCGCTGTTCTCCTCTTAATCCACATTCCATTTTCTCTCGTAGGACCATAAATTTTCCTGAGAATTTTCCGCTCCTGCTTTTCGGGTTAATTAATAATAATAATAATAATAATAATAATAATAATAATAATAATAATAATAATAATAATAATAATAATAATAATAATAAATGCTGAATGAAATCTGTAACCCTCTTGTACGGTTACACTGTGGGTTGTTGTTAATGTTGAGTACCAATCGTAATACATGACTGTGCCACTTCTAAATTGTGAAAGGTCACTTTTTGGATGTTGATGTGGGGAAACGTATGAGTGAATGGTCTGAATTTTTGTTATTTTGTTTCGAATATCACCTTCCAAACCATCAGTGAAGTTACTTATTTTTTGCTAGTTGCTTCACGTCGCACCGATACAGATAGGTCTTTTGGCGACGATGGGACTGGGAAGGGCTAGGAGTGGGAAGGAAGCGGCCGTGGCCTTAATTAAGGTACAGCCCCAGCATTTGCCTGGTGTGAAAATGGGAAACCACGGAAAACCATTTTCATGGCTGCCGACAGTGGGGGTCGAACCTACTATCTCCCGAATACTGGATACTGGCCGCACTTAAGCGACTGCAGCTATCGAGCTCGGTGAGTTACTTATTATTATTATTATTATTATTATTATTATTATTATTATTATTATTATTATTATTATTATTATTATTATTATTATTATTATTATTGAAAATTGGGCGTTGTTACATTTCACTTCGTCTCGGGCATTCAAAGCTGTTCGTCCGCGTGGCGATGCTAGACTCGATGTCAGGAGCCACCACCGTACAAGACTCAATTCCCCTGCGACTCTCTTTGTTGATGTCTCTTATCGCCCCACAGCTGATAACAGCCACTCGGCGTTGTCTTAGCTTCCGGCCGCAGCTCGGGACTCCTACAGCCTTGTCATGATTACGTACTGACTATTTTTAATTTAGCCGCTCCCTCAAGTTTTCTCATTCATTGCTTTCCTCTTCCTATAGTGATGCACTTTCCTTGTTTAAAATGTTATTTACTGATCGCTAAGGAGAAGGATATCTTCAAACGCATGTAAAATAATAACGTTGTCGTTACCTGCATCCTCAAATTGTCTTGAATTTCCTCTTGAATATGGCAATTCGCGTAATTAGTAATAATAATAATAATTAACAGTAATACAGTTTACACATACAACTTGTAAATGGACGAATATGTGCCCTTTGCCAACGGCCGTAGCCGTGTTGAAACACCGGATCGCGTGAGATCTCCGAAGTTAAGCAACATTGGGCGTGGTCAGGAGTTGGATGGGTTGCCACGCGCTGTTGGTGGGGGGTAAGGTAATGGAGGAGCGGAAAGGAACTGGCCACCCTACCGCACGTAAACTCCGGCTCAGGAACACCTCTGCGGAGGTTCGGACCTGCCTTCAGGCAGAATAACCCTTACCTACCTTACAATGTGTCCTTTAATATTGCTCATTCAAAAATACGATCTACTTTCGCGAGGCGGTGCTGTTGTTCGTTTATTGCAGTTGTTAAATAACAGCGGGGCGATAAGCAGGTACTGAATGTCAGTGGACGGAGTACATGCAAGACAAGAGTCTGGCATTACCGACAGGACAAAATTGATTTTAGGATGCATTTGTGAGTAATCCGGTGGCGTGCCAGATGCGACCGTGCCGCATGCGACCCGTGCCACTAGCGACCGCATAATCTGTAACCGTGCCGGATGCGACCGGCGTTGACAAGCAAATTGTCATTATTGATAAGTTGTGTCATCACCCAAGATAAGACAAGCTAAACGAAGTGCAATGACATTTCACTAAGTCCTATAAGCAGCCACTGCCCCTACTTTACATAACACTTCTGGGGGAAACTCGTTTTACAACACGAAACATGGTGATGCGTTTACGTCTTTTCCCACCGGGCGAGCTGGTTATTCGGTTAGAGGCGCGTGGCCCTGAGCTTGCATCCGGGAGATAGTGGGTTCGAATCCCACTGTCGGCAGCCCTGAAGATGGTTTTCCGTGGTTTCCCATTTTCACACCTGGCAAACGCTGGGGCTGTACCGTAATTAAGGCCACGGCCGCTTCCTTCCCATTCCCATTCCTTGCCTGGTGCAGGTCTTTCTACCTGACTCCCTTGGGCAGCCTGCGCGTCTGGATGTGGGATTATGATAATAAAGTAGGGAGAGATGAAACCCGGTTTCCGCACGTAGCCTACTCCTCTCGAATAATACCAAAGGATCTGCTCAATGCTTTACGTCGCCATCCGACGGCCGAATCGCCATCAACAGCATCATATCCCATCACTCCATTTGAACACTGCGAAAAGGTTTGGATTTGAATCCAGGCTTTTGGCATGCAATCTAGCGATTAGAAACTGTCTACCACCAACTTTCCTACCCTGCCGGCCAACATTCTGATGGTGATTTTTTTTTCATCCAAGCTAAGTGGCTCAGACAGCTCAGACGGTTGAGATTCTGGTCGTCCGACTCCAACTTGGCAGGTTCGATCCTGGCTCAGTCCGGCGGTATTTGAACGTGCTCAAATACGTCAGCTTTATGTCGGTAGATTTACTGGCATGTAAAAGAACTCCTGCGGGACTAAATTCCGGCACCTCGGCGTCTCCTTAAACCATAAAAGTAGTTACTGGGACGTAAAGCCAGCAACATTATTATATTTTTCCCTCGACCAACGGCACTCAAACCTGCTAACAATGGAATCTGACCTTTATTTTAGAAAATACCTAGTTAGCTACTTATAAGCAATCTGCCACTTGGTGACAGCCCTCAATGCAGATCAATTGTAAGTGACTGATGGGTCGCATGCGGCACGATGCTTATCCGCTCGGTCGCTATTGGCACGATAATGGCCGGGTCGCATCCGGCACGGTCGCATCTGGCACGTAACCAATAATCCAAATGCAAAAACCAGAAGGGCAAATTCAAGGGCTGCTGATTTTAGATCGAAAGGAACTACTGTGTCACAAACGACGGATGGACGAACGGACTGACTGACTAAGCTGAGCAGTTATAGATTTAGCACGCTGCTGTACCTGGCGATAGAGCTGGATGACAGAGCACCGGATGTTAATAAGCAGCAATTCACGGCACGCCTGAGTTCAATCGTACTTGAAACACGTAATATCAGCACGCGAAAAGTTTGAATAAGCTAAAACTTGAATTTTATTTCTTCCGCGTAGCCTACTTCTAATACCCACAGAACTGATGGTTCACGCTGCAGAACATCTCAGTGACTTACTTGCTAAGGTTTACCCAGATGGAGAGAATTTAATTCCAGTCATGTAACTAAGCCGAAGCCCGCACGCAGGCAACGTTGTGTGATTGGGGATCAGCTTATTTATGATAGCTCCTCACTAGTCGAAGATCAGTTACCACCCCAACTCCATCTTCTTCCAGCTGACCTTGCACAAGTTCCATACACATATCATTAAATTCAGATTATAATCCATTTCTTCAGAAGACAGGATGTTTATTGATACATGCCACACTAGTTATGATCCTGGGGGAGAGGTGGGGAAAAGAACAGTTACTGGTGAGGTGTTTTGAAATGGCTATACCTACTGATTCGGAACTCGTTCGCTTTAGTAATTAGTTTCACAATTTGCAGGTAAAATCCGTTGACATGTTCAAACCTGTTCGTGAACTCTGCTATTTTGGAGATATTCCTGGTCACTACCCTATCCCTTTGTTCAGCCCTGGGACAAGGAACGTATTCTTTAAATAGTACATGTATCTATCAACAGCGCACAATGACAAATATAATCCTAGGCCGAAAAAGTATCGTTTAATGTGAGGTTCTAATCCACTAGCTAGGTGTATTATTATTATTATTATTATTATTATTATTATTATTATTATTATTATTATAGTAGGGGCCTAATTCTCACAGACGCTCAGGTCGCTTATAGGGCGTCAACTCGACTTGTACCAGGGCTATCCGGAAGCCAAATGCGATTATTATTATTATTATTATTATTATTATTATTATTATTATTATTATTATTATTATTATTACCGTATGGTTTATTTGAATCGATACTTTTCAGTATTGCTTTATTTGATACAATAATGGGTTTTTTGTTTTTACGTCCCACTAATTGGTTTTTAGCGGTTTTCGGAGACGCCGAAGTACCACAATTTTGTCCCGGAGGAGTTATTTTACGTGCCAGTAAATCTACCGACACGAGGCTGTCGTATTTGAGAATCTTCGAAGTACCACCGGACTGAGCGAGGATCGAACCTGCCAAGTTGGGGTCTGAAGGCCAGTTCCTCAACCGTCTGAGCCACTCAGCCTGGCAATGTCACGTTTCTTCCTCATAAGGTGAGTTGTCCTTCCTCAATGCCACCTAAAAGTATCTTCTTATTGTTATTCATAAGCAAACCCACTGACGAGTTTTTCTTCCTTAATACCATCGAAAACCGAGCGAGTGACTGTGCGATTTGGGTCACATAACTGTCAGCTTGCATTCGGAAGATAGTGGGTTCTAACCCCACTGTCGGCAGCCCTGACGATAATTTTCCGTGGTTTCCCATTTTCAAACCAGACAAATTTCATTTTTTGTATAAAGTGTTTTATGTTAGTCTACAGAGAGAATTGTCAGTATATTTCCACAATGTTTATGTTACGTCATCATCAGCTGACTGCTTGGAGCCACTAATTAAATATATTAATTATGTTTATTTTTTCGGCGCATCTTAACTCTTAGCTAGGATCTTCTGCTTTTTCTTGGCCCAGTAAGCTTTCATTTTCTGGCTGTGTGCCTGCTTCTTTCCATCCGTCCACTTAGGCCTGGTGGTCCCTGTATTCTTTTTACTTGTAAGGGACAGTGGGAAGACTCCCTGTAGGATAGCCTGACGGTAATGAGATTGGTTCCCTGTGGTTTTTAATGGGATCTGCAGTTCCTCTAGGTATTATTTTACTGAGGTGATCCACTTGGACCTGGAAACCTTTCCTCTACTTGTGACTGTGAGGATTCTGTTTGTGAGACTGCAGGGTTTCAGACGGTCATGTGCCCATTGGTCAGTCGCCTTTTCCTCATACACGTGACTATTTCTTCCTGGTGTTCGTAGAGCTCGTTGTTGTGCCTGATCCTGTAGGTGCCATTCTCCTCTCTTATGGGTCCTAGTACCCTCCTCAGGATCTTCCTCTCTTTAAGTTATAGTTCCCTGAGTGGGCACTTTCGATTCCTCAAGAGGCACTCATAGGCGTAGAGTACAGAGAGTCTTACTACTGAGTTGTAGTGCTTCGTGACGAAATGTTTATTACCATTAAATTTGGGACGTATTAATTGATTATTTTCCCAAATTTCATTAAAATCAGTCTGTTCCAATCAAAAGAATTTCCTTGTGAGGGCGCCACTAGAGATCTCTAACGTGCCAACTGTAATGACATGGAGTATCACGATTTTTGGCCATCGTTCAAAAATCTACTGCATCAGCCGGGTTCAAACCACGAACTTGGAATCATAAGTCGGACACTCTACTACTGATCGACTGGGGCAAGTGATACCAGTATATACTGCTTGCAGGTAGTAACAAGTTAAGAGCAGCATTGGTAATTCCCAGGAATGTCAAGTTTTCACTTGTTACAAGAAGTCAATAGACAAACAGGAAAACCTTAAGAGGAAAAGTGGAAATCATTCAGTATATTGTGCTCAAATATATTCTGTCTTTTAGCTCACATAGCCGTATAGAATATTTACCGACCGGTTGTATGTTGTTGTTGTTGTTTATTTGGGTCATCAGTCTATTGCCTACTTTGATCCAACGTTGACCTGTGCGAAGCCGTTCATTTCTACAGTAGGAAACAAAAGTCTACATAATTTTCATGCCAACCCTTACTGCTTATTGATTGTTTTGAAACACGCGCTTGTGACATCTTCCCAAACAGTGAATAGTCCTGTATTTTAGTGTGATGGAAAGCAGAAAATTTTGGAGAAAATCTATTGAAAGCCTCCAAAAGAAATCTCGTTTCATCAGTGAAACATGGAGATGGGAACGATCTTGCTTGGGGTTGCATGTCTGGTGCTGAGGTAAAATATTTAGAGTTTATTGAAAATTAAATTGATACATGGAATAAAACAATCTGCTGAAAAACTGCGACTGAAAAATGACTGGATCTTTCAACAAGATAATAACCCTAAACATACCACTGTAATAATGAAACAATGACTCCTTTACAATGATTCCAAGCAGTTACATTCTCCTCCCTAGTTCCCCAACATGAACCCTATTGAACACGCTTGGGAAGATCTCCATAGGAGGATTAGGAAATATTAAATCAAGTGGAAAGACGACTTGAAACTTTCCATAACAATAGAATGGAATAAAATTTCACCTCAAGTCAACAATAACCTAGTGGAATCGATGCCCCGGCGTTTAGAAGCTGTGATAGCTGCGAAAGGTGGAAGCACAAAGTACTGAAGCTAACATGAGAGTGAAAAATTGTGTGCATGTTCACTTTCGTTCGTCAACATTTGTTTTGTTTCAGAATGTACGATAAATTGCCCTTAGTTTACACTTATTTAATAATGACATAAATGTATCTTCTTCTTCTTTATCTGTTTACCCTCCAGGGTTGGTTTTTTCCTCGGAATCAGCGACGGATCCCACCTCTACCGCCTCAAGGGCAGTGTCCTGGAGCTTCAGACTCTTGGTCGGGGGATACAACTGGGGAGAATGACCAGTACCTCTCTCAGGCGGCCT
Source organism: Anabrus simplex (assembly GCF_040414725.1). Lineage (NCBI taxonomy): Eukaryota > Metazoa > Arthropoda > Insecta > Orthoptera > Tettigoniidae > Anabrus > Anabrus simplex. Next base: position 146,486,856 of record NC_090268.1, read on the forward strand.
CACCTGCTATGCTGAACAGGGGGCCTTGCAGGGGGATGGGAAGATTGGAAGGGAAAGACAATTAAAATGTATGTATCAAATGGTCATTGAAGACTTGGTCAAAGATATCAACGCTGCAAATTTTGTTTCTGTGCAGGCAGATGAAGCTACAGACACAACTTGCCAAAGTCAATTTCTTATCATATTGGTTAGGTACCATCTCGGCACTTGCCTGGAGAAGAAGTGGGAAACCACGGAACACCACTTCCAGGATGGCTGAGGTGGGAATTGAACCCACCTCTACTCAGTTGACCTTCCGAGGCTGAGTGGACCCCGTTCCAGCCCTCATACTTTTCAAATTTCGTGGCAGAGCCGGGAATCGAACCCGGGCCTCCGGGGGTGGCAGCTAATCACACTAACCACTCAACCACAGAGGCGGACCATAAATGTATCCACAAATACATAATTTTACTTTACAAGTGCAGGTAAGTATGTTGTTTTCCTGGTGCATGTACACTTTTTTTTTTCTATCCGACTGTATGTAACTATTGCATCCTATATTTGCTGTAATCCGCCTTCATATTCCTGCTACTTAACGTGGTACACACCCATACGAAGTGCGCGGACCTGGCCAATCTGCGCCGTAGTCTAAACATTCCGAAGACTTTCCCCCTCATCCTACGAGATGACGATCAGTCAGCAGACCTCGTTTTATGAGACCGTTTTATGAAGGATAGTGGCCTGTTTTATCGTGTATAAAAGTGAGTTTTTATATGCTTGTAATTTGATATTATTCTTAAGTACGTTTTTAATCTTTGGACTCTGTTTTAATTTGTTTTTTTCCTGTATTTTAATGTGTTTTTAACATTTGATGATGTACATGATTGCACACACCTCCCCCCGCCCCATGAAACTTTTACAAAACAACAGAAACTGACATAAAACACGTGAAAGTCGACTAAATGGGTTGGCTCTTTTAAACATTCTCAGAGACATAATTGTATAACCAACGGATATTTTGAATGTATTTGCTAAGAAGCCTAGAAAGATGTATTTTAGATTTGAATCTAAACATACCATTCGCTGTAAAAATGCTAACCTTGATCATATTGTCCTTGTTCTGTATTTTAATGTAAGATTTTGTAGTGTACTGCAATCTGAATATCAACAGTGTGGCATTGTCCTTACAATGACACTCATGCATGCGTGACCACACACGCACAAACACCTTCATTGTGTTCTATCATAATTTTGTCTGACTCGTTGGCTGAATGGTCAGCGTACTGGCCTTCAGTTCATAGGGTCCCGGCTTTGACTCCCGGCCGGGTCGGGGATTTTAACCTTCATTAGTTAATTCCAGTGGCCCGGGGGCTGGGTGTCTGCGCTGTCCCCAAAATCCCTGCAACTCACACACCACGGAGGGTCTACCTTACAAGGGCTGCACTCGGCTAGAAACAGCCACACGACATTATTATTATAATTTTGTAAATATAATCCCACACCCCTTCGCCATCAGTCGATCCTGGCTACGCTACTGCTTCAAATCATTGCCGTATTGTACTTAATATACTTTCTCGATCATTTTATAAGAAAATAAGCATTGCCAATTAGATCCAATTATTATTTTAAATTCATAATATTTTTCATCATCATTTGTTTCAAATTCGAATCAGTGGATACATTTTACAATTTTAATTATCATACATTTCGTTCCACCTTGCACCATTAGAGGCCGATGACCTGGACGTTGGGCCCCTTTAAACAAAAAAATAAATCATCACCATCTTCTTCTCCATCATCATCATCATCATCTTCATCATCATCCTGCCTTAGTCTGCCTCTACACTCAACTAAAGAAGTCCTGGGTGTCTCAGGATGTATTCTATTAATTTATCTCTTGTTTTGGTCAAATTTCGCCAAACCGTTTACCTCTCACCAACTTCATTCAGTATGTCCTCATTTGCGATCCGATCTATGCATCTCATCTTCAGCACTCTTCTACTTTACTACATCTCAAATGTGGCTGGGCTGAGTAGCTCAGACGATAGAGCGTTGGTCTCTTGACCTGAAGTTGGCGGGGTCGATCCTGGTTCAGTCCTGTGTTGCTTTAGTGTGCTCAAATACGTCAGCCTCGTGTCGGTAGATTTACCGATACGTAAAAGAACTCCTGTGGGACAACATTCCGGCACCTCGGCGTCTCCGAAAACATTAAAAACTAGTTAGTGGGACGTAAAAACAATAACATTAATTTAAAGGCAGATATAGGACAGCTAACACGATCGTCAGAGCCAATTAGCAATGCTGGGGGGAAGGGGGGTTCGTTACGCTGACGACGTGGAATCCTAATATATACAGATCAGCTCGCTGGCAGCAGTCGCCTTGGCAGACCAAGGTTTTATGAACGCTACTTTTACCCTGTTCTGCATGATTTCTGTGTTTAACAGTGAAAAAAAAAAAATAATCCTAGGCGCACGTTTTGGTGGAATTCAAAAATGGAAACCGTCTGTTTCAATCACGGCAGGTTTTCCATGAATATTAAATATTTATTTTTTCAGGAAGACGCTGTTTGCATGGATTTCTATGTAACAATCAATAGAGGTTTCTCCCATACAATTAAAAATGCAACCCACTCATTTCTATCACGTCACGTTTTCCACTAACATTTTTTTTTTTTTTTTTTCAGAAATCCATCTTTAGACGGTGTTCTGTTTCTGTTCAGTAGTTACTTGTTTCTTTTAAATTACTGACAGTTTGTAACCAATGTGTAAGCAATAGTGTGAAATACAACATTTGATGCATAATAAAAACATTAAGCTAAAAACCGATGTCATTTTCAGGAAAATGTGGCGTGATGGCGAACAACTGATAACGATAGAGCTCCGACTTGTAGGTTGCAATAAGTTATAATGCAAACTAATTTGGCTAGTGGGAAGTGTTATCCAGCACGCTCTTCCGCAATGCAGTGAGAGTAATATAAATTCTATGGGTTTTAATAGATGTACTTCTAATGTTTATGCAAATCTCACAGCAGAATCGTTGTGCAGGCTGGGATATACTTGCTAATTGCTTTAGGAAGATTGTATTTTAAGGTCGTGTTACAAAACAACAATGAAACCAAAACATAGGGATTTTTGTTATGTGTTATAAGAAGTTAGGGGCTACCTGGCCGAGGCGGTAAAGTCGTGCTCGGTTCGCCCGGAAGGACGTGGGTTCAAATCCCCGTCATGAAGTCGTAAAATTTAAGAAACGAGATTTCCACTTCCAGAGGTGCATATGGCCCTGAGGTTCACTCAGCCTACACCAAAAATGAGTACCAGGTTAATTCATGGGGTCAAAGGCGGCTGGGCGTAGATCTAACCACTCTACTCAATCACGTGCCGATGTTAACAATGGTGGAAGCCTTTACCTTCCACACCTCCAAGGGCCTTCATGGCCTGTACGGAGGTGACTTTGCTTTACCTTATTATAAACTTCTTATAATAAAAAGCAAACTAAATTATTACATAAGATTAGTAAAATATCCCCCTAATTTAAAAACTGTTAGGTTCTTCAGTCTGTCAAAACTAATTTATGAAAAAAAAATGTATAAACTTCTTGAAAAAACAGGTATAATGACATACTATACATAAAAAGAAACAACTTAATTACAATGAAATGACATGGTTAGTTCTTGAAAAAACATCATCACATTGTATCAAATCACATACAGTACTTTTTAAATAAAACTTATTAACTGAATAATTTTACACACATATATATTATTTTATTATAGCCTCCGTGGCTCAGGCGGCAGCGCGCCCGTCTCTCAACGCTGAATACCGTGGTTCAAATCCCAGTCACTCCATGTGAGATTTGTGCAGGACAAAGCGGAGGCAGGACAGGTTTATCTCCGGGTACTCCAGTTTTCGCTGTCATCTTTCATTCCAGCAACACTCTCCATTAACATTTCATCTGTCAGTCATTAATCATTGCCCTAGAGGAGTGCGAAAGGCTTCAGCAGCCGGCACATTTCCTATCCTCGCCGCTAGATAGGGGCTTCATTCATACCATGCCTAACCCGGTCGAATGATTGGAAACAGTCTGTGGGTTTTCCTTTTCATATTATTTTATTCATAAATTAGTTTCAGCACACTGAAAAACCTAAGAGTTATAAAATTAACCGAGTCTAAACTGAAAATAAGGTAAGGTAAGGGGTTGTTCTGCTCGAAGGCAGGTCCGAACATCCGCAGAGGTATTCCTGAGCCGGAGTTTACTTGCGGTAGGGTGGCCAGTTCCTTTCCGCTCCTCCATTCCCTTACCCCCCCACCAACAACGCATGGCAACCCATCCAACTCCTGACCACGCCCAATGTTGCTTAACTTCGGAGATCTCACGGGATCCGGTGTTTCAACACGGCTACGGCCGTTGGCAAACTGAAAATAAATGACGGACTATAACAACATATCCGCCTAAGTGAGTCTGACTACCTTGTCATACGTTGAGCACTAGATTTAAATAAATGTAGCAGTTCATTATACATATATATATGCTATTGGCTTTACGTCGCGCCGACAGAGATAGGTCTTATGGAGACGATAGGACAGGAAAAGGCTAGGCCTGGGAAGGAAGCGGCCGTGGCCTTAATTAAGGTACAGCCCCAGCATTTGCCTGGTGTGAAAATGGGAAACCAGGGAAAACCATCTTCAGGGCTGCCGACAGTGGGGTTCGAACCCACTATCTCCCGAATACTGGATACTGGCCGCATTTAAGCGACTGCAGCTATCGAGCTCGGTGTTCAGTATACAAACAGAGGCGAAGTTCATTCATAGTATCTAGTTCCCACGCTTTAAGTGCCAGGTGTTCCTTGTCATTAGAACTAGTACATCTTCCCAGACTCATTTTGCATGGAAGTGAAAGCAGAGGTGACTACAATTATCGCGAACTAATGCATGGGTAAATGGGATCGTCGACGATACTCTTCGACAAGGAAAGTGGTTAGAGAGTAAATACATTGAACGTAAAGTAAGCTGTTGAATGAGTGGTTAATTTCATTATTACCACAGGCGATGGAGAAACGAACAAAAAACAACGGAACAACTTTCGTTGTAGGTTTTTATGCGGGTTTGTACAAAAGAATCAGCTTTCAACTTTGTGTGCCCCCTCCTGTGTTAAGGTCTACAAGCAGCTTTTAGGGAAATTTGCTTCAAATTTTTATCTTTAAAACCGGGCTGAGTGGTTCAGAAGGTTGAGGCGCTTGCCTTCTGACCCCAAGTTGGCAGGTACGATCCTGGCTCAGTCCGGTGGTATTTGAAGGTGCTCAAATACATCCCCCTTGTGTCGGTAGATTTACAGGCACGTAAAAGAACTTCTGCGGGACTAAATTGCAGCACCTCGGCGTCTCCGAAAACCGTAAAAGTAGTTAGTAGGACGTACTGTAGTAGTACTGTTGCAGCAGTTGTTTAGCTGTGTGTGAAGAAGTTCAAGGCGCGTTATCTGAAGTCACACCCAACAGCGTGTTCCGCTCAGAGCAGACAGCTTGGCTGGGATGGGCTTGGACGGGTTATCTCCATATACTGTATCTGTTTACAATCACATTCCAAGTAGACCTACCGACTGCAGTAGATCGTCACCTGCCGCTCGCTTCGGTGGAATGAGGAATCTGATTGCCTAAATTCAGAAGCTAATAAAATTATAACGACACGAGATATCGAAGGTTTAAACCAAATTTTAAATCATTTACTGGTATGATCAATCCTCTAACGCACATATATCCTGTTCACGTTGTATCTGACCACCCTCTACATCATCTACTATCTTGATGTGTTCATAATTTTAGGGACAATGCTTTCTTTTAACATGAGAAATAGAACGTCCCGAGCAAGTGAACGCGTGGTTTGAGTCAGGTAGCTAGTAGCTTGCATTCAGGAGATAACGGGTTCGAACCCCATTGTCGAAAGCCCCGAACATGGTTTTCCGTGGTTTCCCATTTTCACACCAGGTAAATGCTGTGCCTTAATTAAGGTCACGGTCGCTTACTTCCCCCGCCCTTACCTCTTTCTTATCCCATCGCATCGTCGCATAAGACCTATCTGTGACGGTGCGACTTACGGCCAATTGCAAAAAAAAAAAAAAAAGAGAGAAATAGAATATTATAGTGTATACTTATGATTCCATACATACACTTTTGTCACGTTACTGAAAATGTTTCTTGGGATCTCAAAGCGCATAAAAGGCATGCACAAATATCTGCACCATCGCTCTTCTTTACATCTGCCTCTTATTTCTTATCATTTCTAAGGAATGCGGCAAAATAAATGATACTGAAATTATTCCTCGTATGCTGTCCACGAAATGAAATGTCGTATGGCTTTTAGTGCCGTTATATCCCAGGACGGGTTCGGCTCGCCAGGTGCAGGTCTTTCTATTTGACTCCCGTAGGTGACCTGCGTGTCGTGATGAGGATGAAATGATGATGAAGACAACACATACACCCAGCCCCCGTGCCATTGGAATTAACCAATTAAGGTTAAAATCCCTGACCCGGCCGGGAATCGAACCCGGGACCCTCTGAACCGAAGGCCAGTACGCTGACCGTTCAGCCAACGAGTCGGACTGTTGTCCACGAATCCGTAGCAAATAAATTTTTTAACTGCTTCACTGAACCACGTTTTGGAGTATTAAACAATAATGTTTCAAATTGTGATTACGTACTTAGACTATAATAACAATGTTATTGGCTTTACGTCCCAGTAACTACTTTTGCGGTTTTCGGAGACGCCGAGGTGCTGGAACTGAGTCCCGCAGTAGTTCTTTTAGGTGCCAGCATATCTACCGACACGAAGCTGACGTATTTGAACGCCTTCAAATACCAAATACAACCTGCCAAGTTGGGTACAGAAATCCAGCGCCTCAACCGTCTGAGCCACTCAACCCGGCTGGTTACTTAACTTCTTGGAAGGTTTAGTGTGAATGTTTATATTAATATATTATATTAATGACATCTCATTTAGTGAACAAGAAAGTGAGCATATAAGAATGTTGCTCGAAAGGGACTGTTAGAGTGATTTAGAATCAAGCCGTGACGAATCAGACAAGGAAAAGGAAAATAATGTGTCACGTGTGCAGAAATGACAGTAAGATTATTGCAAATTTTGTAAAAGGTTTTTATGTCTAAGTAAGTCATGCTGAATTTTCATGCCAAAGTTTCCCAGTTTACAAATAGCTTATGAATAAGGTATTCAATGATAGAAATTCAAACCCAGATCAATTATTTTTGAAGGGAATGTTATGTAATTTGTACTTTAGAATATTGTTTAATATCAAATAATTGAAAATACCAAACGTCAGTATTTTTGTTGCGTAATACCATTACACATTTTTACAGTTATTTTCAGAATTAAGTGCGCCTGTAAAATGTAGCGCAGTTATTTGATTTATAAATTCACCTGCCCTTTATAAGCCATTTCTTTATTACTAGCAAATGTACCCGTGCTTCGCTACGGTATTCTACATTGTATACGGATTTCTCCGTAAATTACTGTAAGGATAGTGAGTAAGATTATATAAAATTGCATGCCTCTTAGCGCTATCCTAGAAACAAAACAGGGAGGACGGAATACGTTATTTCCGATGCAAGGTAGGCATTGGCGAAATTTTGAGGATAATGGCAGGCCACATTTCCTACTGCCAATCAAAATCGAGTCCGGGAATTTCTAGTATAACGACAGGCTCTCTTGGTATTTGCCATTCACCACAGAGGTGGGGAGTTTTCATTATAAAGGCAGGCACTTTTCGTAATCCAAATCACAGTCGAGTTCGAAAGATTGGATTATAACCGAGAAATGCAGCGCTATCTATCGTATCATCAAACGAGACACGACAATAAATCACAGGACCAAAGTTGACAATCTCTCCAAATAGAACGGCGATTATGTAATCTGTTTTGCAGTACGACTTACCGTTTAGCCACCAATTATCCCGAAACGAAGATCTGCACCGTTATTAAACTTGCATCCATAATTTCGATATTTCCGGGGCCAAAAGTTATACATTTTAACAGCTTGGAATATTTCCTCAAAGAAAAGTGTCCAGGTATCGGGGTTAGCACTCTCATACATGCGAAGAAATTAAGGAAAGAAGCGATACAGTTAAGGAAGTTGGAATTAATAGAAAAGAGGATTATACCTGAGGACAGCCGGATAGGACAAATGCGTAAATACCAAGTGGATGTATTGGAAAATCAAATGTCCCTCAATAAATTATGATGATATGAGTTACGGATATAAGAAAGCGGTAACAGACGAGAAATTTAGGCGCAGGGATTCTTAGGTAAACAGATGCGAAGATGATTTATGGTGTCATTACTTAAGCTATTCGAGGACGGTTATAACCTCCATCGATATTCCGCCAATGTGCCGCAGAATGGCCGATTGCTGTCTCTCTTGCTTTCTACCTAAGGAACAACCACAAGTTTACAGGAATGATGAAGAAAATGGCAATACGTTACTTCCCTGATGGCAAGCAGTCAGAGACGTTGCCATGGTAACCTGTAGGTTCCTTGTCAGTCTGTCGGCCACTCAATACAGAGCGTGATACCTGCAGAAAATAGTAATTTTCTGAGTCATTTGAAGAGTAAGCTAAATTATGAACATAACAAAAGTTGTGTATAATGAAGAGCTGTTTCCCATACAGTCCGCGGATTTTACAGAAAATCAATAGCATAAGAGAAAATGGAAGAAATGGTTTTCCTATAAACCCCCGCCTATTCAAAGATTTTTAAATCATATGCATATCAAAACCTTCCCCGGGATGATTATACTCTAAATATGACGTTTGGTCAGCCGTTTCGCCGTGATTGTGGAACAAACAGACAAACAGACATGAAAAATAAAAACCACCGACTCGGTCTTGAGTAGACCTAAAACTGAAAAATATCTGAAAAATTGGACCTCCTACAACTTTATTTATATAGATTATTTATTTAATCCGTTTGTCCGACTCATTGGTGTTGATGCTTTCGATTCAGAGAGTCCTGGGTTCGATTACCGGCCGGGTCGGGGATTTTGATTTCGTCTGATTAATTCTTCCAGGTCGGAGACTGGGTGTTTGTGTTTGTCCCAACACTCTCCTCTCCATGTTCAGACAACGCACCACAATACCAAAAATCACAGATATACGCAATAGTGATTACATCCCTCCACGTAGGGTTGGAATCGGGAATGGCATCCGACGGTAAAACAGAGCCAAATATACATGTACTACGCATTTCGCACCCGCGACTCCACAGGTGTGGGAAAAGCTATAGAAGAAGATGTACTTAATCCGTTATCCCTCCAGGGTTGGTTTCTCCCTCGGACTCAGCAAGGCATCCCATGTCTACCGCCTCAAGGGTAGTATTCTGGAGAGTTAGACTTTGGATCTGGGGTACAACTAGGGAGGAGGACCAGGACTCACACAGGCTGGCTCGCCTGCTATTCTGGACAGGGGCCTTGTGGGGGATTGGAAGATTGAAAGGGATAGACAAGGAAGAGGGAAGTAAGTGGCCGTGACCTTACGTTAGGTATCATCCCGTTATTTGCCTGGAGGAGAAGTGGGAAACCACGGAAAACCACTTCGAGGATAGCTGAGGTGGGAATCGAACGCCCTCTACTCAGTTGACCTCCCGAGGCTGAGCAGACCCCGTCCCAATTCGCGTATCACTTTTCAAATGTCGCGGCAGAGTCGGGAATCGAACCCTTGCCTCACCAAAGAGGCGGAAAAAATCAAATTCATAATTGCCATAACTCTGGCCATTCTCGCCTCTAAATAGACCACTAAGGTCTACAATACAAATACAAGAACATCACTTGCCGTCTGCTTCGCTTGGGAGTGTTTGGATCTAGAATAGATGCAGCTGTGTTTCAAATCCTCCCTCCTTGGCGGCGCATTACATTTTGCACCCCTTTCTTGAGACAACCCCATTCTTAGCTACAAATAATAGCCCCTGTGTGGCAGATTAACACCGTGAAGTTTTGGGCTGGAAGGGTTGGTTCACCTCTTCACAGAAGGTTTCATTAGTTATTCACATGTTTCACCTCGTGCTGCTTGTCTGTCTACGCTCCACATTTCCATATAACCCGTGATGCATGTCCTACCACTTCCGTTCTATAACAATTACTCCTCTCTGCTTACACGAGTCCTCTTTTATGCCATTTCCGTGTTGCAACCTTCCCCAAAACTGATGCTTCCGACTTCGGTGACACAAGGAATGTTGTTCTCTCTCTTCTAAACATTATCTCTACTTATGGAGACCACATGTGAGAGCATGAGCAAAGTCTGTGTTTAGGAACAGTTAAGCAAACACGTCACGGATGTGCGCGCGCTACTTTGTGACACTTGCCTGTCGGACTGGAAGAAACTACTCAAGTCGCCTTTGTTAGACAGCTTCCTGATCAGCGCTAGCAACATACGTCCCTAGTCACTTCATTACGGTCGACAGATATCCCAAACTATACAGCGTGTAATCGTGGACGTAATTTTAGCATTTTGTTTGGGGTGGCAGGGATTACCGGGGATCTATAGGCTGTGCGACCTGTGACTCTACCCTAGAGATAGGCAATCTGATTCATTTAGAAGAACCGATTCATTTGAAACGGTTCACTAAAATGATTCGTTCATTTGAGTCGTTCATTTGATTCGTTCATTCGATTACCACGTGACGGAGAGCAGAAAAGGAAACAATAGACTCAGAGAAAAAAATTCATTTTTAGAGGTTATAGTCGAAAAATGCTACACAACTGTCCGAGTAATACTTTCTAAACATAAGTAGCTACCATTCGAAACTATACGACAATCGAATTTGAAATTTATAGTAGATATGAACATGTTGAACTGTAGAAGTATTGTAAAGAAAGGAATAGAATTAAGTAATTTAATAGATATATATTTACCAGATATTGTAATAGGAGTTGAATCATGGCTGAGAAATGATATAATGGATGCAGAAATTTTCTCACGGCACTGGAGTGTGTATCGTAGGGATAGGATAGGAAAGGTGGGAGGGGGAGTTTTCATTCTGGTGAAAGAAGAATTTGTAAGCTACGAAAAAGTTAAAGATGAGACACATGAAATTCTAGGTGTAAGGCTCATTTCTAAAGATAATAGGCAACTTGATATATTTGGAGTGTACAGATCGGGAAAGGGTAGCACTGATGCGGATTCGGAATTATTTGATAGGATAGTCAGCTATGTGGGAAATGACATGGAAAGAAATGTGATTGTAGCGGGAGATCTGAATTTGCCAGATGTCAATTGGGAAGGAAATGCGAACGACAGGAAGCATGACCAACAAATGGCAAATAAGTTAATATGGGAAGGACAGCTGGTTCAGAAAGTGATGGATCCAACCAGAGGGAAAAATATTTTGGATGTGGTGCTGATAAAACCAGATGAGCTCTATAGGGAAACTGAAGTAATAGATGGTATTAGTGATCATGAAGCTGTTTATGTGGTAGTTAAAAATAAATGTGATAGAAAGGAAGGTCTTAAAAGTAGGACTGTTAGGCAGTACCATATGGCTGATAAAGCAGGTATGAGGCAGTTTCTAAAAAGTAACTATGACCGGTGGAAAACGGTAAATAAAAATGTAAACAGACTCTGGGATGGGTTTAAAGAAATTGTTGAGGAATGCGAAAACAGGTTTGTACCTTTAAGGGTGGTAAGGAATCGTAAAGACCCACCTTATTATAATAGAGAAATAAAGAGACTAAGGAGGAGGTGCAGACTGGAAAGAAATAGAGTTAGAAATGGCTGTGGAAGTAAGGAGAAATTGAAGGAACTTACTAGAAAATTGAATGTAGCAAAGAAGGCAGCTAAGGATAACATGATGGCAAGCATAATTGGCAGTCATACAAATTTTAGTGAAAAATGGAAGGGTATGTATAGGTATTTTAAGGCAGAAACAGGTTCCAAGAAAGACATTCCAGGAATAATTAATGAACAAGGGGAGTGTGTATGTGAGGATCTTCAAAAGGCAGAAGTATTCAGTCAGCAGTATGTAAAGATTGTTGGTTACAAGGATAATGTCGAGATAGAGGAAGAGACTAAGGCCAAAGAAGTAATAAAATTTACATATGATAACAATGACATTTACAATAAGATACAAAAGTTGAAAACTAGAAAAGCGGCTGGAATTGATCAGATTTCTGGGGATATACTAAAGACAATGGGTTGGGATATAGTACCATATCTGAAGTACTTATTTGATTATTGTTTGACCGAAGGAGCTCTACCAGATGAATGGAGAGTTGCTATAGTAGCTCCTGTGTATAAAGGAAAGGGTGATAGACATAAAGCTGAAAATTAGAGGCCAGTAAGTTTGACATGCATTGTATGTAAGCTTTGGGAAGGCATTCTTTCTGATTATATTAGACATGTTTGTGAAATTAATAACTGGTTCGATAAAAGGCAATTCGGTTTTAGGAAAGGTTATTCCACTGAAGCTCAACTTGTAGGATTCCAGCAAGATATAGCAGATATCTTGGATTCTGGAGGTCAAATGGACTGTATAGCGATTGACATGTCTAAAGCATTTGATAGGGTGGATCATGGGAGACTACTGGCAAAAATGAGTGCAATTGGACTAGACAAAAGAGTGACTAAATGGGTTGCTATATTTCTAGAAAATAGATCTCAGAGTGTTAGAATAGGTGAAGCTTTGTCTGACCCTGTAATAGTTGAGAGGGGAGTTCCTCAGGGCAGTGTTATCGGACCTTTATGTTTTCTTATATATAAATGATATGAGTAAAGGAGTGGAATCGGAGGTAAGGCTTTTTGCGGATGATGTTATTCTCTATAGAGTGATAAATAAGTTACAAGATTGTGAGCAACTGCAACGTGACCTCGAAAATATTGTGAGATGGACAGCAGGTAATGGTATGTTGATAAACGGGGCTAAAAGTCAGGTTGTGAGTTTCACAAATAGGAAAAGTCCTCTCAGTTTTAATTACTGCGTTGATGGGGTGAAAGTTCCTTTTGGGGATCATTGTAAGTATCTAGGTGTTAATATAAGGAAAGATCTTCACTGGGGTAATCACATAAATGGGATTGTAAATAAAGGGTACCGATCTCTGCACATGGTTATGAGGGTGTTTAGGGGTTGTAGTAAGGATGCAAAGGAGAGTGCATATAAGTCTCTGGTAAGACCCCAACTAGAGTATGGTTCCAGTGTATGGGACCCTCACCAGGATTACCTGATTCAAGAATTGGAAAAAATCCAAAGAAAAGCAGCTCGATTTGTTCTGGGTGATTTCCGACAAAAGAGTAGCGTTACAAAAATGTTGCAATGTTTGGGTTGGGAAGAATTGAGAGAAAGAAGAAGAGCTGCTCGACTAAGTGGTATGTTCCGAGCTGTCAGCGGAGAGATGGCGTGGAATGACATTAGTAGACGAATAGGTTTGAATGGCGTCTATAAAAGTAGGAAAGATCACAATATGAAGATAAAGTTGGAATTCAAGAGGACAAACTGGGGCAAATATTCATTTATAGGAAGGGGAGTTAGGGATTGGAATAACTTACCAAGGCAGATGTTCAATAAATTTCCAATTTCTTTGAAATCATTTCGGAAAAGGCTAGGAAAGCAACAGATAGGGAATCTGCCACCTGGGCGACTGCCCTAAATGCAGATCAGTATTGATTGATTGATTGATTGATTTTTGTAGCAATGTTCCACACGTTAGTTCAGAGTAGTTCATGAGAGCGGGAACGGGAACCTTGAAGTAAACTTAACCTAACATTTCGCAACGAGCTGGAAGTTGAGTGTATAACAGTTCCGTGAAGTGTGTAACTTGAAACGACGTGATAATTTCTTATTTAAAAAAAAAAAAAAAAGAATTCCTGTAAGGTTAGTTTAGGAGTATTTGACTTGTGAACCGGATTTTTAGTTCAGGTTAAATAAAAATTAACAGAGTCGTTCTTCACAAGTTATTATTGATTCAAAAACGGTGGATACCCGATTTGGCGATATGAATCAGAACGAACGAGGGATTACGTGCCAGAAGCGACCGTGCCGGATGCGACCGGGCCATTATGGTGCCAATAGCGACCGAGCGGATAAGCACCGTGCCGCATGCGACCCATCAATCACTTACAATTGATCTGCATTAAGGGCTGTCACCAAGTGGCAGATTGCTTAGAAGTAGCTAACTTGGTCTTTTCAAAAATAAAGGTCTGACACCGTTGTTAGCAGGTTCGAGTGCCATTGGTCGGAAGAAAAATATAATAATGTTGCTGGCTTTACGTCCCAGTAACTACTTTTATGGTTTAAGGAGACGCCGAGGTGCCGGAATTTAGTCCCGCAGGACTTGTTTTACGTGCCAGTAAATCCACCGACACAAAGCTGACGTATTTGAGCATGTTCAAATAATACCGGACTGAGCCAGGATCGAACCTGCCAAGCTGGAGTCGGAAGACCAGCATCTCAACCGTCTGAGCCGTCTGAGCCACTTAGCATGGATGAAAAAAAAAAATCACCGTCAGAATGTTGGCCGGCAGGGTAGGAAAGTTGGTGGTAGACAGTTTCTAATCACTAGATTGCATGCCAAAAGCCGTGATTCAAATTCAAACCTTTTCTCAGTGTTCAAATGGAGTGAGGGGATATGATGCTGTTGATGGTGATTCGGCCGTCGGATGGCGACGTAAAGCATTGAGCAGACCCCTTGGTATTATTCGAGAGGAGTAGGCTACGTGCCGAAACCGGGTTTCATCTCTCCCTACTTCATTATAATAATCCCACATCCAGACGCGCAGGCCGCCCAAGGGAGTCAGGCAGAAAGACCTGCACCAGGCAAGCCGAACACGTCCTCGGACACTCCTGGTATTAATAGGACACGAGACATATGTAGGCCTAAGTCGTAAATAATTTCAGAGAATTAGGATCTTTTTTATTGCTAGTGGCATTACGTCACACCGACACAGACAAGTCTTAAGGCGACGATGGGATAGGAAAGGGATAGGAATGGGAACGAAGCGGCCCTGGTCTTAATTAAAGTACAGCTCCAGCATTTGCCTGGTGTGAAAATGGGAAACCACGGAAAACCATCTTCAGGGCTGCCGACAGTGGGATTCGAACCCACTATTTCCCGGATGCAAGCTCAGGGCCGCGCGCCTCTAACCGCATGGCCAACTCGCCCGGTGGGAAAAGACGTAAACGCATCACCATGTTTCGTGTTGTAAAACGAGTTTTCCCCAGAAGTGTTATGTAAAGTAGGGGCAGTAGCTGCTTATAGGACTTAGTGAAATGGCATTGCACTTCGTTTAGCTTACCTTATCTTGGGTGATGACACAACTTATCAAATGACAATTTGCTTGTCAACGCCGGTCGCATCCGGCACGGTTACAGATTATGCGGTCGCTAGTGGCACGGGTCACATCTGGCACGCCACCGAACGAGGAACCAAGGAACGAGTTGCGGCTCCCGTCTCTCGATTCACCTTTCGATTCACAATCGAGTCGATTCATTTCGTTCACTGATTCATGATTCAATCGTTCAGTGCAATGATTCGTTCATTATGAATCACTACTCGTTTGAGAATCTCCCCATTTCTACTCTACCCGACTACAGGCACCGAACACTCCACAGTCAGCACTGTTTCGGAAATTATTAGCGTCATTTTAATTAGAATTGCGGGGAGAAGGTACAATTGAACAATAATAAAACAATAATAAAAAAGATTTCCACCCAATTTTGCAACGATAATTTTGTTTTATTGAGCTATATTCAGTTACAACCAGAAGATTATCTCGATCAATTCAAAACTCGGCAAAAGTTCAGAACAGGTTACATTTTCTAGCGCTACGCATCCAGGCGCGATTGCACTGTCATTTGTTTGTCTCTCGCTCGCTTCTCGCGAAGGACTTGATCGTGCGGTGGACAGTGCTGCCAACTGTTCATATATAGAACTAGTCCTAGTGGAGCGGCGCTACGTTTGAATTTACGAACCTCGAAGCCATTGGTCTGGATTGGTTAGGCCATTGGGCTGGATCAAGCAAAGGGGGTCTGGGGGCGTAAGCCCCCAGGTTAGAAGCCGCGAAGCGGCCCTAGGCCTCTAGTATCCCGCGTGACAAAGCCATTGGTCTGGATTGGTTAGACCATTGGTCAGTGACAAAGCCATTGGTCTGGACTGGTTAGACCATTGGTCTGGATCAAGCAAAGGAGGTCTGGGGGCGTAAGCCCCCAGGTTAGAAGCCGCGAAGCGGCCCTAGGCCTCTAGTATCCCGCGTGACAAAGCTATTGGTTTGGATAGGTTAGACCAATGGTCAGTGGCAAAGCCATTGGTCTGGATTGGTTAGACCATTGGTCAGTGACAAAGCCATTGGTCTGGACTGGTTAGACCATTGGTCTGGATCAAGCAAAGGGGGTCTGGGGGCGTAAGCCCCCAGGTTAGAAGCCGCGAAGCGGCCCTAGGCCTCTAGTATCCCGCGTGACAAAGCCATTGGTCTGGATTGGTTAGGCCATTGGTCAGTGACAAAGCCAATGGTGACGTCAGCCCGCCAATGACTGTCGATTATTTTGTCACTAACTCCGTTGTTATTGTTATGGCTTCGTGCGGTGGATGTGTCGTTAGTATTCGTGCTTTTGCGTGCAATTATTACGAGAATTTTAGTGATTTACTCGAATTTTATCAGCAGCACGACTTGCTTTCTAGGGAGAGAGTGTGTGAGAAGTGTGGTCGTGACGTTAAATTGTCTGTACCCTCCCCTACATTAAGGTGAGTTAAATAGAATTCTTTCTTTACAGATTGCATTCACCTGTGTATTTATTGTGCAGTTGTGTATTTCTTGTGCGCGGGTTGGTAACGGAATTCACTTACTTCATTGCTAGGAGTGACGTCATATCCCACAGTGTCTCACCCAATGGAAATGCTGGTACGTAGTTAGGCGATGTACAATGGCGCGTGATAACTTCTATTAGGTTATAAAAGCAAAACTACTTCTGGGGGACGGCGGGTGGGTTCTTAACTGTCGCAGTGAACACATCGCTCCTCCACAAGGTATTCTACTTAACATTTCCAACATATTGCATCCTTAGAATGCTATAAATGTAATGTAACCCTTACTGAATTTCTACCCAAAACTCAGACACTACCAGTGATCCGCCCGGGGTGTTTAGTGTATATGCAGCTGAATGTTTGAACAAGAGAAAACCAGGAGTGGCAAAGATGTTGGAGCTGGTGGAGAGAAAGATTCGGAAGAAGATACTGTAACCCCAAAGAATAGAAGATGGCTCATACAAAAAGAGAGGAAACCAAGAATTATATCTCAAGATGGAAAAGATCTCAGAGACCATCCGGAAGGGGAGAGCCAATTTTCTTCAGACGTACCTACGGAATGAAAGAATAAGAAGAAACAGAGTAACTATAAACGTAGGGTCTACTTGTAAATGATGTATTTGTATGTCTGTATTATTACTAAAATTCGGTTTCCTTGAAAATATTAGTGGGTGGGGGGCTTCCACCCCTTGCCACCCCCTATGGGTATATAGTGGGACCTTTCACATCCTCTCCCATAGCTCATGGGACCATGTGACAACACAAATCTACCCCGACCGGGTCTTAACACATGGGACCACGCGCTACAGAAAACAACAGTCAAGGGACATTTTCTGCCTAGTGACAAATGCCGCCTCATTTGGATTTTAATGACTAATCCGAACACATGACATGACAAATGTCCATTACAGCATAGCGAAGTCTACCGCTACCCTCCCGTTCCAAGATATGAGCACAAGCCTCTCAAGGGCATGGTGCGTCCGCGGATACGAACTAGAACAAACTTATATCTAACTTATAGGCATAAAATGAACGGAAGAGGTCAGGATGCTAATATCGGCAAAGATAGGCACAAATAAATTTTTCCTAAAAATTTAATTAGCTCTCGTTGAAACATACTTTACACTCTACAACATTGATGATTACATTTTAAATAAATACATTTGACACTCAATAAAGCAAAGGAAAATCAGGTCCGTGCTGTCACTCAAGTAAACTTTTCGATCCACGTCTTCACAAGTGTCTCTATGTGGACTACTGAAATTACGGCATTGAATTTAATGATAGACCAAATCACGTATTTATAAATGAAGCACTTGAGTGTTACTTCATTGCCATCCAAACAAATTGGAGAAGGTTGAATTACCTTCCTAAAGTTTCACATTGTATAATTGGTTTCGTTGTTCATCGGCCCTATATTTTATTTCAGCTGTTGAATACGGCAAACAATATCATGATAAAAACACTTGACTATTTACAGTGATAAGCTACGACCTTGCGAATGCGAAATATTCCCCGGGATTGACTCCCAATTTACATACTAAAAAAACACTGGTTTATCTGAGATTAGTCTTAGAGTGGCCGCCTAAATTAAACATAGCACGATAAATTATATATTTAAAAAATATAAAATTAGAAAAACAATAAGCAAATTCTACGGAATTACAACATATTCCCACAAATAATAAAAATGAACATAATTCTGGTGCCTACGAACCACCTCATTTGATGAACTAACCGTACACGTCATAAGGGTCTCAGCCCTTCACTTAAACAAACTATCAATGGATTGTCACGAAAACTAACTTCAAGAAATCAATAATTATCTAAACATCACGTTCACACAGTAATACCACCTGGAAAAGAAAACGTATAGAATACAAATAATGCTGCATTTCTGCTTTATTATAATCCGCTGCTGTGTGACTAACAATTCTCATCGTGCCCAAGTTTCGAAGTAGTGACCTCGGTTCCCGCCATACCAGGTCTCCTGAAAAACAAAAACCCTGTCTACCGCATTATTAGGGGGTAACAATTAAATGTTCCTACATTAATTTCGACATAGCTTGTTGGGAATGTGGTAATCAAGTAAAAATACGTCTTATATTAACAGAAGAACACAGTGTCTGAAAAACATTCATTTCTTTGTCAACCGGCATAGAGAACCCGGCTCAGCTGTCTTTCTTACAAGAAGCTACAGCCCTCGGGTCGCCAGCCGTAAATCTCTCGGGACAGCCCTCTCGACGGGACATTAACCTTCTTGAAACAAACATCTCCACACATTAACGCACTCTCAGTGCATGGTCAGCGGCTCATTATATTCACGCAATAGTACTGGGGCACGTATAAACATGCTAAAATCAGATCGGACGTCCATCATCCTATAAATATCTCTCAAAATCATGCCGCTATATCACTTCATCTTTCCTCAACTTCACAGAAGGCCGGAGTTCAAACATCGTTCCTTTCACTGCAGAGTTAACCACAATTTCAGAAGCTCACAAGCTAAAATTTTCTATTATCTCAGGCCAAAGATATGAGAAATGTGTACCTGATATAAATTGATGCTACGTTCAGTAAATTGGCATTTAATATCCAACCAAATAATTTAACTTAAATAAAATTAAAATACCAAACAGCAACAAACAAAAAAATACACAGGGGCTTAGCTAGTGTTTGGAGGGTGGATATTCGAACCTGGGCACAATGAATTCTTCACACACATCTAGATACAGCCAGATCTTAACCTACCATGCAACAAAATCTACTACTTTACATTAGGAAAAGAGTGCTCTTACTATCCCACATTAAAATACTGTTCAAAGGCAGTTGGCGAAAATCCTACCGTCATATTATCCTGACTCATCTTGATTAGTCACTCAGAGGAAGGCTACTTCATTACCTCAGCATAATTCAATACTCTCTTCCCCCTTTTCCTCTGACAGCACTCGTAAATACAAATACCCCAAACATGCACATGCAATTAAATAAAATGGGCCAAAAATACATGCAATTATCCCAATTTGTTTCCTTCCCGAATAACCTCAAGTAGTTAAATTAAAAGGGATCCTACTGACCACTCTAAGCGAACTAATCGAACAATTCGATACTAGAAATTATCCCAACCCTATCCTTACATTTCTACTTATTTACAAAGGGAATATTAGCATTAAAAAGTCATAACTTTGTACTCAACAGCTTTTGATTTATCCTCCATAGTCCGAGCCCTCAAGGGACAGGCCTGAAGCGTCTACTCCATGTCGCTGAGGTGGGAGGTCACGGGTTCCAGACGTCCCTCGATGACTCTTGAGTAATCCAGGGTCTCGGAGTCGTGAACACTGGAAAGATACTATTCACACTGATTTTCACAAAGACTTCTTCTGCACGCGTCACAGTCAAAATTCCCCTTTTATTGGTATGATTGCGATCATTACAGAATGAAAGTTGCATATTTATTAATTTGATGCTGGACGCAGCTAGACTACCTCAGTCAGACAAAGCTAGTACAGAAACTCACGGTGTCGTCCTTGCAATAGTTTATTACTCTGAATTAACGTGATATTGGGTTCTTATATTTATTTCAAAACCCTGTCTCATACGTTTGTTTCTCTGTACTTCTACAATTACGCCGTCATTCAGCACGATAACTTAGCACTGGAATTCTGTTTATTTTATATGACACGGACTTTCGTGCTACCTTTTTACATGTCCACCTGCACAAAGTTTCAAAATTACTATCACACTCCACGGACTCTCTCTCTACTACGGAAGATTAATTGAAGAATAGTTTTCTCCGTCCGTTATTCGGCACATCATAGCGTCACAGTTTCGCGATGCGAATATACGACGTAATTCACGTAATTACGTGCCGCGTCGCGATCGATCTGTAATTCATACAGCACTATCGCTCAGTTAAGTTCTCTACTGACATTATACGTATTGCACTCCCCTTTATTTGCACATTTTCTATACAAAGAACAGAAAAGTCCGACCACAGAACGACCGTCTGGTCACCACAAAGACTGCCTGTTGACTCACTAGCCACCCTCAGAAGTGCGAGCATATATGGTCTCACATGGAGTGGGGGTTGGACTGAGGAACTGCCCCCCCACCGTAATTTTGAGATCTCCAGATCCCCTAAGTTTATGGAAATCAGCGATGCGGCAGATTGTGTGGCTCGCCAATCACAAATACTACATGTAATGCGAAATTCAAAACGACCAGTGGTTTAATCGTAATTCGGCCGTCTAAATCAAGAGCCTAACGGGGAACCCCTGTTGGGTGTCTGGTTCATAGCTAGCGTTAGGACGCCAGAGCATCTTACGTAATTTCTTTGAGACGTAATTTCATAAATAATATATTATTTTGATTTATAATTTTGTCAATGATCCATTATTCTTGCTGTTACTCCGACATATGCTTCATGATTAATTTAAGCGTTATTATCCCGAAAGTAATTCTAAAATCACCTCCTCACGTTGGCTCTACTGTGAGTCGGCATTTGTTTTAGGGGCGGAGTCAGCAGAAACTGTACTTTTTTGTCTTCCCTCTTCACGCGCGTTCAGTTCGGGGGTTTTATCAGCCATAATCTGCGTGCGTTAGGCGCCACGCTGGCGAAGATGTTACGCAACATGATGAAACTGAGCTCCCATACTAACAAAGAAGCTCCAAGCATACATACTTCCTACATATATATATTTCCGAATAAATATTCAGTGTGAAGATACGGTCACAATAGCAATAAGGCTCGGCCAAACTTTCAATACACATTCCTCACACGTAGAAGAAAATATGGTATATCACTGTGGGTCCGGAAATACTTTAATTCCATGTTAGAAATCATTTTCTGCATTACTACATTAAGGACAGAAGGTAAGTAATTGAAATCATATCGCAGCCAGCTTTCGGCAAAATTTAAACTAACACAGCACCATATATACGTAGAATATTCTTAACTGTTATTATACTCCTACATTGTGAAACTCCAAATGCAATTAGTTCACCTTCAATAGCTTTTTTAATACATATAATTTGAGTTTTCATATATTCAGGTGCACTTTTCTCAGCAAATATTGGAGATAGAATTATGCTTTTTTTTTAATCTATGCTAACTCTTGAAACCACTCTCAACGTGGTGAACAATATCTTATGTTATAAGGGGCGGTCGAATGAAAACCTAACACCCGCCATAACACATAATCCTCGCGAAAAGTGTCAACACTGTCGTTACATGTCAATATTGTCATCACTGTGGTAGAAATGCATAGTGACAACTCACAGGTTGTTGGGTTATGTCTTTGCTGGTGCGCGGGCTAGTCTATATGTCTTTACACGAGAGTTTAATCCTGATGTAAACATGGTATGTCCACGCCTCCGCCAAAGAAAGAGTTCTGATTCGCTGCGCGTGTAGTACCGTATCGACCTCCGCCCCGTCAACGTCTCGAGTTCGGACGTACAGGGCTGCGCATCACATACGACAACAGTGCGAAGATCTGAACTTCTGAATAAACGACTAAACCTGGATTATGTTCACTTAGTTTATTGAACACATTCACGATGCACTGCCTATAGTCATTTCGGAGCGGTTTTCCTCTTTTGTGTTTCACTACACGCGATCGTCCTACCTGTTGCTCCATTTCTCTCACTATGAATACTGACACTGACTGCTCCTGCAAGATGCAACACCTTACCTCCACGCTGTACAGCTTGGGACTTTCCCTCACTACGAGAAGACTTTCTGTGTTACACCACGCCTTGTGCCTTCATTTCTCGTTATTTAATCACTATACTATACCGGTATATATGACAATCATATTTTAATTTGATTACGTACTCTTCCAAACTCTCTAAATGCAATAAACTAAATAAAATAAAATTAATGCAACGTACTACTTTTCTTGGAGCTCGCATACAGTCGAGTGAGTGCGACGGTTGCTTCTCCAATCAACTACGTCTATGTCCACGTGCATAGGCAAGGTGCTCCGCCTATTTGTTTACATCAGGATTAAACTCTCGTGGAAAGCGGTATAGTGTGTTCGTCCAACTGTAGATGTGGAGGCAATCGAAGAAGAGCAGAGAAGTGTGGCTGATGATGCTGATGTACGCGCAACTCACCGTCGCATGTCTGCTGTGTATGGCGAACACTGCATGCCCATGACGAGTGTGCACGGGTGGCATAGGAGAGTCCGAGAAGGGCGCACATCACTGCCCCCACACTACCAATCTGGCGAAGGCTACGCTTCAATGATTTGGTTGGGGAAACACTTCAAGATCCTCCGTACAGCCCACATATTTCACCTTGTGATTTTCACAGTTTTTGGGTACCTGCAGAAAGACTTTAGTGGACGTCGGTTTCATTCGGACGACCAAGTGCAGTAATTGTGCTGTTGTGGATCCGTCAGCTACCGTCCCCTTTCTACAAAACTGGAATCGATCTTCTCGTCTCCCACTGGGATAGATGTATTAACGCTTTTGGCAATCTTTTTAATAAAACCATTCCATGCATTCCATGGTCATGTGATAGCGGGTGTTCATTTAACTGTCCCTTATATTTAAATTGAAACTGTTTCGATTACTTAAATTAATATTAGACAAAATTTTATGGGAAATAAATTATATAAAATATAGAAAAAATGGTAAAGAATAGGTCATTTTAATATTAATATTTGTTTATTACATCAAATATCTTGTATTGTATCCAGTCTAAAAATTTAAAACATATAGGTTTGTAGTTTATGAGAACATTTTACGTAAAGAGAAGCATGCGGGAAACGAAATTCATTTTATGTGAACTAATTGCATTAGGACTTTTAAGTAGTATAATAACAGTTAGGGTGAGCCTCCGTGGCTCAGACGGCAGCGCGTCGGCCTCTCACCGCTGGATACCGTGCTTCAAATCCTGGTCACTCCATGTGAGATTTGTGCTGGACAAAGTGGAGGCGGGACAGGTTTTTCTCCGGGTACTCCGGTTTTCCCTGTCGTCTTTCATTCCAGCAACACTCTCCATTATCATTTCATTGCATCTATCAGTCATTAATAATCACCTTGGGAGTGGCGACCCCATTGTAATACTAGCCTACATATATGTTTCATTCATTACATTCCTGACCCGGTCTCAGACTGGAAAACAGGTTGTAGGTTTTCATTTTCAATAACTGTTAGGAACATTAATGCTATCAATAGATATCGGGACTTCGAGATGTTCGATTTTCGGATGATTGTAAAAGTCTACGTACAAAAATTTTCTGGACAACAAAAAAACTCCGAGAGGTGACAAGAAAGAAATCAGAATACAAAAAAGTTGTATGTGATTACTTTTTAAGTAGCGAATAACTAAACTTTGTGAGAAATTTGTTTTTCAGCGAAGTTATTAAGTTATTTTACCAATTTAGCTTTCAAATCTCAATACTGATTTGAAAAAGTACATGTTTTAATTGAAAATACTGAAGAACAAGTGTAAAAACTAGAATGACTTTCATGATACTATAATAATTCAGTTCGAGTCCTGTGTGATTTGGAAATGTTTATCATATGTTGGATAGGGATTATGATGGAGAGGAACTTACCTCATGAGATGTAAACAAAGATGGACGTAGCTCAGAGTTTTGTCTTCCTGACGAAAGAAAGTGACCATCTGAAAATGTCAAATTCTCCAAATACAAGTACGATCTAAAGCAGGGCCTCTCAAACGCCGAAACTCTCACGCGTGCAGAACGAGGTGCATAGGCTCTGTGCACTGTGCATCGGTCCCCCTCGGCGAAACTCGGCTTGACTCGGATGGTGTCCTGTGCTGAGAGCGACGAAGCGTTTGGTGGTAGACGACGTGTTTATCAATGAAATGGATAAGCGCACGACAACAACATAATAATGGAGCAACCTGTTTCGAAGAAAGCAAAGACTGCCGAAAGTCCATTTCAATCGAACTGGGAACTTTCGTATATTTTGTCTGTCAGGACGATAACGCCAAATCTGTGGGACGATAATTACGTGCGTAAGAAAATCGTCTATTGAAAGACACTACAACAGACTACATTCGGAAAATTATTGTGAAATCATAGGAGACGCCAGAGAGAAAGAATTAAGGGAGTTGAAACATCTTGAAGAAGAGCATTCTATATCCACAAATGAGGTTCGTTCCAGTACTGTAGCATTTTCAGTTTGGTTACGGGTTCTGCATTTTAAAAAAAATGTTTACATACCTCTCAAACATGTATCTATATTTCTAATTCACTTCTTTAATATATCTAATTTAGGGCGAGGAAGATGAAGTGTGTAGTGACGCTGCTCTTAGAGCTAGTTATAAAGTTGCTTTACGGCTAGCAAGAGCTGGGAAGCCGTTTATGGAAGGGCCACTAATAAAGAGTATTTTCTTGAACGTAGTAGAGACAATGAACCCTACATTAGCTCCAGCATACAGCAGAATACCACTGTCCAGTATGACAATAACTCGATGAATCAGCGACATTGCAGGGAATTTGCGTGAACAATTGGCAGCGTATTCCATACTTCTTAGCGTATTCCATTGCACTTGATGAGTCAACGGATATTAGCGAGACATTCTAGTTAGCCATTTTTTTACGTGGCGTAGACGACGACCTGCATGTAACGGAAGAGCTCCTAGATATGATTTCAATGAAGGACACTACTACAGGTGCGGATATTTTAGACGCGGTCGAAATGGCAGCTGAAGGAATAGGAGTCACTTGGGAAAAGCTATTTTCCGTGACAACAGACGGGGCGCCAGCAATGCGCGGTAAAATAAAAGGGTTCACTGGTTTACTGCGGAAAAAGCTTAATATGCTGAATTTGCCATCCATTCATTGTTTTGCTCACCAAGAGGCTCTTTGTGCAAAAGTTATCGGTCTTCAAGACGTGATGAACGTAGTTGTGCGTATCGTGAACTATATTCGTTCTCACGGGCTCACTCATCGCCAATTCAAAGAATTTTTGGTTTCACTTGAGAAAAAGTATCCCGATATCCCCTACAATACAGAGGTACGGTGGTTAAGCAAGGGAAAGGTAATTTTACGATGTTTTCGAATACGCCACGCTGTTGCTGAGTTTTGGTGGAAAAAGGACGTCCAGAGCCACTTTTACATGACCCTGAATGGGCAGCTGACTTAGGATTTTTAGCAGATATTATGGCTCTTCTAAATGATCTAAGTCTGAAACTCCATAAAGAAAATCATGTAATCAACTACAATGTCAGCAAGATTAAGGCTTTCCAACAGAAACTTCAACTCCTCAAACACAACCTTTCGGAAAAAAATACGGAACACTTCCCTGAGCTAGGTAAGCGATATATATATATTATAATTTTTAATAAATACTCTAGGTTTTACAAAGTGGTTTACTCAAACGTTACTATGGTTTTGTTTGACAGCATCTGTGCGGGAAGGAGCACGCTTTGAAAAGTACGTCGAGATGCTACAATCCCTTGAAAACGAGTTTAGCGACCGATTCCAGGTAAAGTACCGGTATACCGTCAACTGTAAAAAAAAAAAAGTAGTGATTTTAAGTGTACAAGCGTAACATGCAATTAGAAAATATTCGTCCACAATACCTCTTTATGTAAATATGTCCCTTTTTTGTATTCCAAAGTAATTTCATATATTAAAAACATAACTTTTATTTTAAAAAGGTGTGTTTCTCGTTACAGGATATTACTGACCTGCAGCCAATGCTTGATGTGTTTGTAAAGCCCTTTTCGGTAGCAGTTGAAAGTGTATCTCCTGATTTGCAATTTGAATTAATAGATTTGCAAAACGATGATCGTCAAAAAGATCTGTTTTTCCATACAAAGACTTTGCCCGAATTCTACCAGAATTTGCCGAAGGAAGACTTTCCTAAGCTACATCGAGAAGCAGCTAAGATTATTTCTATGCTTGGTTCCACATGTATATGTGAAAGGTTTTTCTCTTTTGACTTGTACGAAAACTAGATTGCGTGCTAGTATTTCTGATTGTAATTTAAAGAACTCTCTCAGAATTGCTGTAAGCCGATCACTTATTCCAGACATTACTGGTATAATTGCAAGGAAAAAGGAAAAGAAGAGCTAGAGAAGGACACTACTCAAACCAAACGTAATCTACAGTATATGCCGACAAATATCCAGCATGCCGTGCACCACCTGTAAAGTTGTTTAGTACCCTGGTCCAGCGCCTTTCGGAAATGGGACCCTCGAACTAAACTGAAATAAGAGGGTTTTTTAATAACACTGGTAACCTTGTCCCATACAACTGAGCGTCTCCGCTCACCACACGTAAACATTTCGCAGTGGGAGAGAAACAGCAGTGAAGGTGAGGAACGCGAAGACAGGCCGAACGGGTGAGGCATGTGTAGGGAAAGAGGAGTGGGGGTCTGCACTCTGGTCAACTAAGCGAAGTCGTCTTTTGCACCGTACACAGTGCATGCACCACGCGCATGCACCCTGAGAGGCCCTGATCTAAAGGAAGCAGTGCATTATCATACTCATTTTTTGGGCCGTTAATACACTTGACTAATGAGAGGGTGCACTTCCCTGCTTTTGGAACAATAAATAATAACATTCGCTACAAATGTCCCTAAACGGTGCTTGTCACTTTCCTAACATACAGTCGGAAATAAAAGTCTGCATGCATCTCAAAATAGCATATAAATGTAAACAAGATATAACATTTTACTTATCTGCACTTATAAAATAAGAGACTTGGCATTATTAAATATGTGTAGAACTGAAGGCAATAATATAATTCATCTCTGAATCGAAACAAATGTTCGAGAACAAAAATGAACATACACTCACCATTATTTTTATTTTTTTTACTTTCAGTTAGGCTCAGTACTTTGTGTTTCCACCTTTCGTAGCTATCACAGCTCGCAAAAGCCGAGATATCGATTCCACTTGGTTTTTGGTGACTTCTGGTGATTTTGTTTTGCATTCTGTTTTTATAGGAAGTTTTAAATCGCCTTTCCACTTGATGGAATATCTCTCAATCCTCTTGGGGAGGTGAATAGTAAATATCTAATTAATTGCTTGAGAACAATGCAAGACAGACATTCGATAATTATTAGGCCGGGCGCGTATTGAGAAACAGTTCGCCGCAGAGCAGAGCAGAGCAGGACAGGACAGCATAGGGCTGATGATATAATACGAATATTCATCTTGGATATGAATTCCCCCAGTTTTGAAACTTTACAGTATGGTAACTCCCCCGGTTTCCCTAACCCTAATACGTACCATACATACATACCTAGGCCTGCGTACTGTATTTGACATACACTCATATATTATTATTTAATCCTGGAGCGTGAGACATTTGGTCGGTGATACAACTGGAGAGGAGGACCAGTACCTCGTCCAGGTGGCCTCGTGTGCTATGCTGAACAGGGGCTTTGTGGGGAATCTTCAGTAAGATTGGAAGGGATGGGCAACGAAGAGGGGAAAATGCGGCCGTGGCCTCAAGTTGGGTACCATCCCGGCATTTGCCAGGAGAAGTGGGAAACCACGTAAAACCACTTGGAGGATGTCTGAGGCGGGAATCTAACCCCCTCTATTCAATTGACCTCCCGAGGCTGAGTGGACCCCGTTCCAGTCCTCGTACCACTTTTCAAATTTCGTGGCAGAGCTGGGAATCGAACTCGGGCCTCCGGAGGTGGCAGGTAATCACACTAACCACTACACCACAGAGGCGGACAGATACATACATAACGGAAAATTAAAACAAATTGTATGGTTGTCCACATGGATGACATTATAAAACACAGTTTGAACGAACGGCTATGGCAATTTCCTGGTTTATTTTCTCAACAAAATAAGCGACACGTGCGCAGGAAACTGTGTTCCGAACACTGCGTGGGGTAGGCGGAAGTAGGTGCAGAAATGTACGTACTTTCCTGCTCTGCATCTCAAGTTGTGTTAATACAATGAATGGTGTGGATTACAAAAATCTACTCCGCGTTGCAGAGCGCCGATTCTACAGCGGTATGTTTAGGGTCGTTGTATTGTTGAAAGACCCCAGTTATTTTTAGTTCCAGTTTTCCAGCAGACTGTTTTAGATTTTCCTTTAGTATATCCAGATACTTCCAAGTAGGATATATCCATTTTATTTTCGATAGACACTAAATTGCCTACCCCAGCACCAGACTTGCAACCGCAAACAACCCCACTTTCATGTTTCGCTCATGGAACAAGATGCATTTCTTGAAGGCTTTCAATGGGTTTTCTCATCACACTGAAATAAAGAATAGAATTATTCACTGTTGGGGAGGTCGTTACAAGCGCAGCTGTGAAAACAATCAACATACAGTAAGGATTGTCCAAGAAATTATGTAATAAGTGGGTGTATGCAGTGTAATAGTACTAGGCTACTCACATTCAATGGCAAAGTTTGTATTGGACAAATGTATACCAAAGAGCAATACTTTTTTTTTTTTTTTGCTAGGGGCTTTACGTCGCGCCGACACAGATAGGTCTTATGGCGACGATGGGACAGGAAAGGCCTAGGAGTTGGAAGGAAGCGGCCGTGGCCTTAATTAAGGTACAGCCCCAGCATTTGCCTGGTGTGAAAATGGGAAACCACGGAAAACCATTTTCAGGGCTGCCGATAGTGGGATTCGAACCTACTATCTCCCGGATGCAAGCTCACAGCCGCGCGCCTCTACGCGCACGGCCAACTCGCCCGGTAAGAGCAATACTAGAAATAACTAGGTGTATATGGTGTCCAGCTGTTTCGTACCACGGACATTCCGTACCACTTGATGCCAAACTGGAACTCTATTTCCACGCCATCGGGCGTAATGAGCCTGACAGACACTTTTTAGAAATCTGAAAGAAAAAAACACATTTTCTGAAGAAAACTTTTAGTCCGCCTCTGTGGCGTAGCGGTTAGTGTGATTAGCTGCCACCCCCGGAGGCCCGGGTTCGATTGCCGGTTCTGTCACTAAATTTGAAAAGTGGTACGAGGGCTGGAACGGGATTCGCCGGGCTGAGTGGCTCAGACGGTTAAGGCGCTGGCCTTCTGACCCCAACTTGGCAGGTTGGATCCTGGCTCAGTCCGGTGGTATTTGAAGGTGCTCAAATACGTCAGCCTCGTGTCGGTAGATTTACTGGCACGTAAAAGAACTCCTGCGGGACTCAATTCCGGCACCTCGGCGTCTCCGAAAACCGTAAAAGAGTAGTTAGTGGGACGTAAAACAAATAAAACATTATTATTATTATTATTATTATTATTATTATTATTATTATTATTATTATTATTATTATGGAACGGGATTCACTCAGCCTCAGGAGGTCAAATGAGTAGAGGTGGGTTTGATTCCCATGTCAGCCATCTTGGAAGTGGTTTTCCGTGTTTCCGACTTCTCCTCCAGGCTAATACCAGGATGGTACCTAATTTAAGGCCACGGCCGCTTTCTTCCCTTTTCCTTGTCTATCTCTTCCTATCTTTCCATCCCCCAACAAGACCCCTGTTCAGTATAGCAGGTGAGGCCACCTGGGCGAGGTACTGGTCATCCTCCCCAGTTGTATCCCTCGTCCAAAGTCTCACGCTCCAGGACACTGCCCTTGAGTCGGTAGAGGTGGGATTCCTCGCTGTGTCCGAGGGAAAAACCGACCCTGGAGGGTAAACAGATTAAGAAGAAACAAAAATGATTTACATTTGCTGAACAAAACTTTTATATTATTTTAATAATT
This sequence comes from Anabrus simplex, assembly GCF_040414725.1. Taxonomy (NCBI): domain Eukaryota; kingdom Metazoa; phylum Arthropoda; class Insecta; order Orthoptera; family Tettigoniidae; genus Anabrus; species Anabrus simplex. The sequence continues at coordinate 146,517,291 of NC_090268.1, forward strand.
GCTCTTTAAACCATACTTATCACTTATGCGTACGTAAATGTTATCATAATAATGTCGATTGTTTGAAATATAAATCCTGAAACAAAGCATCGGTCTGTTTTCAGACCAACTTTGCTTTACGGGAGCGAAAGCTGGGTGGATTCAGGATATTTTATTCATAAGTTAAAAGTAACCGACATGAAAGTAGCAAGAATGATTGCTGGTACAAACAGGTGAAAACAATGGCAGGAGGGTACTCGGAATGAGGAGATAAAGGCTAATTTAGGAATGAATTCGATGGATGAAGCTGTACGCATAAACCGGCTTCGGTGGTGGGGTCATGTGAGGCGAATGGAGGAGGATAGGTTACCTAGGAGAATAATGGACTCTGCTATGGAGGGTAAGAGAAGTAGAGGTAGACCAAGACGACGATGGTTAGACTTGGTTTCTAACGATTTAAAGATAAGAGGTATAGAACTAAATGAGGCCACAACACTAGTTGCAAATCGAGGATTGTGGCGACGTTTAGTAAATTCACAGAGGCTTGCAGACTGAACGCTGAAAGGCATAACAGTCTATAATGATAATGTATGTATGTATGTATGTAAAACAATACAACAGAAATGTTCATCGTGTTCGGGCGCAATCTGCATAAGGGTGGATAATATTACTATTATTGTAAATATTGTCCGCCTCTGTAGCGTAACGGTTAGTGTTACTAGTTGTCGTTCTCAAGGGCCCGGGTTCGATTACCGGTACTGTCAGAAATTTAAGAATGGCAGGAGGGTTGGTATGTGGTTAAAATGGAACATGCAGCTCACCTCCATTGGGGGTGTGTCTAAAAAGAGCTGTACCACCTCGGGATGAAGACACGAGTTTACATTTATTGTAATTATTTATAAACTACTGCATTACTTAATTATCAAGTAAATAAAATAAAAGATGAACTGGTCGGGTTCTAGGACATTCCGTACCACTTGAAAGATTGGGGAATATTGCGAAGTAAAAACGATATCCTAATGCATGTAACCATTTGTATATCCATTGTGGCGCAGAAGCTTCCGCACGGTGTGACCACTACTGATATTAACTTTCCGTCGGGCGCAACTGATCTGATTGGAACATGTGTTAATTATCTCGTATTCGTCATTCGCGGGGAGCTAGCTACTTCCACCTTAGTTTCCTGTTTTCGCGAGGCCTTCAAGCACGTATCGTCCAGTTCATCAGAATCTTTTATTTTACTTAGTTAATATTCAAAATAATAGTAATATTAGTAGTATCCCTGTGCTCGTCAGGCACATTGCACCCGAACACGATGTGCATTTCTAATGTATTGTTTCGTTTCAGGATTTATACTTCAAAAAATTTACTTTCTTATGATAATATTTACGTAAACAGAAGTGATAAGTATAGTTTAAAGGGCAATTATTAAAATATTATACAGTAGAAGTTTTCTTCAGCAAATGTTGTAAATTATTTCTGTTTCTGATTTCTAAAGTGTGTCTGTCAGACTCATTACGCCCGCTGGCGTGGAAATGAAATTCCAATTTGACATCAAGTGGTACAGAATGTCCGTGGTACAGAATGTCCGTGGTACGAAATGTCCTCAAAAATCAAGTGGTACAGAATGTCCGTGGTACGAAATGTCCGGACACCACTGATCGATATGTATTGAAGGTCACGCGGAAACAGGAAACTATAGAGAGGTGGAAGTAGCCAGGAACATCAGTAGTGGTCACCCTGTGCGAAGGCTTCTGCGCCAGTAGTGGACAATGGATATACAAATGAATTCATTTATTAGGATACAGTTTTTACTTCGCAATACTTCTTTCAAGTGGTACGGAATGTCCTCTCCTAAATATTTTAAAGTCATCAGCTGACACTTCGCAGGTAATCAACCGCTCAAGTGGTACGAAATGTCCTGGAACCGGTGTATATACAGTATATGCAAAGTTTGAGTGTGCTCGGTTTTTGTGTGAGGAAGTGTGCAGCTCCCCGACTGTACGAGCTCAGTGACAAATGACTCTACAAATGATGACAGCCGAATGATAGAGAAGGGTTCTGTTGAAACAACCATTTGACATGCGCTCCACTTGACCTAAGATAATATACAGTAGATAAACGGAAGTCGCTTGTCATCTTTTATAAATTCTAATTTTCAAGAGACATTTTTAAATGCTCCAACCATTCTACAGAACGCTTGCGAGATAAAGCTTTGAACTTTCTGGACTAACGAACGTTTTGAGGTAATAAATATTAAATCGAGCTTAACGTGATTCTCCCTAACTAGGGGCTTGCGTTTTTGGCATTTGTTTTATGTCGCACCGACACAGACAAATCTTCTGGCGACGATAGGATAGGACGATAGGACAGGGCAGGACTAAGATTTAATAAAGGTCAGCCCCAGCATTTGTCGGCGCCATTGCGATGGGAGTGTTGTCGAATTGGTCCGATGGTTATAGGAATTTGGAAATCAACCAATTAGTGGGATCGAACTGGTCCGTCGGTTAGCACAGGGGACGGGGTCGAACTGGTCCGAAGCTAACATATGAAAACCAAGGATCGAAGAAGCCTTATCGTCTGTTTGTATATTATACTAAGTATTAGAATAAAATGACACAGGACATTATGTAGCGACCTTTCGGCCTTCTCAAATAACGTAGTATAGGTTATGTAGTATTAGTATAGGTCATTTGTAGTGCCCTTTAAGTTAGGTTAGGATTGGTTAGTTTGAACCCTTGAACTTACTATTCGATCGTTGGTCGGCCACAGATGCTGCAATAAAGCAATATCGAACTCTTAAATCTTGGCGTCGTAGCGGGGATATTTCGGTCACGATCTTGACCAAATGATGGGGTTCAGAAGAGAGCCTAACTACTTGAAATGAGGAGCAAATATGTGCTTACTAGTTTTTACTAGATTATCAAAATGTAAAAATTATGTTATAAAATCATTCATCGGAAATAAAATTTAATTATTTAACCTTTTAAACGCAGTCACATTGCATTGCGTGAATGTTATCCTTTTACATTTATCGAAGAACTTTCTTCGGAGGAAAGTAGAAAATATCACAAATTAGTGGACAGCGAAAACTAGAAAAACGAAAATAAAACCGGAAAATCGGGCACCTTTAGATCCAAGCGATAACTGAGAATTAATCCACACGATCCGTGGAAAATCTGACCTTCAACAAGTAGAATTCCAGATTTACATTTAATTAAGCTTATCCACCAGTCAAATATCCAAATTGACTATCAGTTGCTTTGGATAGGTTGCGAAATACTACTGGAAAGCATGGTGTTCACTATAAGTTAACAGCAGTAGTCATAATTAAAAATAAAATTCCACCATGCATTGTCATCTCGTGAGACCCTTAAGTTATAGGATAATCCCGCTGCTGAAACATGCATCACCCAAACAGCTGTTTGGAAGGAACCAACAACAACTCGATCCGAGAGGATCTTACGTTACGTCGTTCTGAAGGAACAAAACTGCGAAATGCAGGAAACACTTATTCATCATGCATTTAGAAGAAATGCTAACACTGAAGTTAAAGTATAAGTGGTAAATCACTTGGAAAAAATATTCTTATAAAACCAACTTTCAGGTTATAAACGGTTATGTTAAGTTTAATAAACTTGCAAGTCCACATGATAGAATAAAATAGAAATTACCAAAACAATCTAAGGAATTCTTTCCATTTGACACCTTATGACTACCATTACAAATCCGTCTACTTACGTTTGTCCCAATAAACTAACTACAAGTTATTGATAGACCAAAGTATCACCTATTTTAAAAATGAGAGATCGATAATTGAAATAAAATATATTCACAGCTGACGAATCGAAACCGCATTCGTAACTCAATATCACATAAATAAGCTAACTGTCAACACGCACACTATCAAAGCAATCGGACGTCTGAACGTCAAAATGATTAAGTCAAGAAATAAAATTATAATACTAAAGTTCAATGAACTCAAACGCGCGTGGCAAACAGCAGTAATAATCAATCACCGTTAGCTCAGTACCCAATGCTGGATAATCCTCACGTTTATGCCTCTCGTGGTTCCATAATATTATGTAAACACCTTCTAGCTAGTAAGGACTGTGCCGAAACATGGCCTCAATATTACTTTGCTAACATTCTTCGCATTACATACACTACTGCAGACACTACCATCGTTCAAGTCACTTCGCAAAAACATCTAACCTAAGACTTGACTATATACAGACGACACCCTAAACTTATCGTCGGGCCTACCTAGTGTCTACACGCCCTAACAATAACATCTATATACACACGCAGCATCCTAAACCTATCGTCGAGCGTAAAATGGGGATGTATACTCATCAGTATACTCCTATGATACGCGTAACGTCCTAAATCTGTCGTCGAGCGGAAACTGGGATGTCTACTTATCCTCTAAAATGTCAGGCGAAATCGTAACTTCAAACACACTCTCTGATATTTAGCTTGAAACCTTGCCGAAACTATAGCACACAATGAAACGAATCTTGCCACAGAATGAAAGCAAGTCTGGAAATACAACTAAGTCCCTATCTCGTCAACAAAATGTGAAATTGAAAATTAATAATGCGCGGCTACTCAATCCACAACTCAAACACGAACTCGACATACGCAGTGAAGTTTGGAAAAATAATAATGAATTTCAGCACACGTCTAACATTACGTGAATATCGCCAAAACAATGATCACCACCATCACAAGAAATTCATAATGTAATTCTAGGGTGAGGCCCAAAATCGCCTACCGTCTCACTGTTCCAAACATCTCAATCCACGAAATATCCAGTAAAGCGAAAATCATTGAATCTACATAGCCAAACTACCACTTTAATAACGTCCAATATCTCATGCCACAATGTTTCCGATTTAATGATAATCTCGTCTCATAATACAAACATTATTGAATGGGAATTTGTTACAATAATTAAATAACAAAAACCGTGTTATTCAGAATGCCCTTCTATTTTTGAGGTCGCGTACTATAACATTCACAATGCTGACTTTAAATAAATCATCATTTGGACTTAACTGTCAAGGGCTACAATCTTCGACAGAAATTGTTTTTCACGGGGAGTTCTGGACTTGAAATCGTAATGTGCGTCACAAAGCACTCACTTCGACTCTGACCACCATTCAACCGGTCAGTTGTTCCGGATTGCTAACGGAATCTCAATGCAGCCTGCCTCAGAAATACCACATTTAATATACAGCCTGTCTCAAAAATTCTTCGCCATCGACAAATATAGCCTGTCTCAAAAATTCATCTTCATCGCCTATCATCATGGCGGCATTACGCATCAATTACAGGATTTCTATGCCTTCAACATCTACACAACTATTCTCTCAACATATCATTCCGACACAATCCATTTCTTCCTGTTTCCAACCCAAACCTCGATACTCTCATGACGAACAATTTTATAAGAATCTTTTCATTCATTTTATTACAACTTTCGGACCTCAAAGACAAAATAACACACCGTGATTTCCTATATCACCAACATATACGGTGTCACAAAAATTAACTTCCCACGAATAAATATAACTTTATCAGACTTCACTGGATTTCGATAAGAACGCAAATCTTACTCAACATTACTGTTAAATACATGTTTAACATCGAAAAATGTTATCCTGCTGTAAATATTATTATTATTGTTATTATTATTATTATTATTATTATTATTATTATTATTTCGACTATTTTTTACTGAACTCATAGGATGTTCGCAATTATTGTATTCACCACGACTACATTATCGTTATCACCTTCCTGACTTTACGCAGTTTGAACACTATCTCAAAGAATTTTAACACATTATTTAAACTTCGCATTTTACAGTTTCTCAACGTGATTTTTACTGCCCTGAAGAGTTTCACACGACGACCAGAAATATAACACACCGGGCGAGTTGGCCGTGCGCGTAGAGGTGCGCGGCTGTGAACTTGCATCCGGGAGATCGTGGGTTCGAATCCCACTGTCGGCAGCCTGAAGATGGTTTTCCGTGGTTTCCCATTTTAACACCAGGCAAATGCTGGGGCTGTAACTTAATTAAGGCCACGGCCGCTTTCTTCCAACTCCTAGGCCTTTCCTATCTCATCGTCGCCATAAGACCTATCTGTGTCGGTGTGACGTAAAGCCCGTAGCAAAAACTTTCCCCTGATTTTATTAAATACTAATTCGACACACGCACTGGAAAATTTTATTGGGACAAACAAATTCCATCGACAACATTAATACAAAATATAGACAGACCTGTAACAAGTAGTCATCTTGGAGATTCCGGCTACATTTTAGCCAGCTGACCTCAGATTCAGCCACTCATGGTTGCAGAATACATCATCTTCTTATAGATGACTTAAAAATACACATATTTTACACTCGCTATTGATTAACAACACAAATGACGCACTTTCCTCGCTTTTTAGCATGCGACGGTTCGACTCGTTGGCTGAATGGTCAGCGTACTGGCCTTCGGTTCAGAGGGTCCCGGGTTCGATTTCCGGCCGGGTCGGGGATTTTAACCTTCATAGGTTAATTCCAGTGGCTCGGGGACTGGGTGTTTGTGCTGTCCCCAACATCCCTGTAACTCACACACCACACATAACACTATCCTCCACCACAATAACACGCAGTTACCTACACATGGCAGATGCCGCCCACCCTCATCGGAGGGTCTGCCTTACAAGGGCTGCACTCGGCTAGAAATAGCCACACGAAATTAAATTTAAAAAAAGCATGCGACGAACTTCCCTCTCTACTGGCGACTGCGACTGTCTCCTAGCACTCTGTTCTCGTTCATCCTAATAATAACAGGTGTTTCAAAAGATAATAAAATCAGACCTGTCTCTGACTAGCCTCCAAACCTCCCTTGACAATTTCAAACTCACAGTGTAGTAAGTGAAATCAGCTACGTGTTTTAAGTAGATATCTATGCCTTCACGGTTTTCATCGGTCGAAGCTCAGGAAAATTTCTATCACCTTCAATTAAATACTCTATTGAATCATTCACATGAATATATTACATAAGTTATTTTTAAGAAATCAACCCCGCACTTTCTTCTAGACGAGGGACGTGGGTTCCACCGCCCTGACCTTCAGATAGAATGTGTAAATGTAGGTGGAGGGGATTCCTCTCATACCATCTGAGGGAACGCTACCCTGATTGTGAAGCTTGGTGGTGCAATCTCCCGATTTCACATCCGCTGGAACAATCTTCTTGAAATTTATTCCACAACCCCAGACAGAATTATAATTCACTGTGGTGTTATTTTTATGTTTTTCCCATACCTGGAACGGGCGTAATCAATTTATTTCTGACGTGTAACTTCGCGGGCTTTCTTCAGATATGACCTCGGCACGTGTCGCAAATCCGCCAGACTTAATTGCATTTAAATTCACCCTGTGGATTCTGTGTTCATGTAATGTTTATTAATTTCAGTCCTTTATTCCTGGATTAACTCTGTCGCCAAAATCTCTCGTTGTGAATGTTGTCCCTAATTTGCTAAATTAGTCAGTACTCGATATCAACGAAGTGTCCCTGCATTACACGAGAGGGTGGCTCGCTCGTCACGGTGAGTTCTGTTCCCGCGGAGGGTGAGACTCTTGAAATAAAACGGCTACTCTCAAAAAAAGTTATTTGTAGCTGAAATAAATATCTGCAATTATTTTTCACCGTAGAATTATGGGTTCAAGCTTAGGCGAGCCACGTTTGACCCGATTGTGTTTTGTCACCTTTTGAATATTTAAATCCCTCAAAAACGACTAACTTAAAGCCCCTCTCATTTACAAAACATGGAAAACATTGGACACTTCTACTAGTATTGCACTGCTCTGAGACTGTTTGGGAACTGACACTGACTGCGTCTAGTGAAATGAGGGCATTTCGATGGACAGACCAGCTCAAGAGCCTGACCGGAGAGAGCCAGCAAGAAGCGATCCACCTGCGATCCACCATGGTCAGGAATAAGATAAAGAATCCTGGATAAATCTCAACAGGTTTTTCTCATGATATCACCAATCCCTCACTTAAGATTACAACATGAGAGAGATACAAGTTTTATTCGTCATCACATCAGACTGTAGCTTAATTAAAGCTACGGCCGCTTCCTTCCCACTCCTAGCCCTTTCCTATCCCATCGTCGCCGTAAGACCTATCAGTATCGGCGCGACGTAAACCAACTAGTAAAGAAGCATCAGTGTTCAGCGGTGTAGCCTACTTAACGTACAATCGTTCCGATGGGTAGTTCAAATTAATATTTCAAATGAGGCCCTTTTGTTGGCGCCTTATAAATGAATGTCGAGATGTCATCGGCTTGGAGGTCTACCGCTAACACTTTGGCTTGACAGCGTGAGAGACGACATCTGCTTTGCAAACCTCAGGATGTTTTAGATCGTGTGAAGTGGAGAAAATGATATAAGAATGCAGACCTCACAGAAGCGGGGCAAGCCGAGCGAGTTGGCCGTACAGTTAGGGCCGCGCAGCTGTGAGCTGGCGTTCGGGTGATAGTGGGTTTGAACCACACTGCCAGCAGTCCTAAAGATGGTGGTTTCCCATTTTCAAACCCGACAAAATGTTGGGGCTGTACCTTAATAAAGGCCACGACCGCTTCCTTCCCAATCATGGCCCTTTCCTATGCTATCGTCGCCACAAAACCTATCTCTGTCGGCGTGATGGAAAGCAAAGAGTAAAAAAATAAATAAAATGGGAGCATGTTAGAAAGATGATTATATATATCTTACATAATTATAAAAGGAAGTGTCTGTCTGTGCGCGATGCCCAGCAAAATCAACAGCACGCAGAGATCTGAAATTTTAAACATAGGTAGATGGAAATGGGTCCGAATGCACCTCGAAGCCGGAATTTTCACTTTCGGTTTCCTTGGTGGGTTATGAACGAAAAACCATCGGAAAACGTGCATTGGAATATGACGATCCAACGTGCTGTCACCATGATTAAATGCATTAGAGTCGCTGTCGCTATGCACCGTACATAAGATAGGTAGGGAACACAATATTCAAGGAGCCATTTTACGTCCAGGGCGTAGGAAACTGTTTTTGGTCTTATATGGTGTGAGGGCGTATGACCATGTTGATGCTCTGCATTGAACACTGCTCTGAAAGTGATGACGAATATTATTGAACACCATCATGCCAGACTCTCACCGCTGGATACCGTGGTTCAAATCCCGGTGACTCTATGTGAGATTTGTGCTGGACAAAGCGGAGGCGGGACAGGTTTTTCTCCGGGTACTCCGGTTTTCCCTGTCATCTTTCATTCCAGCAACACTCTCCATTATCATTTCATAGCATTTATCACTCATTAATAAATCACCTTGGGCGTGGCGACCCCATTGTAAAAACAGCCTATATATTCTTCATTCATTCCATCCCTGACCCGGTCAATGACTGGAAAACATGTTGTAGGTTTTCATTTTCACCATCATGCCAGAGCATGCTACGGGCGAAGTAGTATTCCTCGGACTGTAAGTCCATTGAGTAGGAAGCCATTTTCGGTCCGCGACACGAGGAGCCATCAGCCCGTCATATTCGGAAGTGTTTGTGTGTATGCGTGCGAAGCCCAGTCAAATCTACGACACACAGAGATCTCAAATTTTGACATAGGACAATCGCTTAAAGTTGTAGGATTCTATCTTCGTAAGCGATGCTTTTGCCATTGTCAGCTGTACCTGGATTGTTCAAGAATTCGAAAGGCAAAGACAATACAGTATACACCTTACCTCCAAAGCTCTATAAGAAAATAATATATTTTGTATTATATAACATGGTCTTTTACATGGTTTTCATATTATCTATACCATCCATCAACCCGGTTTCTTAAGCATTGAAAGTAACAATATAATAAAAATAAAATCTATTTCATGCAATTTACGTCAAAACGATGTGAGTTAATAAATATAATGTTTTAATTTGCTTTGAAATAAAGAGTTTAGAAACATCTAACGGTTGAATTAATAAACGCGGGCAAAGCCGCGGGCACATGCTAGTATATATATATATATATATCAACCCCCCTCCCCCCATTGGCACTACAGCCCTGAAGGGCCTTGGCCTACCAAGCGACCACTGCTCAGTCCGAAGGCCTGCAGATTACGAAGTGTCGTGTGGTCAGCACCACGAATCCTCTCGGCCGTTATTGTTGGTTTTCTAGACCGGGACCGCTAGCTATCTCACCGTCAGATAGCTCCTCAATTCTAATCACGTAGGCTGCTGTTCTTTTGCTAGTGGCTTTACGTCGCACCGACACAGATAGGTCTTATGGCGACGAAGGGATAGGAAAGGCCAAGGAGGTGGAAGAAAGCGGCCGTGGCCTTAATTAAGGTACAGTCCCAGCATTTGCCTGGTGTGAAAATGGAAACCACGGGCTGCCGACAGTGGCATTCGAACCCACTATCTCCCGGATGCAAGCTCACAGCCGCGCGCCTCTAACCGCACGGCCAACTCGCCCGGTGCACGTAGGCTGAGTCGACTTCGAACCGCCCTCAGATCCAGGGAAAAATCCTTGGCCTGGCCGGGAATCGAACCCGGGACCTCCGGGTAAGAGGCAGGCACGCTACCCCTACACCACCGGGTCGACATTATATATACCGAAAATGAAAATCCACAGTCTGTTTCCAGTCATTCTACCGGGTCAGGAATGGAATGAATGAAGCCCCCATCTAGCGGTGAGGGTAGGAATTGTGCCGGCTGCCGAAGCCTGTCGCACTCCTCCAGGGCAAGATGAATGAATGACAGATGAAATGAAATGATATTGGAGAGAGTTGCTGGAATTAAATATGACAGGGAAAACCGGAGTACACGGAGAAAAACACGTCCCGTCTCCGCTTTGTCCAGCACAAATCTCACATGGAGTGACCGGGATATGAACCACGAAACCGAGTGGTGAGAGGCCGGCGCGCTGCCGCCTGAGCCATGGAGGCTCTATTATATATATTGCTTTCGTGAAATTATTAATACTGTTTAGATATTACTTTCATCTTCATATTTAAAAGAGTTCGGACTAAAATGAACTTTTGAGATTGAGAATTCACGGGCCCCTTTAGATACGAAGGTCCAATATATTGCAGTGTGAGGGCCAAAGAATAAGAAGACCAAAGTGTCTGATCCCTTCAGTTTTTTCTCTAATGAAAGTTATACTGAATAGAGATTGGTTACCTAGTTGTACTTCCTCTTAAAACAATCATTACTACCGTGCTGGCCTTCGGTCAGAGGGGTCCTGGGTTCGATTCCCGGCAGGGTCGGGCATTTTAACCATCATTGGTTAATTTCGCCGGAACGGGGACTGGGTGTATGTGTCGTCTTCATCCTCATCACGACGCGCAGGTCGCCTACGGGTGTCAAATAAAAAGACCTGCACCCCGCGAGCCGAACATGTCCTCGGACACTCCCGGCACTAAAAGCCATACGCCATTTCATTTTTCATTTCATCGTTCAAAGAATCGGACATGTTTCTTTCTCTCTTCTGATTAGTGTTGAGACGAGATGGTAGCCTAGTTGTCAATCCCCTTAAGGTAATAATTATTATCATCATCACCACCACCACCACCACCTTCATATGAAACCAAAAAATGAGGGTATCGGCTAAAGAATGACAAGGGCCACGATAGGCGTGAAATGAAAGACTCCTTAGGCCTCGGAAACCTAATACTCTCCAAGTCGGAAAAGAACAGGAGTTGACCGAGGGAGGTCGAATGGGATAGATGAAAGTGAGGAGCCTGGCACAAGCAAGTGGAAACAATGTGAGGATTCAGGTAAGTGCCCCGTGGTCGCCAAACCACGCTGCCAAGTTCAGATTCCCTAGGGCCCCTTTTAGTCGCCTCTTACGACACACAGGGTGTAATTCTACCGCCCACACCCATAGGGGGATATCGGCTAAAGGAAAGAAAGTCCTCTTATAGCGTGAAAATGAAAGTCATTCTACAAACAAAACGAACTCCAGAGGCACTACTTCCCTAATGGGCTTTGGCCTATCAAGCGACCGCTGCTCAGGTCGAAGGCCTGCAGATTTCAGGGTGAGGCGTGGTCATCGCGATGTGTTCTCAGGCTATTATTCTATTCTTGGCTTTCTACACCGGGGGAGCTATATTTCCGTCGCATAAATCCTCATTGTCCGGTACCATGACTAAATGGTTAGCATGCTGGCAATTCATTACAGGGGTCCCGGGTTCGATTCCCGGCAGGGCTGGGATTTTTTAACCGTGATTGGTTAATTGCCCTGGCACAGGGACTGGGTGTAGGCCTATTTGTCGTCTTCATTATAATTTCATCCTCATCACGACGCGGAGGTCGCCTACGGGCGTCAAATCAAAAGACATGCTCCTGGCGAGCCGAAGTGCTCGGACACATCCCGCACTAAAAGTCATACGCATTTTTTTTTAAATCCTCAGTTACTCTCACGAAGACTGAGTGGACTTCGAACCCACCCTAACATCCTTGACCTCACCGAGAACAGAACCTCTGTGCCAGATGCTGGCTTCCTACCTTTACAACTCTGAGCCGGCGAAAGACCCTCTAGGTCTCGCAAACCTAATTGTTGTGGGTCAGAAGAAAGCAAGAGTTGACCTAGCAAGGTCGGTTTGGAAGGATGAAACCGAGAAGGTCGGGCTCAGTAGCTCCGGCTGTAAAGTGCTAGCTTCCTGAGCTCAAGTTGGTGGGTTCGATCCTGACTCAGTCCGGTGGTATTTGAAGGTGCTGAAATACGTCAGCCTATTGGTAGATTTACCGGCACGTAAAATCACACCTGTGAAACTACATTCCGGCACCTCGGCGTCTCCGGAAACCGCCTAAATTGTTAGTGGGACGTAAAACGGTTATTATTATTACAGTATTATTATTATTATTATTATTATTATTATTATTATTATTATTATTATTATTATTATTATTTATTCCCTATGCCCAATTAAAGAGCGCGCTTGAACTTGTTACCTTGGTCTGACGGCTTCCCTACTCCTTCTTTGTAATAATAATAATAATAATAATAATAATAATAATAATAATAATAATAATAATAATAATAATGTTATTGGCTTTTCGTCCCACTAACTACTTTTCGGTTTTCTGAGACGCCGAGGTGCCGAAATTTAATCCCGCAGAAGTTCTTTTAGGTGCCAGTAAATCTACGGACACGAGGCTGACGTGTTTGAGCACCTTAAAATACCATCGGACTGAACCAGGATCGAACTTGCCAAGTTGCAGTCAGAAGGCCAGCGCCTCAACCGTCTGAGCCACTCAGCCGGGCTCTCCGCCCAATTTGTCTCCTCCTCCCAAAATCTCTTCATGAATTCGCTGTGGTGTTTCTTCCCTTGTTCTTTCCACTTCTTTCCTGCGGTCTTTTTTGCTTTTTACACGAACGTGTGATTTGCAACGAGAATTCCGAAGAGTTTACGATTGTTTACGGTGTTGTCTGTAGCGTGTATTTCCTGTAAATCCTGCTTAATTTCTTCCAGCCAGTTGATCTTTACCTTCATTGAATTTATTATAGTTAATATGCTTTTTAGTAAATTTATTATTCTCTATTGTACGATGGCCAACGGCCGTAGCCGTGTTGAAACACCGGATCCCGTGAGATCTCCGAAGTTAAGCAACATTGGGTGGTCGAGAAGTGGATGGGTTGCCACGCGCTGTTGGTGGGGGGTAAGGGAATGGAGGAACGGAAAGAAACTGGCCACCCTACCGTATGTAAACTCCGGCTCAGATACACCTCTGCGGAGGTTCGGACCTGCCTTCGGGCAGAACACACCCTTACCTTACCTTATTCTACAATGCGACCTTAGAATTTCAAGCGTCTCGTACGTATGACATTTAACTTACCTGTTGCTGTGTACAGTCTGTAGTTTTTCTTTTAATCCATATGTCATTTATATGAATGGGACCATATATTTTCTAAGAATTTTTCGTTTATTATTATTATTATTATTATTATTATTATTATTATTATTATTATTATTATTATTATTATTATTATTATTAAAGCGAGAAGGATGGCATAAGTTAGTGGTAGCAATGCCAGACTAAGCTCAATGGTCAACAACCCACGCCCTCAGTTTGAGATTTCCAGGAGATACGATTGCATTTCCGAATGTATCGAGTGTTTCCTGCTGGACTTATGCTTCACTTACTATGCTGAGGTCCTGTCTCTGTTATTTCCCCTTACCCTTTAGAGGCTGTCTGTTATATGCTGCTGCATGAGCAATTACTTCGATCGAGAAGGAGCCTGGTTACTTTATGATGCAGTGCTGGTAGCCTTGACTTTCTGGAGACCAAGTGATGCTTGCTCAATACACGCGACCAATGGAACTCAATTACTCAACCCACTCCGCGCTGAATCACAAGCAGGAATGTCGTACAGAACAGTAGTTCCGGCACGACAAGAAAGATTAAAAGAATAGTATTCAGTTTTTATATATTCCAGTTAGCGGTTCCGAACCAAGGACTAGCTACAAGTACAATCACCTCCAGGTGTCAATGTTCTGCGTGTGCACTTCTAAGAATTTACCGACTCATACATTCATTACAGCGTTTCTAAACCAGCCTTCCTGTGATAAGTTATGACTGGACATAATTACCAAGGTAATTGTCACCTCCCATATGTGGGGTTTCTATATTGGCCATATTCATCAAACTAACTGAAGCCATCACTCTAGGGAAATGGAAACTCTTCCTCAATTTTCGTACCTTGGAGAAATAATAACACTTACAGCTATGATATAGAAATCAGGAGTGGGATTGCCATAGTCAACAACATGACCTAACTGTCTCATATTTGGAAGGAGTTCTATAAAGCTGAAAATGAGACTAGTCCAGACATATTATTATCAGATTTCATCTACGGTGCAGAAACCTTGACCCTACAAGCTGAATATTCGAGAAACAGTAAGTTTTTGCGGTGGCCATTTGACCATCTTTCAGAGTGGCTGATCTGCGCCATCGTTTAAAACTTCCGAGTACCGTACCATCTCCTTCATGCTACGAGATGACGAGCCGTCTGTAAACCTCGTCATCCGTTTTATGAAGGATAGGGGCCTGTTTTATCGTTTTAAAAAGTGAAGTTTCGATTCATACGTTTCAACTACTTTGATATTTGTACCGAGGTGTCTGCAATTAAGAGTCAACGTAAAATATTTCTCCCATTTTCATACCAGGTAAATGCCGGGGCTGTACGTTAATTAAGGCCACGGCTGCTTCCTTCCACTTCCTAGGCCTTTCCTATCCCATCGTCGCCATAAGACATATCTGTGTCGGTGCGACGTAAAACAAATAGCAAAAAAAGAAATCTATCTCAGTGTTGTTGCTGAAATGTGGTTGTCTTGGTCTTAGTGCTACAGAAGGATTTGCCTCCGCGCCTTCTGCCAATTGAGTGTGTTTCATGTCTAGATAGGTTCTTTCTTTTTTCTTTTAAAGAAGTTGCAGAGATAAAGTTCAAGAAAAAGAGAGCACTTGGAATCTTCACTTGAATAGATAAATAAGTTATGGACAAATCTGTTCAACAAATGTTTAAAAAAATGAGACATACCAAGTGCTGGAGGTATTCCAAAATCAAAATACTATACAAAGGGAAAGGAAACATAGACGGCCCTAAATTCTTATAAAGGTATCGCCCTAGAGAACAATGGCTTTAAAGTTGTCACTAAAATTCTTTGTAACTGACTGACCGAACTGGTTGACAACTCTGTCCCAGATTCTCAGTTTTGCTTTTGAAAGGGAAGATCAACACTCCACGCTACGAAGAATTTGTTGAATGACATCGATGATACTTTAAGAAATGAGAAAGGAAAATTCTTCGCAGTATTCATAGACTTGAATAAAGCTTTCGACTTGCCGGACAGAGATGTACTTATCACGAAATTAGAGGGCTTAATAGGACGGGAAAACTACCTGGCCATAATAATCAGAAACATTCTGACACAAGAGTAGTCATAGACAACGACATAACCCAAATGAATGGAGTACTTCAGGGAGACCTCATGAGTCCTGTATTTTTCAATATCGAAACATCCGATGTGACAAGAATCATACATAGGATGGATAAGAAAGTCGCGGTGTACATGTATACTGATGACATTGTCATAGGAGGACCAGCCCTGCAAGAAGCCCGAGATGAACTCTGTAGACTCTCGGGGTGGACAATAGGATATAAAGTCACAATTAACACTAAGAAGCAGTTCAAATGGCACTCCGGAAAGGAGTAAAAAAATGCATCAAAAGACCAATTATACCTAGCGGGAAACAAATTAGCAATTGTGAATCAGTTCAAATATCTGGACATTTGCCTCCGAAATCAGAAAAATTATCCTTGAGCATAAAACTATTTCAAGCGAAAATATTGCCGGTTTTAACATACGGAAAAGAACTTTATGGGACCATTTAAAATTAAGTGACCTAGAAATCCTAGAGAAAGTGAAGGCTTCATTCCTCAAGAGAACACTTGGTGTATCAACATTCATTCGATCGAGACTTGTATACGTATTAACAAAAGAGGACTATGTAATACAAGATATCAGAAATAAAATACTTCTACCATCAACAACTGCCCTTCAACATGCATTAAGAAGAAGAGAACAAAAAAAGTACATTTGGTGGGAATTTTACGGCACTGGCGCGATGACGAAAAGGGAGGGGACTCAGTCTAAGTACGAGTTGAGACACGTGGTCACCAGGTGGTTTCCATGGTTTCCATCATGCACCCTGCATCAATAAGAGATTCCATGTAAATTGTGATTTGTGTGTGTGTGAACTGTGTGGTGGGAGTTGAGGAAGATGCCACTTGCAAGTTTTGCAAAAAGAGATCAAAATTATTGTGAGAATATGCTAAACAAACATAATGTACATTATGCGCATTTCTTCTTTAATAATAAAATGTGATTTTTTAATTTTGATTATTTGTAAGGTTTAAATTGTAGTATATCATATCACTTCGTTTCGTCTTTCACCAATTAGGGTCCGTTGGCCTAGATGTTAGGCCCCTTTAAACAACAATGATCATCATTCGAGAAAGATCAACTCCTTTGTAATGTGTTGCTGGGGAAGAATGCTCCCCATACCATGAACAACATTTCGCTGCAGCGAGTCCATCCTGAAGAAGCTGAACATCAGAACCAGTTTCTCAGGAGTGTGTGAACAAAGGATTCTCCAATACTTTCGGCACATCATGCGACGTGCCGAAGGGAGCCTCGAAAGGCATATACTGTAATATTAGGAAAAGGTATGTGGAAGAGCTCCTACACATTGTTGGTGAGACTACATAAAACGCACGACCACGATGTCAGTAACTCGTCTGGCAGAAGATTTTCAGGAATTATGGAGGACACATGTTTCAATTTGAGGTAGGGATTCCCGGTCCGGAAATGGCTCAGTCGCCGGGTATAAGCCAAATATATTTTTGGATACTTACGAACATGGAATACAAAAACCTTACGAATCTTCGTCTACAGATGAATACTTTATTTACCTTCACTACATACACACGCTACTAAGCCATTTACAACAGGTGTTCAAAATGGCGTCCCCCGGCTTCGATGTAAACATGACAACGTCGCAGTAAATTCTGGCGTATCCGATCGAATGCGATGTCACAGGGCTAAAGGATTCTTGCTAACAGCTCCTCTTCAGACGTTTCACATGACTCTACAAATCAGGTGGGGTCAGATCAGGTAAATGTAATGGCCACGCAACAGGATCTCCTCTTCTCGTCCACTTGTCACGGAAATTCTGATTAAATTGTTGATGAGCAACATGTGAAAAGCGGGCTTGAAACCCATCATGCTGAACCTACGTGCGTTGACGAATCTGTGATCCACTAAACGGCTTTAGCATATGAGATGCGGCTGAACCGCTTCCGGACCGGGGTCTCCCATCTTAAAATGATACATATACCCTTCTCCAGCATCTCTGATAATCTGTATGATCATCATGGAAACACTCTGTATGCAGGGTTTCGGCGACGGAATGGAAAATGGCTAGGCCGTAGCCTTCTTTAAGGAACAGCTCTGTAAATCCCTAGTTTGAAAATTGGAAATCACGTAAAACTATCTCCAGAGTGGAAATCTAACCCACCACCTCCGGAATGAGAGCCTACAGCTACACGACCCATACGGCGCAGCGAACTACCCAAGCAAGAGAAGAAAAATACAGAACAGAATTAATTTGCAAACTTCCACCAAAATATTTGCTACAAAATGTAATTTCTGCTTGAGCGAAAAATCACAAAAAATATACGTTTCTTTCTAGTATATATTGCACTGATAATCAACAGATTCACATTTCAATGTCATTTCTAACTTTTTCACAACTCCAAATACGCTAAATCATCAGCATACGGCTCGTGAAACATGAAATATATGTGACTGAAACTCATTTCGCATGTATATCAATCTTTTAAAACTACAAATTGTTCTGGTGAATTATGAACTGTGCCTGTTAACGGCAGACAGGTCTATATGTTGTGCCATGTGGGAAGCATGCATATTAATATTTGTTTACACTGTGTCTGAACTTAAACAGACTGCACCAAGAACTACAAGCAGGCACGGGGTATTTTTAGTTCATACTCCTTCCTCCGGCAAATGCCAGAAGCCCAGTATGAGTGAAATCAAAAAATTTACATCGTAGTTACACAGTGGTGTGTGGAGGGCTTGTTGGTTCGATTCCGAGTTAGAATGCCATTGATAAGTGGCAGACATATCTCTTAAAGGGGCTTTACATCGGAGTGATTAACACTATTTCTGAAAATAGAAACATTTCATTCACACGAAGAATAATGGCAACATTGAAGGAGGAATGATTGAGGCCGTGCAAGACTGCTTAGCATTCGTACATTTAATAGATTCTGTATATGAACACATACCGAATTGGCTAACCCATTAAAACTTCCTTTCTTTTCGTCGGGGTAGGTAGCTCAAACAAAAAAGTTGACTTTCGTTAGAAAAAGTCTTGCGAAGAAAGAAGATAATACAATTCTTATCTTTTAATCTCTCCGAAAAATACGTCATAACATTAAAACCGATCGACCAAAACCTTTGATTCAAAAGATGTTTTGAAGTCGATATAATAACGAAGTTCACTAAATAATTGACTTTATTTAAAATACATATTTCAGTCCCCCCAAAAAAGTACATTTTACCATTTTTTCCCCACGCTACTTGAAGATAATCGCTTATTTTTAGTCAACCGTTAGAGAGCGGTATACCGAGCAAGTTGCCTTTTCGGTTAGGGTTGCATAGCTGTGAGCTTGCTTTCGGAAGGTGAGGGTTTCGAATCCCACCGTCGGGAGTTCTGAGTTCGAGATAGTGTTGATGCATCCCAACTTAGCCCAGTGGTGTCTGAAGGTTTTCAAACACGCCAGTATCGTGTCGGTATATTTACAGGAGCGTAAAAGAACTCCTGCGGGACAAACTTCCGGCACCTCAGCGATTTTGAAAACCGTCTAAGTACAGTAGTTAGTGGCACGTAAAACCAATAACATTATTATTACAAAATATGTCTTTAATTACCAGTTTTCGGATTTTCATTGGAAAAAAGGAAGCCAATAGGTGCTAAAATAAGAGAAAAAGAGGGAAAAGGTGAAATAATTTATCCTACTTTATGTCATAATCCAGTCGAATATTTTTTGTTTACAATTTGTTTTACGTCGCACCGACACAGATATGTTTAATGGCGACGATGGGATAGGAAAGGCCTAGGAAAGAGAAGGAATCGGCCGTGGCCTTAATTAAGGCACAGCCCCAGCATTTTCCCGCTGTGAAAATGGAAAACCACCGAAAACCATCTTCAGAGCTGCCAACAATGGGGTTCGAACTAACTACCTCCCGGATGCAAGCTCACAGCTGCGCGTCCCTAACCCCACGGCCAACTCGCCCGGTAGAATATTTATTTTTTCATAAGAACATCAGCACACGTACCGTGTTTGATCACAAGGAACCTGAATTTTACAAACAAAAAAAAACCTCTAGAAGACGTAGTGTTACAATCATGGTGTTATGTTTTCTTGTTTTTTGTTTCTTCAGGAACGTGTTCAATGAAAGCAGACGCATTCACTGCAAGCTGAGGAAAAAATATGATAATTGATTACTTTTAAACTATGTTTCGTCGGTATTGAACAGTTAATTAAATTATAATATGCGGTGTGGAAAAATATAGAAAAGGAGCAGAAAAGATTAGAAAAGGCGAAGGAAAGGTAATTAAAGGTAAAGTAGCCAGAAAAAGGATAAAGGTCAGAAAAAGGGGAAAAGGATGTATAAAATTATGTTCATTTTCAATTTGAGGCAACATATCACACATCGGTTTCTTTCAGGGAGTTCTAATTTGCTCCTACAAAGAAAAGGTTCGCCCCTAAAAATCCTAACACTGCTATTCACAATCGGAAGGAAATTCCAAGAGGTAATTATGGGTTTGAATCCCATCGTGTGGAGTCCTGAAAATGGTATTTAATCATTTCCCATTTTCACACAGGCCAAATGCTGGGCTTGTACTTTTATTAATGACACAGCCACTTTCCTTTCCTATCACACCGTCGCAGAAAGCGTTGCTTGTTGGTACGATGTGAAAAGAAAATATTTTAATGAAAGGATGCTGTATCTTTGAACTTACATGATCTATAACTGTATACTAAAGAAGTTTTTCGAATCATTTTTAACAAGTAGGTACTGAAATTCTTTTAAATCTATCTGACTGTAGGGTGTCAAGAGTTAATGGGGACAGCTCCGGATGGCCTGTCGTGTCGGCTTGCTGTTCACCACACTAAGTACTGCAAGGGAGTTGGCAGACAGTGGCCACAGGAAGTATTCGTACACTCACAGAATGTGATAGGACTCCATTACGAAAAGTATTGTAGTCAGGTCTATGGATCAGGAGAATAGGTATGAGGTTATCCACCTTTCAATACACTATCAGTAAAATGACAACGATTTTAGATTATTTAGATTATTTTAAATTATTAAATTAATCAATTAATTTAGCTTAATAATAATATTTTAAAAGATCTTCTAATGAAACAAAAATAAACTACATGCCTTATAGGATTTTAACTCATTGAGGACCGTGGACGGCGTAAGACTTTTTTTTTTTTTGCTTTACGTCGCACCGACACAGATATGTCTTATGGCGACGATGGGGTAGGAAAGGCCTAGGAAGTGGAAGGAAGCGGCCGTGGCCTTTATTAAGGTACAGCCCCGGTATTTACCTAGTGTGAAAATGGGAAACCACGGAAAACCATATTCAGGGCTGCCGACAGTGGGGCTCGAACCCACTATCTCCCGATTACTGGATACTGGCCGCACTTAAGCGACTACAGCTGTCGAGCTCGATGTTTGACTATTTAAGGGACCTGTTTCAACCCAACCAAGGGTTATCCTTAGCCTTATAACTCTAAACATCGGCAAGTTATACAATGTGCAGTATGTACAATCATTAAAATCCCTTACCGTATACATTATCACAAGACATAAAACACGCATTAAAATATATAACGACAAAATAGAAGACACTAAAAACACCAGATGTGGAATTCAAATAAAAATGTTGGTAAATTGACCACTTGTAAACAAGTTTGTCCGCCTCTGTGGTGTAGTGGTTAGCGTGATTAGCTGCCACCACCGGAGGCCCGGGTTCGATTCCCAGCTCTGCCACGAAATTTGAAAAGAGGTACGAGGGCTGGAACGGAGTCCACTCAGTCTCGGGAGGTCGACTGCGTAGAGGTGGGTTCGATTCCCACCTCAGCCATCCTGGAAGTGGTTTTCCGTGGTTTCCTACTTCTCCTCCAGGCAAATGCCGGGATGATACCTAACTTAAGGCCACGGCCGCTTCTTTCCCTCTTCCTTGTCTATCCCTTCCAATCTTCCCATCCCCCACCAAAGGCCCCCTGTTCAGCATAGCTGGTGAGGCCACTTGGGCGAGGTACTGGTCATCCTCCCCAGTTGTATCCCCGACCCAATGTCTCACGCTTCAGGACACTGCCCCCTGGAGGGTAAGCAGATTAAGAAAGAAAGAAAGAAAGTAAACAAGTTCTGTTCGATTGTAAGTCTATGGACATAATAACTAACAAAATACACACATGTTGAACACACAGAATGGATATAAAAAGCAATATGTTCAGCATTTTAAATAAAACTGCAGACTGAAAATAGGGACATTTGTTTAGAATTCTTTTATAACTAGCTAGAGGCGTCACCTTACGTATTTTTTCGAGCACTTCATTCTATAAAAGTACTCGGATGAATCATGTGTATGTAGGATTTTTTAAATGTAAACCACTTCCCTGTGGCTTGGATTCCAGACAAAACAGAAGCTTTCATACTATCATCACAGTATCGACAGTCACGTAAAACTACAGGCTGTTTACAGGACCTCCAGTTTTACATGAAACAGAACTACGGGTACGTGACGTTTCATTTCAAAAATCCCACATCCATTGGTCAGGATTTGAACTACAGAAGCCTGGTTGAAAGTCAGTTACTAAGCCACTCAGCTACCACGCCCCTTATCGGTTTTTATTACAAGTTGTTTTACGTCGCGCCGACATAGAGAGGTCTTATGGCGACGATGGGACAGGAATGTGCTAGGAGTGGGAATGAAGCGGCCGTGGCCTTAATTAAGGTACAGCCCCAGCATTTGCCTGGTGTGAAAATGGGAAACCACGGAAAACCATCTTCAGGGCTGCCGACAGTGGGGTTCGAACACACTATCTCCCGAATACTGGATACTGGCCGCACTTAAGAGACTGCAGCTATCGAGCTCGGTCTTATAGGTTTTCTCCTTCCTGACAACTTTTTTTTTCTTTCAGAAAACCTTTCTAACCCAGCTCATTCGCTGTGATTCGTACCTCTGTCATTAGGGTGGAAAGCCAACAGTAAAGCCATTACGCTACCATGTTACACTGCACGAAAACGACATCGAAAGGCTATTTTCACCCGGTCTACTTTAAAAGGATTTTAAAAAATAAAAATGACTTGGAGAATCAAATGGCCTAACTTACTTAGAGAAGAACTATCATGATAAAGTGGTGAAAATAATAATAATAATAATAATAATAATAATAATAATAATAATAATAATAATAATCTTACAGAGCGAATTGATTAAGCAGTATGGGTCGAGTAGATGTGAGTTTGCGCTCGGGAGGTAGTGGGTTCGAACTCCACTGCAACGAATTTCCATGTTTTCCCAATTTTCACACCAGGCAAATGGTAGGGCACTGGCTTTCTGAACCCAAGTTGGCTGGTTCGATCCCGGCTTAATCTGCTGGTTTCTGAATGGGTTCTAAATTTGCCAGCTTCACGTCGGTAGATTTACCTGCAGTACAAAATTCCGACATCTCGGCATCTCTGAAAATCTCAAAAGTAATTAGTGGGATGTAAAACGAATAACCTTAATTAAGACCACGGCGCTACCTTCGTAGTTCTTGCTCTTTCCTAACCGAGCGTCACTGGCAGCCTGAGTTGAAGAAACAATGGTGTTTATTTTTTCTGAATTCGCTCAGAAGTACGGAAGCTGACATTCCGAAAGAAGCTACAGATATATTGTGTTTGAGATTAAGAGAGAGAGAGAGAGGCAGGAGGAATGGAAAGTATTATGTTGCAAATATTAAATTTGCAGTTTTATTTTCATAACTAGTTTATCGGGTTGAACAAACACCAGTACTTGAACGGAATAATTTACTAGCACAGGATGTAGCAGTTTTATGTGCTCGAGTTTTAATTTAGGTCGCAAGGCAGAAGACACTGGTCGCTCTCATCGAAAGCCAGTGTTCGATTCCAGGAGCAGCGTTTCCTGTCAGCGTTTCCCCCACTTGTCAGTGTCTCGTTTACAGTCACCGTGAGAATGTTGTGATCTTATCCGACACACTGCTTTATGTCTTTACAGAAATTACAAGTACAACTTTTTATCCTAATTCAGAATAAGGGTGTCGTTTAAGGACACTTCGACTTGGACCCATGGTCAGAATATTTCTCTGCGGATTACCGTCGATCCTCGAAGGGTCGAGATCTAGTTGCGCCCCTGTTCAGTGGGGTAGGTTTCTCCATTTATAATGCTCGACCGCTTGTTTTTATTTGAATGTCCTTCTCAATATTAACAAATATCAAAATTACATTTTAATATCAATTAAAGACAGTTATTGACATTATTACATCCCCATTTAATGATTATTTAATCACTAAACCTAACAAAAACTAACCTAACCTAACCTGGTTTTGATACGAACTCTACACCGCATTCAAAACTTATTTTAACTATATATTTTAACTGATTTCCAAAACTTATTTTAACTGTGTATTTTACATTACATTTCGTCTCATTTTGTACCATTAGGGACCGATGACATAGATGTTAGGCCCCTTTAAACAACAAGCATCATCATCATCATCATCATCATCATCATCATCATTAGTCATTAGTACCATTACGTGCGGAACAAACACATGGGTCTACGTTACATAGGAGCAGTACCATTATGCGAGGAACACTACGGGTCTGAACGTTGCTTGTGATAGGCCCTAAGTGTCATCGTGTGCATTCCACCCATCGTTCCACTGTGTTCAAAATGGGTCTGCGTTACTTATGAGTAGTACCACATCATGCGAAACACCATGGGTCTACGTTGCCTGTGATTAGTACCACTATGCGAGGAACACCACGGGTTTGGATGACGCCCGTGATTAGTACCACTATGAGAGGAACACCCTGGGTCTGCGTTGCTTTTGAGTAGTACCACCGTGCGAGAAACACCATGGGGTCTACGTTGCCTATGATTAGCACAACTATAGGAGGAGCACCATGCTTCTGATTTACCAGTGCTTACTATTGTGAGGGGCCGGTGCTTTGGATTTTGGACCCCTTTAGACAACAAGCATTACCTCTGAAAATGAGTAGATTTGAATTGAATCTAATGACTGTTTTCAATTAATTATCATTTTTCATCATCATTCGTCGTTTCGTTGATCCTCGTACCACTGGGGGCCGATGACTTAGCTTTTACACCCCTTTAAACAACAAACATCATCATCATCATCAGAAACATCATAATATATGTAAGCTTTAGGCTGCAATGTAATGAGTAATGTATTTGCAACACAGTGTTTGTGGTGTGGGACTGAGAGGAAGTTTTCGTCTAATGTTTACACAGTACGTACAGCAATAATGTGTCAGTAAAATATACTCTAATGAGTGAGGAAACATGTAGCAACGACACAGCAGTCAAACCGGAATGCCTATACGCGAGGGAATGTCTTGTACTGAATTACAAGCTGACTAAATTAGATGTACTGGAAAGTAAAATTGTACGGAAAATACTCGGTCTGCCAAGAACTACAGAACTCTGGAAATCAAAAAGTAATGATGAAATATACCGGAACATAGGAAACATAACAGAAACAATACGTAAGAGGCGATTGACATTTTTTGGACATTTATACAGAATGAATGATAACAGATTTTTCAAACAGATCTTCAAATATCTTTGGAACAAGAAGTCAACAACAATCTGGACACATGAAGTCAAGAAAGATTAAAAAAACAATATAGGAGAAGAAGCAGCAACAGAGAGAGTTTTTTAGAAAGAAAATGTTAAAAAATGGGAAGGTCGGCAGGGGAAGAGAACAGGCTCAAAATGGTCCCAAGAGAGGAAAAGGAGACACAGTGAACAGATGAAGGAATATTGGAGGAAGAAGAAGGAACAACTCATTGGCACGTGGTTCCTAGAAGACCCTCACGAATAAAGAGGAAAATAATAATAATAATAATAATAATAATAATAATAATAATAATAATAATAATAATAATAATAATAATAATAATAATAGTGTTTAGAGTGCACTACCTCTTCTGGCATGGGCTAGAGCAATTTTGTTACTTTCACTGATCGGTCTCAGTCTTATCCTTGGCTTCGACAATATGAAAGTGACTGAGGTATGAGCGATGCTAGAAATGTCATTCCTTATGCAGCCAGTCCCTACTATGAATGGTATGAAAACGTTCCTCATAGGGTCGGTTGGTGCATGCATTTCAGTGGGTTTGCCAGACTGATATCTAATAACTTCTGGCTCGGTGAGGAAAGCAATGGGAAACTGCCTCGCTCCTCATTTCCCTAGTACGCCTCTTCAGTGACGCCTAGGCCATTTATGAATGCTGATGGTGGAGCTGTTGAGGGTCAAACCAGCCTTCGGGCTGAGGAATGAACGTACGTTATTATTATTATTATTATTATTATTATTATTATTATTATTATTATTATTATTATTATTATTATTTGCTTCATGTCGCACCGACTCAGATAGGTCTATAGGAATGGGCTAGGAGTGGGAAGGAAGCGGTCGTGGCCTTAATTAAGGTACAGCTCTAGCAATTGACTGGTGTGAAAATGGGAAACCACGGAAAACCATCTTCAGGGCTGCCGAGAGTGGGGTTCGAACCCACTATCTCCCGAATGCAAGCTCACAGCTTTTCGACCCCAACCGCACGGCCATTTGCTTGGTCATTGTTATTATTACGAGTACATGAGACTGATGATCTAGAAGCTCCTTGGTTTTAACAAAAAGGACTACGGATCAATGTTTTGTCGGTGACCACACCCTACCATTTTACCCGAGGGTGACACGACACTGTCCTGGACAGAAACACGATCACCCACTCTACAAACAGAACCGCTTTTGCTGCGCTGAGAAACGAATCTAATGAAGTGTGACGTCATAACTGGAAGATCTGTATGAGTCGAGTATGTTGGTGCCAGACAAGAGGCAACAAAAACTAGCCGGCCCTACTGTGTCAGTCGGCAATCTGAACCAGAGTTCGCACGACGCTCTCATGTAGCTGCGTCATATGCAGTTTCAGTTACACCCTTTTTTGTGCTCTATAGCCTATAACGTGCGGAAAGAAACCGACCACCATCTGCTCATCACTCCGAACTGTTTGCAATCCTCATGTGTTCAAACTTTCTAGACATGGATGCAGTGCAAGAC
The DNA here is from genome assembly GCF_040414725.1 of Anabrus simplex. Classification (NCBI taxonomy): domain Eukaryota; kingdom Metazoa; phylum Arthropoda; class Insecta; order Orthoptera; family Tettigoniidae; genus Anabrus; species Anabrus simplex. Next base: position 146,544,272 of record NC_090268.1, read on the forward strand.
TGGAACAAAAATAAATAATGTATGCCGTGGAGAGGGAGCGTGGGAAGTTCCGCTGTAATTGTATGGCAGACTAAAATATGTTCGGAAATTTCTTGTTAACTGTTCTTTAATACGTGTTCTAATTGTTCGCTCATACATTCACTTTCTTTCGTCTTGTGTTGTCGGCTTCCGGAAAAGAAAAAAGGACTTTCTCCTACTGAAGGTCAATATCCCCAATTTGTTTGTTGACTAACAGGTTCAAGGAGTGATTTATCTAGATCTGAGTCTCTAATACAATGAATGTCCGACTCGTTGGCTGAATTGTCAGCATACTGGCCTTCGGTTCAGAGGGTCCCGGGTTCGATTCCCGGCCGGGTCGGGGATTTTAATCTTCATTAGTTAATTCCAATGGCCCGGGGTCTGGGTGTTTGTGCTGTCCCCAACATCCCTGCAACTCACACACCACACATAACACTATCCTCCACCACACTAACACGCAGTTCCATACACATGGCAGATGCCGCCCACCCTCATCGGAGGGTCTGCCTTACAAGGGCTGCACTCGGCTAGAAATAGCCACACGAAATTATTAATACAATGATGGTCATGAAGACCCCTGGGCAAGTAGATCTGCACTATGCTGTACAGTGATTAGTTTACGATCGCCTTTGTACCTAAGACATTTTAAAAAAATATGAGATACAAGGCTCGTGTAATTATTTTCTTATCAGCATCAGTTTATTTCCATGGTGTGGGATATACAAAAAATCCGATCTTTCTTTCAAGTGTCAACGCTGTTTGTGGATATTGTTGGTTTGATTTTAATGCTAAGTATTCTTTAGATATTCATTTACCTGTTGTTTTATTAATGTTAACTCCCTTCTTTAAGTTATTAAACACAGAATGGAAGACAAAAGGAGAAAAGAAAAATTACACACATAATATTTAAGAGGAATATGTGAAAATAAAGGATGAAAACAGTGAAGAGGCATGTACCTAGTAGTAAGGATATGCATGTGGAGGTAGCCTAGACTCTATGACTTATAGTCTAGGAAGTACAGTATCTCAAATACTAACGTTTTCTAATCATCAGTTAAAGTAACATTTATAGGAAACACCTTATATTAGTAAGTATACTTAATCAAATTTGGAACATGTTCCTTATTTGGATTACCTTTAATAAAATAGTCCGCCTCTGTGGTGTAGTGATAGTGTGATTAGCTGCTACCCACGGAAGCACGTGTTCGATTCCCGGTTCTGCCACGAAATTTGAGAAGTGGTACGAGGGATGGAATGGGGTCCACTCAGCCTTGGGAGGTAAACTGAGTAGAGAAGGGTTCGATGCCCACCTTAGCCATCTCCGAAGTGACTTTCCGTGGTTTCCCACTTCTTTTCCAGGCAAATACCGAGATTATATCTAACTTAAGGCTACGACCGCTACCTTCCTTCTTCCTTGTCTAACCCTTCCCCTGTTCACTGGTCCTCGCCCCAGTTGTATCCCCCGACCCAAAGTGTCATGCTCCAGGGCACTATCCTTGAGGCGGTAGAGTCGGGATCTCTGGGTGTGTCCGAGGAAAAACCAACCCTTCAGGGTAAACGGATTAAGAACGAAAGAAAAAAGGTCTTTAATATTGTGTATCTTAAAACACTAATTGCATGTATTAATTACTATGATTACAATAAATGCATACCCTCTGCCTAATTGATAGTCATCCGTGACTGGGAGAGAAGAGTATGTTATTAATTAAATTAATTAATTCATTCAATCAATCATACTCCCTTTTTAATATTACATATTATTTCATGATTCATAGCTGATTTTTTACCATCACATCAAAAATAACATTGTCCGACTCCATGGCTGAATGGTCAGCATTGAGGCCTTCGGTTCAGAGAGCCGCGAGTTTGATACCCGGGCGTGTCGGGGATTTTAATCGCGTCTGCTTACTTTTTTCTGGCTTGGAGATTGGGTGTTTGTGTTTGTCCCCACACATTCCTCTTCAAATTCAGACAATACAGCGCACTACTAACCACCACGGAAACACGCAATCGTGATTACATCCCTCCATAGGGTTGGCTTCGCGAAGGGCATTCGGCAGTAAAAAGGGCCAAATCTACAAATGCGACACAGTTCGCACCCGTGACCCTACAGGTGTGAGAAAAAAGCGGTAGAAGAAGAAGATATCAAAATAATATTATAAAAATCTCAAAAATTGTGCTGTCACCAATATCCAGTATTCGGGATATGCTCGAACCCCACTGTCGGCAGCTCCGAAAATTGTTTTCCGTGGTTTCCCATTTTCACACCAAGCTGTACCTTAATTAAAGCCACGGGCCGCTTCCTTCCCACTCGTAGCCCTTTCCTGTCCCATCGTCGCCATAAGATCTATTTGTGTCAGTGCGACGTAACATAACTTGTAAAAACAAAAATGTATTTGGTTAAGTTTAAGAGCTCTAACTTCGCCACTGTATAAATAATTAGATTAAATAAGTACAAATAATTTCCTGGTACAACCGTTGTTAAGGCAGACCCTCCGAAGAGGGTGGGTGGAATCTGTCGTGTATGGGAAGCTGCGTGTTTTTTCAGTGGAGGATAGTGTTTTGTGAGGTGTTTCAGTTGCATGGATATTGGAGACAGCACAAATACCGAGTCCCCGAACCAAGGGAATTAACCATTAAAATTAAAATTCCTGACACGACCAGGAATCAAACGTGGGACCCTCTGAACCGAAGCCATTACGTTGACCAAGGAACCGGACAAGTTAACTCTTGTAGTTGGCGCGAGGTAGCACAGCTCTTTTCAGGCACATCTCCACAACATATCAGCCCTCCTGCCATTCTTAAATTTCTGGCAGCAGGGGATCGAACCCGGCCCCCGAGGGCATCACTTAATAGTGATGACCGTTACGCTATGAAGGCGGAAAATAAATAAATACATAAATAAATAAATAAATAAATAAATAAATAAATAAATAAATAAATAAATAAATAAATAATGATCTCCTTCAGCATAGAGTTTCAATTCTTGAAGTGTTAAATGATTGATTGATGACATTGCTCATTTCTTTGGTCTGCTAAGATATCTGCTATCCAACCAGGTGAAGAGCCACATGTTCAACGTGACATCATCAGCCGTACTGGTTGTAGTTCTTGAGCGGGTCCGCTGGCGTTCGTACAAGACATCTCAGCTGGTGTCAAGAGCCTGAATGAGCCCTTTTCTAGCGCTTAGTCCAGAATTAAAATCCATGAACGAGCCAGAAATTGAACTCGATGCCTCCGAGACACGCTTCCCATTCATCAAGGGGCTAGAAAAAATAAACAAATAAATATACAAAAAATTGAGCGTATCCCATATTCTGTTGTGTTGAAATGGAACCGATATCATAGAATTTAATGTGAAACTCAGAATGGTAAATACAAAGAAAACGTACAATTTTCGGTAACTTTGGAACCAGTAAGGAAATTATTTATCAGTATGACCAACCCTATAACGCTCATATATCCAGTTTATGTTGTTCCCTACCCCCCATACCTGTTTCAGCTGCTGTTGTTTTGCGTGGATGGCTCGTGATATGCTACTGAAGGCAGTCTTGGAACTTTTTTCCTCAACCTGGAGACAACACTTTGATTCACGTGAACAATGTTGGCTACGTCAACTAGTCTCATGTCGTGTTGCACCAAAGTGATGATGTTGATGATGTGATCTGCCACAAAGAAATTTGAATGCATTGTGCATAAAAGCGAGGCACACTGACAAGCTTGCCTGGACATCATCTCAGCTCTAGTGTACTGGATTGGTTTACCAATGGTGAGTGGAATTCCTCTATAGCTCAGTCCATGTTAAGAAAAGAGTATTGCCCTTATGACAACAGGGTTGCCATATCGAACGGCTCTGCTCAACACCATCACGGGAAAACGGCGGCACATACATTTGTGAAATTCAGTATTTAATTTCGAGACAAAAAGCGGGTCCGCCTCTGTGGTGTAGTGGTTAGCGTAATTAGCTGCCACCCCCGGAGGCCCGGGTTCGATTCCCGGCTCTGCCACGAAAATTTGAAAAGTGGTATGAGGGCTGGAACGGGGTCCACTCAGCCTCGGGAGGTCAACTGAGTAGAGGTGGGTTCGATTCCCACCTCAGCCATCCTGGAAGTGGTTTTCCGTGGTTTCCCACTTCTCCTCCAGGCGAATGCCGGGATGGTACCTAACATAAGGCCACGGCCGCTTCCTCCCCTCTTCCTTGTCTCTATCCCTTCCAATCTTCCCATCCCTCCACAAGGCCCCTGTTCAGCATAGCAGGTGAGGCCGCCTGGGCGAGGTACTGGTCATTCTCCCCAGTTGTATCCCCGACCAAGAGTCTGAAGCTCCAGGACACTGCCCTTGAGGCGGTAGAGGTGTGATCCCTCGCTGTGTCCGAGGGAAAAGCCGACCCTGGAGGGTAAACAGATGATGATGATGACAAAAAGCGGAAGAAACCAACCTACAAATTATTTTTATGAACTAAAGGGGACGTAGGGTTTACAGAGGCTATTTTTGGTTTGTACAGAATCAGAGGTGAACTATGGCAAGTAATATATTTTTTTTCTTGCTAGGGGCTTTACGTCGCACCGACACAGATAGGTCTTATGGCGACGATGGGATAGGAAAGGCCTAGGAGTTAGAAGGAAGCGGCCGTGGCCTTAATTAAGGTACAGCCCCAGCATTTGCCTGGTGTGAAAATGGGAAACCACGGAAAACCATCTTCAGGGCTGCCGATAGTGGGATTCGAACCTACTATCTCCCGGATGCAAGGGCAAGTAATAAAACCTCAGCATTGAAGAGTAAGGCAAATTGGGGGAGAAAACAGACAAATAACTGTTATTGGCTCGAGGGGTGAGGGATGCATTTAATTGCATTTAATAATATTTTCCAGGCCATAAAGGCTAGAAGACAGACGCATCATATAAACACTGTAGATGACTGTACAAAAGATCACAGTAAAGAAAGAAATCACACACGTAGGTTTATCGTATAACTCTCACTTACAACAATACAATTACGCACTGATGTAAAGCCTAAAAACACGCACACAACAATTAATTACTGCAGATTACTTCACTGCAGAAGTGAGCTACCAGCGATTCTCACAAGAGGGCATTTCCTACTCGTCACCACCGATTTCGCTCAAATTTATAGAACATGCAGGGCTTGGCTAGAAATGAAAGTACCCGAAGTGGGAACTCCAGATGGCCAAGCGTATAGAAAATAAAAATAAAAATAGAAATGTTGACGCGGCTCTGGGACCATATAAGCCACTTACTTTAGCGCGAACGCCGAGCAGTAGTTGGCATAGCGGTAAGAGCTGGGACTAGTAATTCGATCGCCGTGGGTTCAACTCCCCGTGAGGGGAGTTTTTTTGTTTTTTCTTTGCTTTTATTTTTTTGTTTGTCTTTCAACTTCTATATTATTCGTTTTCCAAATAAGCAAAGAGGTAAATAATTCTTTTTATTTACTTATTTATTTATTTATTTATTTATTTATTTATTTATTTATTTATTTATTTATACGCAAAATGCATAGAAAAGGTAAAAAATTGGGATTTCATTGTCAGACTTTTCAACAAGGGATTGTAATTAAAGCGCGTACGAAAATACTTTGTGTCGCCTCTGTGGTGTAGTGGTTAGCGTGATTAGCTGCCACCCCCGGAGGTCCGGGTTCGATTCCAGGCTCTGCCACGAAAATTTGAAGTGGTACGAGGGCTGGAACGGGGTCCACTCAGCCTCGGGAGGTCAACTGAGTAGAGGTGGGTTCGATTTCCACCTCAGCCATCCTGGAAGTGGTTTTCCGTGGTTTCCCACTTCTCCTCCAGGCGAATGCCGGGATGGTACCTAACTTAAGGCCACGGCCGCTTCCTTCCCTGTTCCTTGCCTATCCCTTCCAATCTTCCCATCCCTCCACAAGGCCCCTGTTCAGCATAGCAGGTGAGGCCGCCTGGGCGAGGTACTGGTCATACTCCCCAGTTGTATCCCCCGACCAAGAGTCTGAAGCTCCAGGACACTGCCCTTGAGGCGGTAGAGGTGGGATCCCTCGCTCAGTCCGAGGGAAAAACCGAACCTGGAGGGTAAACAGATGATGATGATGATGATGATGACGAAAATACTTTGTACAATTTCTACAATTATGCGCTCATTAAAAATTACGTTCTATATGCCATGTGCATATAAGTCTCCACACGGGGAGTCGAACCCACGTCCACCGAATTAGTCCGAGCTCTTACCGCTACACCAACTACTGCTCGGCGGCCGCAGTAACGTAAGTGGCTTATACGTCCGAGAGCCGCGTCAACATTTTTCCTTTTCTTTTTATTTTCTATACGCTTGGCCATCTGGAGTTCCCACTTCGGGTACTTTCATTTCTAGCCAATCCCTGCATGTTCTACAAATTTGAGCAAAATCGGTGGGTAGCGAGTAGAGAATGCTCCCTTTTCAGAGTGAAGGACTACACGAGGCTTATACCAGAGCAACACAGAGGAAAAGTGAAGGAAGGCAACGCAGCGATGGCTGTTCACCCCACTGTGCTTCCTCCCTACAAATGTATTTATGAAGAAAAAAGTTATGTACCATACTTATTTTAATAACTCACGGGCAAAAATGCCTCGTCCTTTTCATCTTTCATAATACATTACGAAGTACAGTATAATATCCCTTAATCACTAGGAATTATGGGTGTCTCAGAGGGGGTGTGTTCACTCCTTGTAGGTCCATAAGAGCAATACTGTCTTCTTAACATGGAATGAGCTATAGCTGTGAAAAAGATATGGCTGACATGATTTAAATAAAGTACTTACTATCCGACATGTTAGATATTGGTGGGTAAACTGCAAAAAGGCGTAACTTATTTTCATAAGAGTAAGTAATATTTATATCATCATCATCATCATCATCTGTTTACCCTCCAGGTTCGGCTTTTCCCTCGGACTCAGCGAGGTATCCCACCTCTACAGCCTCAAGGGCAGTGTCCTGGAGCTTCAGACTCTTGGTCGGGGGATACAACTGGGGAGAATGACCAGTACCTCACCCAGGCGGCCTCACCTGCTATGCTGAACAGGGGCCTTGCGGGGGATGGGAAGATAGGAAGGGATAGACAAGGAAGAGGGAAGGAAGCCGTCGTGGCCTTAAGTTAGGTACCATCCCAGCATTTGCCTGGAGGAGAAGTGGAAAACCACGGAAAACCACTTCCAGGATGGCTGAGGTGGGAATCGAACCCACCTCTACGCAATTGACCTCCCGAGGCTGAGTGAACCCCGTTCCAGCCCTCGTACCACTTTTCAAATTTTCGTGGCAGAGCCGGGAATCGAACCCGGGCCTCCGGGGGTGGCAGCTAATCACACTAACCACTACACCACAGAGGCGGACAATATTTATATTATAGACAAAATGTCTATACTTCAGGAACTTTAAAAACAACGTTAGCAACAAGACTGTTTCGGGGTATGTCATGCGATGTGCTTTCTCGCGCTTTCAGATCCCGCTAGCTACTCTGAATCGCGCTCTACTTGTACAGCCGTTATTCACTGTATGCAAAGCGCGGCTCTGATTGGGCTTGCGTGTTACATAGGGACAAGGTGGTTCCTTATCTGCAGCAGAACACAGCCGTGACCACTGTTAGTGGGAGAAGAACTGGAACGAGCGCAATGCCAGGGAAAAAAATATACAATGAAACTGTCGACGTAAGAAACTGACAGCATTTTAATAGTCTTTAATTACGATAGAATTCTCTGTACCATGGATGAACATAACGAGAAACGGCCTACATAATTCGCATTTGTGCTAACACAATTATTCAGGTGAATTATGAAAAATCTTGACGAATTACATGAATTTTCCTATGCTTTAAAAAATGCAATTTTTAGCACCGGACGTAAACAAACAGTAGTTCGTGGTAGGCCTATGGCCGAGAGCAGACGTATTTTCTTCTTCGTCGCGATCGATCATTTAGGACCACGTGAAATCAACATTTGTCGGCTCTTTCTGTTAGCCAGGTATTCCTTCATACGTAGTGAATGGGTGTGTTTTCGTTGCAGGGACCACACATGTCATCTCATCATCCTCAAAACCCCTTGTGAGTGGGATTTTTCTGATTTCACCTCGCTCCAGCAGATTTGGTAAACCTAATTTCTTCAGGTCTTTCTCTGTCTGTTTGTACCAATTTGATATAGCAGTTTTATTCTTTAAGAATATGTAAATTCTTGAGTCAGTCAGTTTAAGTCCACTCTTTCTAAGTGTCCCCAGTCGTATTTTATGTTTAGTTGGGGATTCGGTCCGCCTCTGTGATGTAGTGGTTAGTGTGATTAGCTGCCACCCCCGGAGGCCCGGGTTTGATTCCCGGCTCTGCCACGAAATTTGAAAAGTGGTACGAGGGCTGGAACCGGGTCCACTCAGCCTCGAGAGGTCAACTGAGTAGAGGTGGGTTCGATTCCCACCTCAGCCTCCTGGAAGTGGTTTTCCGTAGTTTCCCACTTCTCCTCCAGGCAAATGCCGCGATGGTACCTAACTTAAGGCCACGACCGCTTCTTTCCCTCTTCCTTGTCTACCCCTTCCAATCTTCCCGTCCCTCCACAAGGCCCCTGCTCAGCAGGTGAATCCGCCTGGGCGAGGTACTGGTCATCCCAGACCCAGAGTCTGAAGCTCTAGGACACTGCCCTTGAGGCAGTAGAGGTGGGATCCCTCGCTGAGTCCGAGGGAAAAACCGACCCTGGAGGGTAAACAGATAAATAAGAAAGAAGAAGAAGAAGTGTGGGGTTCGAACCACACTGTCGGCAGTCCTGAAAATGTTTTCCCGTGGTTTCCCATTTTCACACCAGGCAAATGCTAGGGCTGTACCTTAATTAAAGTCACGGCCGCTTCCTTCCTACTCCTAGGCCTTTCCTGTCTCTTCGTCTCCATCAGACCTGTCTGTGTCGGTGCAACGTGAAGGAAATTTTGGAAAAAAATATGTTTAACATTTATTTTGGCTTTTGGCGAATCAACCATAGAGCCAGCTTATAGAAGTTTAACATGTATGACACTGTACTAGATTCACACTGTGAATGATCTTCACTGGGGTAATAATATCAATGAAGTTGTTAAAAAAGGCTACAGATCTCTTCACATGGTTATGAGAGTATTTTAGGGGTTGCAGTAATTTTTTTATTATTATTATTATTTTTTTTTTTTGCTAGTTGCTTTACGTCGCACCGACACAGATAGGTCTTATGGCGACGATGGGACAGGGAAGGGCTAGGAGTGGGAAGGAAGCGGCCGTGGCCTTAATTAAGGTACAGCCCCAGCATTTGCCTGGTGTGAAAATGGGGAAACCACGGAAAACCATTTTTAGGGCTGCCGACAGTGGGGTTCGAACCTACTATCTCCCGAATACTGGATACTGGCCGCACTTAAGCTACTGCAGCTATCGAGCTCGGTGGTTGCAGTAAAAATGTAAAGGATAGGGCGTGTATGTCTCTGGTAAGACTCCAATTAGAGAATGGTTCCAGTGTATGGAGCTCACACGAGGATTACTTAATACGAGAAGTGGAAAAGATCTAAAGGAGAGCAGCACAATTTGTTCTAGGTGATTTCCGACAAAGGAGTAGTTACGAAAATGTTGTAAACTTTGGGCTGAGAAGACCTGTCAGTGAAGAGGTGGCGTGGAATGACAGTAGTAGACGAATGAGCTTTAAAAGTAGGAAAGATAAGATCATAATATGAAGATAAAGTTGGAATTCAAGAGGATAAATTGGGATAAATATTCATTTATAGGACGAGGAGTAATGAAATGGAATAATTTATCAAGGGGAATATTCCGGCCCCGTGGTGTAGGGGTAGCGTGCCTGCCTCTTACCCGGAGGCCCCGGGTTCGATTCCCGGCCAGGACAGGGATTTTTACCTGGACCTGAGGGCTGGCTCGAGGTCCACTCAGCCTACGCGATTAGAATTGAGGAGCTATCTGACGGTGAGACAGCGGCTCCGGTCTAGAAAGCCAAGAATAACGGCCGAGATAATTCGTCGTGCTTACCACACGACATCTCGTAATCTGCAGGCCTTCGGACTGAGCAGCGCTCGCTTGGTAGGCCAAGACCCTTCAAGGGCTGTAGTGCCATTGGGGTTGGGGTTGGAGAATATTCGATAAATTTCCAAGTTCTTTGAAAACGTTTAAGAAAAAGCTGGAGATATCTGCCATCTGGGCGATACCCCTAAATGCAGTTGATTGATTGATTGATTGATTAATTGATTGATTTTTGTGTAGACACCATGTCAATATCACTTTGTGTTGTATAGGATCTGATCAATGGGAACTGTCCGGCTGCATGGCTAAATGGTTAGCGTGCTGGCCTTTGGTCACAGGGGTCCCGGGTTCGATTCCGGGCAGGGTAGGGAATTTTAACCTTAATTGGTTAATTTCGCTTGCACGGGGGCTGGGTGTATGTGTCGTCTCCATCATCATTTCATCCTCATCACAACGCGCACGTCGCCTGCGGGAGTCAAATCAAAAAGACCTGCATCTGGCGAGCCGAACTTGTCCTTGGACACTTCCGGCACTAAAAGCCATACGCCAATTCATTCATTCACTGGGAACTCACATTTTAATGTCTGAATCTTGTTTTATTATAAAATACAGCGAATATTTTTAAAAAGAAATAGTTGTAAAGTACTCGAACAATTAAAAACCATTGTGAATTTAGATCTGCAAATATAAATAAATCTAAAAAACAATTAGTAAAGTTAATAGCTACAAAAAGAGCCTCCGTGGCTCAGACGGCAGCGCGTCGGTTTCTCACCGCTGGATACCGTGGTTCAAATCCCGGTCATTCCATGTGAGATTTGTGCTGGACAAAGCAGAGGCGGGACAGGTTTTTCTTCGGGTACTCCGGTTTTCCCTGGCATCTTTTATTCCAGCAACATTCTCCATTCTCATTTCATAGCATTTATCAGTCATTAATATCACTTTGGGAGTGGCGACCCCATCGTACAAATAGCGTATATATGCTTCATTCATTGCATCCCTGACCCGCTCAATGACTGGAAAACAGGTTGTAGGTTTTCATTTTCAATAGCTACAAAAACATTTAAAAGATTACAAGAACAATTTGAGAAACAATATGATTTGGACTTGAGGCCAGTTGATCTTATTCCGATGAGAATGCTGTAGATGATGCCTCAAAATGAGGAAATACCTGTGCGATGATTTGAGTAAATCCTGTGGTTGAGAAGCGTCAATAGTGTCAACAATAATTGTTGGTAATGGCCTTCCCAACTGAACGAGTTTTGCGTATAATCTGTCTTGTGTTGTACCGCCTTTTCTATATATTCTAAAATGATGCGTTTTAAATCTGCAGTCGCATTTTAAACACGTAAAAGGATGGAAGTGTCAACATCAAAATCCCCGCCCTGCTAATAACAATGAAGTTAGACCCGTTCATAACCTTATGCTCTCAACCTGGAATATTTTTCAGGGCAGGGGGGTGGGGGGTGGCGTTGAATCCCTCTAACACTCCCCCGCACCCCTATGTACGGCCTTGCTCAACCATCTCTCGAGCCCCCCCCCCCAACACACACACACACAGAGAGAGAGAGAGAGAGATAGAAAGCATTTGTCCCGGAGAATCCCCTCCCGTCGGCGCTATACGAGATGAGTGTCTGCTACACTGAGGCGTGTGTCGTGTCTTCTACTTCAGCATACTGCGCACATCGCTGAGATGAGATGAGATCACGTAGAGAACACGGCACTCTCCCGCGGGCACCGACCAGGAGTTGTGAGAAGCGAGCAGTAATAGATCTCGGCCAGCACAGTACTTCTATGAATGATCAATTTCTGAGGATAAACGTGAGTGGGCCCGGTGACTAAGAGACGGCAGACACCTTGATCGGCACTGGTTAGAGGCCAACAGCCGGGTATCACATGACTAAACAGGTGAATCACGGAAGACGGAGCCGTCATCTGGATCACCGGAAATAATATTGCTGCTATTGTAAGAGACTTCAAATGAGATAATGCAATGCATCATGATCATCATGCGTATTCAGTCTTGGGACTGGTTTGTCCCTACGGTGAGTCTCCTTCAACTGAACGCCTCTTTTTCTTATTCTTCTGTCTGTCACTTTTCTCGCACTGGTGGGATTGTGGGTGCGAACCTGGTGGACTTGGCCAAGTTTTACAGGTCATATACCCTTCCGGATGCCACCGTTTGTGGAAGAATGTATTCGCTATTGTGTTCTGGCGGTAGGTAGTGTGGAGAGTTTTGTGTCTATGAAGAGAAGGATATGGGGATAAACACAAACTCTCAGTCGCCTAGTCAGACGCATATAAAATTCCCGGCCAGGCTAGGAATCGTACCGAAGTTCTCGATGCTCAATTCAGCCAAGGACCTGTACGAAGTTCATCTATCTTGAGTTGTCCTTTTTAGACACCTGCCAGTGAAGGCACACTATTGGTCCGCAAACGTTTCATGTCGCGCCCCCCTTCCGGAACATAAAATTGCTTGAGCCCCCCACTTACCTACTTAATTCTTCCTTCATCCACACTATTCGTACTTTGCACACACACAAAAATAAACAACCCAAAGTTGAGATTATCTGTTTGGGTCTATATAATAATAATAATAATAATAATAATAATAATAATAATAATAATAATAATAATAATAATAGTCGCACACGTATAATTGGCCCTGTTTTACGGCCGGATGCCCTTCCTGACGCCAACGCTGTATGGAGTGATGTAATCACTATTGCGTGTTTCTGTAATGGTTGGTTGTGTAGTGTGTTGTGTGAATATGAAGAGGAGAGTGTTCGGACGGACACAAACATCCAGTCCCTGAACCAGAAGAATTAATCAGAAGTGACTAAAATCCCAGACCCAGCCGGGAATCGAACCCGGGACCCTATGATCCGAAGGCCAGTACGCTGACCATTCAGACAACGAGTCGGGAGATATGGTAATGCACTCGCTAGCTACCCATCCGGACGGCTGGGCTTCGAATACCTGTAAGACGGCTTTGATATTTTCACGTAAAAAAATCATGCAGACTCACGAAGAACACCCGGGTGTATATTTATGCATGACTATGAAACAAAGCTATGCATTCGTCAAAGAAAACAACAAATTCAGAACTTTCAGTTACACTTATGATGATGATGATGATGATAATAATAATAATAATAATAATAATAATAATAATAATTATTATTATTATTATTATTATTATTATTATTATTATTATTATTATTATTATTATTATTATTATTATTATTATTATTATTATTGCTACTTGTTTAACGTCGCACTAACACAGCGAAGATTTTCAGGTTCGAAGCCCCTGTGGATGGGAGCAGTAGAATAACACCCACGGTATCCCCTGCCTGTCGTAAGAGGCGACTAAAAGAGGGGGCCAGGGGCTCTGAACTTTGGAGCCTGGATTGGCGACGACGGGGCCCTTAGCTGAATCCTGGCATTGCTTCCACTTACTTGTGCCAAGCTCCTCACTTTCATCTATCCTATCCGACCACCCTTGGTCAACTCTTGTTCTTTTCCGACCCCAACGCTATTAGGTTTGCGAGGGCTAGGGAGAATTTCATATTCACGCCCTTCGTGGCCCTTGTCTTCCTTTGACCGATATCTTCATTTTTCGAAGTGTCGGATCCCTTCCATATTTTCCCTCTGATTAGTGTTGTATAGAGGATGGTTGCCTAGATGTAGGCTACTTCCTCTTAAAACAATAATCACCACCACCATCAGTCCATCAGTTTCGAAGGACGGGAAAGGGATAAGATTGGGAAGGTAGCGGTCGGGGCCTTAATTAAGACATAGCCCTAGAATTTGCCTGATGTGGGAAACCACGGAAAGCCATCTTCAGGGCTGCCGAAGGTGGGTTTCGAACCCACTATATCCCGAATGCAAGGTCACAGCTGTGCGTCCCTAACCGCACGACCATCTCGGTCGGTATTATTATTATTATTATTATTATTATTATTATTCAATTCCTATATATTTCACTATGATTTGTCGCCTGCAGAGTTCTTCATTTCCCTTCCTCATATGGTTCACCTTTCTTTCATCCAGCATTGCTAATGTTTCTTTTCTTTCTTCCCTTAAAACTACACGAGGCGAGTTATATCACAGTTTTGCCCATTAAGACAGCAATCACCACCATAACCAATCACGCTTTTCGCGAGACACGCCAGATGCGAGTGAAGCAGCGAAGATTGCAATCCAGCTGGTCACTGTGATGCTATCTTCTACCACAAGCCACTCCCTTATTGATGCGATGGCCACAGCATCCTATTCCCACACTGCTGGGGGACAGGAACTATCTTCTTCTGTCGGTCAACAGTAACATCGGCTCGTCCTCCTGCCACTTCGAACCTCGCCTGTTACATCAGTGTGGGAACCTATTAACACCTAACGGGACTTAATGAACCAGATATTCTCAGCGTCATATTAATCGACTTGAGCTCAGAGACGTATCTGGCTCACCAGATCATAATCAGGTCTGATTGACTGATGGACGTTTTTAGTAGCGTGTGGCCTCCGAAGAGGCCTGGTCCAGGTCTTTCGAGTTGACGCGCTATAGGCGACCTGCGCGTCTGAGAGGATGGGGTCCTATCTAAGATGAATTCTACTGTTAAAGACAGCACACATAAGAGCCCCCGAGCCAGAAGAACTAACCAATGAAAGTTAAATCTCAGACCCGGCCGGGAATCGAACCCGGAACCACTGCGACCAAAGGTAAGCTTGTCAACGATTTAGCCTTGGAGCCACTGATGTACTGATTGACTGAGTCGTTCGTCGGTAGCCTGCTTTGATATTTATCCCATTATGCGCAACAGAAGACATAGGAAGCATGATATTTAACATGTATTCCAAAATTTCTTCTTCACTCTATACCACTCTGTTTCCATAGCTGTGTGGTCAGCGTCTTGGCCTTTGATCTTCTGCGACCCCGGTTTGGTTCCCGGCCGGGTCTAAGGATGTAAATCTTAAACGGTTATTTCCCTTGGCTTGGAGACTGGAGTGTATGTAATGGAAGGTACGTAAATTTAAAAAAAAAAAAACCTTAGTTGTCAGACGGATAAGAGAGAGCTTCCTTAGTTTCAACCTTAAGCGTTATCGTTCGTAGAACTATTTGAACTTCTTCATAGGTCGCCTTACAACCTGGCACCGTCCGGAAAAGGAAGATATATACGATAAGCCACACGATATTAGTAAATAATAGTCCACGAATTAACTTCTACCTCTGGTAGTAATTATGGTATTCCCAATGTACTGCGCATGCAGACATTTTAATTTCCTCCCATGTGTGAAGCACAGCGGAAGCTTGGAATCTAGTAGCGAGATTTTATGATAGGTAAGGAAGGTATCATGGCTTGGGAGAAGGCCTACGGCTAGAAAGTCCTCATTCAATCTAACAAATGACAGGTTAATTAGTGACTGTGTGAACTAGAAAGGTTTGTAACTCATACAATAGCCCCCTAGAGTGACCAGATCTGGGGCACTGGGATGAGAACTACGAACCTTTACATTACCGTATGTTAAAACGTTTCCCTAGGGAAGAAATAGTGAAATGTGTGCACTGAAATCCAAATAGCACTTGCTATGAAAGAAAATATGAAACAATAAATCCCCAGAAATGAAATATGTAGGAACAATAAAGAATATCACTTTTATTCAGAGTTACCAATACAAGTTTATAAAATACACTCATGTTCATAAAAACCAGAACACCTTGAAAGACTAGAGATAGGAAGTTCATATTCACAGAACATGTGCATTAGTATGTTCTGAAGAAAGGATTAGCATTTGAACCATATCGGCCCTCAGGTTCAAGGTCCACATTGATATCTCGGCGCACCACCACTGACTGGTAAAATGTGCCTGCGGCTCTCATTGTCGCTATAAACCGAAGGTAATGGATCAGTGTGATTTGAACAGACGTGCAGAATGCCTCGCAGACATATGTGAGAACCGTACCGTCAAATGAGTGAGTTTGAAAGAGGGCGCATTATTGGCATGAGAGAACGTGATGCATCCACCCGGGAAATTGCTGCTCGTGTGGGACGAAGTGTGTCGGCAGTACAACGGATTTGTACAGAATGGTTCACAGAAGGCCTTAAAACACGACGAGATGTGTCTGGTCGCACCACCCAGACCCCCTCGCCCCCCCCCCTTCCGAGAAGATCGACACCTCATCCGAATGGCATTGCATGACAGATCTGCGTCTTCCTCGGCTCTGGTGCAACAGTGGAACAGTGTAATGCATCACACACTATCAGAAGTGACAGTCCGTCGCCTTTTATTACGGTCTGGGTTACCGGCGCGTCGTCCAATTCTCCGCCTACCTATGACTAAGGTGCATAAACATTTTAGACTACAATGGTGTATGGAACAACGTCACTGGGGACAGGAATGGCAGCAGATAGTGTTTTCGGACGAATCCAGGTTCTGTTTGTTTGAAAATCATGACCGCATTTTGGTTCGCCGCAGACATGGGGAGAGGCATCGCATTGACTGCATTCGCACACGACGTACAGCGCCAACTCACGACCTTATGTTGTGGGATGCTATTGGGTACAACCACAAATCACAGTTGGTGCGTGTCCAGGGCACTGTGTCCAGTTTGACCTACGTGAATGACATCCTGCGACCCGTAGCCATACCCTCTCTGCACGACACCCCAGACACCATATTCCAGCAGGACAATACGCGACCACATGTTGCTGCATGAACACGTGCCTTCTTGTTGTCACATGATGTCAGACTGTTGCCCTGGCCCGCGTGATCACCGGACTTTTCGCCAATCGAAAATGCGTGGGATATGGTGAAACGACGGGTGCGGCGCTGTGACCCAATGCCAACCACCAAAAATGAACTGTGGAACCAGGTGAATGCTGCATGGATGGCTATACCTCAGGACACAATTCGCGCCTTACACGCGTCGATGCCATCACGCATGGAACACGGGAACACGTTATCAGTGCCCATGAAGAACCCAGTGTGTACTAGCAACAGGACACATGCTGAACCTAGGTGACTGAAATACTAATCGTTTCTGCAGAACATAGTCCTACTAATGGACATGCCCTGTGAATATGAACTTCCTATTTCTAGTCTTTCAAGGTGTTCTGTTTTTTTATGAACATGAGTGTATGCTCAAGTAACATGATGTGAATTGCTTGCGGCACAGATGAAATTGCAAATATTTGAATTTCTGGATCAGATAATGAATTACAAAATTGATATTCAAATATGTTGCCATCGGTCTCTTTCTATGCACCAACAGAAAATAAGTCGGATCCACTGATTGTTTTAAACTCCTATTCATTCAATCATTCTTCATCATCACGTCTTGAATTCTGGTCAGCGGATGAATTTTGTACTTTAAACTGCCATTGCATTTCGCCTCATTTCGTACCATTAAGGGCCGATGATCTAGGTGTTAGGCCCCTCTAAACAACAAGCATAATCATTATCATCATCAACATAGTTTGTATTGTCCGGCTCCATGGCTAAATGGTTACCGTGCTGGCCTTTGGTCACAGGGGTCCCGGGTTCGATTCCCGACAGGGTCTGGAATTTTAACCATCATTGGTTAATTTCCTTGGCACGGGGGCTGGGTGTATGTGTTGTATTCATCATCATTTCATCCCCATCCAGACGCGCAGGTCGCCTACGGGAGTCAAATCAAAAGACCTTCACCTAGCAAGCCGAACTTGTCCTCGGACACTCCCGGCAGTAAAAGCCATACGCCACTTCATTTCATTTGCATATAAATGCATATTTCGGCCATTTTTTATTTCTTTGGTCATATTTTGCTTATTTTAGTAATATAAGGTCATATTTGGTTATATTTTGAGCATTTTTGTTTACGTTGAAGCGCCGTTTACAGAGTCTTTAGGCTTTTTCAGTCGTGAAATTACCAGCATTTTGCCCCAGTATAGCAGTGAGCTCATCAGTTGGAATGCTACACCTTCCAAGACACTGGCGTTAGTGCGCCGTTAAGACACCACTGCAAGCCTCTTATGTAGGACAATGCACTAGGGAAAACATGTGCCTTCACTTGTATACATGCCTGTGTTGATTTTGAAACACACGTATATCAAATACTGTAGCAGATGCATTTTTCTACCTTTTCCAGAAAAAGATACCGAACGTAGCAGGTTTAGAAGAATGATTCCGAGAAAGAGATGCTGTACGAACGTACAACGACAGATACCAAAATGCATGCTAACACTTCATTTTTGGTTCCTTTTTAAGAAAACAGAGCGAGAAATGCGCCTCGGGGCTATGATATTGAAAGAAGAATAAAGTTTTATTTTACCTACTGTAGCTCTGTCAGTTCTCATGATTAAATGTGCCTGCCATCTTATCGCTTATTACTTTTTGACATGTCTAATGTTAGTAATATTCTAATATTTGCTACCTATCCCTAAAATGTTTAAGTAATATTTTACCTTTTTAAGGTCATATTTAGCTATTTACTTGCATATTTTATACTTCTTTAGGTCATAAACTTACGAACCCTAGTAATCAGAGCTTTAAACGAGCGGTAGCAAGACCACCGACGCTTGGTAGAAGCGCCACCGACGTAAGTGCGAATTGTGTGGAAGCGCTGGCAAGAAGCCACAAAGTAGCGCTATTAAGAAGCCTAGTAACTCTGGACTCTGGTGTGATAGCATTCTATGTGAGGTGTCTGATTCATTTCAGTAGGTTCTACATGTATATGGCAAAAAAGAACAAGTAGTGACCATCATTTATTATTATTATTATTATTATTATTATTATTATTATTATTTTACAATTGGCTTTACGTCGGACCGACACAGGTAGGTATTTTGGGAGAGGAAAGGGCTAGGAGTGGGTAGAAAGCGACCGCGGTCTTAATTGAGGTACAGCCCCAGCATTTGCATAGTGTGAAAATGGGAAACCACGGAAAACCATCTTCAGGGGTGCCGATAATGGGGTTCGAACCTTCTATCTCCCCAATACAAGCTCACAGCTGCGCGCCCATAACTGTACGGCCAACTCCCTCGGTTTATTAATATTATAATCGTAATAGTCCGGCTCCATGGCTAAATGGTTAGCGTGCTGGCCTTTGGTCACAGGAGTCCCGGGTTCGATTCCCGGCGGGGTCGGGAATTTTAACCATCAACGGTTAATTTCGCTGACACGGGGGCTGGGTGTATGTGTCGTCTTCATCATCATTTCATCCACATCACGACGCGCAGGTCACGCACGGGTATCAAATCAGAAGACTTGCACCTGGCGAGCCGAACATGTCCTCGGCCACTCCCGGCAGTAAAAGCCATACGCCATTTCATTTCATAATCTTAATGTTGGAAGGTCCCATGAACCGTCGCTTTATGGAGACTGGTTTCTCACCCGATCATAAATGACGACAAGGAGACCTTAAGATGCGCTCACGACGCTTCATGCAGGTGGAAAGCTATTGCTCTCTACTGTATGTTTATGTTAATAAGCAAGCCTGCCTGAACTTATGGTTGAAGAAGCTATCGAAGGGCAGCTGAAGAATGCTCCCTTCCGAAGTGTTTATGGCCGGACATCTTTCTAAACGCCGTCGGCAGCTGGGTGCTGCACCTGCTTTTATTGGGGCAATGTCGTCGAGATGTAAACAGCTTACATACCGTGTACAGAGTGCACCAGCAGCCTTCGGACAAAGCGAGTTGGCTAGACGTGTAGCTGTAAGCTGTATTCAGAATGTTTGGGAGATAAGTACAAATAACCTTACGGAAGGTAGGTATGAATGTCCGCAGTTCTTAAACTGTGTTTTTCTTTAATTTAGCGAATGGTTTGTCTAAGGGAGGAGCTCGAAGTATAATGCGATATTTGTGAGTTAGATAGTAGCTTCGTTTGCTCCTCGACTTATACCAGCCGCCGTACCATGCTTTAGCCAGTATGCATGCGAAATGCGAAGCAATTCTATGTACACCAGGTAGTAAGCACGCGTAAGTTGTATTAATAACTTAAAAACTGCCTTTACGTCGCGCCGACTCATATAGGTCTTATGGTGACGATGGGATAGAAAAAGGTTGGGAGTGGGATTGAAGCGGCCGTGGACGTAATTAAGGTACAGCCCTAGCATTGACCTGGTGCGAAAATGGAATACCACGGAAAAGCAGCTTCAGGGCTGCTGACGGTGGGGTTTGAATGCAAGCTTACAGCTGCGCGGCTGTAACCACACGACTAACTCGCTCGGTCGTAAGTTGCACGAAAACGTTCGCTTCTTTTATCTAGAACGTTCTAGATAGAAGAAGCGAACGTTTTCAAACTGAAAACATAGTGCAATGTATGTCAGCAAACCCCTGAGCGTTCATAATTAAAAACCACCTGAGCTACAAACATCAAATTTTCAACTTCATAATTTTATTTTTGAAATAGGACATTGTTTTGACATGTGTATTCAGGGCCCTAACAATAATCAGAAGAAAAATTATTTGTACTTTTCTTCCATACACATTGTATATATTTTTGTCTTCAGAATGTTTAAATTGTCAGATGTAAACGTTTAGCCTCTGTACTGATTCTGATTTTTATTAATGAGAATGCTGTGAGATCGCATCTCGGATGAGTGATATTCCGTAAGAAAAAATTGAGCAGATTCTTACATCAGGCTGTTTTCAGACAGGCTTTGCTGTACGGAACTGAAAGCTGGGTGGACTTAATATATCTTATCCATAAGTTGCACATAACAGACATAAAAGTTGCGAGAAGGAATCGTGATACTAATAGACGTGAACAAAATAATTGTATCGATGTTACTGGTTTCACGTCCCATTAATTAATACCGTTTTCGGAGACGCCGAGGTGTCTAAATGTTGTCCCACAGGAGTTCTTTTACGTGCCATTGAATCAACCGATACGAGACTGACCTATTTGAGAACCTTCAAATACCACCGGACTGAACCGGAATCGAACCCGGCAACTTGACCTCGAAAGGCCAGCACTCCACGTCATGAGCTACTCAGCCTGGTAGATGGGAACAATGGTCGAAGGGTACTTGGAATGAGGAATTAAGAATGAACTCGATAGATGAAGCAATGGGTATAAACCGTCTTCGGGGATGGAATGACATGAGGCGAATTTAAGAGGGTAGATTACTCGGGAGAATAATGGACTCGGTCATTGAGGGTAAGAGAAGTAGAGGAAGATCAAGAAGACTATGATTACACTCATTTTTAATGGTTTTACGATACAAGGTATAGAACTGAACGTGGCGGCGAAGTTAGTTGCAAATGGAGTATTACGAGGACGCTTAGTTAATTCACATTGGCTTGCAGACTGGACGCGAAGGCATGTCTTTTTTCTTGCTGGTGGCTTTACGTCGAACCGACACAGACAGGTCTTATGGCGACGATGGGATAGGAAAGGGCTAGGAGTGGGAAGGAAGCAGCCGTGGCCTTTAATAAGGTACAGTCCCAGCATTTGCCTGGTGTGAAAATGGGAAACCACTGAAAACCATCTTCAGGGCTGCCGACAGTGGGATTCGAACCCACTATCTCCCAGATGCAAGCTCACAGCTGCGCGCCCCTAACCGCACGGCCAACTCGCCCGGTGCATAACAGTCTGGGTACAACCCAACTGTTTAATTCACTAGCTCCAGTCGTAATGTGGAAGACGTGTTAAAGTTTATCCTTTAGGAACCAACGTTAGGTGACAGAACTTAACTCTTTGCTAACAGAACGATGCACATCTATAGATACATTAAGAGCAATGTTTTCGGAGACGGGAAGGATGGGAAAGGGCTAGGATTGGAATCTTTAATTAAGGTACAACCCCAGCATTTTCCTGGCGTGAAAATGGGGAACCACGCATATTCAGGGTTGTCGACAGTAGAATTCGAACCTACTATCTCCCGAATGCAAGCTCACAGTTGCTCGTCCAACTTGCTCGATAAGAACAAGTTTAAATCACAATATTAGTGACAAATTGCTCTAAGCGCTGTTTGTCATTTTTCTAATATATGGTTATTCAGCTAAGATGCACCCCTCACTAACTCGTGATCCGTTAAATACACGGTGTAGTAATTAAAATTCTTCAACAGATGAACTTCACACTCAACAATCAGGACCAGTTCATAAGACCCGTTACCACGTTACCCCAAGGACAAAACATAATTCTACACTCCGGATAGTTGGACACACTATCCATTTTATAATGACTACTGATGGGCAGCTGGACAAGGAGCTGTACAGTGCATACCTGAAGAGAACAAGATAGAAGTTTGTTGCTCCCCGAGTCAACGAAGTGCGTGGACAGTACTTTGCGATAAGTAGTATTTTGTTGTGGGTGGTTTTTTTGTTTTGTTACAGGAGTTGAGAAAGTGCAACAGAAAATTATAACACATTACAGACTAAATTCTCAACAGAGAGAAATTAAAACAAAGTATAGTAAGGTCCTTGTCTAGAATACTCTATGAAACTAGTTTGTATCAGTCCGTAGGCATTTCTAACAGTTGAATGCAAATCGATAACAAATTAAATGTATTTAGCATAGGGAAGACAATCCAGTCTGTACTGAACTTACAACATTTCTTCTTTGTAACAGTAAAGTATTGCAATTGGTCATATTTGATAAATAAATATGTGTTTATAAAAAAAATAAGATACGGCCAAACTTTCAGGACACATTTCTCACACTTAGAGGAAGAAAATATGTTAAACGGACATGGGTACATAAAATGCATTATTTTCATGTTATAACTCATTTTTTGAGCCTCCGTGGCTCAGGCGGTAGCGCGTTGGCCTCTCACCGCTGGGTTCCATGTTTCAAATCCCGGTCACTCCATGTGAGATTTGTGCTGGACAGTGCGGAGGCAGGAGAGGTTTTTCTCCAGGTACTCCGGTATTCCCTGTCATCTTTCATTCCAGCAACACTCTCCACTATCATTTCATTTCATCTGTCAGTCATTAATCATAGCCCCAGAGGAGTGCGACAGGCTTCGGCAGCCGGCACAATTACAATTCCTTGACCCGGTCACTGACTGGAAAACAGGCTGTAGGTTTTCATTTTCAACTCATTTTCTATAGGTCTACATACGTATTACTCTAAATTCGGTTACACGAATTTCTCGATTTCCCGAAGCAAACGTTTCCTTCGTTGAAGCAAAAAAAAATCCTCTGCAACTGGAATTTTGTGCAACATTAACTGTGCAATACGGCATTTGTAGTTTGTGAGGAACAGTTAACAAGTAAAGAAAGGGTTAGAGTAATGCTGGGAGCTAATATGACGGGAACCGAACCACTAAAACTTCTAGTAATCGAAAAATCGGCGAAGCCTTACTGTTTCTGAGGTGTGAATTAATCACCGGTCACGTACGAAAGCAACCCCGGAAGTCGCGGATGACAAGCTTCATTTACGAATCTCGGCTGCGTGGTATTGATGAGAAGTTTCAACGTGAAGGGAGAAAAGTTTGACAGTAACAAACAGAAGAGATTAGACTAAGGGATTTTTCTGAAGGAGTTAATGAAGGTATGTATTTCGTTTCACTACTGTATGTACTGTATCCTGTCTTCTAAAGAGTTACTTGGGAGAATAATGGACTCGGTCATTGAGGGTAAGAGAAGTAGAAGAAGATCAAGACGACTATGATTACACTCACCTTTTAATGGTTTTACAACGTATAGAACTGAACGTGGCGGCGGAGTTAATGGCAAATGGAGTATTACGAGGACGCTTTGTTAATTCACATTGGCTTGCAAACTGGACGCGAAGGCATAACAGTCTTTTTCTTTGCTATTGGCTTTACAGATATGTCTTATGGCGACAATGGGATAGGAAAGGCCTAGGAGTTGGAAGGAATCGGCCGTGGCCTTAATTAAGGTACAGCCCGAGTATTTTCCCGGTGTGAAAATGGGGAAACCACGGAAAACCATCTTCAGGGCTGCCGACAGTGGGATTCGAACCCACTATCTCTCGGATGCAAGCTCACAGCTACGCGCTTCTAACCGCATGGCCAAGTCGTCCGGTAAAGAGTTACTATAATGAGTGTTATAATTAATGTGTTGCCGTAAAATAGAGTGTGTTTGTATATTTTTAAATACTGTTAAAAATAATGTATTCAGTATAAGCCCATAGATACATACGATTCAGTTATGCACTATACATGTTCAAAAACTGTATTCTCTACGTCTCGAAATTTCGATATCTCGAAATAAAATTTAGCTCTCGAGGTGATTCGAGATATCGAAGTTCCACTATATAGACAACAGAGCCGGGCTGAGTGGCTCAGGCGGTTGAGGCGCTGACCTACTAACCCCAACTTGGTGGTATTTGAAGGTGCTCAAATACGACAGCCCCGTGTCGGTAGATTTACTGGCACGTAAAAGAACTCCTGCGGGACTAAATTCCGGCACCTCGGCGTCTCCAAAGACCTTAAAAAGTAGTTAGTGGAACGTACAGCAAATAACATTATTATTATTCAGACAACAGGGTGGGTCTTTCATTTAGAATAGAGAACACCAAAGTAATTTGTTAACATAATATTTTTCGGTCGTGAAGATGAATTTGGGAAGCTAGGGCAATGAATTTGTTAAAGAATTTATAGATAAATATAGGAACTGCGGTTACTCGTTCTTTTGCCAAGGATTTATGGCCAAGTTGTTTCATTAAATTTATAAAAAAAACTAGCTGTTACCCACGGCTTCGCTCGCGAGGATTTCGTAATTTATTTATTTTTTGCTATTTTTGCTTAACGTCGCACCGACGCAGATAAGTCTTATGGCGACGATGGGATAGGAAAGGTCTAGGAAGTGGAAGGAAGCGGCCGTGGCCTTAATTAAGGTACAGCCCCGGCATTTGCCTGGTGTGAAAATGGGAAAACACGGAAAACCATCTTCAGGGCTGCCAACAGTGGGGCTCGAACCCACTATCTCCCGATTACTGGATACTGGCCGCACTTAAGCGAATGCAGCTATCGAGGTCGGTATTTCGTAATGTAATAAAAATTAATTGCTCCTCGGTACTGCACTAAGACATTATCTGAAAATCCCCAAAGTATAAAAACTCACCGAATAATTATATTTAATTTACCCCAGAACCTCTTTGTAAACCACGTTTGTGGCATTGCCTTTTGTGGCTAAGGTGACCAGACTACTGGCAGAGCTAAACCTGGAGCATGCGACATGGAACTCTACATGTGAGAAACACTTCTTTTAAGTCGAAAAAAAGAAGGGTTTCTTTATTTCTAAAGGAGATTCCACTTTCCAATTTTCACGTCTGTAACATCTTAGTTTTTGAGACGTAAGTATGCTCATAAAGAGAATCCAACTCCTTCTTCACTTATTTTCGATCTCCAGCTTAGGTTGATTTTCCGAAAATAAAAAGTACGCGTTTCTTTATTTTTAAAGGAGATTACAAATACCAATTTTCACGCCTGTAACATGTTAAGTTTATGAGATATACTCATTTTAAAAACTGCCCCACTCCTTGGCTGAGTGTTCAGCGTTGAGGCCTTCTGTTCACAGGGTTCCGGTTTCGATTCCGGGCTGGGTCGAGGATTTTAATCGCGTGTGATTAATTCTTCTGGCTCGAGGACAGGTTGTTTGTGTTTGTCCAAACACTCTCCCCTTCACATTCATTCAACGCATCACATTACCAACCGCAACAGGAATACGCAATAGTAATTAACCCAGCGTCAGGAAGAGCATCCAGCCGTGAAACAGCGTCAAAGATACATGTGCGACACAGTTCGCACGCGCGACCCCACAGGTGTGGGAAGACCGGTAGAAGAAGAAGAAGAAGCAAATCATTTTAAAAATTCACCCGCTTTTTTATTCTTTTCGCGTCCTTAAGTGGAATTTCCGAGAAAAAAAGTGTGTTCACTTATGTTTAAAAGAGACAAGTAGGGTCTACCATTTTCAGTTTCTGAGATAGGCCTATATGTATCCTCATATAAAGTTCAACTCCTTCATTTCTTTTCACGTGTGCATCTCTTAATAAATCCTAACATTCTGTAAGTATCTACAACAACTTCGTTTATCTCTACAGAGAACGTTAAATTAGCATCAAACTGCACACTGAGATCCTTGATATAATTCTGGACGTCAGAATTAAACTATCGTAAGTGTGGTATGTTGTCTGAATATGATGAGGAGAGAAGCGCCATGGCATGGAGCGAAGTATACAAAATTTGACACAGAAGTGTACTTTGTTCTCAGCACGAGTGTGTTTTATAAACTGGGAATCTCCTGTCTATCGTCTCTTTATCATGAAGTGCAGGAAGCACTAACCTATTTGAAGCTGACTCAGAAGGTAGTTGTATTACGCGTGCCATGGCACCAGCCTTGGTATTATCTAAGTACACTACTGTATTTACATTTCGGAGTTCCCACATGTGCCAATTACTTGTGAGTCATTGCGCGTTGTACGAGGTATTGTACACCTCGCCTTCGTTCGTTCGTGTGGCTGGCTGGCTTCGGGCCTGCTCGGCACGACGCTACACGACACGACACGACACTTTCACTCGGGCGGCCGAGCGAAGTGGTTCGCAGTGCTCAGTGTGTGTTTGTGCGCTGTCTGTGCTAGACGCTGCCGTAGCGACAGCTCGTACGCCAGCGAACTAGTGTGTCTTTTAGCTCATGAGTTAAAGTTGGATGTTCAGCCGCTACAGTAAGGGAGGTAAGTAAACCTCTTCACAGCTGTTTCTCGTGTGATGTTCTCAAGACCTTTGTGCCTAAATGTGATCGAGTGTTTTGAAGAATGTATTACCATTCAAAGAATATGAGAACTCACCGTATCATGTGTGTTGTTCTTGGGGTTTGGAAGAATATGCGTTATTGTCAACGGAAATTTGTGTGATTGTGAAAATTTGGTGTTTTCTGTCCTGCAACCACTGCAATTTTGATATAGTGTGTCTATTTCCCCAGAATATTTTGTTGAGTGCATTCCATCTGAAATTTGAAAAGGTGTGTAATCATGTGTAACGTTATCCCATGCTGATTTGCTAGCCTTGTGATATTCACTGGATTGAAGATCTAGCGTTTAAATCCGCAAGTTAACTGCCGTGTTTTCTTACGCAGAAGTACGAATGTGGGCGTGCCTCGCCAAACAGTTTGTTTTGCGATAAACAAAATTCGTTTGATGTTCGTGGATTAATGTTCTGTACGTTGCCATTATGACCTCGGAGATTCTATGCTTACTGTATTCCACGTTTTAATTTCTCATCGAAATTCAACCGTTCGTCTGTGAAAAGTTAGAGGATAGAGCTTGAAGCAGGTAATGTTTTATTTATTTATTTATTTATTTATTTATTGATTTATTTATTTATTTATTTATTTATTTAATTTTTTTTATTAATCACTTATTAATTACTCACCGACTAATCTTGAAGCATTATCGGGAACATTTGACTAATCTAAACCATATGTGTTACGAAACTAATGAAACTGAACTAAAGGCCCTTAGGGGTTTACAACTTGGGGGACGTGCATAGTGGCCAAGGGGCCCACCTGAGTCAGGCATTTTCCTCACTTTCCTTTATTTATTTTCTTTATTTGCAATTTCAGCTGTATTACTTTCACGATACCGAATGGGTCTAGTCATTTTCCAGCCTTTTATGGCCCTTGCCATTTTTTACGCGATAGCCTGCTTCTTCGTATTTTATTCCCAGTTAATGCTCATTTCGATGGTAATCTCGTTATTTTGCCCCTTGAAACAATAATAACAATGTTATTGTTTTACGCTCCATTGACTACCTACTTAACAGTTTTCAGAAACGCCGACGTGCCAAAACTTTGTACCGCAGGAATTATGTTATGAGTATCGGTAAATTTTCCGACACGAAGCTAGCGTATTTCAGTACATTTACATACCAACAGTCCGAGCCGGTATCAAACCCGCCATGTTGGACTCAGAAGGCCAGCCATTCAACCATCTGAGTCACTCAGTCTGAAACAACAGTCACCAATAACACTAACTTATTGCCGGGCTCAGTAGCTCAGGCGGTAGAGCGCTGGCTTTCTGAGCTCAAGTAGGCGGGTTCGATTCAGGCTCAGTCCGGTGGTATTTGAAGGTGCTCAGATACGTCAACCTCGTGCCGGTAGATTTACTGGAACGTTAAGGAACTCCTGTGGGATAAAATTTCGGCATCTGGGGGTCTGTGAAGACTGCAAAGGTGGTTAGTGGGACGTAAAACAAATACTTTTATTATTATTATTCTAACGTATTGTTATCAAGATAACTTATGGAATATATATAGTCCTATGTTATTATTTGTAAGTTATTCCCATTTTGATGAAAATGAGAACCCACAGCCTGTTTCCAGTCTTTCGACCGGGTCAGGAATGGAATGAATGAAGCCTCCATCTAGCGGCGAGGATAAAAATTGTGCCGGCTGCGGAAGCCGATTAATGACTGACAAATGAAATGAAATGATAATGGAGAGAGTTGTTGGAATGAAAGATGACAGGGAAAACCGGTTTACCCAGATAAAAACCTGTCCCGCCTGCGCTTTGTCCAGCATAAATCTCACATGGAGTGACCGGGATTTGAACCACGGAACCCAGCGGTGAGAGGCCGGCGCGCTCCGCTTGAGCCACGGAAGTTACGATGAATTGAGGCATTGCTGTATTTTCAGAAACTTAGATTGAAAGGAGGTTATCTACAGGAATAAAAAGAATATACTAAATATAGCTTCGATCATCGGAGGTGATGAAGGTACTACTTGCTGTTTCAAGGGATAAAAATTATGACACACTAGTTAATATAAATTTTATTAGAAATGTCGTTCTTTTCTTGGCACTTTGAGTAGGCTATAAGTTTCCTTGGGCAGCTGGTGGTAGTGATTATTGTTTTAAGAGGAAATATAACTGGGCAACATTCCCGTCTTAACGCTAATCTGAAGGAAAAAATGTAAGAGGTCCAACTCTTTTTAGATTGAGGATATCGGCTAAAGAAAAGGAAGGGGCGTGAAAATGGATGATACCGAAACCTTGCAAACCTAATACTGCCGGTCGGAAAAAACTGTAACTTATGTGGTTGTAACTCAGTCAAGATATGTGTGCAGACGACCGAATCTTTGTATTTTTGCTCCCTTTCTAGGCCATCTAGTTACCCTTGTAGCTTGACATAAGAACACTACGATTTTCTTGAACAAGCATTCAGAACTCGTAAACCCATAGTATTGTTATGTAAGCAAAGTTTGCATAAACGACAGAGGTTCTAAGAGTCTGTTGCCCCCGTCTGTTTATGCAAACCTCCTTACATACGCGTAAAGCGCGTGGTGGAGGCTGTGACGCTCCGATCTTTCCAAAAATTTGAAACTGTGAATTCTATGTTTAAGAATGGAGAAATATTTGTGTAGTAACACCGTTGTGTTATTCTGGTTTTTTAAATTTGCAAATTTAAATTCTCCTTCATAAAACAAAAATGTTGATATCGGTGGACGAACGGTTTTATACGCCAAAGTCTCAGTATATTCTCGAACGTTTATATAAATTATTTCTTACTGAACATATCTAAACATATATAAAGATTGATTGTATTTCCGGTAGTATTTAATCTGGTTCACTGTATATGATAATGCATTATATTGTGTGATTTCTACACTATCTATGGCATCTGTGTTGGCTAATTCAAAGTAAAAAAAGACTACGATCGCTTGTCTTATCAACGGAGCACCGGTAAGTGCATTTGGAAATATGTTGATATTTCTGGTTCATTGGTATATATATATATATATATATCATCCACTGTGTAAGAATTCTTACTTATGGGCTACTTCAGTTTAAAATCTTAAATATTTTAAGAGCAATTCCATAATATATACCTGAAGCCTCCGTGGCTCAGGCGGCAGAGCGCCGGTCTCTCACCGCTGAGTTCCGTGTTTCAAATCCCGGCCACTCCATGTGAGAAGTGTGCTGGACAAAGCGAAGGCGGGACAGGTTTTCCTCCGGGTACTCCGGTTTTCCCTGTCAATTCATTCCAGCAACACACTCCAATATCATTTAATTTCATCTGTCATTCATTAATCATTGCCCCAGAGGAATGCGACAGGCTTCGGCAGCTGGCACAATTCCTATCCTCGCCGCTAGATGGGGACTTCATTCATTCCATTCCTGACCCGATCGAATGACTGGAAACAGGCTGTGGATTTTCATTCCATAATATACCTATGCTTGAGTTCCTCAGTAATTGTAAACGCGCGGGTAATATTACTGTGAAACCATTTGATGATATCCCCGAGTATTCTCTTTTAAGACAAACCAGAAACAAGCCGCGATTTTGAAATCATTTATCGTTTGCTTGTCCGTTGGTAGACCTTCCTGAAGGGGCGTGATAGCCGAAACGTCAGCGACGAAATTACTCACCAAGGCGGCCGAGGTCCAAACCCTGGCCAAAGCATATAGTTTTGGAATGAAAATTCAAGTCCTTGCAGTTCGGATTCCACGCTACAAACTACTGGCTATGATCACGGTATCAACAGTCTCGTAAAAATACAAGCTTTTTTTTTTTTTTTTTTTTTTGAAACGATTGCTCGATAATGAATCTCATAGAATTTGGGTATTAAATGTAATGGCAGGATTACATTCGCAAACAAGTGTCATGAGGAAAACAATTCATAGTGAGTGTGTTTCGAAACGTGACGGCTGTACTTCTACCTCGGCTATACGTTAACGTCCGGCTCCATGGCTAAATGGTTAACGTGCTGGCCTTTGGTCA
Source organism: Anabrus simplex (assembly GCF_040414725.1). Lineage (NCBI taxonomy): Eukaryota > Metazoa > Arthropoda > Insecta > Orthoptera > Tettigoniidae > Anabrus > Anabrus simplex. Next base: position 146,574,935 of record NC_090268.1, read on the forward strand.
CAGGGGTCCCGGGTTCGATTCCCGGCAGGGTCGGGAATTTTAACCATAATTGGTTAATTTCGCTGGCACGGGGACTGGGTGTATGTGTCGTCTTCATCATCATTTCATCCCCATCAAGACGCACAGGTCGCCTACGGGAGTCAAATCAAAAGACCTGCATCTGGCGAGCCAAACTTGTCCTCAGACACTCCCGGCGCTAAAAGCCATACGCCATATATATATGTTAATACGGGGTTGCATGGACTGTAGGCACGGGTTTGAATCATTCATAACCACCTTGATTCGATATAAGCTTGCTTCGGAAAATTTGTGCATCTACATGTGAACGATTATTTCTTTCAAATGACCACGATGCGCTTCTCCACGAAGGCATTTTTTCCTTATATATTTGTGTCAAGTGTTTCTGGTTGTAATGCATCAGTTTCCGCTCGAATATTTTTCTAGAGCTTCTGCCAAAGCTGGGAAATGGACTTCCAGGAGAAATTAGACGATCTTTAAAGTGTCGTTGCTAAATGCGAACGACTCGCTCACACAGTGAGGGCTGTATCACCAACTGCCTGCATATAGGGGTAAGTTTCTGGTACGATAAAAATGGCGCAGATAGCGTAGGAATGGGGTATTAACAAGGTCTCTGTTCACTGTTTTTGGATTCTGCACAGCATCTTCCACGAAGTAAGGCCCGATGTCCACGGTTCTCGTTCGTAGTGACGGCTCTAGTGTACCCTGTTATTCCCTTCCGTTGACAAAACAGTGATCCTGTATGCCGTTGTTCCGTTACATGGTGCCTCCTTATTAAATCTCTCCTTGTACTGTTTTCTTAACGTGAAGCATACTCAGCCAATTCTGACGCTCCACTCCGTATGACCGGAAATAATGTTCCACGATAAACACATTACTCTCTGTTATGAGAACTATAATTGCAGAAATCAACAGAACACTGAATACACAATATCTCAAACTGTTGTATACACTAAAAACTTAATTTTAAAAATTAAGTTCCCGGAAGGAAACCATTTAATTTCGTCGATTGGAAATTTTTGAAAACATTTAAGCTATTTAAACCTTTTCAATCGCGAAATTACCAGCGTTTCGCCCCAGTGTAGCAGTGGGCTCATCAGTTGGATTGCTACACCTTACCAAGACGCTGGTGGCTAGTGCGCCGTTGAGACACCCCTACAGTGACGGTGCACTAGGGGAAGCATGTACTTCATTGTTAGGGAAACGCGGACAGCAGATGAGCAACTATCACTTTCGTTGTCGATACATTAAATAGCCTAGTACTAATGATAATATCAATGGCCTTACGTCCCACTAAGTATTCTTATAACCGAGCTCGATAGCTGCAGTCGCTTAAGTGCGGCCAGTATCCAGTAATCGGGAGATAGTGGGTTCGAACCCCACTGTCGGCAGCCCTGAAGATGGTTTTCCGTGGTTTCTCATTTTCACACCAGGCAAATGCTGGGGCTGTACCTTAATTAAGGCCACGGTCGCTTCCTTCCCATTCTTAGGCCTTTCCCATCCCATCGTTGCCATAAGACATATCTGTGTCGGCGCGCCGTAAAGCAAATAGCAAAAAAAGAAAAAAGTATTTTTATATTTTTCGGAGACTTCTAAGTGCCATAATTTTAACTCGCATGAGTTAATTCACGTGTCAATAAATCTACTAACGCGAGGCAGACATATTTGAGCACCTTCACATACCACGGGACTGAGTCAGGATATAAACCCGCCAGCTTCAGGTCAGAAGATCAACGTTCTACCGTATGAACTGCTCACCCCTGTTATAGTGTAAGTTATTATTCTACTACTACTATTATTACTACTACTACTACTACTACTACTTTCCCCACATCGGTGGGGTCAAGGGTGCAAACTGTGCGGCACTTGTGGATTTGGTCCTGTTTCACGGCCGGATTCCCTTCCTGACGCTAACCCTATATGCGTGTTTCGGTGGTGGTTGGTACGGCGTGTGTTCTGGAAGAGGATGAGGAAAGTGTTGGAATTGAATAAACCGAAACATTCAGTCCTCGAGCCAGAAGAATTAATCCGACGCGTTTAAAATCCCCGATCCGACCAGGAATTGAACACAGGACCCTGAACCGAAGGCCTCTACGCTGACCATTCAGCAAATGAGTCCGATAATAATAATAATAATAATAATAATAATAATAATAGTAATAATAATAATAATTGCTCAAAAACGTCAGCATCGTGTCGGTAGATTTACTGGGACGTAAATTAACTCCTGCGGAACAAACTTCCGGCACCTCGGCGTCTCCGGAAACTGAAAAAGTAGTTAGTGGGACGTAAAGCCAATAAAATAATAATAATAATAATAATAATAATAATAATAATAATAATAATAATAATAATCATCGCTTGGCCTCAGCTATCGAGTTGGTCCTCCTGAAATATGCCATCTTGGTGGGGTGCAGTGGTTAGCTCTAGGCCTCCAGGAATTATGATACTCATTTTTGGTGTAGGTTTAGTGAACCTCAGGGCCATGTGGGCCTCCAGAAGTGCAAATTTCGTTTCTTAATTTCATGGACATTTTGACGGAGAATCGAACCCACTTCCTTCAAGTGAACTGAACATGTCTTTGCCGTGTTGGCTAGGCAGCTCCTTTCACATGAACTGCTTAATTTTTCGGTTGAATCTAAGTACCCCATTAGTGATAATTAGAGCATTTTGAGTTGATAGTACGTTAATCACGTTTTATCGTAATAATTTCATTCGTTTTTGCGCTTATAACTAATGTACTCGCCCGCAAAACAAGCGTTTTAAGTTTGAATATTCCATGACGAAGAACAGTAGATCTACTGGTAAGCGGGTAAGACGAGATATGGCTTCGAGCTGCCCAGTAGACATACTACCCTGCTATTCGTGAAGGGTGTTGTGGTTGCAAACCAGTCGGCCAACAACCGAGACAAGATTTTGTTCTTTTTTTTTTCTTTCACTGTGGCTAGGTTTTGCATTCTCCTACTCGCTAAAAACGTAATCTTTCGTGGAAAGATTTTAATTACCGGGCGAGTTGGCCGTGCGCGTAGAGGCGCGCGGCTGTGAGCTTGCATCCGGGAGATAGTAGGTTCGAATCCCACTATCGGCAGCCCTGAAAATGGTTTTCCGTGGTTTCCCATTTTCACACCAGGCAAATGCTGGGGCTGTACCTTAATTAAGGCCACGGCCGCTTCCTTCCAACTCCTAGGCCTTTCCTATCCCATCGTCGCCATAAGACCTATCTGTGTCGGTGCGACGTAAAGCCCCTAGCAAAAAAAATAAAAGAGATTTTAATTAACATTGGGAAGAGATGGAAAACCAGATTTCCCGAACCAGAATACGATCAAAGAACTGAAGGTAAATTCAGTCTAGCTGGTTGTGTCAAGTAATACTTAGGATCTCGCCCTATATGATCCAGGTTACGGGGATTGAATTCCTGTATAGTTAATTTGCATTAAATACAAATGGAATTTTAAGAGTAGGACTACTTTAATACTCATCTCAATGTTAACTCTGTTTTCAGACCAAATTACTGGCACTACAACAAATCCGTGTCAAAAAATGGTCGGCAAATAAATAAATAATTTTATACATTCTCGTATCGCGACGATATATTCGTAAACTGTGGATAGCCGGTGGTCGAAGAAATGATACTTGGAATCCTACCATCTGCACGTTATGTTCACACTATTTCAAACAAGATGATTTTGAAAGAAAGTCATCAAGTTTTTAATGCGGTTGAGTGTATATTGTCATATTACAGTACCAAGTATTTGAAAAACGCAGCGATACAGTAATTGAATCATACATTCTGGGTCGTAATGGGTTAGCGAGAGTTAAATCACTGTAATCTTATCGCAACATAGTAGTTCTTAGCACAGTGATTTATTCCTCTAATTTGTGGTCGTTGAAGTTTTGAGACCTTTCTGAGAAATTCTGTATTAGGAACGGTTCCAGTGTATGGGACCCTCACCAGGATTACTTGATTCGAGAACTGGAAAAAATCCAAAGAAAAACAGCTCGATTTGTTCTGGGTGATTTCCGACAAAAAAAAAAAGAGCGTTATTGAAGTTGTTGCAAAGTTTGCGCTGGGAAGACTTGGGAGAAAGGAGATGAGCTGCTCGACTAAGTGGTATGTTCCGATCTGTCGGTGTAGAGATGGCATGGAATGACATTAGTAGACGAATACATTTGAGTGGTGTCTTTCGGTGTTGCCAACTTACATTTGCAAGATCCGCTAAATAGTACTAAAAATCCGCTAAAATTCCGCCAAGAAATCCGATCTCAAATAATGAGCAATGAAAATGAGCAATAATAAATAAATAAATAATAATAATGATAATAAGTAAATGTCTGCACTCACCTGATCTGTGAGTTTCACTGGGATTAACCCCCTGCCTCGAAGCCAGCGAGGTAAAACTTGTAGGCGTTTTACTGCCGGGTGTAGACTAGGTGAATCCCCTACCTCAAGAACCACACACACAGGACAGGCCGTTCATTAAATGGTCTTCCTTCATAGCATAAAATAAATGCTACTCTCTCACGGTTTCATTATCAGTCGTCATTCTTCAACTAAGAGATAAGTAACCTTTCCCCACGCATTACAAATTTATGGTACCATGATCTCATAACATCAGATCCAAATAACATGTTTTCCTCATGTGACTGCTAGCTCCTGACAAGAAATACGGAATAGCTCGGAGACAGACTCGAGTACAAATTAAAAAGAACGTAAAATGGATAAAACACTAAATTCCGCTGTAATAAATCTAGAATTCCGCCAAAAAGTCCGCTGTCCGCTAAATGATATATTTTTCCGCCGACAGCCTTCTAATTCCGCCAAATTTAGAGGAAAATCCGCTAAGTTGGCAACACTGGTGTCTTTAAAAGGGAAAGATCACAATATGAAACGAATATCAAGAATATGAAGACAATATCAATATGAAGGCAGTATCAAGAGAACAAATTAGGGTAAATATTCGTTTATAAGAAGGGGAGTTAGGTGTTATAATAATTTACCAAGGGGGATGTTCAATACATTTCTAAATTCTTTGCAATCATTTAAGAAAAGGCTAGGAAAACAACAGATAGGGAATCTGCAACCGGGGCGACTGCCCTAAATGCAGATCAATGGTTGATTGATTGATTGATTGATTGATTGATTGATTGATTGATTGATTGATTGATTGATTGATTGATTGATTGATTGATTTTGTTATTTAATGTTTTGGAAAGAAGGAATCTTCATTTCTTCTGTTAGTTGGTTGAAAATGTCACGTTATAATCGCGTTGTTTTTGTTTTGTTTTGTGTAACGATTGAGACCTGCTAACAGATGGCCGTGCGATGACGTTTTATTAGGCCGGAAAGAAGGGAACTGTGCCGTGAGAGTATCCTGGGGGTGATAGTCACTGACAACAGTTCCATGCTTTCCACACACCAGGTGCGGTATTTCGTCAAAACATGTCCGCGACTAGGCACGATTGCATTTTTACATGCTGCAAAATAATGCTGTTTTTCAAAATCACATCCGCACACTCACATTAAATGTAAACGCAACAGTTTGCAAAATGTGTAGTCCCTACGTAATTACCAGATAAATGCCCGTTACCACATAAAGGTAAATTCCGGGCGTGGTTAGTGTCTGGATGGGTGACCATCGAACACGACCGCGTATCTGAAACATTAATTACTGCGTCAGCCATACACTAAGGAATAATTATACGTGTCCTCTTCAACTGCCATTAAAAAGTTTCAATACAAAAATCACTAAACCACAGTTAAGCAACATTGAGCGTGGTCACCCATTGGATGGGTGACCAATGAATCTTCATTCACTTAATTATTCTTCTCTAATAACCAACACTCACTAAGACACCACTCAATTATATATTTCCCTAATACTATATTTCACTAAATAGCTGGGTGAGGAGCGTTCACTCGCACCGGTTCCAGCAAAAATTAACCAAACTCCTTCTCCCGGCGGGAGGAGGGGGCTTAAATTCAGATGATGGGCTCGGATGATCCGACCGTAGTACACATCCTTCCGGAGTGCGTGGACCTGGCCGATCTGCCCCGCAATCTAAAACGTTCGAGTGCCATCTCCCTTACTCTACGAATCCCTCCGGTTTATGAGGGATAGTGGTATTTTTTTATCTGTTCTAGGATTTAAAATGTTATCGCAGTTATTGTTTTTAACTCTTCTTTATGCTGTAACCTACGCTTGTATTCTTTTGACAAAGACTAACAATTTTTTTTACATGTTTTATGTTTTTTCAACTTTGAAATAATATATTGTTAAGGAAAATTACTTACTTAATTTTATTACATTTAAATTTATTTTAAAATCATTTTTACCGAAATAAGGTATTGCGAAGTAGATCCAGTGATTATTTTCAATTCATAAACGTTTCCCCCATCAGTATCATTTTATTTTTAAATCGTAATGAATAGGTTTTAATTTATCATTCCATTTCGTTTCATCATATACCATCAAGATTCGATTACATAGAGCAACGATTATCATTATCATCATCATCAACATTATCAACTCTGTCCGGCTCCATGGCTAAATGGTTAGCATGCTGGCATTTGGTCACAGGGGTCCCGGGTTCGATTCCCGTTAGTGTCCCGAATGTTAACCATAATTGGTTAATTCCGCTGGCTTGAGGGCTGTGTGCATATGTCGTCTTCGCCACAATTTCATCCTCATGACGACGCGAAGGTCGCTTACGGGTGTCAAATCAAAAGACTTGCATCTGGAGAGCCGAACTTGTCCTCGAACACTCCCGGCATTAAAAGTCATACGCCACTTCATTTCATCATCTCTCTGACCCAGATGTTTTTCAGTATTGTCGAATATGAAAAACAACAAACCTAAAGGAATCCAGAAGGCGGTTTTAAGTACAACTGATATGCTAATGACAGTCAAAAAACCCGAGTCTGAATCCAGGTAATATGGTAGGGGGAGTCGTAATTCTAATCCTGTGTTGCTCCGGTATTTACAGTTATTTGTGTAAACCAGCTGTCATCTTGTGGCAGGCGTAAGTCATTAAATGGTTGAAGAACCTATTCTGGATTAATGTAAAGCGAAAAGGTAAAGCAATACCCTCTCTGTTCAGGGTAGCAAAACCCGAAGAAGAGAGCATACCATTATTATTATTATTATTATTATTATTATTATTATTATTATTATTATTATTATTATTATTATTATTATTCAGGTAGTCGGATTTCTTAAGTTCACTGTCCACTAGGATGTCGTTCTCATATTCCAAATGACAGCAGCAACGATTCTTTTTTTTTCTTTTTTTGAGAACAGCCTGTTCTCTCCTTTTGTAGATTATAATATTTCCCCTGATACTGATATATCGCTACTAATTATTCTTCCTCCCTTCACGTATACATTTGGGGTAGGTAGTGTGTTGTGTTCTGACCTCCGACATAGTTACTTACGTTCTGTTCACACGAGCTCCCGTTACTGCAGTTCTGGACAATAAGAAGCCTACTTTAGTGCTCCAAATTAATATTCAAGTAAACCGGCTTTCGCACGCAACTCTTGTTGTTGATCATCATGTAGTAGACGGTTGTTTCCTGCCTTTTTGTTCCACGAGCTGACCTTTAGCGATAATGCTTTACCGTCAAGTACTCTAATTTCTCGTCATTATTCCCACACACATCACATTAAGGGCCTGTACTACGACAGCCAGATAAAAGTGCGGTATAAATTTATTTGGCAGTTTGGACATTTATCTGGAAGTTCGGTTCAAACCGTGTACTACGACATTCGTTTATGTGCAATCTGGGAAAATATTCTCGAGTATAGCTATGCCGAAGTTGGAGAGGCTGTTAACGCTCTTATCGGGGACGCTGCTGTAAAGAATCAAGATGGCTACTCATGAAGATGAATCTACATCTGCATGATGCTGTGCGAAATTAAGTTGTTACAATGTAATTTATGTATATATTTATAAAGTATGTCATGCTTCCTGTCCAGCTATCACAGAATTCTTAAAAATTTTCCAAGCTAGTAAGTTGTTGCTACTGAGTATATCAGTAGTACACAAGCAGTCAACCGCATAGTTCATAGGTAGGCGTGGTCGTCAGGGCATCAGAGTTTGCTGTAAAGCAGTTTTTCGCGCGTTCGAGTCCCAATAGTCTAACATTTTTTTACCTTGTAAATGGTCGTCGGTAGGGTACTAGAGGTGATAGTACACATTTCCTAATCATTAAAATGCGTGTCAAAAGCGTGGGTTCTATTCCAAATCTATCCGCGACGCACATATGGAGTAAAGGTATACGACTTTGTTCATGGCGATTCGTCCGTCGAATGAGGATGTTAAGGAGGTTATATTTCTTTTACTTCATAACAACTTGCTACAAAAGTATTTACGCTAAAGTGAGTTAAATGCTTGCCAGTTACTATTCTCACATTGTATTGAAAAGAAAGAAACTAACTATTTATTCAATGAGCAAATAATAAATTGAATTAATAATAAAATTAATGATCCCACGCTGCATCAGTAGCATTAATTACGAATATAAACTTTACTTTCGTCGTAACGCGCAACCTCGTAAATAGTACTAGACAAAAAAGATACATAACCTGAATCTTTACTTTTGCGTCCAGGTTACATTTTCAGTCTTTTTATTTTCTATAACAGTTTCAATTTCGTTATACAGTTAATTAATTTTAACATTCCTTCGTATGTGTATATTTCAGTCCTAATTCTGTTTTCGACCTGGACTTCCACATTATAGCTTAATAAGAGTCTGATATTGGATTCTAGTAATACAATTTCAAAAGGAATAGAGCTAAACAAACGAAAACACCAGGGAACACGTATACCACCGCGCTAAATTTCACTATATTTTCAGTAACCTTATTACCAACCCAATAAAAATGTTACTACATCTTCCGCATTACAATCCCGCCATTAAAATCCGTTGGTAGTACGCAAGAAAATATTTAACTTCTAGTTTGCAAAACTGCAGCCTACGTATCTAGCTGTTTATCTGACAGTCGTAGTACAGGCCCTAAGTCTCATATTATTATACTCCTGGAGTAGATGCTGGCGGGCGTTTCTGTATTTACCACATAAGAGTGTACACGAGTCCGATAAAGACAAAATACTTGAAGCGTAATTTGTTGTCTACAAAACAAGCAAAAAAAAAAGGTGTCAAACTTCTCTTTGGGAAAATAAAATTATCGACTATCAATAAATGAAACTCATTAGTAACGATTAATTTCTTTGCATCTAACGAATCGTTTTTGAGAGCACATACATTTCTTGCGGGACAAAATTCCGGTAACTCGGCGTCTCCAAAAATCGTAAAGAAAAAAAAGGAAACTGGTGAAATGTAAAACCAGTGATACTAGACTATTATTCTACTTTCATATTACCGAGCTCGATAGCTGCAGTCGCTTAAGTGCGGCCAGTAACCAGTATTCGGGAGATAGGAGGTTCGAACCCCACTGTCGACAGCCCTGAAAATGGTTTTCCGTGGTTTACCATTTTCACACCAGGCAAATGCTGGGGCTGTACCTTAATTAAGGCCACGGCCGCTTCCTTCCCACTCCTAGCCCTTCCTTGTCCCATCGTCGCCATAAGACCTATCTGTGTCGGTGCGACGTAAAGCAAAAAAAAAAAAACTTTCATATTAGGTTCTCAGTTCACAAAATTGCTCACTAATAACGCACAGTCTTTGTCAGTACTGATAATGTTTGCTTCATACAAAAATATGTGCCATACTTATCTCTGGATTCGCTTCTTCTCTTTTAAAGTTTACCAGGCATGCCATGAAAGGTCGTAGCCGTGTTGAAACACCGTATCCCGTGAGATCTCCGAAGTTAAGCAACATTGGGCGTGGTCAAGATTTGGATGCGTTGACACGCGCTGTTGGTGGGGGTAAGGGAATGGAGGAGCTTCAGGGCTACCGACTGTGGAGTTCCAACCTCGAATGCACGCCCGTAACCGCACGACAAATCGCTCGGTTTCTTCTTCTTCTCCTTCTCCTTGCGAACACATTAATGTTTCACTCACACATTCATGTTTTCGGTGACGATTTTACTGGAAAGAGGGCGACCGTAGCTTTCATTCAGTTACACGTGATATCCCTGGACTTTTTAACAGGAATTAATTGCATCTCCATGCACTTGTTTGTAGTGTGAATTTGTCTCAAATCACCTTTCTAAAATGTGTGTGTGTGTGTGTGTGTGTGTGTGTGTGTGTGTGTGTGTGTGTGTGTGTGTGTGTGTGTGTGTGTGCGAGAGAGAGAGAGAGAGAGAGATAGATAGATAGATATTTTGCACCTCATTGGAAACAGAATACTCAACATTCGTGTGACTGTAATTGATCGAAATTTTTGGTGGCCAAATATATCAGTAATCGGCCTCTGTGTTATGTGTGGCGTATTTTTTTACGTTCGTTTGTGCATTAGGGGTCATCCATAAAATACTTTTGCTCGAACGGGGGGCGAGTCTTAAAATAATGTGACAAAACTATTACGATAATTTGGGAGGGAGGGGGGTCTGTACGAAAATATTTACGTTCATCAAGGTTTTTTCGTTATTACCTAATTAGCAAAATCCAAATGAATTTTCTTTTTGCCACTTTCCATATACCTTTTTATTTCGGCTGAACATAAAAAAGTCAGCCTTCTTTTTCTTCTTTCATGTTCACGTTATTCTTTCTTGGAAAGCATAATGACCAGTTTTCAGACAAGTCTGCCAAATGCAAATTCTAATAGTAATACATTTTGAGGAATAAAATGTATAAAAGTTACACTTATCTTGACAATTTTCTTCGTTAAGAAAATCGCAACGTTTCGCCTTAAATATTGCCTATAATGCCTGTGTGAAACCTCACACTTCGGTAAGAAGATTTACGAACACATATCGAAACCAGCATTAAGATTGTGTGCCTAGAATTCTCTCATTAGGTTTGTTGTAAAGTTGGCACTACCTAACAGTCTTACAGATTGATTTTTACGTTTTCCCACACAGATGGGGGGAGGAGGGAATTGATTTCGGACGTTCACTTAGTGGGTATTAAGAATTGTTAGAATGGAGGGAGGGGGTTAAGCTTTATAGCATTTTTGGGAACCTATTTTATGGTTCACCCGTAACATTTTTTCCTTCATGAGACAGTAACTCCACGTGTGCCTGGTTTGACAGCAAGTGTTTACAGGAAAGCAAACAAAACAAAGGTTCATTTTTTCCATGCATATTCACAAACGCCTCTCCGCCCATGACGAGTCATATCCAATTACCTCATCTTAACATCTTCTCTACCCTCCCACTACCTGTCCGAGGGCGTAGCCTCTTAGCAGAGCCCTTGCAGGACGAAGTTACTGTCGTATTAACAACTCCAAAAGGAGAGTGCGGATAAAGATTGTGGGAGGCATATGGATGGATTACATTTTATTTATTGCTCATTGTTTACATAGCATGTTTATCCTGCCAACGCCAGCCACGACAGAAATACGTTTTTGTGCTGCTGGGAACAACAAAATCAATCGCGACCTCAGGATTATGTTGATTCTTGTTTAAAGGTGTGTTGCCACTTCCGTCGTCCGCCTCCGTAGTGCAACGGTTCGCGTTATTAGCTGCTGTTCTCGGAGGCTCCGGTTCGATTTCCAGTACTGACAGAGATTTAAGAATGGTAGGAGGTCTCGTAAGCCTACGTAGCTCAGGCGGCAGTGCGCCGACCTCTCACCGCTGGGTTCCATGGTTCAAATCACGATCACTCCATGTTAGATTTGTGCTGGACGAAGCGGAGGAGGGTCATGTTTTACTCCGGGTACTCCGGTCTTCCCTGTCATCTTCATTCCAGCGACTCTCTCCAATAACATTTCATCAGTCAGTCAAGTCAATCATTCATTCATTCCATTCTGGACCTGGTCGAATGACTGTAAAAAGGCTGAGGATTTTTGCAGGAGGGTTGGTAACCATGGTCAAAACGAGAGTGGGTACACAAACTGTAGAAATGGTGCAAGCAATGTTCAGAGACTGTGTTAGGAGCGTACAGAATCCGTTTGGGAAGACAGAATGGTTTATAAATGAAATGAAGAAGTGTGGACTGGGACAAAATGATGAGAGAGGAATGGTGGAAGGAGAGGGGAAGGTGGAGAAGTGCCATAAATGCCCCGACCCGGCAGGAGTTGGATAAGGGGAAAGGAAGAGGATGATGATGAAGATGACTGGTATATGGTTAAAAGGTACATGCAGCTCACCCCCATCAGGGGTGTGTTTTGAAAGGAGCTGCACCACCTCGAGGAATATGAGGACTGAGGACACTAGTTAACTTTCGTCCGGCTCCATGGCGTAATGGCCTTCAGTTCAGAGGGTCTCGTGAGGATTTTAATCTTAAGTGATTAAATGTCTTGGCTTGGATACTGGGTAATTTGCAGTCCCAAACATACCCGCAAATCATACACAACATACACTATCCTCTAAATAACAAAATACCACCCAGTTCCCCAAACCCTTCGTCGGAGGGTTTGCCTTACAAGGGTTGCATCAGGTTAGCAGTAACCACTGTTTTCAACGTATGATATCAAAGTGGCTGAAAATGATGTAAAAGGAGATAGATACCGTACGTATCCGCCTCAGCCACTCTCTTCAAATGGTTTATCTGAGAAAATCCACCCGATTGCTAAGTTTTACTAGCATAGCAACAGGGGGCGTGCTGACAACCCCCAAGAGGGTGGTGGAAGACCGGTACGGGGGCGCCGACACCCGGGCAACTGGAGACTGGGGAGCTGACATATCCCAGGAAAGGTGGGGGGGGGGGGTATGTGGTTAATGGGTCCACCCCTGATTTTTTAAATAGAAGAGCCTCAGAGTATGATTTTTTAGAAGACGCATAAAAGTACAATTTTAAACTATCTAATGACACTGTTTTGGAAGGCTTTAATTAAACATGTGATTGCAAAATTTGGTTAAACAATGATGATTTTTTAAATTACAGGAAGGGTTATGGATAACTCATTCGAATTTTCTGGCTCTCCTATGTTATATTTTTACAACATGGAATATTCGACTTAGTCCTCTAATTTCTGCAACTCACTGTGGTGTATTTAGCATCACACTCATTCAACATATTCATATAATTTGCTTTGAAATACGCAAGGGATTTGAACCTCCCATTTACCTCAAATGCTTAGGCTTATTTTATTAAATCTAATATCTTCTCCAATATGAATATTTTACATTATTAGACTGACGGCGAGAAGTCACGTAGGCCCCTGACAGACGCCGTGAACTAAAGAGGATTTAGTTATTATTTCGTCATCCACGCTTCTCAGTATGGATGTAGACAATGGAAACTGGTGAAAAGAACGATGGAATTCTGATGTTTGGTTTCCAGTATTACCAGACTGGTTGACAAGTCTTATCCTGTGATAAGTATTTTGTCACCGGGCGAGTTGGCCGTGTGCGTAGAGGCGCGCGGCTGTGCGCTTGCATCCGGGAGATAGTAGGTTCGAATCCCACTGTCGGCAGCCCTGAAAATGGTTTTCCGTGGTTTCCCATTTTCACACCAGGCAAATGCTGGGGCTGTACCTTAATTAAGGCCACGGCCGCTTCCTTCCAACTCCTAGGCCTTTCCTATCCCATCGTCGCCATAAGACCTATCTGTGTCGGTGCGACGTAAAGCCCCTAGCAAAAAAAAAAAAAAAAAGTATTTTGTCGGAGTACAAACTATGATGATGAACAGTGGTTTGTTCGTCTGAAGGTATACATGAAGATTGTAGGTGTCAGACCTGATGATGCCAGTAATGGAGAATGGCGTACGAAGTAGGGCACTCTGCAGTGCCGCAGGGAAAACAATCTCCTTAACGTCGCACAGGCACCGATAGGTCTTATGGCAACAATGGGATGAGAAAGAGCTAGGAGTGGGAATAAAGCGGCCGTGGTCTTAATTAAGGTGTGAAAATGAGAAACCACGTAAAACCATCTTCAGGGCTGTCGACAATGGAATTCGTACCCACTAGCTTACAGCTGCACTCCCCCAACCGCACGGCCAACTCGCTCGGTCCGCTAGGAAGAAGAATTTATTATTATTATTATTATTATTATTATTATTATTATTATTATTATTAACTTTCTTTCTTTCTTTCTTTCTTTCTTAATGTTTACCTCCAGGGTTGTATTTTTTCCCTCGGACTCAGCGAGGAATACCACCTCTACCGCCCCAAGGGCAGTGCCCTGGAGCGTGAGACTTTGGGTCGGAGCGATAAAACTGGGGAGGAGAACCGGTCCCTCGCCTAGGCGGCCTCACCTGCTATGCTGAACAGGGTCCTTGTGGTGGGGTGCGAAGATTAGAAAGGATAGACAAGGAAGAGCGAAGGAAGCGGTCGTGTCCTTAAGTTAGGTAGGCCCCTACATCCCGGCATTTGCCTGGAGGAGAAGTGGGAAACCACGGAAAACCAGTTCGAGGATGGCTGAGGTGGGAATCGACCCCCCCCCCCCCCGTCTACTCAGTTGACCCCTCGAGGGTGAGTGGACCCCGTTCCAGCCCTCGTACCACATTTAACATTTCGTGAGAGAGGCGGGAATCGAACCCGGGCCTCCGCGGGTGACAGCTAATCACCCTAACCACTACACCACAGAGGCGCACATTATTATTATTATTATTATTATTATTATTATTATTGTTACCGGGCGAGTTGGCCGTGCGTGTAGAGGCGCGCGGCTGTGAGCTTGCATCCGGGAGATAGTAGGTTCGAATCCCACTATCGGCAGCCCTGAAAATGGTTTTCCGTGGTTTCCCATTTTCACACCAGGCAAATGCTGGGGCTGTACCTTAATTAAGGCCACGGCCGCTTCCTTCCAACTCCTAGGCCTTTCCTATCCCATCGTCGCCATAAGACCTATCTGTGTCGGTGCGACGTAAAGCCCCTAGCAAAAAAAAATATTGTTGTTGTTGTTGTATCTCCATATTAGGCTATATACGCTCTGTGCGTACATTCTTAAATGGATTATTTCTATGGTTCACTGGTAGTTTGGTGCAGAATAAATTGAACGGAAAGGCATCACAATGGATATTGGTGTCATTGTATTACGACGCCAACACTCCACTGAAGGTGAAAGTAGAAGGAGGTACAAAAAAAGCACAAAATGTTCGGAACAAAACGCGGATATGATTCACCCGACTGGCGGTTATCAGTTACCTAACTAGTGACAGCAGGACTGATAAATAAGGGACATACCCATTGCACTTATACAGTTCGTTCGTGGTGTGGTTCGTTCGCTTTTAATGACTAGAGCAACCTCCTTTATTGTATGTAAAATGTGTATATTTTTGGTATTGCGTAGTCACCAATTTTTTGTCATAAACCGGGACTAATAAGGACTAATTTTATGACTCATCACCTTCTGTTTCCAGATTTCACGGGTTGCGTCTTTCTTTTTACATAACTAGTATCTGCCTAAGTGCACTCTACGTTGGTCTTAATTATCTCACAAAATGGTTTGCTTGTCAAATTGAGGTTCACTTAGCCCACACCAAAAACGAGTACCAGATCACTTCCTCGGGGCAAAGGCGGC
This sequence comes from Anabrus simplex, assembly GCF_040414725.1. NCBI lineage: Eukaryota > Metazoa > Arthropoda > Insecta > Orthoptera > Tettigoniidae > Anabrus > Anabrus simplex. The sequence continues at coordinate 146,590,480 of NC_090268.1, forward strand.
TGGGCGTAGAGCTAACCACTCTACCTCATCAAGTGCCGAGGTTCCGGATAGTGGAAGCCTTTACCTTCCACCCCTCCAAGGGCCTTCATGGGCTGTACGGAGATGACTTTGCTTTTATGCTTTTGTCAAGTTGAAGTTTACAGTAAGGCAAGTCTCGATATGTGTTTCTTTTTTGTCCATTCCATTACTACTTACATACATACATACATACATACATCTTCATTATAGAATGTTATGCCTTTCATCGTTCAGTCTGCAAGCCTTTGTGAATTTCGCCACCACAATCCTCTATTTCTAACTAGCTCTGTCGCCTCATTAATTCTATACTTCTTGTGTTTAAATCATTAGAAACTGAGTCGAACCATCGTCGTCTTGGTCTCCCTTTACTTATCTTACCCCCATGACCGAATCCATTGTTCTCCTAGGTAACGTATCCTCCTCCAGTAGTCTCACATGGCCCCATCACCGAATCCGTTTTTTGCGTACAGCTCCATCAATAGAGTTCATGCCTACCGTTATCTCATGTCGCGTACCCTCCTGCCATTGTTCTCACCAGCGATCATTCTTGATACTTTCATGAATGTTACTTATCGATAAGATATACTGAGTTCACCCAGCTGTCACTACCGTACAGAAAGTCGGTCTGAAGACAGACCAATGTAAACTGTAGACCGATAGGAACTGACTTCTTTCTTACAGAATATCGTTGATCGCATCGGCGAGCTCACTGCACTACCTTTACTGCACCTTGATTCAATCTCACTATACTATCATCCTGGGTTTCTTCCGTACTGACATAACTTTAGTCTTGGGAAAGCCCATTTTTATTGCATCTGTTTTCAAGTTTCAGGCGTTCAGCACAAATTGTCATTAAGGCCAAACATTTCCACCTAACTGAATCCGTCCCTGCCACTTTTACCTTTATACCTTTCAGCAAATGATCCATGTAAACTACGAAAGCAAAGGTGAAAGATTAAGTATTATCCGCACACTTTATCTTGGCGCATTTGTGTACCGCGGTGAGGAGTAAGGAGGGAGCTGTCCCGGTATCGATAGTGCTGCCTGGTGCTGCCAACTGAATGAAAATGAAATCTGAACTGAATCGAGAATATGATCGATCGATATGAAATGTCTAAACCGTTATCATCTTAAGCCAACAACTTTGTCACATACACATTATATAACATTATAAAACATTTCTCGATGCGAATCTTGTTCCTAGCATGAATTCTATACTTTGGCTTTGTTGTGTAAACAACAACGGTACTAGTACGTGAAGTGTACGCCAGATGTCGCACAACGATGCTTAAGCGATTCATAGTTTGTGTTTCAAAGGTTGCCAGTACGAACCTCGAAGATCGCTGAGGTCGACCGATTCAGCACTAGGGTGTAAATGCACCGAGATAAAGTGTGCGGATAATACAGTACCTTGAACCAAGAGCTCATTCTACCATCCATTCTCACTGCAGCCCATTTGTAACATTAATGTATTTGATTGCTTTTAATAATATACCTTTCATCCCGTAATCCTCCAGTAGGCCTACGGCTAAAACCTCGTTCCTTGGTACTCTACCATAAGGCTTCTTTAGATCTACAAAACATAAACTTAAAGGCCTATTCCTCTCATAACATTTTCAATTATCTGGCGCATACGGAAAATCTGAACCTGACAACCCCTCTGTAGTCTGAAATCGAAACTGGGGCAAATATTCCTGTATAGGATCGGGAATTAGGGACCGGAATAATGTACCAAGGGAGATTTCCGATAAATTTCGAACTTCTTTGAATTAATTTAAGAAAAGACTCCGGTAGGGAATCTGCCAGCTACAGACAGCCCTAAATGCAGATCAGTGGTAATTTATTTACATTTTTCTATCTTTATAGGGTTAGTTGTTGCCACCCAAGCATCCACTTCCCGAACAACTTAGAGGACCCAGTCAATTGTGATGGTACTGTCGCTTCACACACTGGCGAACAGGGTATCATTTGTCATTTACTTCTGCCGGGCTGAATAGTTCAGACGGTAGAGCTTGGCCCTTAGACACCCAACTTGACAGGTTCTATCCTGGCTCAACTAGGTGGTATTTGAAGGTGCTCAAATACACCAGCTTCGTGTCGGTAAAATTACCGGCACCCAAAATAAATCCATTGGGACAGAATTCCGACACCTCGGCATTTCCGAAAACCGAAAACTAAGTTAATGGGACGATAAACCAATAACCCCTAACATTACGTATTAATTTACTCAACTTTTGTCACTGGTGTTCAGTCTACCTTCGTTAGTGATACGGAGTTTATTGATATAGAGACTGGCACGTCTTGTGATTGATTTAATTGATATTGAGGCGTAGTTCATCTGTCTTTGAACAAAGCTTCATGTTAGGCCTACTGCTGTTTTGGCTAGCGTTAACTACGGATCTGTTCACTATATTTAAAATGAAATTGTTTATATTGATAGATAAAAAGGTTTGACTTTGAACCGGAAGTAATGATCTGAACGTCATTTCTCTGCGATGTTCTCTATTCATCACTGAGTTAGCAACTGACGTTAGTATGAGTCTCAAACAGATCTATTTGGCGTATTGCTCAACAATTAAAACCTTCTTATAGCTGGCTGTTCGCCATTTGGTTTACTGCTTTGTCTTCCAGTGCCTTCTTCTCATATTAAACAGCACCTGAATTGAACCACAGACTTTAGATCAAACCTTCTATCTTCAATAGAACGATGACTAATCGACTACACAACATAGCACACCCTTCCAAAAAGTGTTAACCGTTGAAGGGACGTTAGGAAGTAAGACTTAGGGCCGGTATTATAATGAGGGTTTAAACTGATGATTGAGTTAAACTGTAACTTGAGTTTAAACCGATGTTGAGTCTTATAATGGCCGGCCTAAGTTAAACTGAGGTGAAGAAGGAAATATACGATCTTGGTAGCAGTGACTTCGAGAAAAGATGACTATCGATAATGCTTTGCAGTGACTTGCTAGAAAAGATGACTATCGATGTTTTGTTTACTTCTTGTAGGTAAAATGGCGGATAAAAGCAATAAACGTTTGCTAATTTTACTTGTAAGGAAATAGAATTGCTTGTGCAATTAGTACAGAAGTATTTATATAGTCCGTGAAAAGTGGTCTTATGAATTCCTCCGAAATCTCCTATTTTAATAAACATACTACGGGAGGCATAAAACCGCCATGAGGGGTTCCACAGCATGATTTCTGAAATTGAAGGAAGTTACTTTATTTTCTAAAATTTACACTTTTGACATTCAAACAGTACAAAAAGTCATTTTTACATTCTTACCTTTTCGTTGCATTTGCTGAAATAGGGTTATGAGAGTCTGTTTTGTAAGCCTAAACCTATTTAAAAACTATTTTTCATTCCATATATGAAAGTGACGTTCCCTTGCTCGGAAAACTCGTAGTGCCCGTGGTTGTTCAATAATTTGAACCCCTTCATCATCATCATCTCTTAGTACTTCTTCAAACACCTCAAAATTATCTTCGAGATCCATTCGTTCTGCCATGTTGTAAGGTTGTGCATTCTTAAATTTCAGTTACATTCTCTCTAGTTAAACTTAAGATTAAGTTTTATAATACACGACTAACAATAAACCGAAGTTTAAACTGAACCAACAGTTTAAACCTTTATTATAAAACCGGCCCTATTAGTCGTACTTCTGTAGCTCTATAGGACTCCTGTATCAATAGCTGTATTAGCCTCTTAGAGGTTTATATCATGCTTTCAGGCCATTTACTCGCCCTTCGTATTTTATTTTCTACATGAGACAGTACATCCATAATGGTTTTCTTTGCTCTTTGTTTTTTTCAAATTACGAAACGTCTTTCATCTACTGTTCAAGGTATTATGACCAGTCCTGTCCTGTTATAAATACTACTTAGGCAATATTCTTTTAGCACGGCTCTTCCGCAGTTCGGTGTGAAACAAGTGAACCCGGGGAGCCTTTTAAACCGGAGCCATACCATTTCTTGTTGATGGACTGGATTGTTTGGTGGGCTTCCGCATTGCCTGTGCACGTATCCGCAATTTCTACGTGCCCTTACTGGAGTGTAAATATTCCTTCAACTGAGTGTGTTGTAAAAGCTCTCCAACAGTGCCTCGTTTGTTTTCTACTTGTCCACTGTCTTTCTCTCTGAGAAACACCATTTTCGCTGAATCATTCACCATCGTTATTGTGTGAATGTTTTTATTTCTGTGCTTGTTGCAGTGGTATAATTTGTTTGCATGCTTGATCGTTTGCTGCTGTGTCGAATCGCTTTATAGACAAGGTTATTTTCTTTGTGTTCTTAAATTTGTGCTTGAAATAGACCTATCGCTTCGTGCTCAGGAGTAATCCAGTTTGTGCTCCACTACCGTTTGAGGTGGAAGTTACGTGCAGCAAGTGCTCAGCCTTATACGCCAGTCATGGTCGCAACTGAAGGGCATTCACTCATTGCTTTGCCTGGAAATAAGACGTATCCCAAATACTGTCCCATTGTTCCGTCTACTTTCTTGTCCACGGTCGTGGGAATTCAGTAAATGTGATAAAAACGATCGATTCGATTCGCAAGGTTAGTTAGCGACGAATGGCATTTTAGAAAGTACGTCCTTAATTAGGCTTGCTAAGGGCGTTTAAATGTTATCTAATGATTAGAGCCCGGATTTGTATGCATTAATAGGGTAGAATTGCAAATTTACTGAAGCGAGTAGCTAGTATAGTCTACCTTCACAACGCCTGTGCTATGGGGTTTGCATGAACATTTGGCGTACGGCCCATCAGAACCCCTATAATTTATGTTCCTTTTGCTACATTATGGAAGAGCGGGTGGCCGACACTTCCTACTAACCAAATTAATTTGCAGTCTAACCTGTTACTGCATAAAAATCCGGCCTTTACTAATTATAGAATGCAAATATCACGAGAGAATAGCCTATTCTTCTTTTGCTTAATATTTTAAGAAGATCAGGAGTCCATATTTCGGTGAATTTTGTTCCACATGTAACCACTAATGACAAATTTAGCAAGTCATATCCATCTCTGATTGCACTATAGGTATATCTTCTAGTATGAGTTAGATCAAGTCTCATCCTTGGCTTTGGCAGTAAGAGAGAGAATGAGGTATGATCGATACTAGTAATACCATTCCTTCTACAGTAATGACTGGTCTGAAGATGCCTCTCATAGGACCAGTTGGTGTGTACATTTTAGTGGGCGCAGCAAACTGATATGTAATAGCTAGGGACGTGCGTGAATTTCGCGTTTGCGATAACACAGACGTTTTAAAAATATTCCTTAAAATGCTTGGGAAACAGTTACCTATACTTAACGTTGTTAACAATTCGAAAATAAGACAGCTTTATTTCGCGAAATAAAACGAAATGAGATAATAACGCGAATATGTCAACTTTATATCAATTTTATATGCATAATAATGCGAATTCACGGTGTTTGCACTCTTATAAAGGTTTTTCCACCGCCAAAATAAACAATCGTATCCATCTTACAAACCGGGCGAGTTGGCCGTGCGGTTAGGGGCACGCAGCTGTGAGCTTTCATCCAGAAGATAGTGGGTTCGAATCCCACTTTCGCAGCCCTGAAGATGGTTTTCCGTGCTTTCCCATTTTCACACCAGACAAATGCTGGGGCTGTAGGCCTACCTTAACTAAGGCCACGGCCGCTTCCTTCCCATTCTTCGGTCTTTCCTATCCCATTGTCGCTATAAGATCTATCTGTGTCGGTGCGACGTAAATAAATAAAAAAAACCAATCTTACAAAGTTAACTTGTTCTCTCACTCAACTCGACTCCTGCGCGTACGTCATTCTGCTTAAGAAGCTGGTTAGTAACAGTCTTATTTTCACTCTGTGTTCTGTTAAGGCGAATATTATGTCATTAAAATACCAAAATATGATAATGAAATGCCTTCGCTGGCGAGATGTAGTGTTTACAGTGCACTATGTCTTCTGGTATGGGCTATATCAAATTTGTTACTTTCATTGACCTGTCTCAGTCTCATCCTTGGCTTTGACAATATGAAAGTGACTGAGGTATGAGTGATGCTAGTAACACCATTCCTTATGAAGCCAGTCCCTGTTATGAATGGTGTGAAAATATCACTCGTAGGGTCGGTTGGTGCATGTATGTCAGTGGGCTTGGCAGACTGATATGTAATAGCAACTGCTGGCTCAGTGAGGAAAGCAACGGGAAACTACCTCACTCCTCATTTCTCTAGTACGCCTCTTCAGTGACGCCTAGGCTATTTATGACCGCTGTTGGCGGAGCTGCAGAGGATCAAACCAGCCTTCGGGCTGAATACCCAACATACAACATACATGATAATGAAATGATTACAAATGACGCGAAATTCTAAAAAAAAGTAACGCGATATTCTTAAAAAATAACCCCGATTTCCACCAAAACATAAAACGAAAATTGCAGGTCCCTAGTAATAGCACCTTTTGGCTCGGTGAGGAAAGCAACAGGAAACTATCTCACTCCTTATTTCCTCCGTATACACCTCTAGTGACTTCTGGGCTTCCTATGGCAGCTAATGATGAAGCTGTTGGAGATACAACCAGCCTTCGAGCTGAAGATGGAACATTTTCCTTCCATTTTTCCCAATTGAGGTTGGCTTTTAGCATGGATTTCGTCTAGTTTTACGGCCGGATACCCTTCCTGACGCCACTATTCAGTGGATTAGTGGTGTGTTGTGTGTGAATGACGAGATGTGTATTAAGACGAACACAAACATCCAGTCCCAGAGCTAGAGGAATTAACCATAAATTGTTAACATCCCTGGTCTAGTCAGGAATCGAACCTTGGGCTCTCTGAATACAAGACCACTATGCGGCCAGTATCCAGTATTCGGGAGATAGTAGGTTCGAACCCCACTGTCGGCAGCCCTGAAGATGGTTTTCCGTGGTGTCCCATTTTCACACCAGGCAAATGCTGGGGCTGTACCTTAATTAAGGCCACGGCCGCTTCCTTCCCACTCCTAGCCCTTTCCTGTCCCATCGTCGCCATAAGACCTATCTGTGTCAGTGCGACGTACAACAACTAGCAAAAAAAACCCAAGGAGGGCTAAAGATGGAGCAGTACAAATAAATCCTAGTCCGTGACATATTTATCTTCGTTATTAGGTGCCAATAGCCGGCCCCATGTATGTAGGGGTAGTGTGCCTGCTTCTTACCGCGATGCCTCGGCGTCGATTACCGGCCAGATCAGGGATGTTTTTACGTAGATCTAAGGGTTGGCTCGAGATCTATTCAGCCTACGGGATTACAATTGAGGAGCTATCTGACGGCGAGATAGGGGCCCCGGTCTAGAAAACCAAGAATAATGGTCGAGAGAATTCGTCGTACCGACCATACGACACCTCGTAATCTGCAGGCCTTCGGACTGAGCAGCAGTCGCTTGGTAGGCCAAGGCCCTTCGGGGCTGTTGCGCAATGGGGTTTAGATAAGGTGCCAGTAGTGTAGAGGTTATAATCCTTAAAACACAATGATTATCGACATCAGCCAGCTTCGTACTTTTTTTTAATTTTAAAAGCGTGCCGTAAAGACATTTTTGCTGTCTTTCCTTTGAGGCATAGCAGCTTTCTGTCGTATTGGCTTGGGTTCGACGCCCGACTCGGCCATGAATTTAAGACTTGTTTTGAATGGGTGGAAGAGGGCATACTGAACCTCACGTAGCATTACTGTCAAGACACATGAGTTAAAATCCCTCTCTTTGGGCCTGCGTAGTTGTGTTATGTAGGACAAATCTATGTAAGAAGCCTTTTTGCAGTGAGTTGCTCTCATCGGTCGGCCGGCAGGTGCGCCCAGCTGGTCTGCCTCCCGTTGACTCATCACTCCCCGCTCCACGGCATAGCAATAAGGACAGAACTTCGCTCACTTCATGCGTGCATCACATGAGATAACACATAAAATTAAGAAAATAAGAATGAAGAAAATTAGCAATTAAGAAAATAAGCTCGTACCTTGTGACAGATGTCGAAAATTATTTTCTCCTGGATCTAGACATTTTTTGGCATCGTCTAAGGAAACTCCGATTCACACGCATAAGTTCGTCTTTCGTAACTGAGACTATTTCTCTCCGGATTTGTTTTTTCAGTTCGTCCAACGTGTGAGGGTTTCTTGCATACACTTTATTTTAACCTCTCCCATAAATAAAAGTCATAAACCGTTAAATCTGGAGACCGTGACGGCCATAAGTCCATGCTAATATCACGGTATTCAAACATTTCCTCAATTAAAGCGTCATATCTTGCCATGCTGAGCTCTTCGAACCCCTGGTTTCTTGCCCAAGTCGTCTTAGGGATTTTGCAGGCGAATATTCTAATCTTCTGCCATTTGATTCACCTTTCCCCCGTTAAGTACACGTTGTTTTAACACTTCGCTTCTTATCGAGTAAGGAACCAGTTCCTCTCAATTTCTATACGAGTTTCTGCACGATCTTTCTATGTGGAGGCGTAAACCTGGAAATTGTGTTACAAATCGCCTGACGACTTCCCTGCAAGTTTTCACATAATTATCGTACACAAATACTCTTTCCTCTACCATGTACCTATGTGGAGGCATTATGAGAATTATAACCCGAAGTAACACTTCACAACTCGAGAACAGTCGGAGCGACAGATCGACACTTAATACACGTTCTAAGCACGGACCTGAACTGCGAAGTGCGGGCATTCCCGTGCTGTGCTGTCGCTGCGCTGTGTAACAGGAAGTGCTGAATCTACGGGAGGCAGATAAGCCCGGCGCGCCCGTCGGCCAACCAAAAAGAGAAACTCACTGTACAACTATATATAATATCGAAAATAGTTGTTAGTTGGAGTTCGAGTGAGGTTAGAATATCCCATAAATGTTGTTGATCTTCTGTCGACGACAGAATACTTTCATCCCCTTCGGACGTATACTGTACGTCTGATCTTTCCGATCATTCTGGGCTTTTATCTTTCTTCACAGGTGTTTTAATATTAGTATAAAATTGCCCCAATTCCTTTGCAGCTTTGGAAGTCACTCTGGCGTTAGGAGAAAATCCCTGACGGGTTCACTTGTATGCTTCACAATTCTTTTCTGTGATTTTTTTTGTCCATGTGCCTTCTTATATGTATATCGTCACTAAGTTCTACCACTACCTCCTTTTCAAAAGAAGCATAGCACGTCTGATTCCTTTCGTGTTGACTTAAGCGCCATGTTTTACAGCTGTATTTTTTTAAATCATGTTAAAGCGCACTCAAAAACCGCATGGTTCTGCCACTGCCTTCTGGATTCATATTGCACTCTGGTTAATTCTCGCGAGGATTAATAACTTATTAACTAAACATTTCATTGGGAGAGCTTGATGAAGCGCAAGAATCTTAGCACACATAGTGTTCATAAACAAGTTGTTTGTAACTTTTCCATCTAAGAATTGTCGATGAAACGAGCCATAAAGCATTTTTTTAAAGTCTGACGTGTTCAGGGCCTTTTGTTGCACGTACGAAGTATTTCAGTACCACCCATGAATGTTGAGGTGATCCTCTGTTTCAATAACGGACTAGGATTCTTCTCTTCATTGGCCCTTTAAACGAATTAATACCAGTGAGTTTGGTGAAAATTTGCTGCCCCTTTTGTGGCCACAGCTGAGTGCCCATGTGAAGGACGTGTAGCTGAAGCTAGTCGCGTTACGATGCTGTTGGAATGCGGGCGAGCGCCGGATGTGGACCGGTCTTTCGCCGATGCTACAGGAAGCTAGGTACTCATCTCCCTTGCCTTTACAGAGTTATTGCGTTGACGAAGGAGATGGACAACCTTCCTCCCATTTGTTACTTCAAGGCAGCTATGCCAAATATCCTCAAGCTTTAGATTCAGCTATTATTTCACACCGTTCACCTCTGGAAACTCAGGATAATTACACCGTTAATTTATGGATAAATCCTGAGGAATATTTAAAATCTTGAACCATCGTATATATTCTTTTTATACCTCCATTACTCATGATTTGGTCCTACCGTTGGTAGGAATTTTCATTGGTCTCGGTTCAGTTTCACTAGTTGAATAGAAGAACGTGAGTCCAATTCCAGATCGGGAATTTGAATTATTGAATTATTCCGGAGAAGCATATAGTTTTGGACTTTATTTATTATTGTTAATAATAATAATTAATAATAATAATTGATAATAATAATATCCTGACAGTGACAAGTAGGCTTCCAAGACCAAGTGCATCACCTCAGTAAAATTAGACCTAGAGGAACTACAGAGACCACAGAGAACCGATCTCAGTACCGATAGGCAATCCTACAGGGATTCTTCCCACTTTTCCTCACAAGCAAAAAAGAGTACAGAGACCACCAAATCTAAGTGGACGGATGGAAGAAAGCAGGCACACAACCAGAAAATGAAAGCATACTGGGCCTAGAGTTCAGGCGAGCCCCGTGGTCCCTCGTAGGTAAAAACGGAGCAATAAAAGGAAATAATTAATAATAATAATAATAATAAATACTCTTGTACGGTTTTGGTAGAAGCAGAGGCGTCGGAATGTTGTCCCGCAGGAGTTATTTTATGTGCCAGTAAATCTACTGACAAGAGGCTGACGTATTTGAGCACCTTCAAATACCATCGGACTGAGCCAGGACTGAGCCTGCCAAGTTGGGGTCAGAAGGCCAGCACTCTATCGTCTGTTCAGCCAGGTTGTCATATATCCTGTCTGGTCAACTCTTGTTCTGTTCCGACCCCAGTGAGGCTTAGGGAATCTTTCATTTTCACGCCTTCGTGGCTCTTCCTTTCTCTTTGATTTGCCGACACATTTACTTTTCGAAGTGTCGGACTTCTCTCTTCGGATTGGTGTTAAGAGAGGATAAATGCCCAGTTGTACTTCCTCTTCAAGCAATACTCACCACCACAACCGCCACTCAGGGTTCGTTGTTGACGTAAGCAATTTCTGAGCCTCCTATATCTCCACTCATAACGTCTCTCGTCACATGTCTTGTGTTGCGTCTCCCCTTCTTAGTTGTAACTTGTTCCCACCGAACTCTTTTACAACCACTTGCCTTTTGAAACAGGCAGCTGACATACATGGTAATAAAACTAGTCAAAGGAAGAATTTGCGGTTCTTTATAAACTCGTGGATAGTATGGAGAGTAGCTATTATAGGTCTTAATGTTGTATTGCGGTAGTTAATATTTTTCCACAACAATTATGTTACTAACTTAGTTAACCCTCTACTGCATACTGTTGCCTTTAGGCAAAAAATAACTTTTCACCTGTATAAATAATAATAATAATAATAATAATAATAATAATAATAATAATAATAAATACTCTTGTACGGTTTTGGTAGAAGCAGAGGCGTCGGAATGTTGTCCCGCAGGAGTTATTTTATGTGCCAGTAAATCTACTGACAAGAGGCTGACGTATTTGAGCACCTTCAAATGCTATCGGACATTACCGACCCACGGTTCTGCAAGTTGTACTTGCGCCTTGCAGTACGTACCCATGGCCAGTAGGTAGTAATGTTCGGTCTTTGAATGTTAAAAGCTTAGCCATGCCCCAAATCTCACACAGAAACCAAAGATTAGGTTCTGTTGAGGATTGTAGCCCTCCGACCGATTAGGTCTTGGGTGCTATCTCCTTCACAGAGTGGTTTTGAACTGAATGATAATGTGTGGAAGGGGAGTCCTGTTTCACAAGTCATAGCTGGTCAGAATATGACCTGCGCCCCGTAGAGGGGCGACGCACGTAGGAGGCCCTGGTTTGGAACCAGGGTTTCTGAATGCATTACTGGTGGTAGTTTGCTCGTGCGTTGTGATAGGGTAGTAAGCTGATGTGACGTGGGTCACCCATCCAGGTGGACGCCACGCCCAATGTTGCTTAACTATCAATGACATAGTGCTAGAAGAAGAAGGTGAGGAAGTGAGTGTATGACTGAATCAGGGGGGGTTGGCTGATAGGGGCTGCTTGGTAGGGGATAACCACGAATACTTGGTGGGGAGGAGGTTGACTTGGGCTAATATACAATTAGCTGTCTACTGGGCATGGAGGGGAATACTGGGGTGGCTTGGGGGGAAAGTAGACTGATTAGTAGGCGGAGGAGGTGGTTGCTTTCTTGACTGGGCTGGGGGATGGTACCATGGTAGGAGGCAGGGATGGTACCATGGTAGGAGGGAGGTGAGTTAGTGTGAGGTGGGGGTTTGGTAGTGTGTAGGTGTCTGGAGTGTTTGTAGTGGGCTTTAACTGCTTGCTTGATGTAGGGGCAGCCAGGATATGAGGCAGCGTGACTGCCTTCGCAGTTAGCGCACCTCGCCTGGTCCCTTGGTATGGTGCAATCGGTATGGCGGTGGGGGCCTCCACACCTATTGCATCTAGTGCCTTCCGTGCATGAAGCAGCGGTGTGGTTGAGCTTTAAGCAGTTAAAGCATTGTGTGACTAAGGTAGGGGGGGGGGGGGGAGTGTTGAGTGTCTTGGGAAGTGTAGGTGTGTTGGTGCCTGAAGTGAGCCTGGGAGCAGGTTTTCTACGCCTCCTCCCAGTCTGCGTGTTTTTGTCTGTTAGTGTAGGTGGAGGGTTGGTTTGGGCTTCGGTGGACTGGGTAGGTGGGGGAGTGGGTTCTGGAGCGGTGACAGTAGGAGACTGAGTGGCAGAGTTATCAGACAGGTTAATGATTATGGGAGGTGGAATGTCAGCCTGTTTGAGCTTATTGAGGATGGTTTGCATTGATTTATTGTAGGTGGGGGTGATGATCATGTGGTTATTATGGGATTCTTCAATGACGGCAATGTGATGGGATATGATGGGTTCTATGGCTTGAATGACGGCCTGACGGGTGAGAGGTACTGGTCCAGATTTAGATAACGCAATAAGAATGAAATTGCATTTAGAAGAGATGGGGAAGGGGGTGTCTTTGCGGGTGTAGTGGAAGGGATGCTCGAAGGGATGTTCTTCTTCTTCTTCTTCTTCTTCTTCTTCTGGTACTTCTTATTCCACTTGCTGCTGGTCTTCTTTTGGAGATGCGGTGAAGAGACGGTGGACTATGTTATTGTCATCAAGTATTTGAGAGATTGGTTGACAAGAGGAGGGGTCTTTGGGGAAGATATAGACGATGTTGGTGTCTGGATCTTCATTTACGTCGTGGAGTAGATGGGTTTGAGATTGAAGGAGGGTAGCAATTTTCATTCTGTGCTTACGGAGTGAGGATTTGGATTTATTTGGTGGTGAACGTATGGCGACACAGTGGGATTCAGGATTGGTGTGAGTGAAATCAATGACCATAGGGATGTTGAAGTTTGAATATGGGCCCCAGCTACTCAATCCACCGGGGGGAGCCATATTATGGGATGAGGTAGACATGGAGGGCGAGGGGGGGGGGACTTGGCCATGGTGGGAGCTAGCACTGCTGGGTCAAACTCAGATGAGGACCTGGGGTTGCTCGAAGCGGGTACCAGTCGTGCCAGGTGTAGTTTTTGACCGGGTCACGCCGGGACAAGGCACGAACAGGTGACCACACTAGGAGCCTGACAAATTTGCTGGGCGTGGTGGTATGCAGGCTGACTGACTGGGTGTCCTCACAGGACGACTTCCAAGCTTAGCGTACAATCGTGAAAAATCGTATATATATTCAACTATGGCAATCCACATCACATGTGAGTGTTAAGCTATTAGCCCCAGTTAAGAATTGCTGGTACATCTAATACACTGAACGTATGTTGAACATTAAAGCTTGAAATTTTCTTCACCAAACGAAAACGAAAAATGGGGGGGGGGGGGTGCGGGTCCTCTCCGTGGGATGGTTCCCCTTGGTGGTCCGGCGACCTCTGCGCCAAATCAACAATATAAATGACGTATGTACAACACATACTATCTCGTTTAAAGCCATAATAACAAAAATCAACAATCAAAGGCCAAAGAGCTACTATACTGCTAATAATAAGAGTTGGTGTCTGACATTTCTTAGAGGGAGGTCCGTTTACTGCCTGCCGAGGCGGGATAAAGGGAGTGGCTGTGTGGTTGCCATGGAAACGAGGGTGGGGCGACTGCGGTTGCCATGGAGATAACACTTCAGGGCAGCTCGTCTTGCTGGGAGTTGCCAAACCTGTCACTGTCACTGATAAGAACCTGATTGTTTGTATAAGAGTGATCGCAAATGGGACGACACCGCCTAGCCAGGTAGCCTACAACAGATCACAGCGGTCAGAATGAAGGAGGGAACAAGTGAGCCGGAAGCGAGGGGTAAGAGTATGTAGAAAAGAATGCTGGAATGTGGCAACATCGTGAAATGGCACGTGCAGTGCTCCTCCCTCCAACCTTACCTGTCAGACACCAACTCTTATTATTAGCAGTATAGTTTAGCTGACGGCCCGCCTGTCAAAGGACAGGAATGAAATAACCTCAGCAGCAGCAGCAGCAGTCGCTTGGAGACCGTGCAGGCGTACTTGGTTCGAAAGGACCTGGGTTCAATTTTTGAGCCACGAAGACGACAGATATGTCAAGAGACTGCTTCTCGTGAAGCAGAACTTGCGCCGAAGGTTCGCTCTGAACTAAATACCAGGTTAATATCTGGGAGCAACGGTATCCCGACATTGAGCTTTAACATTATCCGAATGTCAGCTTTCGCGGGAGGTTATAACAGAATTGAAATAACCTAAACTGTAGCGCATTGGTCCACTCCATTGGAACTCGTATTTCTTCGTCACGTTTCGACTGAAACGACGGCAGACATCTTCAGTTGTTCCCTGCTTTCTTTGTGCCGTCAGTGTAGTAACTGTGAAATATAAAACTCGATCATGAATTCCATATTCCGTTCTGTCGCCTTGGAGCCGAGGATGTGAACAGTGGTAGCCTTTACTTTTCTATCCGTCTGGGAACTTCTTGCCCTATGCGAATATGTTTAGTAATTTTCGCTTTATGAAATTAGGATAGGTGTTCCTATTTTCTCTAGCAACACCCGTTATCCTTTTCCCCTCCAGGGTTGGTTTTGCCCCCAGACTCAGAGAAGGATCCCACCTCTACCGCCTCAAGAGCAGTATTCTGGAGCGTGAGACATTTGGTCGGGGATACAACTGGGGCAGAGGACCAGTTACTTGCCCAGGATATGCTGAACGTGGGTCTTGTGGGGAGATGGGAAGATCGAAAGGGATAGGCAAGGAAGACTGAAGAGGGAAGGAAGCGGCCGTCGCCTTAAGTTAGGTACCTTCCCGGCATTTGCCTGGAGAAGAGGTGGGAAACACGGAAAACCACTTCGAGGATGGCTGAGGCGGGAATCGAACCCTCTCTACTCATTTGACCTCCCGAGACTGAGTTGACCCCATTCCAGTCCTCGTACCACTTTTCAAATTTCGTGGCAGAGCCGGGAAACGAATCCGGACCTCCGGGGTAGCAGCTAATCACATTAACCACTACACCACAGAGGTGGACCATAGCAGCATTTACCTGTAGAAATTATGGGAGTACCTTCGAGGTAAGGCGAGACTGTATTCAGATCCCCGCTGCCAGTGAGGGAATTAGAACGTTCATTCTTTGAGCGGTGAAGTTCCCCCACCCGCGTGGTGTCGCGTGAGATATCGCACTGTGCTACATTGGTGACTTTTTCACAACAAGTATTTTGTAATGAAATACTTCCGAGTCTATTAATAGGTAATAAATTAGAAGCACTTACAACGTGTACTAATTACTCAGCTGTTCGCGATTTCTGGCGGTATCCTTGTTTGTATGTTGCCACACTAAACAAATAACACTATAACTCTTCTTCTGTTCCGGCATGCGTCACTGCGCGGCATTCACTCACTATTTCATAACGCACGATATGTTTGAGGAAATAGTATTACTGCCACAGATAAAGCTCTTGGTGATAAGAGAGGATCCTTGTTAATTAGAAGTTCAGATGAGGGTCAGAGGCTATGAAATAGAGCAGTGCTCGGCCGCGGGTTTAATAACTGTGTCTGGTCTTTTCCACAATCTAAATTGGTAATACCGAGGTGCGTTAATTGCCAAGTCGTCTACTATGTTGATGGTTGCAGGTTCAATACTCGGCGTAGTACTTTGGCATTAAGAGTGCATAATTCCCTCTGGACTGGGATACAGAGTGCATCCAGTCAGCCTTCAGTACCGAAGATTTTACTGTAGAAAACCCACAGCCTGTTTCCAGTCATTGGACCGGGTCAGGAATGGAATTAATAAAGACCAATCTAGTGGCGAGGATAGTGCCGACTGCCGAAGCCTGTCGCATTAATGACTGACAGATGTAATGATATTGGGGAGTGTTGTTGTAATGAAAGATGACGGGGAAAACCAGAAAAACCTGTCACGCCTCAGATTTGTCTACCACAAATCACACATGAAGTGACCGGGTTTTGAACCACGGAACTCAACGGGGAGAAGCCGGTGCGTTGCCGTCTGAGCCACGAAGGCTCTTACTCTAGGAATTATTCAAATTATTTCAAAGGTTTTACCGGTTGAGTGTGAAGTTTTTAATAGATCTTAAATGAAAATGGAGGCATATTCCAAGCTGTTAGGTCCCTTTAAACACGAATCATCATCATCATCATCATCACCATCATCATATGTACATGGCATTAAAGTTTTGTCGTCATAGAATTTTTTTTTTCTAAATCTGTTCTATAAAATTGAAAATCATAAATTTGCTGTTATTATTTAAAACAGATAAACATTTCTAGAGCTTAATTCCAATGCACTTTCCTATTCAATTAGACATATTGGTATCATCGTAGAGACAGGAAAACATTCCCCCCGTGCTTCTGCATGGTGGTCAAATCGTTCATCGTAGATCAAGAGCATTTCTTATACTTCTGTATCATTCTCCTAATATTCATATCGGTCATTTAAGTAATCACCGTATTATCATCAATATTGGAAAATATTAATCCAAATGCCATCAAAAATATTAATGATTTTTCTGTTTAGATTTTTTAGTTGTAAATACATTGCAGTATGCACTAACTTATATATATTCGTGTTTGTCCGATTATCCCTGGTAGTTTAACGTCGAACACATCGAAGATTTTCGATGATGCACGTAATTAAGTATAAGAGAGGGAAGGGAGACGTAACTTCGCCACTAATAAAGGCATTGTATTATTACCATATCATCATATTTATACCCAAAAATCACGTTATTTCAGTCCTAACATAGTCATCTAAACACGGGTCTTATTGACCCAATGATCTTCCTCAATTTTTTGTATTCTGTGAGAGATTATCTTGAATGTAATTTAATTACCATGCTGGTTTATTTATATAATCTACATCCTGCAATCGGTGTAATAAAATATGCAGTATTGGAATGGATAAACTAGAAAAATGAATAGTCTATTAGTTCTAGATTATTATTAGCCTATGGTAACGTACACAAAACAATACAAAGATTAAATATAAATGAACAGTAAGCACAAACTTTTATATACATAGTTACAAGATATACACATTTTAACATTGAAAACAATCATGCAAGCAAAAGGGTTCAAAGGGTTAGATCTAAATTCTCTAGCCATTGTATGGCCTCAGCAGAAGCCACCACAAAGTCCTGGCTGGATCCAGCGAACGCCCTTCCAATGCAATGTGAATGCGACCAAACAAACAAACAAAAAAAAAAAAAAAAAAGAGTGGTTCATGGTATGCCATAACATATTTCTTGTCTTTAGTGCAAATAAAACTTCCTGAAATTTACAAATGTTACTTTGATAGGGAAAGGAAGCTGATCTCAACCGACCATGTCTTATTATGAAGATAAATTTGGATTGAGAGATATTAAAGTGATAGAATTAATGGTAGGAGCTCGAGGGACTATACCTCGATTGATGTATGTTTTTGGAAACAATTGAATTCATACTTTCTACAGTTGCTAACTACATCATGTTAGCTTTACGAGGACGAGGTTCAGTTGCATCGCTGAGAAATTATTACTATCATCTATAATTCTTGTATTTTAACGGCGTTAACTTATAAGAATGAAGTAACCAACAAAATTACCAAATGTAAGTCGAAATAATCATTGCGTCGTTCTGCTTTGTCCGTCGTGGCAACCTTCAACTCAGGGACGTTTTTGTAAATAAATACAGTACACTGTACTTTATCACTCTTCTCGATTTAAGACAGGAGGGGGGAGGGGCAGATAGTGGTCTAGCTACTTGAATCCCAACTCGTGTGTCCTGGGTTCGAATCCAGCTCCAAGCATGTCCCACCAGGTATGAGCCTCAAATAGGGTGTAATGTACAGTGAGAAATTTTGATGTTTCCTTAGCACGAGTCGCACAAGACGTGCTCGACATTCTAGAGTAACTCGTGTGGGCAAGCCAAGAATGTAAGACAAGTATAATTTGTTATTATAACAGGCTTAACGAAGAGATCCCTGGTAAGATATTTCAACCAATAAGAACACGCCTGCAGGCTCACATAATTACCTTCCACTTTACGAAGGCCTCTCCCCACCATCGCCCTTCTGAGACACGCGCGCACGTAGTACTACAGTGCGTAATCTTCGAGACTTCGACATTGCTAGCACGAACCGGAGAATCTCCCTCTGATTGCAGGTGAGGAATCTTACCTTCACTTTTCAAACTAATGACAGTATCCCTATGCACCGTACCCGGGCTAGAGCTATACAAATGTAAGAACTATTCAGTATATTTATTTGTACTGTAGGCAAAAATGCCCCGCGGTGTTGGGGTAGCGTGCTTGCCTCTTACCCGGAGGCCTCGAATTCGATTCCCGGCCAGCTCAGTGATTTTTACCTGGATCTGAGGGCTGGTTCGAGGTCCACTCAGCCTACGTGATTACAACTGAGGAGCTATCTGACGGTGAGATGGCGGCGCCGGTCTAGGAAGCCACGAATAACAGCCCAGAGGATTTGTCGTGCTGACCACATGACACCTAATAATCTTCAGGCCTTGTGGCTGACGAGCGGTCGCTGGAGGGGAGGGAGGGGGGATAGATAAAAATGCTCATAATAATATTATTAGACAGTTTCTCCGAGAGTCGATTGTCAACATTTTATATTGTTGTCCAGTCACTGTCATGTATGCGTGGGAATGTCACGAGGAAAAGCGTACGCATTTATCTGAGTATGGAAGGGACACACCCATCAGTACTGCGTAAATATGCTGTGATTGGTCCGTTTTAACATGGTCATGTTTTTGGGCTGAAGGTCTATCAGGAATTAACGTCGTCAATTTCCGCGCACCATTGCAACCATGGCAACCAGCGTCCGTCTATGTATACTAACTAGGTCAGTGTCCGACTCGTTGGCTGAATGGTCAGCGTACTGGCCTTCGGTTCAGAGGGTCCCGGGTTCGATTCCCGGCCGGGTCGGGGATTTTAACCTTTCATTGGTTAATTCCAATGGCCCGGGGGCTGGGTGTTTGTGCTGTCCCCAACATCCCTGCAACTCACACACCACACATAACACTATCCTCCACCACAATAACACGCAGTTACCTACACATGGCAGATGCCGCCCACCCTCATCAGAGGGTCTGCCTTGGAAGGGCTGCACTCGGCTAGAAATAGCCACACGAAATTATTAACTAGGTCAGTAGCGTCATCTTCCCACTGTGCGCCTTCTTCCTTGAGAAATCTCGTATCACCTGAACCACATTCTATTCTTCGGTCAGAATTAAAATCCTTGAACTGGCCGGAAAACGAACCCAGGGCATTGGAATAAGAGACAGGCATGCTACCTCTACACCTCAGAGGTGAATAATAATAATAATAATAATAATAATAATAATAATAATAATAATAAAGCCTCCGTGTCTCAGGCGGCACCGCGGCGGCCCCTCATCGCTGGGTTCCATGGTTCAAATACCGATCACTCCATGTGAGATTTGTGCTGGACAAAGCGGAGATGGGACAGGTTTTTATCTGGGTAAACCGGTTTTCCCTGTCATCTTTCATTCCAACAACTCTCTCCATCTCTCTCCATTATCATTTCATTTCATTTGTCAGTTATTAATCGGCTTCAGCAGCCGGCACAATTTTTATCCTCGCTGCTAGATGGAGGCCTCATTAATTCCATTCCTGACCCGATCTTATGACTGGAAACAGGCTGAGAATTTTCAAATTTAATAATAATAATAATAATAATAATAATAATAATAATAATAATAATAATAATAATAATAATAATGATCTTTTTCTACTTCTTTTCCCACACCTTTGGGGTCGCGGGTGCGAACTGTGTTAAGAGATCTCCGCCCGGGATATGGCAATAGATGTCCGCATCTGTTGGAGCATCAGCAGCGACTCCACCTTGCACCTGGCATTTTCTACCCGCCTACTTTTACACTTATCACCAGGTGTCGTCTTATCCGCCGCGTAGTCTGCTCTACTTTCCAGCTGCTACCTTATCGCAGTCACAACCACTTATCATTTGACAATAGGCGGTCGGTATCTCTCTAACAACCTCTACACCGCAAATCTCATTGTTGCGCTAACTCCGAGTGTTGTAATCGTCCTAATGTTGTTAAACTACCGAGTCTATTAAGTCTTGACTCTTAGTCCCGAAGGCTGTTTGGATCCTCATATAGCACAACCAAAATTTATGGGTTGTACGAATACCGAAAGAAACTTGATATAATCAGGCGTACAAGACTGGATGTGGAGTGAGTTTTCCAGAATATGCAGTTGCAGGACAACCGCCCCTATGAATAGCTGTCACAACATTCAGACTCACTAGCCTGGTCTGCATGTCATTACTTTGCATCACATCTCAACAGCTTCCGTGCTGTGAGATGAGAGTAAGATTTCAGTGGAAACTACACTTTGCTTTGGCATTTGCCAAGGGACAGGTCCAAAAATACTGTATCCACTAAGAAACACAAGAGGCGGAATCTACTGAGATACTTTAGTTAATTTTTTTGAACGAACTACGTTGCGAATGTTCCTTCATCAGCAAACGTAATCTAGAGCGGATTTCCATCTTCATCGTCTGCCCCGTGGATTAGGGGTTGCGAGCTTGCCTTTTAAGCGGAGGCTTCGGGTTCGATTCCCGGTGAGGTCAGGAATTTTACCTGGACTTGAAGGCTGGTTGAAGGTCCACTCAGCCTGCGTGATTACTATGATTGAAAGTCAATAATAACCACCGTATGGATTTGTCGTGCTGCTCATCACGCGTCATCTTGTAATCTTCAGGCCCTCAGGCTGAGCAGCGGTCACTTATAGGTCAAGGCCCATTCGGGCTATGGCTGTGTTTGTTCCATCGTCAGTATATCTATGTTCGCAAGAACTACCTGAGCAAAATGAACGACTGTTTCATTTCTTGATTTTTTCCCCGATTAGTAGAGGTCGGTGCAAGTGGCTTAAGCCCAGTCTTTACGACCAGGTGCTCATACTATGTGAAGTGATGTACTGCTGTTGCGTGCCTCTCTGGCGGTTGGTAGTACATTGAGTGTCAAGAGGAACATTGAGGAATTAATCAGATGCTGCTGGGAATCGAACCCGGGGTCATCGGAACCGAATTGAAAATCAACGGCTGATAAGTGCTTAGGTAATAATTTATCGACTGTATATCTAATGCTGCCTGGCCGCGACGGCAAAGACATGTTCAATTCACCCGGAAGAACGTGGGTTCGATTGCCCGTCAAGAAGTCGAGAAATTTAAGCAGCGAAATGTCACTTCCGGATATGCATATGGTCTTGAGGTAACAGGTCAGTTCCTGGGGGCTCAGGCGGCCGGGCGTAGAGCTAACCACTCTACCCCACCAATTGCCTTTAACCTCCACCCCTCGCAGGGCCTTCATGGCCTGTACGGAGATGACTTAGCTTCCTGCGTTGCTATGTATAAAAATTGTAATATTCTGTTGAAATACATGAAATCGACATTATCAAAAACGTAGAGAAAATAAAGAATGGAACAAGCTCACCTCAAGAATCGCACCGCCCCTGATAGATGGGAGAAGGGCTACAATTGCAGAAGTAACTATATATGTGAAAAGAGGTTTGTTGTTGCGCACTTCTACGGATGACCTAGATGTAAGGCACCTTTAAACAATAATTATCATCATCACCATCATCTTTTTCTACAACTCTATATAGCACGTTAATTAAGGGAAACACACAGGGGCAAAGCTTACTAGAATACCACATGATACTCTTTCTTACATGAATGCTCAAAAGGCCATGGAGCCAGGTTTTTACTGGGTAACACTGAATACTTTGTCCTCAGACTCCCGTCTGCTGAGGCTACCAGTTGGTAAAGTGGGCCATTGTCTCTGCAAGGTCCATTTCCTTTTTCTCGTATCCAGTAAGTGAGTTTTGGGGTGGATTATCTAATCTCTCCCTTTACTGTTTGCCCTTTGTCCTCTCTTTTGTAAGTCTGGAGTGCCAGACAAAAAATCTCCGCAGTTGAGTTAGTTCTGTTTAGTTAATGCTACTATTTACGTCACTGGTAATTAATAATGAAACTGATACATCGTTTTAAGGAGCACAATCTGTACTTTCTTCTTTTTTTCTACAGATGAACGAAATCTTTTGATTTAATGCGTTAACCGCGTAAGTATGATCTTGCATTCCGAAGATTTGGGTTCGAACGCCCAATGCTGGGTCATCTGAAATGATGGATGGCCATGACCCAGAGACATCATTTGACTTTTGCAAAGGTAAAAGTGTTTTTTGTGAAGATGACCAGTCTTCATGGAGAAGTGGTTATACATTAACACTCATGACGAAATGAGAAGTCAGAGAGATTAGAAAGAAAGGCAAAGAACATCCAAAGCGCTTGTTTTCAGAACTTGAACTCCGCTATGAATATCACAAAATTCAATGCACGGTATAATTAACAACAATGGCACTACGGACCAGTAGAGGCTATCGAAAAGATCGACCCTTGGCACTTGTGGGGTGAATATGTCTTATAATCCTTCTTTAATAGGAACTGTGGACCTAACCTTGTTGTATTTACTTGTCACACTGATTTTATTTCCTGTTTCAGGATGCTGAAGCACGTTCAGCTGAGCCCGTTCCGCTCTCGTTCGGACACGTTGAGCCTCAGCTCCACAGCCAGTTACTCCAGTCTGAGTCCTGAACCTCTGTCAAGTCGCTCCTCAAGTTATTCGTCCCTCAGCGAGACGTCACCCTCCGTAAGTACTCACTCAAAGCTGTCAAGTGTATTCTTCAATAGATCATTTCTTCTACTTGCAGTCGAACGACCAGTGACATACGTCTTTGACCAGAGTTAGTTCTTGCTAATTGAGCTTGTTGAAAGTATTAACTAAATGTGTTAGAGCCTGGGAGCTCAAAAGTGTACGCTGTTAGAATTGACAAATATAACTGAAGCAGCAATCACATACACACGTTCAGTTTGGTGTGTCAGTTCGATGTGGTTGTAACTCCAAAATTTGGTCGTGCTTGTGTTTCTGAAATTCCAACTTAATGTTTTCGGACGATGAGTTATTACTATTATCCCTACTCCAAGAACTCATTGCACTGACAACACTATGTAATGTAAATAGAAAACTACTTTAGCAAAGCCTGGTGTCACTTGAAAAGGGCTATCAGTGTACTGACTACGCCCACGGAAAAAAATACGCGGAACACTTGTTGCTAGACAGACGCCAATCACTGGTGCGCATGCGCAGAACAGCTGATTTGAGGGACTGAACTGCGCTCCCACACACACGCTCAATTCGGCTTGACGGCAAGCCGATGTGTCAAGCAGAATTGACCGAATTTCCATCATGCTATCAGTTCAAATTTCTGGCTTGAGCTCACATCGTTTGAACAAACTTTTCCATACACACGGCAATTCGGCTTCTCAGTTCGGCTTGTTCACATTGAATTGACAAGCCGAATTGAACGTGTGTAGCGGCCTTTACACGAGAATGAAAAACTTCTAGATATTCAAACCTTAGCAAAGCCGAAAATTGAACTCGGTGCCTTTTGATAATTAGTCTATTACTGTGGCATCTAGACTTAAGACAGGTTGCCAGACTTCTCATATAAAAGTAAGGAACACAAGCGTATAATTAATCTTTAACATAGATGATCTTTCACAAAGTTAAAGAAACAAACTAAAACTGTGTATTAATTTGTATTTTCGATCAATGTCTAAACCATTCAAACCGAGCTCGATAGCTGCAGTCGCTTAAGTGCGGCCAGTATCCAGTATTCGGGAGATAGTAGGTTCGAACCCTACTGTCGGCAGCCCTGAAAATCGTTTTCCGTGGTTTCCCATTTTCACACCAGGCAAATGCTGGGGCTGTACTTTAATTAAGGCCACGGCCGCTTCCTTCCCACTCCTAGCCCTTCCTTGTCCCATCGTCGCCATAAGACCTATCTGTGTCGGTGCGACGTAAAGCAACTAGCAAAAAAAAAAAAAAAAACATTCAAAATTAGGTTTGCCATGGAGCATTCATAGGTCTTCAACATATGAATGAGTAAAATGAAGAAATCCTCACCAATCATTAAGTTTAAACAAATCGAAGCAGATACATTCATTTGTATGGTGAGATGTATGCAAATGTAAACAGTGCAAATTTTTATATAAAAATCTTACTTAAAAATGTCAAAATCAAGTTTGTCATATCTAAATAAGAGAGGAGTTTTCAATTGTCTGCAACACATGAATGATCACTACCGCAATATTCAATCGTTCTTACGATGTGGCCTCTTTAAGTCCGAAGCAAGGTAGGTTTTCATGAGGTCTCTCCATCTGGGACGGTCTTGAGCGATGTTCTGCCAATTGATCCCAGTAATCTTCCGGATGTCTTTATCCCATCTATCCGGTGGTCTTCCCTTAGGTTTCAGGTGATCTTTCGGACTCCACTCAAGCACAAGCTTTGTCCACCTACCATCAGTTCTCCGAGCAACATGGCCTCCCTACTGCCATTTTAGGGTAAACACCTTTTCTAAAATGTCACTGACCTTTGTGACTGATCTGATGTAATCTGCTCTCTTCCTGTCTTTCTTCGTGAAGCCTAGCATAAACCGTTCCATAGCTCTTTGGGTTGTTCTGAGTTTTTGCTTAACAAACTCGCTCAGTGTCCAGGTTTCGCAACCGTACATGAATGATCAACAACTAAGAAATCCTCACCACTCACAAAGTGTAAACAAACCGAAGTAGATACATTAATTTGCATTTCTAAATGCAAATGTTTATGTAAAAACATTTGCATTTCTAAATGCAAATGTTTATGTAAAAACTATAAAGTAATCTTCCATTTTCATTGTTTTGAAAATGTAATGGTAAATTAAATGTTCAAGATTACACGTAGACCATTGATGACATCCCGCCTCGTGTTATTTCAAGGTTTACAATGGATGCGGGACATTTTCCTTTCGGACATACGTTCATCATCTCACAAAAATTATAACCTAACGAGTTGCGATGTTGGTCGTGTAGATGGTTGATTCGTCGGCAGTCTTCAAGACTGTTTTCCATGGTTTTCTATTTCACATGCGGAAAATGTCGGATCAGTATTTTATTAAATTATCCGCAGTTATCTTCCCATCCCATCACTTCTCAATTCCAATGTCACTGAAAGCCTACCTCTGCGATGCTAAATTGTTAACGCGTGTGCAGTAACCCCATTTATTTTAATAATAGTCGGGCTGATTGGCTTAAACGGTAGAGCGTCGGATTTCTGAGCTCATTCGGCAGATTCGATATGGCTCAGTTCGGAGGTATTTGAAGGCACTCAAATACGTCAGCGTAGTGTTGATAGATTTACAGGCACGAAAAGAACTCATATGTGCCAGAATTCCAGCACCTCGGCGCCTCTACCAACCATAAATGTAGTTAGTGGAATACAATAATATATTTAATCATATTATATCATATTATATCTTTTAATTTTTATTTTTGCTACATATTTTAAAAATCACCGGGGTGTCAGGATTTTTCCTACAGCAGTACTTTATCATGCTGGAAGCCAGTGATATTTAAACATGCTCAAATGTCTTTGACCTCAGCCGCGACCGAATCCACTGTCTTGGAACATAAGAACAGCTCCCAACCGTCTCCAACATTTTCTCTCTTTCTAAAATATTGTACTCCTCACGTGAAGGGTTAGGCGGGCCTCCTAGACAGTGGTGCCGTCCCTCAGGTCAGGAGATTTGTAGCGATGAAGGAGATGCTCGGAAAAGGTGGGGGGTTTGGCGGCCATGCCCAATATTATATAGGATCTGGCCCGGCATTCCCCTTAGTGCAGGAGAATGTAAAACGACGGTGGGGACCAACCCCTCTCCGACTTCTGAATATAGAGCCGTGTCCACCCGTCCTCTGCTCGGTTGGCTGGTCCAAGTGCAGAGCTGTCGGACCACGGACCAGCCGTGGCCACTTGTGAGGGAGACAACATTTGGCAGCAAGTATAGCATGTGTAACAATGATGAAGAGGGCGGATAGCTTTCATATCTCTTTCAACTTCAGTACTTTAAGGAACGCTAATACTCATGTTGCAGAAGGAACCTGATATTTCATTTTTGTGCTCTGTCGTCACTGGAATTCTCTTTCGTTTCCGGAAGTGACTGATAGTACTTTGCGCCAACTCTGAAATGAGTCATTCGCGATACTGTTACTCCCGCTGAGGTGAAGTTTCTGGAATTTTTCTTGTCACCTTGAAGGAATCCATTGGCAGTCTATACAACATTTACGAATAATAAGGTCTCTATTTTAGTGTCCGAGTCCTTCGCTGAATGGTCAGAGTTGAGGCCTTCGGTTCAGAGAATCCCGTGTTCGATTCCCAGCCGGATCGGGGATTTTAATCTCGTGCAATTAATTCTTCTAGCTCGGGGACTTGATATTTGTGTTTGTCCCAGCACTCTCCTTTTCATATTTAGACAACACACCACACTACCAACGACCACAGATAAACACAATACTGATTACAGACCTCCACATAAAGTTGGCGTCAGGAAGAGCATCCTGTCGTAAAACATGACTAAATCCACATGTGCGACACAGTTAGCACCCGTGACCCCACAGGTGTGGGGAAAAAAGCGGTGGAAGAGGAAGAATAATAATGTCTCAATTTTAGTAAATTGTTGGCGCAATTCTTATTCTAATTTTGTTAATACATTCGTGTGGCTGTTGCTAGACGAGAAATTTTGAAAAAAAATTAATCTACCTAAAGGCTAGTTGGATTCCCAGATAGCACCACCGATGGTTATTTAGTTAAAAGGAAACAGCAAGAACCAATGACAGTGTTATAAGGAGGCGTATTAAACAAGATGAATGAGATTCCTTCCCTCACTGAACCAGAAAGTGCTATTGCAGCACGATTAACTATATGACTACCTTCCTTCGCAGCATCCATAACAGACTGAGACTTCGGTGGAAGCTATATTATGGTATGGTCTGTGGCAAGAGAAAGCAAAAATACTGTGTCCAACAAGAAATAATAATAATAATAATAATAATAATAATAATAGCGTGTGGCCTCCGGAGAAGCCCTGTGCAGATCTTCAAATTAGACGCTTTATAGGTGACCTGCGCGTCTGTGACGATGGGGCCCTATCCGAGATGAATTCTAATGTTGAAGCCACAAACATTATACCGGGCGAGTTGGCCGTGCGGTTAGGGGCACGCAGCTGTGAACTCGCATCCGGGAGATAGTAGGTTCGAATCCCACTGTACCGGGCGAGTTGGCCGTGCGCGTAGAGGCGCGCGGCTGTGAGCTTGCATCCGGGAGATAGTAGGTTCGAATCCCACTATCGGCAGCCCTGAAAATGGTTTTCCGTGGTTTCCCATTTTCACACCAGGCAAATGCTGGGGCTGTACCTTAATTAAGGCCACGGCCGCTTCCTTCCAACTCCTAGGCCTTTCCTATCCCATCGTCGCCATAAGACCTATCTGTGTCGGTGCGACGTAAAGCCCATAGCAAAAAAAAAAGAATCCCACTGTCGGCAGCCACGAAGATGGTTTTCCGTGGTTTCCCATTTTCACACCAGGCAAATGCTGTACCTTACTTAAGGCCACGGCCGCTTCCTTCCTATTCCTAGGCCTTTCCTGTCCCATCGTCGCCGTAAGACCTATCTGTGTCGGTGCGAAGTAAATCAAATAGCAAAAAAAAGACAAAACCCACAAGCATTGAGTATCCAAGTCACAGAAATAAACCAATTAAGTTTAAAATCCCCAACCTGGCCGGGAGTTGAACCCGGGGCTCCTTGGTCGAAAGGCCAGCATTCTAGCCTTGAAGCCCGACGACTGTCAAGAAGTAGCCACTGGCGATATATTCCACGACTTGATTATTTACCGAAATATGATACTAGGGAGGTTCACCGGTAGGGGATTTTATCGCACCTGTAAGTTAAAAAGGGGAATGCCTTCATTATCAAGATACTGCAAGTATAATCCGATTCAGGAATAATCTTGGCCTTGGACCTACCAATCAGAAAGCGCATTTTAATTATTTTCTTTTCATTGTAAGGAATTTGTTTATATGTGGCTTTGCTAATGACAACTGTGTTTATCTGTGAACTGCAACACAGAAGAAACAATATTACCGACATATTACACACACGCATCGTTTTAAAGATTTGTTTTTATCGGGCGAGTTGGCCATGCGGTTAGAGTCGCGCAGCTGTCAGCTTGCATCCGGAAGATAGTGGGTTCGAATCCCCCTGTCAGCAGCCCTGAAGATGGTTTTCCGTGGTTTCCCACTTTCACACCAGGCAAACGCTGGGGCTGTACCTTCATTAAGGCCACGGCCAATTCCTTCAAACTCCTAGGCCTTCCCTATTCCATCGTCGCCATGGAACACGCTCATTAATTAACAATCCATGACAACGACATATCGAAGAAACATATTCCTACTATTACAACTTATGAGATAAACGTATTTGACATGGTCGCTGTGAAACTTTAAAAAGGCCATTTTCATCTGCACGTGTAAGGCTTACTTCATGAAAATTGCCGTGGCCTACATTCCATTATCTTGGGATATACTATTAGAAGCGTATGCATTATGTCTCAGAGACTACTCTCCTTCCTCCATTAGGCAGTTCTGGGTTAATATTTTCCCGACAATTCTTAATGCGACTTTTGGAACAGTTTCATTTCCTTCATAACTTTTTGCTCATTTGTTAAGTAACTACAAAGCGCTGTCTAACAATAGGAGTATTTCCCACCCACGGCACCTGGGGGAAAGAACAGTTACGAGAAAGGCGTGACTGAATAGTACTCTTTATATAGACCACGCATTAATGTTTTCATTCCTGAGGACTGTTTTTTTAATCTTTTCGTCCTTTTTACAATTTTCTTTACGTCGCACCAACACAGATAGGTCTTATGGCGACGATGGGAGAGGAAAGGAGGCGACCGTGGCTTTAATTAAGGTACAGTCCCAGCATTTACCTGCTCTGAAAATGGAAAACAATCTTCATAGCTGCCAGCAGTGGGGTTCGAACCCACTATCGGCCGAATGTAACCTGATAGCTGCGTGACACAAACCGCGCTGCCACTTGCGTGGTTATTTTCGTACAAGTTTCAGTGTATTCACTATCTTGAAGTTCAGGGGTTCTGTTGATTCACCTTATCTTTTGTACATGAAACAAGACTCTGCTTACTACTGACCTATTTACTCTACATATTATGTACACTCAACCAGACAAAAATGGGCCATCTCAGAAGATAACTTTCTTTCAAAATCCTCGCATCTGAAATAGGATAAACATATTGTGCAGGTGGTAGGATTCCAAGCATAATCTCTTCGGCCATCGACTATCAACAGTCTACGAATATCATCTAGAATGTATAAAATTAAATATTTCTTTGGAAATAAGACCTATCTGTGTCAGTGCGACGTAAGGCAACTAGTAAAAAAAAAAAGTTTTTACCGGGCGAGTTGGCCGTGGGGTTAGAGTCTCGGAGCTGTCAGCTTGCATCCGGGAGATAGTGGGTTCGAATCCCACTGTCGGCAGCCCCGGCTTTACCATAATCAAAGCCACGGTCGCTTCCTTCCAACTCCTAGGCCTTTTCTATCCCATCGTCGCCATACGACCTATCTGTGTCGGTGTGACGTAAAGCAACTAGCAAACAAAAAAAAGAGAGAGAAATCTCCCTCTATCATGCCAGTTGAACCCAAGGTCCGAGTCGTATCACTGATAACTTGCATTCGGGAGATGGTGGGTTCGAATCCAGCTATTGGTTGACTTGATGGTTTCTCGTGGTTTCCATTTTTCACATCGGGCAAATGCTGGGGTTGTATCTTAAGTAAGGCCGTGATCGCTTCCTTCCCAGCCCTTTCCTATCCTATAGTCGTGTTAAAGACCTGTGAGTTGGTGCGGCGTTAAACCACAAGCAAAAACCAACACTCAAACACTCTTTTCTCCTTATGTGTAGCATATGGAAATATCTCTCATTTGGATGCTTGCTGTTTGATTGACGTAATCAGAATCGAATGTCGAATTGCCCTTCTAAATTATAACTGAAATGCTCTTTGTGGTTTGTCATGGCCTGTGGTTTCCAGAGTCCACTTTATCGCACTGCGTGGCTATCCCTGCTGATAGGTCAATACAACTGATAGGATGGCCAAACTGTGCTTATCGAAAGCACAGTTGACTGGAAACAAATGTATATTCAGCTGTCGCTTGTGGGGTGCCTAATTTGAAGGAGTGATGAGCTGGTGAGGTTATGATATTGTCTTCATCGTAGTTTTCTTTTATAACATGTTTAAACACTTTTGGAGGTGTTACCAATTCGCTGTCCACTGAGAAATTCTAGTCTGAAAGAAAGCAATCCGTGAAGCATGTAAATTCGTATTTTCGTTTTCCATATCTGAGTATAGTGGTATTGGCTGCTGTAACTAAGAGTGCTCACATTCCTTTTTCTTCATGATTACCGGCGGCTATGGCTGCTCCAACACCCGTATCAGCTTTAGTACATTCATCAACGTTGGTTACGGCAGGAGTTTATTTGTTGATTCGATTTAATAGAGCATTTGTGGATACTTGATTGTCTAAGTTTTTATTACTTATGGCTGGTCTTACTATGTTTATAGCGGGTCTGGGGGCTGTTATGAGGACTGTTGACCTTTATGTTTGATCCCTTAAAACAACACCCAGTCATCATCATAGTCATACCTTTTCAGTTTTCAGTCCCCAAGTATCTGTGAATGCGGAATATAAGACTCCGTTCGCAACTCGTATTGTGGCCCCTCTACTTTACCACGTCCCTTATATAGAAATCATTTAACAATGAATGTGATAATCGTTTTCTAGATTTCACTCTGCTGTTGATCTTCTGGAATTTACAGGTCTAAAGTCATACTTTGATTTTGCCACGTCATTTATAAGAAACTGAACCCCGAGGGTATCAAAAAAGACAAGCATGGTGGGTTTCCTCGTCCTATTGAGTCGGAGCACTGTATGCCGATGTTCACGCACTTTCATATCTGAGTCTAAAGTCGCTCTTTTAGACAGGGATGTTCGTTACGTGATTGCCCTTCTTCTTCGGTATTAACCTATCCTCCATCTTCTTTCTCTTATTTATCCGGCTTTATCCCAGCTGTGAGCTCGCATCCGGGAGATAGTGTGTTCGAAGCCCACTGTCGGCAGCCCTGAGGATGGTTTTCCGTGGTTTCCCATTTTCACACCTCTGTGGATCCGTGGTAGAGTGTCGGCCTCCGGATCCCAAGATAGCGGGTTCAAACCCGGCAGAGGTAGTCGGATTTTTGAAGGGCGGAAAAAAGTCCAATCGACACTCCATGTCGTACGATGTCGGCATGTAAAAGATCTCTGGTGATACATTTGGTATTTACCCGACAAAATTAATTAAAAATCTCAGCCATAGACGCCCAAGAGAGATCCGGTTTACTCTAGGTCCGCTAGATGGCAGACAGAGTAAACCGGAACGTCGAAATTGACGAGCAGACAGCCAGATGGCGTCAAATCGAAATGTCTGCAAACGGTAGCTGAGGCCATACGATATTATTAATATTATTATTATTATTACACCATTACCTTCATTACGGCCACGACCGCTTTGTTTCCATTCCTAGGCCTTTACTGTCCCGTCGTCGCCATAAGACCTATCTGTGTCGGTGCGACGTAAAGCAACTAGCAGAAAAAGAAAAAAATCGGCTTTATCCCTATCATATACACTGACTGACAGAGCAAATGCAACACCAAGAAGGAGTGGTTCGAAAGGGATGAAAGTTGGGGAAAAAACAGAGACGGCACGGACGAATAATTGATGTTTATTTCAAACCGATATGCAGGTTACACAATGCGCACGGCATCGACTCAGTAGGATATAGGACCACCGCGAGCGGCGATGCACGCAGAAACACGTCGAGGTACAGAGTCAATAAGAGTGCGGATGGTGTCCTGAGGGATGGTTCTCCATTCTCTGTCAACCATTTGCCACAGTTGGTCGTCCGTACGAGGCTGGGGCAGAGTTTGCAAACGGCGTCCAATGAGATCCTACACGTGTTCGATTGGTGAGAGATCCGGAGAGTACGCTGGCCACGGAAGCATCTGTACACCTCGTAGAGCCTGTTGGGAGATGCGAGCAGTGTGTAGCGGGCATTATCCTGCTGAAACAGAGCATTGGGCAGCCCCTGAAGGTACGGGAGTGCCACCGGCCGCAGCACATGCTGCACGTAGCGGTGGGCATTTAACGTGCCTTGAATACGCACTAGAGGTGACGTGGAATCATACGCAATAGCGCCCCAAACCATGATGCCGCGTTGTCTAGCGGTAGGGCGCTCCACAGTTACTGCCGGATTTGACCTTTCTCCACGCCGACGCCACACTCGTCTGCAGTGACTATCACTGACAGAACAGAAGCGTGACTCATCGGAGAACACGACGTTCCGCCATTCCCTCATCCAAGTCGCTCTAGCCCGGCACCATGCCAGGCGTGCACGTCTATGCTGTGGAGTCAATGGTAGTCTTCTGAGCGGACGTCGGGAGTGCAGGCCTCCTTCAACCAATCGACGGGAAATTGTTCTGGTCGATATTGGAACAGCCAGGGTGTCTTGCACATGCTGAAGAATGGCGGTTGACGTGGCGTGCGGGGCTGCCACCGCTTGGCGGCGGATGCGCCGATCCTCGCGTGCTGACGTCACTCGGGCTGCGCCTGGACCCCTCGCACGTGCCACATGCCCCTGCGCCAACCATCTTCGCCACAGGCGCTGCACCGTGGACACATCCCTATGGGTATCGGCTGCGATTTGACGAAGCGACCAACCTGCCCTTCTCAGCCCGATCACCATACCCCTCGTAAAGTCGTCTGTCTGCTGGAAATGCCTCCGTTGACAGCGGCCTGGCATTCTTAGCTATACACGTGTCCTGTGGCACACGACAACACGTTCTACAATGACTGTCGGCTGAGAAATCACGGTACGAAGTGGGCCATTCTCCAACGCCGTGTCCCATTTATCGTTCGCTACGTGCGCAGCACAGCGGCGCATTTCACATCATGAGCATACCTCAGTGACGTCAGTCTACCCTGCAATTGGCATAAAGTTCTGACCACTCCTTCTTGGTGTTGCATTTGCTCTGTCATTCAGTGTACTTCCCTCCTCAAGTGAGATGTATTCTTAATAAAAGCTCCCTCAAGGACTGAGAATGCGCTCACTCCTGATAAAGCCGCGAAACGAGGTCGTAGGGGGCTGAGAACAAATAGATGTGGAAGAAGTGGGGCTGATGAAGATGACAGTGTGTGAAGACATGAAATATGTCTTAATGATGTTTTCAAGCTTGTTCTAGGTTCTCTTTTCTGTTGTTCACTCTGTGTACTCTTCCTTCTGCTTCCGCTACTCTTCTCACTCTCTGGTAGGATCGCAGGTGCGATGTGTGTAGTACGTATGACAATGCTAATTTTTACGGCTCGATGCCCTTCCTGACGCTATTCAGCTGTTTTGTTTCTATGGTGATTGGTAGTGTGATATGTTATGTGCAAATGGCACAAACACCCTGAGGTAGAGAAATTAATCATGCGCGCCTAAAATCTCAAGCCCCGCCTGGAATCGAAATCAGGACTCTTTAAATCGAAAGTCATTACGCCGATCATTAAACCAAGAAATTGATGTTAATCTTTGTGTTTCTGTCCTGCTCCTTAGCATTGTATCTTGATAAACGAATGGATGTTTATCTAGTGGAATCATTGCCTTGTGTCCGGCTCCATGGTTAAATGGTTAGCGTGCTGATCGTTGGCTCACGGGGTCCGGGTTCGATTCCCGGGCGGATCGGGGTTTTTAACCGGTTCATTCTTCTGGCTCGGGGGCTGGATGTTTGTGATGTCTGTAGCATTAGACATCGTCTTATGACGGGCCCCATCCTCACAGATATGCAGGTCGCCTATAGGCCGTCTACTAGAAAAAGACCTGCGCCAGGCCTCTCCGGAGGCCATTCGTCATTATAATTATTCCCTTATCGACTCTTTGACCGATGACCATCTTCCCTGTCTCACTAACTTTTCTGTGGTTGGAAGTAAAAGTTTCTTTCAGTCTCGTGGATGTCTCGTATCGCATGCCACACTGTATCCCAGCCCTCAGCTGGGTGCTGGCGGTGGCCGAGGTTTTCATTTCTGTCGGTTTCCGGGCCGCGGTTTCACGGCTGGTTGCGGCGTGACGTTCCCAGGGTGTAGCTTGCTTGCTCTTTTCTGGAAACCTGAGTCCAGTCCGAGGGATGCACCTTGTTCCCGTGGGATCTCACATCGACCGACATACCAACATATTACTTTGTTCACTAATTTTCTTTATCATAATAATAATAATAATAATAATAATAAGTCAATTATGTCCCGTGTTTGATTCCTGGTCTTGCTGGGGATTTTAGCCACATCTAGTTAATTTCTTTGGTTCGGATGCAATATTTGTGCTTATCTCAATGCACACCTCTTTATCAATACCCCACTCATCACACCGCCATCAGTCACAGAAATATGTAATGGGGGCGTGATATCCATGTAGTATAGTCACTGACTCCCCATCGAGGTGGCCGCAGTTCGAATCCCAGTGTCTACATGGGATTTTTAAAAACTGAAAATAACGTCCCAGAAGTTTGAATTCCACGTAAACTTGAAGGTCCCATGGCTATGATCACGATATGAACAGTCACGTAAAACCTCTAGCTAGCTTGCTTTCTCTGCTTCGTGAGAATAGAAAATTCACATACAAACAGTACATTGAGGATGGCTCCCCTCTTGTACTTCCCCTTAAATCAATAACCACCACTATCATCTGAACATTTGGCTTTATAGGAATTGTGTCGGAAACCCTAGTTTTCGGTGTGGTTTTCCATTTTCACATCAGGCTGTACATAAATCAAGGCCACGGTGGATTCCTTCCCATTCCTAGCCCATTGTCGCCTTAAGAGTTATCTGTGCCGATACGGCGTAAAGCTTCTCTGTTTTACGCGGAAAAGGATCAATCACTTCATTGTGTTTTAAAGCTTTCTGTCTCTTTGTCTTACTCCTCACAAACACTACTGTCGAAATCGGTAAGAGGACAGGGTAACAACCATTATCACAATACTAGTATTCAAATGTATTTTCATGTTTGGAAGTTTTAGGACTTCGTATCGTCACGTAGCCCTGAACATATTTCTTTGCGTTGTACAGTCAGAAGTATTTTCTTTTTTCTGACCTTTTCAATTACTTGAGGTCAACACTACATGTGAATCAAGCCCAGTTTTACGGTCGGATGCCTTTCCTGGCGCCAACCCTACGTGGAAGTGTGTTGCTTCGGTGTTTGACATGTAAATGTGCATTAACAAACACACACCGCCGGAGAATAATTAACTAGATGCCCGTAAACTCCCAAATGAATTGAAACTAGGAAAGGAAATAATAATATACTTGCTTTTTACAGGCCTCGAAATGCAGGATTTTGGCATCCCGTAAGGGGTCAATACGGGATAACTCCCAACTCCAGATGTTCCAACATTAAATAATCTTTGATTGAAAAATTAAATAAAAATGCATTTTCTCCGATTATAAACTTCGTCGCCGTACAATGACGTCATCACTCTGCTCAGTTCACTTGTCAACCGCCCGCATGATGCTCGTCTTGTGTTTCCGCCCCGCGGGACGTGTCTAGATATTCCCAGGCTCCCTCAAATCATATGATCCGCCTAGTAGCTGCCGGCCTTGAAACTACGGGGACAAAGGTCACCTTACACGAAACGGCCTTGATGTAGCCTGAAGGGACTTTCTGCTTTACGCAAGGACGACCGCATTTAAAAGGAAACATTCCTTGTTTTTATTTCTTTATGCATTCGAGCAAGATAGAATCACTAATATGTTAATACGTTAATAATGGTCATACACATAGACAATGGAGGTGTTGCTCGTAAGTTATCATATGAGCAGTCTGTCTGAGCTAATAGGTGTCTTCATTAACAGATTACGGATAATTATCACAGAATGTAGCTACTTATCGGTAGAAATAGGATCAGTGCTGAAAGCCTGTGTTCAATTTCAAATCTCCCCGGAGTGAGGTCATATGACGCTGCTGATGGTCGGATGGACACGTTAAGCCTTTATCAACCTCCCAAACCCCTTGGTGTAAACTACGTGCTGGCACCGTTTTCACTCTCTCCCTACCTACTAGCATACACCACGTCATTCACTTCATCTTACTAACTCCTCTGATGAGGTTAACGTCAGGAAGAGCATTTAGTCGTAAAAACTCGCTATGAAGTTTCATCACAATCATCATAGCCGACTCCATAGAGAAACGGGACAAGGGTTGAACACACACAGAAGTAGGATCAGTGCTGGGACTATGTGTCTTGTACTCTTCTTAGCTCCTTCAGTGGGTCAGTGGTTGACTATCCTCCGCATAACCGCAAGTTTGTGGGTTTGATTCCGGCTGAGATAATATTGGCACTCTATGTCATTTATGGGATGTTAAAAAAATCTCTCCGGTGGTGCGCTTAGTGGTGGTGATTGTTCTAAGAGGAAGTACAACTGGGCAACCATCCTTTATTAATGCTAATTAGCTGGAAAACA
The DNA here is from genome assembly GCF_040414725.1 of Anabrus simplex. Lineage (NCBI taxonomy): Eukaryota > Metazoa > Arthropoda > Insecta > Orthoptera > Tettigoniidae > Anabrus > Anabrus simplex. The sequence continues at coordinate 146,627,367 of NC_090268.1, forward strand.
TTGAAAAGTTCCGATCCTTCAAAGGATGTAGGTCTCAGGAAAAGAAAGCGAAGGCCCTTGAATGGCATGACAAGGAAAGACGCCCTAGGTCTCGCAAACCTAATACCGTCAGGCTCGGAAGATAACGAGAATAGGCCAATGGGGTACAACAGTGAGGAACCTGGCACGTCAGCGGAAGGAATTCCAGACTCAGATAGATGCGCTTGCCCAAGACGTGAGCCCCTGATTTTACCCCTGTTAGTAGCCTCTAATGACTGGCAGGAGATTGTATTCTATTTCTCCCACCCACGCGGTGTGGTTCAATCAGCATCATCCGACAAAATTAATTTATCTCAGACATACGAACCGTCCAGTAAAGTTCCCCTTTCCTTGCTTGACAGCAACACGTTCGGAATGTCCAAATTGATAGGCAAGAAAATGCCGGGACAGTTCATATTCATACGCCTCAGACGATTCCTTCCACCTTCTTGCTCAATTTTAACGATCATTGTCCGGCTCCATGGCTAAATGGTTAGCGTGCTGGCCTCTGTTCACAGGGGTCCCGGGTTCGATTCCCGGCAGGGTCGGGAATTTTAACCATCTTTGGTTAATTTCGCCGGCACGGGGGCTGGATGTATGTGCCGTCTTCATCATCATTTCATCCTCATCTAGACTCGCAGGTCGCCTACGGGTGTCAAATCAAAAAAACCTGCACCTGGTGAGACGAACATTTCCTCGGACACTCCCGGCACTAAAAGCCATACGCCATTTAATTTCAACCATCAGTATTCTTTTTATCTTCAAGCTGCCTCTGTGGATCAGTGGTAGATCCCAAGATAGCGGGTTCAAACCCAGCAAAGGTAGTCGGAGTTTTAAGGGCGGGAGAAAGTCCATTCGACACTCCATGTCGTACGATGTCGGCAAGTAAAATATCTCTGGTGTCACATTTGGTGTTTACCCGACAAAATTAATTTAAACTCAGCCATAGACACCCAAGAGAGATTCGGCTTACTCCGTCATCTAGTAGGCCTAGAGTAAAATGACCGGGCGAGTTGGCCGTGCGCGTAGAGGCGCGCGGCTGTGATTGCATGCGGGAGATAGTAGGTTCGAATCCCACTATCGGCAGCCCTGAAGATGGTTTTCCGTGGTTTCCCATTTTCACACCAGGCAAATGCTGGGGCTGTACCTTAATTAAGGCCACGGCCGCTTCCTTCCAACTCCTAGGCCTTTCCTAACCCATCGTCGCCATAAGACCTATCTGTGTCGGTGCGACGTAAAGCCCCTAGCAAAAAAAAAAAAAAAAAAAAAAAAAAAAAAGAGTAAAATGCAAGGGCCGATGACCGAGATGTTAGGCCCTTTTAAACAACAAGCATCAAGCATCATCATCATCATCAGTAAAATGCAACATCGAAATTGACGAGCAAGCAGTCAGGTGGGATCATATTAAAATGCGCACTGTAGCTGAGGCCATGCGATTATTATTATTATTATTATTATTATTATTATTATTATTATTATTATTATTATCGCTAAATGCACTCGTTCTTTCGGCCAATTATAGCGTTTCGTTTGCTCTTTTTTAAAACATTTTCTGGCATATGACCTTGCTAATAATTACACCGTGTCAGAAGAACACGTGCTGGATTAGTTTAGCAGAGTAACCTTTTAACCTAAGCGACTCGTCTACCGAATGCGAATGCAGGAGATGACGATCAATAACTATACTAGAAGACTGTGGTTGGAAGGTCTGCGAACTTGCAAGTGTGAAAACCACAATGTCACGGTGTTCGCGCTTCTCTCTGGTCTGAAGAGCCTGCTCGCTAGAATAGCGATGACGCCATAATGGTGCGCTTCCATGGCCCCTTAGTTGACCTCTCTGTAGCAGCAGCTGCCCTCCTTCGTGAATCACCACTGTATCCATTTAGGACATCCAAGGCATTTACTACGAAGGCTGAAGCCCCAGACACACTCGCCTTATTCGCATGTGTTGTTGTAGGATTATCCTACAGTGCCATCTGAGAATAATGTGTACTTCTCCGTCACTTCCTTTCCCAAGTCATTCTGGAGGAATGCAGTTGTGACTGCTGTTGTGCTTAATTACACGCCATACTTTCCTCCTTAACACAAAGAATGTGCTGTAGAGGCTCAAAACAGTAGCATATTCAGGTCGTTCACAACGTAGAATATTAAAGGATGTCCACACTAGGAGACGTTATTTTTATGTCTAATCTTCGCGAGTTTCGTTTGTACCGGTAATACACGTCCAGTAAATACATAATATACGTTAGCTAGTGATGGGTTGCATTCCTTCCAATGGATTTCATCAGTACGGTATGGTCGTAATTGGATTAGTTCTTCAGTTGAAATTCATTTCAAATGTTTGGTTATTTTCAGTCCCAATGAAATGGTTAAATCTAGCTTCTTAACTTTCTTGTCACTATGGTATTAGAATAAGTCTTCTTTTAAATTTCTTTCCACCAAATTAATTCGACCGCGTCTTAAACTAAAAGTTAAGGAACCAGCTCAAGTAAGCTGATTAAATGAGTAGTTACCATAGGTATAGCAAATATCATAAATAGCAGGACCTGCGCTGTACGTGGAATCCGAACTATTGGAAAATGCATATCCATATCAAAAATAATTTCACACTGTACATTGACAGGCATTCAGACCGCAGCTGCCTTAGCGAAAAGCTGACGATTAGTGATGCTGTTGATAATAATAATAATAATAATAATAATAATAATAATAATAATATATCTGAAGGTGGCCGGGCTGAATGCTGATCCCAGTTTGGCAGGTTCGATCGTGGCTCAGTCCGGTGGTATTTGGAGATGCTCATATACGTCAGTCTCATGTCGGTAGCTTTACTGGCACGTAAAAGACCCCCTGCGGGACTAAATTCTGGCACCTCGGCGTGTTCCAAAAACCTGTAAAAGAAGTTAGAAGAACATAAAACCATTACTATTATTACGTCCGGCTCCATGGCTAAATGGTTAATGTGCTGGCCTTTGGTCCAGAGGATCCCTGGTTCGATTCCCGGCAGGGTCGGGGATTTTAACCTTCATTGGTTAATTCCAATGGCTCGGGGGCTGGATGTGTGTGACGTCTTCAGCATTATAATTCCTCATATGTAGGGCCCCATTCTCATAGACGGAGGCCACATGCAATTAAGATTTATTATTATTATTATTATTATTATTATTATTATTATTATTATTATTATTATTATTATTATTATTATTATTCGGCTCCATAGCGAAATGGTTAGCGTGCTGGCCTTTGGTCACAGGGGTCACTGGTTCGATTCCCGGCAGGGTCGGGAATTTTGACCATCAATGGTTAATTTTGCTGACACGGGGGCTGGGTGTATGTGTCGTCTTCATCATCATCATTTCATCCTCATCACGGCGCGTAGGTCGCCAACGGTAGTCGAATAAAAAGATCTGCAACTGGCGAGTCGAACTTGTCCTCGGATATTCCCGGCATTAAAAGCCATACGCCGTTTCCATTTCATTATTATTATTATTATTATTATTATTATTATTATTATTATTATCTCCCACTGATCTACTGAGGGAGCTAGAACAGTAAACATTTAAGTGACTCATATTTCTTTCCCTAAATGATGCTGTGTGAAATCTTGGTGCTTATTGTCTTTCCCTACAGTTGCCTTCAAATTCTACCACAAGCTTTCGTAGAGGACAGGGGACTAAATGACTTTGAAGGCCCCTCTGTGTAGGAGGGGAACGATCTCATTAGGATCACTTCTCATACAGCACAGCTAGAGTCTGCTGTAATTCTCGTCTTCAGGAATGGCGCCAGCATAATACCAGAAGGAAGGAAGAATTAATGTACGATCTCTGATTCGTTGTTGTTGTTCCATATGGTCTGTCTAATGAGTCTTTATCAACTAGTCTGGTGGTGATTGCACCTGTCTCGTCGTCTTAGTCCGAGTATCTGGTGTGAGTGGGGCCCCCACGCAACGCACATGTGTGTGCTGGAGGCTAAGAGAAGACAGCTGCTTGCCATAGTGAAGAATAAAAACTGTTCTCAGAGCTCAGCTACTGGAGTAGTCTGGATACTATAAACAGGGGAAGCCGGAACCCTTGTTCGTATGACCCGGTTGAGCGACATTATTCTCATGCTTGGTGTACAGAGTCCGCGGACCTGAACTCCAAGGAAGAAAGTGTGAAAAATCCTGTCCTGAACTGGGGGAAAAACGAAACTATACATTTTAAACGTTTAAATACATCACCCGCATAGTGGCCATGATTGTTAAGGCGTGGTTAGCCGGTTCGATTCCTGTTGGCGAAAAACAAATTTCACCATCAGAATGTTGACCGGCAGGGTAGGAGAGGTTGTGGTATACAATTTCTAATCACCAGATTGCGTGCCAAAAGCCTGTATTCAATTTCAAACCTCTCCACAGCGTTCATATGGAGTGAGGGCTCATGACGCTGTTGACGCTGACGTTAAGCCTTGAACAGACCCCTTGGTTTTATTCAACAGGAGTAGACTATGTGTCGATACCAGGTTTCACCCTCTCCCTACATCATCATCTCACACGTTCTGGCATTGCTTCCACTTACCTGTGCCAGGCTCCTCGCTTTCACCTATCCTATCCGACCTCCCTTGGTTAATTCTTGTTCTTTTTCGACCCCCACGGTATTACGTATGGAGGCATAGGGAGTATTGGATCCCTTCCATTTTCCCCTCTGGTTAGTGTTAACAGAGGATGTTTGCCCAGATACTTTCCTCTTAAAACAATAATCACCACCATCACAATCATAATCTCACGCGCAGGTCGTCCGTGGGAGTCGTGTAGATAGACCTGAACCAGGTGAGCACTAAGAGCGATACGATAAATATATAAATGAATTAATAAATATTAAATTATTGCTCTTCTTCTTGGCCTTATCTCAATTACTGTACTTGGGTCGGCATTATATAATTTAGGTCCAGTTTAACGTCTGGATGCCCTTACTGACGCCAACCCTATGTGGAGGGATGTATTTACTACTGCCTATTGCTGTGATGTGTTGTATGTAAATAAAAACTTGTATTAAGATGAATACAGACAACCAGTCTCCGAGCCAGAGGAACTAACCGGACGTGGTTAAAAGTCCTATTCTGGTCCGGAATGGAACCCAGGACCCTCTGAACCAAAGGTCACTGCGATGACCGTTCAGCGAAGGAGCTGGACTTATTAAATTAATGTAATTGTGTGGTAATTATTTATATAGCCTAGTGTAGTTACAACTTAATGTAGCCTACATCATAGCCATGAAATTAATTAAATAAATAAATAAATAAATAAATAAATGAGCCCTTCTCGTGGTGTAGGGGTAGCGTGTCTACCTCTTTCCGGGAGGTTCCATTCCCGACTGATGTTTGTAAGCGTTTTAATTCTGGACTGATGGCTGGAACAGTGTTCACTTGTGAGACCAACGGAGGAGCTGTATGATATGGGAGGTTGTGGTCCCGGTCACGAACGCACAGCAATACGGCCACGTGGAACTTCAATAACTGCAGGCCATCTAACTGGCCAGCAGTAATCTTTAATCTTTGCATGCTACGGCCCTTAGGAGTCTGTTGCATAACACGCTTATTTATTTATTTATTTATTTATTTATTTATTTATTTATTTATTTATTTATTTATTTATTTATTTATCAAGGGAGATTGTACTTTACATGGCTATTGATTTCGTGATCTTAGCCACGGGGCTTGCATGGAATCCGCACCACTTTACATTTCAAAAAATCACGCGTGAATTGGCCAGGATTCAAACCATTACACCCCCTACAACTCTTTATTGAATTTTATATGTTTGGCCCAACATTATTAAAGTACTGTACATTGTATTAGCTGTACTTTATTAGGACATTAATAACGGTCGGCAAAAGGACATCTTGAAAACATTCAAATGATAACAGAAGGTCAGATCTTCATTATACTACGAAAAATTGTTACAACATTAATCAAGATTTTCTGTCTAGCGCATCGATACTTATTAAAGAAGTCAGCCAGTGGAAAGAAAATTGTATTTGGTCTAATAACAATTTATGTGATAGTAAATTCTATTCAAATTACCGTCATCTAATATTTTAATGGGTGCTTATTATAGAGTAAACCAACGTATTCCATGAATATTTTATCACTGAAAGTTCACTCAACCGTATAGTCCTTGGGAGGACTGATGCTTGTGCTGTTACATTCTGAGCGAGCGCGCAGCTTGGTTGTATCTAATAATACTGAAAAGTTTTTTGCTGGCGAATTTATTCATCCTTTTGTAGTAGATGTGTCTCCAGGAGGATGCTGCTGTCTTGTAGTCTCAGCGTGACTCGAAGATGGCTTTTGTTGTGTCGCCGTTCCTGCAATTTTCTCCTCTTTATGATGATTTGTCACTCGCCGAACCGGCTTTTCTTCTCTTGTTTAACTCTCAGCGATATGAAGTAATGTCCAGCAAGAGAAAGATTTAAAGCGTGATTTTACGCCTCATCTTGTCCGTTTTTTTCACTTTACATTTTTTCTTTACTGAGGATTTCCCAACTGATGTCGACAACGAGGTCTTGAGAAGAGTCTAGCGGGCTATTCTCGCAAGATTTTTATGTCCATACTTGGTTCATTTCATTTTCTGCCATTTTCTTCCTATGAAAATGAAAATCCACAGCCTGTTTCCAGTCATTCGACTGGTTCAGTAATGGAATGAAGGATAGAAATAGTGCCGGCTGCCGAAGCTTGTCGCACTCTGAAGCAATGATTAATGACTGAAAGATGAAATTAAATGATATTGGAGAGCGTTGCTGGAGTGAGAGGTGACAGGGAAAACCGGATACTCTGAGAAAATCTATCACGCTTCCGCTTTGTCAAGCAAAAAATCTCACATGGAGTGATCGGGATTTGAACCACGGGTCTCAGCCGGGGGAGGCCGACGCGCTGCCGCCTGAGCCTTGGAGGCTATGTTCTTTCTATGTTTTTCCTATTTATCTATCCAATAATGTTCTTGAACTCGAAGTGATTTCTTTAGGATTGCGATGTTTTCTGGCTGCTTGCATAGGATCCGTTCATTTCCATTCAAACATTTCTGGTCAGTCTTGGGATTAGTGAAGCACAGCAGAGATTAATGTAAGGTATTTCTACTATAATCAATTAGATTTACGTCCCACGAACTACTTTACTGTAGTCGTAGACGCCGAGATGCCGAAATTTTGTCTCGCAAGAGTTCTGTTACGTGACAGCAGATGAACTGTGAGGACTCTTTCCTCTCAGAAAGCCGGCCGGCGCTTTGCTGTCGGGCGTCTCAGCCAAGTTTGAATTTGTAAATGTATTTTCGCGTGTCAGTGGTACAAGATGACGAACGTAGATGACGAACGGTACGTTATTTTCTGAATGACAAATTGGAATCAGGGTCAATTGACTGATGCTGCAATCAGGGCTACATTCCTGCGGCTTGAGTCTCGGCGCGCACGCGGGACCACTTTCACCAGATCACTTCTTGTAGCCGGCAAGGCCTCCAACACGGATACGCGAAGCATTCTTAGAACACATTGTCGTCAATCTGGAGCAGCAGTCTCTGGCTGTTGGGAAGTTTAATCTCGCTAGATCTTGAAAGATAGTTCCCAGAAGCAGCCGGAGCTCATTTTGAAGTGGCGTTAGTCTTTGAAAAGATTTCAATTAAAATAGCAACTTACGTTGGTCAGAAGCACGAAGTTCACCTTTAAATGTTGTGACATTTTGACTAAGCATTGAATAAATGAATCATTTCTTCGCCAGATGTTGTTGCTATGATTCATTCGCACTTGAGTGTTTCGTTATTTCTTGATTTCTAATGTATCAGAAACATATTGTTATAGAAAACAATTAACCCAGGTGTTTCCTTGGCTCGCTTATGAAATAAGTTGCTAGTGCAAGAGAATTTCCTTTCTCAGTTCCTTCACGATACAGGTTGAAAGGACTGCAGCTTCTAAATTAAATTTTGGGTTCCGTATCGACGTATAACATTGATAAACAAACATTCTTGAAAATAATTTATTATACAGTTCCACGTATTCAGTACTTAATAATAATGATTATCTTTAAAAACATTTTAAACATGTAGGCCTTAGGATATGTTTCGGTCCTTTTGTGGCCATCTTCAGCTAAAATCTGAATTATATGATCACTTAGAAAAGTGATACGTTATGAATAAATATACACATTAAAATTGCACATTAAATCACACATAATTACAAATTAAAATAATATGTCCCTTTTATGACGTTGCGTGAAATGTGTGTTAGCTTAAAATGTTCTGTTACAGTAGTCTACTATTCATCATTCGAGAAGTTTTGATTTAGACTAAATAGAATGAACTTCTGTAAACAGTGCAATGATAGGATTTTAAGTCGCTGCACTTGGTGCAAGTTACAATTCTGCTTTTCTGAGTTAGTTGACTACGCGGTACTCTCTTAAAAATACCACTGTCTCTTCCGTCGTTTTGTGACAATCTACGGTGGCTGTTTTTTAAAAAGCTCCTATTTCCTTGATTTTCGCTAATATTACGCATGTGTCCGGCCAGTAGCGTAGATAAGGGAGGGGATAAGGCGCTTGTCCTCTTTATTATAAATACATACATGTATTGTTTTTACGAAGGTAAAATGTAACACAAACCTCCATTTTCACAAACACCCGTTTAACATGACTTTTATTATTATTATTCATTTATTCATTCATTCATTCATTCATTCATTCATTCATTCATTCATATCATTTTTGCCCTTATGGACAATGTTTGAACTCGAACATCTCATGATGACACAATTTTCACCTCTTTCCCTTCTTCCTCTTCTCTTCCCAAAATCCCTTCATCCTTTGGCTGTGCTCCTGTTTCCTTTGTTCTGTCCACAATGTTCCTTTCTTCTTCTTCTTCTTCCGAATAACCCATTTGGAGGGTACGATGAATCAACTTTGATTACTTTTCATTGTGTTCGATTTCCTTTACTTCCAAATTTCCTTCATCTTTCGAGAGTGTCGTTCCTTCTCTTCTTGAGTCCACTTTCTTCTAGTTCTTCCGCTCCTGAAACGCTGCCTTTTAAGCTGCTTCTCTAACAAGTGTTCTGTTTGATAGTATCTGTTTTAATTCCATTCTTGTCCGACTCGTTGGCTGAATGGTCAGTGTACTGGCCTTCGGTTCAGAGGGTCCCGGGTTCGATTCCTGGCCGGGTCGGGGATTTTAACCTTCATTGGTTAATTCCAATGGCCCGGGGGCTGGGTGTTTGTGCTGTCCCCAACATCCCTGAAACTCACACACCACATATAACACAATCCTCCACCACAATAACACGCAGTTACCTCTACATGGCAGATGTCGCCCACCCTCATCGGAGGGTCTGCCTTACAAGGGGTGCACTCGGCTAGAAATAGCCACACGAAATTAAAATTAAATTCCATTCTTCTCATTTACTACTAATGTTGTACTCCTAATTTTGTTTCTGACCCTTTTCTGTCTCCTATCATTTGCCTGTTGATCCCCACCTGCCTTAAGTCTTCCTTTATTTCATGATACCAATATGTTTTCGTGTTTGAATTATTATTATTATTATTATTATTATTATTATTATTATTATTATTATTATTATTATTATTATTATTATTATTATTATTACCCTCCAAGAAAAATTGGTATCTATACCACTGTGGCTCCTTCGCTGAATGGTCAGCATCAAGGCCTTCGATTCAGAGAGTCCCGGGCTCGATTCCCAGTGGGTCGAGGATTTTAATATTATTTGGTTAATCTCTCTGACTCGAGGACTGTGTTCTGTCCCAATACATTCCTCTTCTTCATACACAAAACACACCGCACTACCAACCACCGCAGAAACACGCAATAGAGAATATAGGAATATCTCCATATAGGGTTGACGTCAGGATGTGCATCCGGCCGTGAAACAGTAATTTCAAATACAGTAAATGGGGAAAAGCTGGGATGAAGATGACTGCGCATGCGAAATGTTGCGTGGCGCTCTCCTTCATACCAGTTTCTCGGAACTCTAAGTGGGATGGTTCCCCGAGAGTTTGATGGTGAGAATGGGACCCTTCAATTTTGGACATTTATCACTTCAGGAAAGGAATGCTGTACGATTTGTATTCATAGGATGTGGGCTACACCTGATCACAATGGATTGTAACTTGTAACTCTGAGAATAAGGAGTTTTATTACCTGAGTACACATCTTGACACTGTGTGAGTAGCGAGACAATGAGGGTCCTACTCTCAAGCTCAGATATCGCTAGAAAGTATGAGATAAGTCATCTGAGATCCACAGTTAGAGCAGGTATGCTGTATTGTTTGGTAATTACATCGTTGACTACCTGACGTCTTGTAAGTTCCCAGAAGCCACGGGCACCAGACAGAAAGCAATGCTAATCAGGACATCGACATCGTAAAATACACAGAATTCTGACGGGATGCCAGTAGCGAATGTAATTAACATTCACTGATCTATTATATTAAAAAACTAGTCCGGAAAGTCTTGGAAAAAGGGAGTTCCCCGCCAGATGTTTTTCTGAGCAGCTTCCAAGAAAGAACAGTAGTCTCGTTTCTTGCAGTGACACCTTCGATCAATCAGTTTTTTACCTCGTGGGTGCTCGCTAAACATGCCTGAAATGTAAATAAGTGTAGCAAGTCAGCTCGAATTCAACTATCCATTATGGATGAGCCGTCAAGATAAACTTGTTTGGTAGATCGCTACTTGCCGACGTCTCAAGAGCAACTCTGTGGGCGTGTTCTATGAGGACGTACGGAACTTATTTGGAGTCTATATTCCCAAACTGGCTGCTGATGACATGAAAGTTGATCAATGATGATATGTTAACATGCTCCAACAATGGCCAGGTTAAGCGTTATTAACTTGGGAGACAGTTGGGTTCAAAGTTGGTCCGATTTGGAATTAACACTCCCTCCCTTAATATGCTATAATATAAATCTGTATAAATAACATTTACATTTGGTCTTGATATTTTGAAACAGATAATATTTTCTGACTAAAATACCTTTCTATGTCGTATAAAGAGCTTAGAGACCACCGGTTCAGTGTATATGTATGTATGTATGTATGTATGTATGTATGTATGTATGTATGTATGTATGTATGTCAGTGATGGACAAAGTATGGGAAAAAGTAATTGGGCTAAATTACAGTTCCTGAGAAATATTCTACTCACAAGGGGAGGTCGCCATGTGGTTTTCTAGAAAAGTGTTCAAATTTTGAAGATTTTCCCTTCGTTAAAAATTATTTTAGCCCTGTTCGAGCGGTTTTTCTTTTTTTGCCAATGGGCCTTATTTTATTCAAAATCTAACGTTTAAAATCTATCCTCAAACGTTTGTAAGTTTTTTTGGAAGCGGGACAGGTTTTTCTCCGGGTACTCCGGTTTTCCCTGTCGTCGTTCATTACAGCGACACTCCCCATTACCCCAGAGCAGCCGGCACATTTCCTATCCTCGCTGCTAGATGGGGGCTTCATTCATTCTATTCCTTACCCAGCCTAATGACTGGAGACAGGCTGTAGATTTTCATGTTTTCTAAGATGCTGAACGCTAGTTGAACTTTGAAGCTTGACATTTTCGTGAAAAATAATTAAAATGCGTGAGAGGGTTAATATAATCATACCTGCGCAACACTGCCATGTTGTCGGGACAGTGAAAGGTGTGGAGTGGACAAAAATACGGAACTTCACTTTCCGGGAGCCAGCCGGCGGGAATTCCTCCGCTCTGAACGCGTGCCAGGGCGTGCCTCTTGTCCTAGTGTCCTTGGGGCTCGTTGACCACCTGGCTGCCGCTGATCTTTAAGAGCGATACCGAAGATAAGTCATGAAACCTGTAATCAGTTTACTCTCCACACAGGGCAAGACTCTCAGCAGGGTATCTACGTAATACGACAGCTTCTGTCTGGAGGTGGTCGTCAGGCCGGAGGTTATCTTGATTAGCGACCGCAAACTCCCCGCATCTTATACGCCGCACCATACATCGCTTTGGTTCTTGACTGGTACGTTTCCTACCGGGAACAGATTTGGAGGATTCTCTGATTTTGTTGCCAAACGTTAATTTTTAACCTCTTAATATATAGATTGTTTTTAGAACGGTGCTCCTTTCTGATCTGATTTTTAATTGCTAAAATTTGGAACATTAACTGAAGGATAACCTAACAATGAACAACAACAATTAAATAAATGCCATAGCAAAGTCCCTATTTTAAAATCGTGAGCATACTCGTAATATTGTTGGAATATTCTGTGTTTAGACTCGCATGTGAAATAAATAATGACAAAATATTTTAACACAAAATAATCGACTAGTAAAACATCTTGACTCTACATAAATACTGAACAAGAAATGCATTTTTATACGTTTTTGGCAATGTGAAATGCCCTAAAATAAGAACTTTCTCCTTCTTCACAGCTATCAGAATCAGTTAAATTTAATATAGAACTCTTTTCAACACTCTCCATTTTTATAGAGTGTTCTATGCATTTCGAAGACAGTAAATAGAAAAAGCTGTCACAAAGGCCTGGCTGAGTCGCAGACATTCACTGGCGGTCGGGTGAGAAACATCTGTTGTCGAAAATAAGAACCTAGAGTAAATATTTCATTAGTAGTCCTATCTGTAGGAAATATTAAGAAATAACAAGAAACAAGTAGATTCGCCCTTTTAAGTTATGCACCGATCATGAAGCGATATTCCTGAGTATTCTCGGGATTTTATGTTAAGAGGTTATGACGTGTGGTCTCCAGAGAGGTCTGGTGCAGGTCTTTCGACTTGACGACCGCAAAGGGTTAACGTAAATCACAAGAGAAAAAGAAGAGGTCTGATTCTTCAGAGGATGCCCCCCTCACCTCCCCCTCCCAATCCACCGACAGGAATATTCTCCATTGTAAAGAACTTCACCCTATCCAAGGCTTTCTCTGGAGCTCAAATTGAATTTTATTTGAATAATTAACCCGATTAAAATTGAAGTTCAGAAACATTGGGAACGGACAGTAGTTTGTTGGATGACCATTCCTATCTGTAGGAAATATTAAGAAATAACAAGAAACAAGTAGATTCGCCCTTTTAAGTTACCCACCGATCATGAAGCGATATTCCTGAGTATTCTCGGGATTTTATGTTAAGAGGTTATGATGTGTGACGGTGAACCAAGAGTGGAAAGGCACTGACCACCGAGCTGTAAAAACTCCTTTGAAATCGTCCTTGGAAGTGAAGGACCTGCCGATGTTTTAAAATATTCTCGGAATTAGTTATCTCGTTATCATTTACTGCTGTAACAAATGATGACATGAGATAATAGAGGGGACTCCATGGTTTACTGCGGTCGCCGAATAGAATATTGTTTTTCAATGACATTTCCTGCACAGATAAGTATAATGATGGTAATGAAATATGCGGAAAACGTGCGCCAACGATTTGACATTTATAATAATAAATAACATTTCCAAATTCTGTTTGTTTGCAGTGCATAATAATGCCTTCCGAAACAATATCACAGCTTTCCGTCGCCAGAGGCCTTTCAAGGTGGTTACGATTCAAGGAACCTTAAGTATAGGAGAAGACGTTTTATTTAGTAAATTGCGTCTAGACTGAAATACAGTAGGCTATATCATCAGCAGTTGTTAACATCTATGAAGAGCCCTCAAGGAATAAAGCAGTCTCGTCAAATTCGCAATAATACAGTAAATAAATTTAGGAATTAGGGCGAAGAAAATCGTAACTCCATTATTGTCCTATGGAACAAAACATATTATTATTATTATTATTATTATTATCACCATAGAAAATAGAGTTTTTACCAATAATAAGCATAATAATAATAATAAAAATAATAATAATAATAATAATAATAATAATAATAATAATAATAATAATAATAATATACCGAGCTCGATAGCTGCAGTCGCTTAAGTGCGGCCAGTATCCAGTATTCGGGAGATAGTAGGTTCGGACCCCACTGTCGGCAGCCCTGAAAATGGTTTTCCGTGGTTTCCCATTTTCACACCAGTCAAATGCTGGGGCTGTACCTTAATTAAGGCCACGGCTGCTTCTTTCCCACTCCTAGCCCTTCTTTGTCCCATCGTCGCCATAAGACCTATCTGTATCGGTGCGACGTAAAGCAACTAGCAAATAATAATAATAATAATAATAATAATAATAATAATAATAATAATAATAATAATAATAATAATAATAATAATTGTTAAGGATATATCGTGGATCACAGAGGTGTAAGAAGCGTGAGGGTTGAATGGGTGGACCAGGAATTAACTAGAGCACAACTTAATTCAACAAATTTTGAAAATTTACTTCTTTCCTTTTTTCTCTACTTTAAAATTGATAAATAGACAGTCTGAATGAATAACAACAATATTAATGAGCGTTTCAGCTTTAGCAATAACAAGGACTTCAAAGTCCGAATATCAGGTACAAAACTTGAGAGAATTAGAAATGCTAATTTACACTGGCAAGTACAGTATTTATAAGAGCACAATTTGCTCCAATCCTTTACACTACAGGGGAGTCTGCGCTCCATTTATATCATAGTCCAGCCTCGTAGAGGCATCAGTTTTCTTATTGTGCACTTACGATCTATCGTTTGTTCTTAATTAAAGTAGGCCCTATTTACACATCGTTGGCCTGATGTGGGCTTATCTATTGCTCAACAGTTTGTAACACACTATTCCTAAAGGGAACTAAAAATCAGCAACAATTACCGAATAGGCCTAAACAGGGGCATGAGTGCCCGTACTAAGTGGCCTTAATGTAAATTGAAAAGTTGAACATGACTGGCCATAAACAAAAGGCTAGGAGGCGAAACACTTGCCTTCCTTATAGGAATAGTTAAAAACCGTAAGTGGGCTTATGGCTCAGTGATACAGAGGCTGAGCCTATTCTACACCGGGGTGACTAAATGAGAAATAGTAAATATCAAATAAGAGTTAAGAATTTAGGTTTAGAAACCTTAGTCACCCCATGCCAAGTAGAATGGGAACCAACAGCGGGTCAACACTCTTATTTTCATTGTATTACACATTTCCCAATAGGGAAAGGACTTGCCGAAAATTCTAAATTTGTACCACCAACTTTAGAAATTTACTAGAAATAAAAGAGGTTGAAACCTCCCCTTCAAACTATCCGCAGGAGCTATCACATGTTTATGAAAATTCTGCCATTACGTTGAGTTGTTGGGCCTTCCGAACGACGACCGCAACCCCTGCCTCCCTTAGGAAACGCCGCACTCACATCATTGGAGCAATCAAGACAAGACGGCCCTAAAGCGCCCAGCTTTTGTAGTATTTTTGAGAGGAAGTTTCCAGAAATCTTTACTGATAGGCATTAGATCGGATTTTTTTTTTTTTTTTTTTTTTTTTTTTTTTTTTTTTTTTTTTTTTTTTTTGCTATTTGCTTTACGTCGCACCGACACAGATAGATCTTATGGCGACGATGGGATACGAAAGGCCTAGGAATTGGAAGGAAGCGGCCGTGGCCTTAATTAAGGTACAGCCTCGGCATTTGCCTGGTGTGAAAATGGGAAACCACGGAAAACCATCCTCAGGGCTGCCGACAGTGGGGCTCGAACCCACTATCTCCCGATTACTGGATACTGGCCGCACTTAAGCGACTGCAGCTATCGAGATCGGTTGATGGGAATTAGAAGTGGTGGTGGTGGAGGGGGAGGGGGCACAAAAATGTGAGTATACAACAAAATTACCGAGGGTCTGGGCAATATAGTGGGGCGCGGGGTTACACAATTAAATTGCGAAAAAAAACTTCAAAGTGGTAGGTTCTTGATGCTCTGTGAGCGAATTTCGACAGAGAAATAAAGCTTGACAGTTTACCAACTTAACTGTAGTAGTAATAGTTCTTATTTTTATTTTTAGATTTTGATTCAATACTATACAATAACACTTTTAGCAAAGGAACAATGACACATTTGCGCAACTAAGGTTTTCTACCATCAGATAGTAATCGCACTTCTACACGTTGAGTCTCCACTACTTGCTGCGGCGCTCTATGAATTGCGTCGAAACGACTTTTTGTGCGTATTTTCACTAAGCAGTTTTTTAATCTTTAAAGAAATTAAAGGAAGGAATTACCCTAATTAACAGACAACAAGGTTTGTATAAATTGCATTTTGTTGTAATTCCTAATTTTAGGTGGCCAAAATGGAATACGAATACTGAATTTTTACGTCCGCATTGTAATCGAAGTGTTAAAGAGAAAAGTCATCATCATCATCATCATCTGTTTACCCTCCAGGTTCGGTTTTTCCCTCGGACTTAGCGAGGGATCCCACCTCTACCGCCTCAAGGGCAGTGTCCTGGAGCTTCAGACTCTTGGTCGGGGGATACAACTGGGGAGTATGACCAGTACCTCGCCCAGGCGGCCTCACCTGCTAGGCTGAACAGGGGCCTTGTGGAGGGATGGGAAGATTGGAAGGGATAGGCAAGGAAGAGGGAAGGAAGCGGCCGTGGCCTTAAGTTAGGTACCATCCCGGCATTCGCCTGGAGGAGAAGTGGGAAACCACGGAAAACCACTTCCAGGATGGCTGAGGTGGGAATCGAACCCACCTCTACTCAGTTGACCTCACGAGGCTGAGTGGACCCCGTTCCAGCCCTCGTACCACTTTTCAAATTTCGTGGCAGAGCCGGGAATCGAACCCGGGCCTCCGGGGGTGGCAGCTAATCACGCTAACCACTACACCACAGAGGCGGACAAAGAGAAAAGTACAGAACAAAAATCCGAACCCACAACCTCTTCAACATGTACTATATCTACACAACACGACCTAATAGATCGAAAGTTGATTTCGATTAAAATTAAATATCTTTTTTATTTTTTCTCCATGAAGTGGGAATGGGGGGGGGGGGACTGACACCCCTGCCGAGCACCCTAATCGCCGCCAGTATAACCATAACGCTATGATGTAACTTTAAACAGTTCGGAAAAAATAAGAAACATAGTTCTTATTGTGTCCACCTCTATGGTGTTCGAGGGCCGCAACAGGGTCCACTCAGCCTCTGGAGGTTAACTGAGTAGAGGGGGATTCGATTCCCATCTCAGCCATCGTCGAAGTCGTTTTCCGTGGTTTGCTCTTCTCCAGGCAAATGCCGGGATGGTACCTAACTTAAGGCATTGGCCGCTTCCTTTCCTATTCCTTTCAATATTTCCATCTCCCCATAAGTCCCTGTTCAGCATAGCAGGTGAGGCAGCCAGGACGAGGTACTGGTTCTCATTCTCAGTTTTTACCCGACACAAAGTCTCACGCTAACATATTTAGATAGAAAGAAAGAAAGAAAGAAAGAAAGAAAGAAAGAAAGAAAGTTCTTATTGTATGAAACCGTTTTAGCGTGACATTGAATCACGTGGCATGTACTGTAAGCTGTAACACTGTACTTACTCTCAAATCAAAAGACGCAAATAATGCAATCACACTTTAGAAAAACAGCCATGACAAGATGACATACAGTATCTCATATTGAGTAAATAAAATATTATTTCCGGTACAGACCAGATCTCTCTAGCGTGGAGAGATTTCGTAATCGAAAGATACGATATGTGCAAGGCAAGGTATTGCGTTAGCTTGATATACAGGCAACAAGGTCGATGTCAACCATTCGAATGGTAATGCATTCTCAGAAACTCAGTCACTCTCGTTGGCTGACCGTGGAATGTGTCTGACATTATAATGTTGATTTCGTCTGATATTGGGTGGTCCAGGTGTAGTTCAGGGAACCTGTAAGCTTATTAATTCTGTTGATAGAAAAATTTCCCAAATACTTGTTCTAATAAGTTCCACATGAGCCTCGTTACATCGAGTTGTTCTCATAAAAAAAAAAATTTGTTCAAGCGGAAATGAGCCAGCATGCCTGCCTCTCACTTTGAGGCCCCAAAATCGCTCCCTGGGACTTGAATTCTGGACTCAGAGCTGAAACGAGGTTCACTCAGCCAAGCGAGACCATCTGAGGGATTGCGTGATACGACAGGCAGCGAACCCGGTCAAGAAGGCCATGCATTACGGCGCACAATCTGGAGGCAATATGGGCATCAGTCGCCTTGGCAGGCCAAGGCTCTAACGGGCTGTTTCGTCACGGATTTGATTTATTATTATTATTATTATTATTATTATTATTATTATTATTAAATAATAATAATGTTATTGTTTAATGTCCCTTTAACTACTTTTGATGGACTTCGGAGCCACCAAGATGCCGGAATTTTGTCCCGCAGGAGTTATTTTACGTGCCCCTAAATCTACTGACACGAGGCTAACGTATATGAGCACCTTCAAATACCAACGGACTGAGCCAGGATCGAACCTGACAAGTTTGGGTCAGAAAGCCAGTGGCTCAACGTTTGAGCCACTCAGCTCTGCATTATTTATTTATTTATTTATTTATTTATTTATTTATTTATTTATTTATTTATTTATTTATTTATTTATTTTGCTAGTTGCTTTACGTCGCACCGACACAGATAGGTCTTATGGCGACGATGGGACAGGAAAGGCCTAGGAGTTGGAAGGAAGCGGCCGTGGCCTTAATTAAGGTACAGCCCCAGCATTTGCCTGGTGTGAAAATGGGAAACCACGGAAAACCATCTTCAGGGCTGCCGATCGTGAGGCTCGAACCCACGATCTCCCGGATGCAAGCTCACAGCCGCGCGCCTCTACGCGCACGGCCAGCTTGCCCGGTTTTTATTTATTTATTTATTTATTTATTTATTTATTTATTTATTTATTTATTTATTTATTTATTTATTTATTTATTTATTTATTTCAAGGGCTAGACACACCATATTGTCACGACCACATTGTACACGAAATGAGCAAAGCAAACATGGGCGATGCCACTTCACCGTAGCTCAACCGAGAGTGCATCAGACGCGAAATTTGAAGCATGTGGGGTTCGGTTGCAACTGTTGTCCGCTTGACCTTTTTTGTTCAGTACTTAACATCTCTTAAGCATGTTTCTCATGTACTCGACACGACCTGATGATCTGATAGATTGTCTATCTCAAGATTAGAATACAGTTTGTGCCTTAATTTATCACCATTGACCTGCATTTAGGGTTGTCACCCATGTGTCAGATTCCCTATCAGTTCATTACCCAGTCTGTTCTTAAATTATTTCAAGGAAGTTGGAAATTTATCAAGCATCTCCCTTGATAAACCCTTCCAATTTCTAATTTATCTCACTATAAATTAGTATTTGCCCCAATTTGTCCTCGTGAATTCCAGTTTTATTTTGTCTTTTATGATCTTCCCTAGCCGCCTCTGTGGTGTAGTGGTTAGCGTAATTAGCTGCCACCCCCGGAGGTCCGGGTTCGATTCCCGGCTCTGCCACGAAATTTGAAAAGTGGTACGAGGGCTGGAACGGGGTCCACTCAGCCTCGGGAGGTCAACTGAGTAGAGGTGGGTTCGACTCCCACCTCAGCCATCCTGGAAGTGGTTTTCCGTGGTTTCCCACTTCTCCTTCAGGCAAATGCCGGGATGGTACCTAACTTAAGGCCACGGCCTCTTCCTTCCCTGCCCCATCCAATCGCCCCATCCCTCCACAAGGCCCCTGTTCAGCATAGCAGGTGAGGCCGCCTGGGCGAGGTACTGGTCATTCTCCCCAGTTGTATCCCCCGACCCAAAGTCTGAAACTCCAGGACACTGCCCTTGCGGCGGTAGAGGTGGTATCCCTCGCTGAGTCCGAGGGAAAAACCGACCCTGGAGGGTAAACAGATTAAGAAGAAGAAGAAGATGATCTTCCCTTCCTTTTAAAAATTCCATTGAAGCGTATTAGTTTACTAATGTCATCCCAAGCCACCTTTCAACTGTCAGCACGAAACATTCAACTTAGTCGAGCTGTTCGTCTACTTAGCTCCATGTAACATTTTCGTACCACTTCCCTTCTATCGGAAATCACGCCGAACAAACTGTACTGCTTTCCTGTGATTTTTTTTTACCACTTCTCGTATCAAGTAGTCCTGGTGAGGGTCCCATATACTAGAACCATACTCTTATTGGGGTCATACCATTGACTTACACACCCTCTCCTTTACATATCGTCCATTCGAATAACTATGTATCGCCCTGTCTATACTGAGACATGAGCAAATAATAGAAAATGTCAGTCTCGTGATTAATGAGTTCCGTAGAACGGTACGATAAAAGTAGCTGTTTACAAGGGGCCCAGTTGTTGCGGTCTGGGTGGGCGGGCGTTGCGCACGTACTACGTATTGGTAGTTCCCAGAAGCTGGCAGCTACTTGCCGTACTGGACCTGTGGTGTGGTGCGCTCTTCGGGCTGTTGTACGTGAGGAGAATGAACACTGGCAGTTAAACGCTTCACATAGCGCGCTCGTGATACTACACGAGATACCATGGCTAATGTCACTTACACACTGCACCGCCTTTAATAGAACGGCTCTTTAGAGACGTAATATTATTTGACGGCATCGCTCACGCCTATTTACGCGGAACTTCCCTCTCTCATTTTTCTTGCCTGAAATTCCTTGAACCGAGCTCGATAGCTGCAGTCGCTTAAGTACGGCCAGTATCCAGTAATCGGGAGATAGTGGGTTCGAGCCCTACTGTCGGCAGCCCTGAAGATGGTTTTTCCGTGGTTTCCCATTTTCACACCAGACAAATGCCGGGGCTGTACCGTAATTAAGGCCACGGCCGCTTCCTTCCACTTCCTAAGCCTTTCCTCTCCCATCGTCGCCATAAGACATATCTGTGTCGGTGCGACGTAAAACAAAATAGCAAAAAAAAAAAAAGAAATTCCTTGATAATCGCTTCTTCCTACAGTCGGATCAAATATATTAGAGACCAGGAATAACTTCATATTTCTCGTCTTTTATAGCTCTTCAGGGACCTTTAATTTCGTGGTTTTGCTCGTTAACCGGAAAGTAACATCACAATAGTAATAGCCATTTCTCTGTCCAGACAAAATATTTCGTAAATACTATTAGACATAGGAAAATCAAAGTATGCACATACAAGTAGCCACTAACCTAGGTGCTGGAAAACGCCAGCACGAGAGGTTTCCAACAAAAATGTCTGATAGGCCTATTGCAAAATATTATGATGAAATGTCGTATGGCTTTTAGTGCCGGTATATCCCAGGACGGGTTCGGCTCGCCAGGTGCAGGTCTTTCTATTTGACACCTGTAGGCGACCTGCGCGTCGTGATAAGGATGAAATGATGATGATAAAGACAACACACACACCCAGTCCCCGTGCCATTGGAATTAACCAATTAAGGTTAAAATCCCTGACCCGGCCGGGAATCGAACCCGGGACCCTCTGAACCGAAGGCCAGTACGCTGACCGTTCTGCCAGCGAGTCGGACATTTATTATGATAATCAAATATTACGTAATGGAATGTCAAACCATGATATTATGATGATGGAATAGTGTATACATAGCTACTTCAGTTACTTCGGTGGATTAGTGATAGTGTCAAGACTCATGAACGTCAAGTTCGTAGTCAAAAATCTTAGTCGTAATCGAGCAAGCGAAGTGGAAGGTGCAAGTGCGGATATGGGGATCGCTATTCAGCAATAGTCAAAAATCTTGGCGTTTCTTGTCACTTTTGTTGACATATTAAATATCTTTGGTGGCACTGGTGCACTAGAATTAAATTTTCGTTGCTAGACAGAAGCACATTTGGAATGCCATCACCACTCCACCCCCTACGGGGTTTTCGAGGCTTGGGGAGTCTTTCATTTCCACGCCCTTCGTGCCGATATCTTCATTTTTTGTAAGTTTTGGACCATTTCCCCTTTTTGTACCTGATTAAGTGTTAATAGATGATGGTTGCCCAGATCTATTTCCTCTTAAAAGAATAATCACCACTACCTCACCACCGCAATCATCGCCATCCCGGTACCTATTCTATACTGGTCTTCAAACTACAGTACTAAAAATATAATTTCAGGGAATAGTTGTTTGCCCTTCGGATTCGATAGCAATTGAACGGACTTTCAGCACATTTGATGGGAATGATGATTGTGATATGTTATAGTCTTCCAATTTGTTTATCTTAAGCCTATTATGATAGAGTCAGGAAACGAACTTGGACCATCCGAGTGAGAACTAAGGCAATTATGACGACGAAATGCAGTGTTGAAATCTTAACCTTTGCATGTATCCACATCTTCCGCTTCACGCGAAAATAAACTGGATGACTAATCTTTTCCTGTGCCTGTTCTAGTTCAAAGGTCAACTTCATAAAATAAGAATAACCTCTCCAGTGCATACTCGACACTTCCTTTTAACATTACACTTAAGTTCACTGCGGCACGTGCGAGGTGATTCATACGAGCGTATTATTTGAATCGCATACTTAAATCTTGACTGTTCCAGCATGCAATTGTTTATTATACATACAGCAGGCGCCGTCTACTGTGTTTAATAGTTAGACTACCGTCTGATTGTGTTTTCTCCACAAACTTAAGTAATTGCGCGTCAATTCATTTATAGAGGAAATCACTTCTGAGCTAAATACGCTCTCACATTAGCTCACTGTTGATGGCGTGTGTTTGTTGATCGGGAGCCTCGAGAGAGATTCCCTTAATTTTACCGAGTTCCTTACTGTCATCCTTCCACTCTGATATATCTTGATGAACTCTTGCTCCTTCTATCCCCGATCTTGATAAGTAGAGCCCGGATTTTTGTGCATTAATAGGTTAGAATGCAAATTTACTGAAGCGAGTACCAAGTATAGTCTACCTTCACAACGACTGTGCTATGGGGTTTGCATAAACATTTGACGTACGGCCCATCAGAACCCCTATAATTTATGTTACTTTTGCTATATTATGGAAGAGCGGGTGGCCGACACTTCCTACTAACCAAATTAGTTTGCAGTCTAACCTGTTACTGCATAAAAATCCAGGCTTTATTGATAAGATACGCGAGGTCGATCGCATCTTCATAATCTTTCTCGTTTCTTTTCCGGCACACTCACTTTGAGAAGACAGAACACCCACGATATCTCCCATCTGTTGGAAATTAAAAAGCAGGCGTTTAAAAAAGTTACGGTGCTCTCTGGATGATAATGTATTTCTTGATACCGTATTTTTTGTGTATTTTGGTGTATTTCTTGTTTTTATCTTTCTTTCTTAATCCGTCTACCGTTCACGTTTGGCTTTTCCCTCGGACTCGGCGAGGGATTCCACCTCTACCGCCTCAAGGGCAGTGTCGTGGTGCGCGAGAATTTGGTCGGGGATAAAACTGGGAAGGAGGACCAGTATCTCGCCCAGGTGGCCTCACGTGCTATACTAGACAGGGGCCTTGTGAGGAGATGGGAAGATTGGAAAGGATAGACAAGGAAAAGGGAAGGAAGCGGTCATGGCCTTAAGTTAGGTACAATCCCGGCATTTGCCTGGAGGAGAGGTGGGAACCACGGAAAACCACTTCGAGAAGGCTGAGGTGGGAACCGAACTCCCCTCTACTCAGTTGAGCCTACGAGGCTCAGTGGACCCTGTTCCAGTCCTCGTACCACTTTTCAAATTTCGTTGCAGAGCCAGGAATGGAACCCCGGCCTGCGGAGGTGGCAGCTAATCACACTAACCACTACACCACAGTAGATAATTTGCATTTAGTTCGTTCAGTATTTTTTGGTGAACTGAACGGACCGGTGCGCGTGTTAATGCGCTTCGGCGATGGAGGCAAGCTTTGCATTCGGGAGACGAGTGGGTTCGAACCCCACCGTCTGCTGTCCTGAGAATGGTTTTCTGTGGTTCATTCATCATAATTAAGTTCATCTTCATTAGTTCCTCAATTGAGGTTGGCTTCAGAAAGGGCATCCGGCCGTAAAAACATGCCATATAATTTATCTCAACTCATCTACGGCCCCTCATCAGGAAACGGAACTAAGAGGAAGATATTCTATACGTATAATTTTTGGTGAATTTTTAAGGTGTAATTTAATTTGAAGTTGAACTTAAGCAACACACAGTAGTTCTTATAGTTTCATATCCTTCAAGTTATAGAAATAATAATATCCTTTTTAACACCGCATAAATTGCTATAGATTTTTAAGAGGCGTCGAAGTGTCTGAATTGTATCCCGAAGAATATTTTTAATGTGCCTGAAACCATTCAAAATGCCCTCGATCTGTGCCGAAATCGAACCTTTTATGTGTACTGCAAAGTAATATCTCACCAGAGATGAATGTGGGTTACATTTGAACCCTTGCAGGTTTAAAAATTGCTCAAGAACTATAAATGTAGGAAATTTTAAAACTGTGTTTCTGGCAATACTCGGCCTCGGAATCTTCTTCAAAATTTGCCGTGGCACGGTCTAATTAAGGATGAGGAACACTGCCCGTAAGCATTCAGAGCTAAATTACACCTGTTTAAACAAAACAAGTGACGTGTAATGCTATTGTTTGTTATGCAAGTGAAACAGAGCAAAGTAGAGCTGAATATTTACATCGTTATCCTGCACATGTAACAGTACGCGGGTCGGTTCCGGGAACTTAACTTGACCGCGCACACATAGTTATCTGCCGGATGACACGCTTATGTAAAGTTTCGTGACCACGTCGGGAAATCAGAGGCGACCGACCATTCTACGCCATTATCGGTTTACAATGTGGATATACCGGGTGGGCAAAGTAAAACTGACCCGGAAAATGTTAACAATAGGATTGACGCGGGATTGATTCTCGTTAATCTGCTGTATACCAGCAACGTTCAATACAACAGGACTCCCAAGGTATCCCTGGCTCTCAGAATGAGACCACAGGGTTCTGATTAAGTTTAGCCAGTCTTTTGACAGGCAAGTATTCTCTTTCTTCTTTTATACTTGACCTCTCATGATACCATCTAGCTGTTGTATGTGAACGTATTAATATTAGTTATCTAGACCTAGAGCCGAGGTGCCAGTTATTACAGATTCTTCTTCTACCGCTTTTCCCACGCCTGTGGGGTCGCGGGTGCGAACTGCGTAGCACATGTGGATTTGGCCCTGTTTTACGCCCGGATGCTCTTCCTGACGCCAACCCTATATGGAGGGATGTAATTACTATTGCATGTTTCTATGGTGGTTGGTAGTGTGGTATGCTGTCTAAATGTGAAGAAGAGATTGTTGAGGCGGACACAAACACCCAGTCCCCGAGCCAGAAGAATTAATCAGAAGCGATTAAAATCCCCGACCAGCCGGGAATCGAACTTGGGACCCTTTGAACCGAAGGACAGTACGCTGACCATTCAGCCAACGAGTCGGATTGCCAGCTATTAAAGGTTGTCCATAATTTTTTTTCTAGTTGTTTTACGTCGCAGGGATACAGATAGGTCTTATAACGACGATGGGACAGGGAAGGGCTGGGAGTGGGAAGGAAGCGGCCGTGGCCTTAATTAAGGTACAGCCCCAGCATTTGCATGGTGTGAAAATGGGAAACCACGGAAAACCATCTTCAGGGCTGCCGACAGTGGGGTTCGAACCTACTATCTCCCGAATACTGGATACTGGCCACACTTAAGCGACTGCAGCTATCGAGCTCGGTATATTACGGATTTAACCCCACGATTATGGCATTAAGTTAAAAGGAAACATTATTACGGAAAAGCTATATTATCATGACAAAAATAATTTTCTACGAAAAAGAAGGAAAGAAGAAAATTGTTCCATCCTTTGGAGCATTACTCTTTAACCCTCGCGGGGGGGGGGGGGGGCGGAGGGGAGTTTTGAATTCGTTACTGGTACCGGTGCAATTGAATGCACCTTACCCAGTCTATTAGGAAAAAGTGAATTTAGAGGTAATGAGTTTGAGTAAAATTTGTTTTTAATGGTTTTAGTAAGATAATTCCATCCATAATAAATTTAACCACCCCCCCCTCCGCACCCTCCTCGTTTCAATGCTTGTGAGTTAGCAACTGGACTTACACGATTGTCACTTCCTTCAGCTACCTGAGAGCGTTGTGTACTTCATTTTGAATCTATTCTGCTCTTCTCCACTGTAAAAACTTATACAATGTTGTATTTTCAGTATTAAGCACACCTGACAGTAATTCTCCAAAGAATTCCCCAAAGGGGAGGAATGAACGGGATTCAGGCCTAAATTAAGCACATCTACACTGGAATCGCTTATGGTTCAAAGACGATAAAGTCATCACAGGGGAAGGATCAGTCGGTAGATGCAGAGTGGGTTGTTGTCCCATAAGGTCTGTACTCTGACCGGCCAACCGAGCAGAGGAAAGTTGGCCACGGCTCTACCGTGGCTCTACACCTCTGCATTCGGGAGACGGGCCTGGGGCACAGTGCCGGACTTCACGCCTGGTCCCACCCGTCGGCTGTCCTGAGAATGGTTTTCCGTGGTTTTCCATTCTCCTGCACTAATGCGAATGCCGGGACAGTTCGTACTGTAGGCCACGGCCGCCTACCCCCTCACCTTCTCCGCACATCTTCACCGTAACAAATCTCCCGGCCTGAGAGACGGCGTCACCGTCTAAGAGGCCCGCCTCCCCCTTCAGGGGAGGTATGAAAACGTTTATTAGTATCAGTAGTAGTAGTAGTAGTAGGGGAAGGATGCTTCAAGATAACCTACACCGAAAAGCAGCTACTGGGTGCAAAACAAGGTACAAAGAATTTATTGCAGAATGTCCAAATTTTATTGTGAAATATGATGTTCTTAAGAATAGATAGCTGTTGGAAGGGCAAAGGGGGTGTCGTTATCGAGTAGTGATGGAGCGTGCTTTGGATTTGACTCGAAAAATTTCCGAGGGTTGGTGCGGGTCGAGGTGATAACCGCTTCAAAAGTTGGCTCCTCTGTCAGTGTGTCATGGTTCATTTAGGAAGAAAATTCTGTCTTCAATATAACTAATTTTTAATACCTCTTACTGTTTTGATGACTGGCAGTGTGTATGATACATTGGTGAATATTTACTTCTGAGACAGGCAGTGCTATTGACTGAACATACTTCCCATGAAGCTTGAGAAAAGAGTGTCTTGTGTTCTGGTTTCGTCAATGTCTGACCTCCATCATTTCTGGAGCACTGGAGAGTAGGGATTTGGGACTTGTCTGTGTCGTACAATATGAAGTGTGTTGAGTGGCGTTAAAACTCTTATCTCTGATAGCTTGAGCAGTACAAACGTATCTTGAAAGTCATCACTGCATTGAATCATGTTTTAACTGTGTCACGGATACTTGGGTGCATTCTTCAGTATACTTTTGTGTAGAGGAAGTGAGATAAGCTGGTGAATTGGGTTCAGACAGTGATGCAAACTTCACGTCCGACCGCAGCAAGGTTGAGTGAGGAGCTCACGTTCTATACTCGATGGTGCGGGATCGAATATCGGCCCAGATGCCTGGCATTGAATATTTAAATGTGGGAGACATGTGTGAGTACATCTACCAGTGGCATGATAAAAACTATCTTTCCCAGGACGAACTTCTTGCGCTCTGACGTCTCTTAGAATATTTTATTTATTTATTGTATGGCTATCTTTCTATGTGACTCCTGTGGGCGACCTGCACTCCTTGGTGTCGGATTATTATGACGATGTCCTAGTCCCGAGGTAGTGAAGTTCATTTCAGGCACACTTCCAATGGAGATGAGCTGCATGTAACATTTTAACCATATACCAGCCCTCGTGCCATTCTTAAATCTCTAGCAGTACCGGGAATCGAACCCGGGTCTCTGAGGACTGCAGCTAATAACACTAACCGTTACGCTATGGAGCGAAGATGATGATGATGATGATGATGATGATGATGATGATGGTGATGATGATTAAGGGAGATGGTGAAACCCGGTGTCGGCACAAAGGCTATACCTATCAAATAACACCAAGTGGTTGCCAGTTCAAGACTTTACGTTTCCATCCGAAGGACGAATCGCCATAAACAGCGTCATATGACCTCACTCCATATAAACATTGCGCTGAGGTTTTGGAATTAAACCCAGGCTTTTGGCACACAATCTAGTGATTATAAATTGTATACCCTGTCGACCAACATTCTGTTGATAATGTTGTTTTGACCAAGGGGACTCGAACCGGCTAACCACGGTGTCAGACCATATAGACTTCACACCTTAATGATCATGACTACTAGGACGGCTTACAATAACAGTTGAAGGTATAAATAAAAGTTCCACAGTTTCCTTTTAAGACTTACCCAAAACTTACTGAATTGAGCGGTTCAAACGGCAGAGTACTTGCCTCTTGAGTCGAAATGGCGGGTCCGATCCCGGCCCAATCAGGTGGTATTTGAAGGTTCTTCATGTCGATAGACTTCTCGGCATGTAAGGGAACCGGGGACAAATTTCCTTCACCTCGGGGTCTCCGAAAAGTCATAGAAATAGTTAGTGGGACGTAAAACTAATATTATTAATAATAATAATGATATGAATGTCGCTTACCAGAGGAAAACTACAAGAATAACTGCAATGATTGATTACAAAACGTTCTTAGTAAAGAATGGCGTTTGCTTTATCTTCTCCGTTTCAAATGTATACACCCCATATATTTGCATTCAGTAATACAATTCGTAATCTGAAAAAGAAAAAGACATTGCAATAATTATGATGCTCTATCATACATAATATCTATGCCGCAGCTTTGCAGACTTTAAAACCTAGTTATCTCTACTCCATTACAGTCTTCATTCAGCTTCATAGTTACTGCCTTCAAGGATTCAATTATTTTGTATTCGCTCTATTTTGTTTCCCAAAAGATTGATAAAAAGAGAGGGCTGAAACATCAGCATTGACTAAAATAGAAGAATATCGACCGAACGTTTAGAAGAGAAAAAAGATCTTGCTTTCTCTGAAAAAGGTGTTTAGAAAATAAGAACGGACCATGAGTTGGACGCTCTATATGGCAGCACTACGATAGTTAAAACCGGGAAGACTGTGTTGGTTTGGGTGTGTTGAAGGATTGAATGAGCATCGTATTCAAAAATAATAATGGAGCAGACCTTTCGAGTTGACACCCTATAGGTGACCTGCGCGTCATTGATGAATTCTAATGTTGAAGACGGTGCGAACACTCAGCTCTCGGGCCGTAGGAGTTAAACAATGAAGGTTCAAATCCCCGACACGGCCGGGAATCAAACCTGAAACCTCTTGCACCAAAGGCCAGCGTGCTAACCATTTATTCCAAAGAAAGCACTTTACTCGAAACCAGAGGGCAGTCGCTCCTTAGGTCGTCCAAGATTCAGATGGTGGATGGATGGCGTAGAAGCAGATCTGCGGATGCTAGGAATGCGAAATTGCTATTTCTGGTGGTCGATAAGGTAAAGGTTCAAGGTTTGTAACGCAGAGGAAGTAGGATTGATCAAAACGTGTCCAAACTCTGCAGGCATATTCAAGTTTACTTTTTTTTTTTTTTTTTTTTTTTGCTAGGGGCTTTACGTCGCACCGACACAGATAGGTCTTATGGCGACGATGGGATAGGAAAGGCCTAGGAGTTGGAAGGAAGCGGCTGTGGCCTTAATTAAGGTACAGCCCCAGCATTTGCCTGGTGTGAAAATGGGAAACCACGAAAACCATCTTCAGGGCTGCCGATAGTGGGATTCGAACCTACTATCTCCCGGATGCAAGCTCACAGCTGCGCGCCTCTACGCGCACGGCCAACTCGCCCGGTAGTTTACTTTTTACGAAGGCACTAAATAAAATGACCAATGAAGAAAATGTCCTTCGGAATTTCTTAAAATGAACAGTGATTTATATGTTTTCGTTTATTCACAAAGTGACGTTAGACTGTCCACGCTGTTCACTACTGTAAGCTTCGTATGTATCTGATGCGTCGTTAGTGGTATTGTCACCAACTGCGCGCTACTATTATGGCGCCACTTCCCTCATGTGGAACGAGGTTGTGGGCAGCGGACGACGTCCTTGATACTCCCTCTCCACCCCTCTTGTTAACTCCGTAACACTATTATTTGACGTGCGTGATGGTACATTAGAATGAGTGGCATTACAACCATGTAAAGTGCTCCTAATTCTTTCTTCCAGGAATTCAATGGTGGGTTATTTAGGACTTACGTAGTTGGTAATGCTACCAGCCACGTTTGAGCGGATATGTCGTCAACTGACTATGTATGTGCCCTTGAATATACCACATCGCTATCATATATCTTAGGTGTGCTAAAAAAAAGGTTTTAAATGATTATACCTGTTCATAGAGCATAATTGCAAAGATATTTATTAACTAAATCAAGTGTTACTAACTTGTTATTGCTTTGGGTAAAACGTAGCCATAATTGCTCACTTTCTTGTTCTTGCAAACCAAGGTTGCCACCGGAGGAAGAGGAAATGCTTATGGAATGAATTCAAGACTGAAAAAATGTTTACGGAGGATAAATTGCCTCTATATTACTGGATCTGATTTTTGCTGTTATTTGACGTTTGTAACATTTCATATGAAAAAATTCTCTTGGTCACTCCAGTTTTTTGTTGCTTTTTTTCAGCAAGTCGCTTTAACGTCTCGCCGACACAGCTAAGTCTTATGGCGACGATGGGACAGGAAAGGGCTATGAGTGGGAAGGAAGCGGCCGTGGCCTTAATATTAAAGTATAGCCCCAGAATTTACCTGGTGTGAAAAAATGAAACCACAGAAAACTGTATTCAGGGCTGCCGACAGTAGGGTTTGAACCATTCTAGCTGATACCTTTCCTTCTAATAAGAGGTGGTTGGCTCGTAAGGGGTCTGTTGTCTGGCCCCGCGGTGTAGGGAGCAACGCGTCCGCCTGTCACACGGCGGCCGGGTCAGGGGTTTTTAATTGTAAATGATTAATATCCCTGGTCTGGGGACTGGGTGTTTGTGTCGTCCTTAATGTTCCTTTCCTCACATTCAACACTCTACACTTCCGCAATTTCCATATACACGCAGGTTCATAACATATGTAGGGTCAAAAGATCTTTCAAGGTCGACGCCCCGAATAAATAGCATTAAAAAAGGGTCTGTTTTTCCTCATCCAAATCGTACGCCTGGTTAAAGGTAGTTTCACACTGTTGGATACAACTTGCAGTGGCCATTCTTCGAGCAGCACGATAGGCGACTATATCTATTCTTCTTGTGATTCTTTGTACAGCTATCCCAGTTACATCTTCATGAGTGATATGCAACTCTTTGAGGTGCATCAGCTAACATGACGATACATAGGACGTCACCTTAAGGGTTGAGGCTAAGGACTAACTACAGCCGGTACAAAATATAGACCTTACCGCTGCCACATTGTAAGTCAGTTATATTTTGTCTCTCCATTTGGTGGTGAATATTCCATTAGAGTGCCATTGTTTATATTGGTGTTTCCTGTAACGCAGTCAGCAGCTCCACGTGTTTACAAAGAACCTCTCCCTCTCTTCGAGGTCAAGAAAGTGCTGTGTTGTTGAAATTGCTGAAAGCGTCGCAGAACGCCTACTACAAATACTGCTAAATTATTTTAATTCCTCCTCTGAAGGGAGAGGCGGGCCTCTCAGATGGCGACGCTATCTCTCAGGTTATTAGCTTTACGTCCCACTGACTACCTTTGACGGTTTTCGGAGAAGCCGAGGTGTCGGAATGTTGTCCTTCTTTTACGTGCCTATATATCTACCGACACGAGGCTGGTGCATTTGAGCACCTTCAAATACCACCGGACTGAGCCAGGATCGAACTTGCCAAGTTCGCGTCAGAAGGCCAGCGCCTCAACCGACTGAGCCACTCAGGTGGTGGTGATTGAGAAGGTAAACTATCCTGGCATTCGCTTTAGAGCTTGAGAATGGGAAACCACGGAAAACACGTCTCCCGTATGCTGAAGTGTAGAGTTACGGTGGCCGCCCATGTTCCTATAATTTAAGATCTTCCCGGAATAAGGATGTAACCAAAGCATTTTGAAAAGTGAAATATCAGTGGAAATAGGGTGTATCATCACGCCTCCATGTTGTGGTGTCATCGTATGTCTTACGTTTTAACTTCAGGCTGATTTACGTACGTCAAGATGGTGGACAGCGCTTGTGTTGGTTCAACACTAGGTGTAATAGATCATTCAAAGAACGCCATACCCGAAATCACATCTATATTTTGAAATATATTTGACATTTTTATTGTTATTGTTATTTATATTATTACACTAATATTATTTTTTTTGCTAGGGGCTTTACGTCGCACCGACACAGATAGGTCTTATGGCGACGATGGGATAGGAAAGGCCTAGGAGTTGGAAGGAAGCGGCCGTGGCCTTAATTAAGGTACAGCCCCAGCATTTGCCTGGTGTGAAAATGGGAAACCACGGAAAACATTTTCAGGGCTGCCGATAGTGGGATTCGAACCTACTATCTCCCGGATGCAAGCTCACAGCCGCGCGCCTCTACGCGCACGGCCAACTCGCCCGGTCTAATATTATTTGCTATCATCTGTGTTGCAATTGCATGTACAAGATTTCTCTTCTGTCATATACAAATGTAAGACGTACTTGCAGATTATTTTCCATTTTATCACTTCCAATTCAAACATTATTTTTAAAGCCTTAAATTATAACAATAAAATATTGTTTTAATATATGAACTCATTTTTACACTTGCATATACAATTGGTTCAAGTAGGGAGTTGGCCGTGCGGTTAGGGGCGCACAGCTGGTGAGCTTGCATTCGGAGGATAGTGGGTTCGAACTCCACTGTTGGCAGCCCATTTTCACATCAGGCAAAAGCTGGGGCTGTACCTTAAGGCCATGGTCGCTTCCTTCCCAGTCCTAGCCCTTTCCTATTCCTTCGTCGCCATAAGACCTATCTGTGTCGGAGCGGCGTTAAGCAACTTGTTTAAAAAAAAAAGTATACAATGAAATGAACCCTGAAAATGTTTTCCCCTCTCCTGAAAAATTAATGATTATTGTTGTTTGCATCTTTATTTCGCGGAGGTCTTCAATTATTATGGACAGTCAACATGTCGTCACTGACAGAAAAGGCCGATCATAAAACTCGGTTGGATATTTCATACTTGGCCGTAGTATAGAATGCTGCTTCACAGGAACGTTTTGAGGTTTGCCGATACAGTCGGGCGCCTTACTATTTTGTACTCACTCATACAGGTTCGACTCTACATCACGTACATATTATATTCCCGTTCGTCTTGGATTTCCAGTTCAGAGACACGGAGATTTACGCAAATGGTATCTTAAGAAGGACTGAGATATGAAGATATATTGGAACCAGGTATTCTAATCAAATCAACTAATCAGGATAAAACGTGTCCCATGTAGTGTATGTTGGGAGATCCAAGATTCCAACATTTCCAGAGCCTTCTAATGCTTGATTAAGTGAAATACGGTTTCCGTTGAGTTGGTTCTGCTAATTAAGCAAGCAGAGAAGATATTGCTAGCTCCAGTCGCTAATCTGGCACAAGCCAAGCCAGATTAAACGAAGCGTGGAAGGGATCAGGTATGCAAGTAGCAATATCAAGGCTAGCGGATGTTGTGTATTGATACAGGAAGCGTATAACATACCTTACTGTCACTTTACTAATCTCACTCAAGGCTGACAAAATCTATGCAACACGCCCATAAAATTGTAAAACAAGAAAACGAAGTTATATTGTATGAATTTCAAGTTTCCTTTTGCGAAAAACTTTGACTTGAAATATCTCACAACTCAGTGGCGGATACACTGTATATGAAACCAGGGGCAGGCGAGTAGGTCTGGTACTCTCCCCGAAGTCTCTCCTCTATCCTGAGCTGCCATAAAAATTCTGTGTGAAACTGAACGGGTTTACTAGGAAAAGGAGACAGTTTCCCGTTGCTTTCTTAAAAGCACGTAGTTTTAAGAGACTGTTGATACCGTGGTCATAGCCACAAGACCTCCTGTTTGCGTGAAATCCGAACGACAGGGACGTGCCTTTTATTCCAATATACCACACACATTATCTGGTATTCGAACCGCGGCCTCCATGGTGAGAAGTCAGTGTCTATGCCACTCGGCTATCACGCCCCAGTTTGGATTTTTTTACTAATCGTTTTACCTCACACCGACACATAACTTACGGCGGCGGTGGAATAGGAAAGGACTAAGACTTACGTTACAGCCCCAACATTTGCCTGGCGTGATAAATGGGAAACCGTGGAAAACTATCTTCAGGGCTACCAACAGTGAGGTTCGAACTCACCATCTTCAGAATGCAAATCCACACCTATGTGACGCAAACCACGTGGCTAAATTGCTCGATAGTTTAGGATTTGACCAAGATTTAAGACTAACTTAGATGTCACGCGCTACTTCTGTTGCAAATTCATCACCGAGTCGTTTGCATGGGAGTTGAGAATCTTAGACCATTATCGCGTTACCCCTTGAAATAAGCTTCAATAAAAGATTACAATCAATGTTATCGCAACATTTTAGTGGTTTCCGTCATAATAATAATAATAATAATAATAATAATAATAATAATAATAATAATTGTGGGTATAGTCTGGTGCAGCTCTTGTAATGCAGACCCCTGTAACGTGGATAATATGTCGCTATTGTAGAGTCTTAAGTGTAGTAGGCAGGAATGTTAGGGACAACCTAGTTCATAAACCAAGGAAAACCGAGGGAGTTGGCCGTGCGGTTAGGGTCGCGTAGCTGTGAGCTTGCATTCGGGAGATGGTAGGCTCGAATAGCACCGTCGGCAGCCCTAAAGATGGTTTTCCGTGGTTTCCTATTTTCACACCAGGCAAATGCTGGGACTATACCTTAACTAAGGCCATGGCGCCACCTTTCTTATCCTTTCCCATCCGCGTGCGCTCGAAAACCTTCGTTGTGTTAGTGCGACGTTAAACCACTAGAACAAAAAGAAATTAACAGTTCATCATTAAAATCATATGATTCGACCCGGAATCGAACCCAGGACCCTGAGGATTGGAGTCCATCACGCCTGATCAGTCAGCGACGGAGCCGGACGTTTTCGTACTTGCAATGCTGAATCGTGAGTATTCAGCAAAAGTCAGATGTAATAACTTTTCACCCAGGGTAACGGTATTTTTTCCTTCTAGTAGCTGACGAAGGAAGATTGAAAGAAGCACGTAGTGTTTCAACAAGATGGAAACTTCATTGTAGTAGTGTTGAGGTTGACCGCGCTCGACCACGAAGCAAATAAATAACCAGAAACTTCGCGCACGCTCAGGAATTCACCAGACGAATGAACGTTATGGGGGTTGCACGGCGGGTCACAAATTGAAACATCTTTCTGTGGTTGCTCTACTCGGAGTGAAATGCTTTTAGCATGTTAGGCAAGTATATGGACGTACCACGAAATTACTTCCATAATTAATCTCCCACCTGGTCGAAACTCCTCGGACTCCTTAATAGTATCTTTCATTAGGATATGCCAGGCTGAATGGTTCTCAGCCCAAGCTAGTTGATACGATCCTTGCTCAGTCCATTTTTAAGGTACTCAAATACGCCAAACACGAGTTGAGTCAGGTGTGATCATTATTATTAATCTTAACATTGCGTGCGATAATACCATATCTAGTCGTGGGTTGACGAAATTGAATTTATGAATTAAGTGGAGTGAGAACTATAACATTGTATTCTAGCTAACGTGGAAACAATAGCGGGCGTATCACGATGTTCTCACATCCTCGATAGCTACTCGTCGTTCCTCTTTCGTTCCTCTTTATGTGACCTCTCTGTCTTCGTTAGAGGATCATTGTTTACTCTTCGTCTCCCACCTGCAGACAAGGCTGTCTCACTCCCTACCTGCCTACTGTCTGCTCTGTTGATTCTTCCGGGCCACAGCGCCTTACTAAAGCCTGCTCAGTTCTAATTGGAGAGCGTATTTCCAAAGTGACTTTTATCTCCAAGAAAAAGAAAATTGTTCTGATAGAAACCTTCTCTAGCCAGGCTGACTGGCTCAGATGGTAGAGCACTGACTTTCTTGGTCTGTGTTGACTGGTTCGATCCGGCTCAGTACGGTAGTATTTAAGGATGCAATATGTCAAGTCTCCTCTTGGTACAACCCCGTCATCCATTTTATGAGGGATAGTGGTTTGTTTTATCGCGTTTAAAAGTGATTGTTCTATTTTATTTATTGACTGTTTTAATCTGTCTTTGCGTATTTAATGGATTTTTTTAAACTTTTAACTTCCATGAAAGATTTCGTTTCGTAGGCAATGCTCCATTGCATTTTAATCTATTTTTAATCAATTGTATAATAAATTAAGCATTGCGAATGAGATCCACTGATTATTCTAAATCCATATTCATTTTTCATCATTTTTAAACATTCTAGTCAGTGGATA
The DNA here is from genome assembly GCF_040414725.1 of Anabrus simplex. NCBI lineage: Eukaryota > Metazoa > Arthropoda > Insecta > Orthoptera > Tettigoniidae > Anabrus > Anabrus simplex. Next base: position 146,663,571 of record NC_090268.1, read on the forward strand.
AATGTTTACACTTTTAATTATCAGTAGTCTACATTTCGTTTCATCTCATACCATTAGGGGCCGATTACCTAGATGTTAGGCTCCTTTAAATAACAGGCATCATCATCATCATCATCATCATCATCTTGTTGGTACATTTACGACCACATAAAATAATTGCTGTGAAACAAAATTCCAACACCTCGGTATCTCCGAAAATCGAAAAAGAAGTTAGCGGAAATTAAAATTAACAACATAGTAAATAATAAAATGTTGTGATTTTATACAATTTTTATGTTGTTCCAAAACTCTGGCTGAGTGGATTCCTAGAGAAGTCTTGAAGTGGTGGGTTCCTTTTTAAAATCCCACCGGAAGGTTGGAAAACTTCAATCTCCTTAATTGTTAAAGGTATCGAGTTTGGGCCTTGTTTTAAAATTCCATTCTCCGACCCAGAGAACTTTTTTTTTAATAGAGGTGTTTTTTTTGTGTGTGTCAAAACTTAAATTTCGTAAACGTTATCTCATACAGTTTAAAAAATATCTCGAATCGATAAAAGCCTATTTTAAGAGAACCGAGCGAGTTGGCCGTGCGCGTAGAGGCGCGCGGCTGTGAGCTTGCATCCGGGAGATAGTAGGTTCGAATCCCACTATCGGCAGCCTTGAAAATGGTTTTCCGTGGTTTCCCATTTTCACACCAGGCAAATGCTGGGGCTGTACCTTAATTAAGGCCACGGCCGCTTCCTTCCAACTCCTAGGCCTTTCCTATCCCATCGTCGCCATAAGACCTATCTGTGTCGGTGCGACGTAAAGCCCCTAGCAAAAAAAAAAATCCTACAATCCGTCGTATTTTCCCGCGGAACAGGCTTTATTGTTTGTAATATAATAGTTTAAAGAATAGTTTGTTGCTTACATTGATATGTTGCCAAATTCTTTTCTGGAGCTATTGTACATTACTTGTATTGTAATTGAGCTAGATGGTTTAGAACTGGTCGACTGATTTCGCGGCTTATCTCCTACCCTGTTACTGAAGACAAGTGTTTGGACGCAGTGTTATCATCGCTCCCTTCCCCTCTCCTGATAACCGTGCTAGGCCTTGCCCCCGTTCTGCTTGACGATACACAAGAATACTTTCCACTGTCAGCAGCGCTCCACGCTACACTACTGTCGTACTGTGAAAGGGAACCGGTGAAATGAAATGTCGTATGGCTTCCACCGATCGTTTTAAATTCATATCCATCGATCCATTCATTCTTCGTCCTCACGTTTTGAATTGCGGTCAAGTGGAGGAATTTGGGTTTTTAATTTGTCATTTCATTTCGCACCATTAGGGGCTGATGACCTAGATGTTAGGCCCTTTAAACAACAATCATCAATCAAAAACCTCGGGATGTTTTGTACCTGTTCTGTCGCTTTCGCTTTCCTTACCACAGAGTTTATTTTAATTTGCATCGCACCGATACAGACTAGTCATATGGTGACGATGGAATAGGAAAAGTCTAGGATTGGGAAGGAAACGCCCGTGACAGCCTCAGCATTTGCCTGGTGTGAAAATTACCACGAAAAACCACTTTCAGGTTAGCCGACAGTGGGGTTCGAACAGACCACCTTTCGAATGCAAGCTCACAGTTGCATGGCTATCGTGCTCGGTCACAAGAGTCGTATTTTCAGGATCTCACGGCGACCCCGCGACCATTCGCTTGGGTTCACCTGAACTGACAGCACGCCCGCAGTTATCAAGTCGTACCGAGGATACTGTTGAGGAAGCGTCTTGACACCTGGAGGTCGTCAGTTCTTGTACACGTTCAATAGGATACAAAGTTATGATACCTGCATCTTCCTGGTTGTTGGGACAGCTGTTTTGCTCTGTTCCGCATTTACTGTTTCCGTCATAAACAATGGATTAACACCGTTTATACATCAGCCTGTATCCTTCGGTTAGTCTCCACTGACATTTCCGCACACTTCATTCGAACATTAACTGCCGGAAACTGAAGAGAAAAACTAATAACGTTACAGTATCACTGCCACGGAAGAATGTATTGTTTTATAGAAGTGATCCTTCTCGCCTTTCTGCGATCAATTTTTGTTCAACTTCCTTTGTGGCATATATGTCACAACCAGGAAATTACGTTAAATGTATTTCCCCCAAGATTTATGAAGGAAAAAACAGTAAAATAACGGAGTAGTGTTGAACCTCAGGTGTCTTAGGTCGACCCACTTACCTTTTAGCGAGGGTGGCTTCCTAACATAAAATCACATGTTCTACTCAGATGTACCGAGCGAGTTCGCTACGCGGTTTGTATCACGGAGCTGTTAGCGTGCATTCGGAAGACAGTGGGTTCGAACACCACTGTCAGCAGACCTGAAGATGGTTTTCCGTGTTTTCCCATTTTCACACCTAGCAAATTCTGGGGCTGTACCTTAATTAAGTCACGGTCGCTTCCTTTCCAGCCCTATCCCATCGTCGGTTCGACGTAAAACAATTTCTTTAGAAGAGTAGTTGCTATTGTAATAGTAGTGGAAATGGCTAGTCTAGGGGTTCAGACGGTAGATTACTGGCCTTCTGAACCAAAATTGGTGGATTTGATCCCTGCTCGGTCTGACGATATTTCAAGGCGCTCAGATACGCCAGTTTCGTGGCTGTAGATTTACTGGCATGTAAAATAACGTTTGAAGATGGTTTTCCGTGGTTTCCCATTTTCACACATGGCAAATGCTGGGCTTGTATCTTGATTAGGCCACGCCGCTTCCACCCTTGCGTCGCCGAAAACCTTCAGTGTGTTATTAGTACGACGTTAACTCACTTGCAAAGAAGAAATCTTTATATTTCCTCGCAGAATAATAATCATCACCAGCCCCCTGCACCTACACCAACCACAGACTCAAATGCGTCTCATATATTGTCACTGTCCTTATGAGAAATGTGTAATACACTGTTCTGAGTCTTACCGACTTTTCATTAAATCGACTTGTCTTAATGATCTAATGATCTGCTTCTGAAAACTGAAACAAGATATGGTATGTTCTTTCGGAAGTAAATGTGAAATTTCGGAAGTCGTTCTGCTCGCGCGATGACATTTCATCATTACTTAACGTGTAGAAGAAAAAATAGGTTGAAGTACTCGACGCCAATAAGTTGCCTCCTTTCCGCAACATACCGCGTTGTATATAATAGACTTAACATAAAGGTAAATTTTCTGTCCTTTCATAAATTAATTTCATCAAAACATTTTAAATTAGCAATTGCAATAGCTTTTGCCCCCAAATTCTCGCGATGAAATGCTAGACGGGAGTAGAAAAATGCCATTAAATAACTCTGAAGTGTTGCTGGCAGTTTTGAAGTCCATATTCCCTTATACAAGCATGCATAGGACCATAAGATGTGCGTAATTGCTCATAAACACTTTAAGCGCTTCTGCTAGCCACTATCTCTCAATACCAACAAAAATATAAACAAAAGCAAGGTTCAAAATATTTACAAAAGCATGGAGTGGACCGTTGCACTCCAGTGTTGTAATACGTAGTCAACAATGGTAACAGTTACCTGATAGCGATACGGACTGGAAATACTAGGACACTTCAGTTATGATAAACTGATTTCTTGTGATGGTGAGTATTTTTATTTTACATCCCCACTTCAGTTAACTGGATAGCTTGTATAACTATTTCATAACAGGGTACTTGGAGCTATTTCAGATACTAGGTCGCTTGAAAAATATCCTCTCACGAGCATTGTAGTGGATGACTGATTTAATGTACGTCTCTCTCTTTCTGAGCACAAACCTCATTTGAAAGCATTATGGAAAATCCTTCTTTACATCTTGAAAGCTTAGTGGCTCCTAAAGATTTCATTTTTCAGGGCAAAGGAGAGTGAATACATAGAAATGCAGGAAATATCTTAAAAATAGAAATACTGTTCTAAATTTGTTATGTATTTCATGCTGTTTCCATCCACTTTTTGTTCTTGCTTCGCAAAATATACCTTGTTGAATTCGCTCCGCAGTCGCCGTAACGAAGTGCACAAATCGCCTTTCGATTCCCTACTTTGAAATAAGAGCTTTCTTGCGTGTGCTCGTTATAAATATATGTCTGTTAACTCTTTTTGCCTAAAGGAGTGTTCTGTTGGGAGTCTCGCGACACACGCGTACTATATTACAAGTCGTTGTGATTCTTTCTGTAACTATGAACGCACATAAAGCTGCACCTCCCACTAGTAATAAAGAAAGCCGACTTGCCATTTTGTTCCCTCCCTCTGCCCACTAGTGTGTCTGATGGCATTCGCCGGCGGAAAACAGCAACGAGTAGCGTTTACCTCATTGTCTTCGCCCACTCGGACAGCCCTTTACGTAACACGTCCGTTGTGAACGCCAACAGAGTCTTTCCTGATGCCCAGACTTCCCTCCAAACAGTGCTGTAGCAAGTGCTGCCTGACGGGTAGGGATGCAGTAGAGATCTGACGAGGGCATCTTTTGGCATTGTGATAACTGATAAGGTCAGCGGAAAATTTCATATGCCACCTATGCATAATAATAATAATAATAATAATAATAATAATAATAATAATAATAATAATAATAATAATAATAATAATAATAATAATAATATCATCAAGATAGGAGATAGAGGTTTACATGCGTGAAGCGTGTACGGGACATCCTACCTCTTTTCAGATCTAAAAATCTTTTAGATACACGTATAAATAAATAAATAAATAAATAAATAAATAAATAAATAAATAAATATTCCATTGCAGACTCTGCCTTTTCAAGAAATTGTAGCCTATTTATGCTTGGTAAAAATTTTGGATTGTACTTTGCATTAGTATCTGTAGAGCTTGTCCATCCTCCCTTCACACTGTTATCATATTTACATTTCTAATCTAAAAGTATTTTTAACTCAGTGAACTATTTTCTTTGTGAGGTTATGAAAAAAACCTACGTGATGTGTTTGTCTGTGTGTGATTGTTGATTATTGTTTAGGGGAAACTAACATCTAGGTCATCTTCCCTTGGCTGCGCGTGTATGTCATGATGTTAATGAACGAGTTCTTAAATAAATCCACAACCCCTTCCATTGCAAACTTGTGACGTTCTCCTGAAACGTCGTGTAATTTTTTACAGCTCCGAAAACGTATATTTCCCTAAGAGTGACGTACGAGTCACGAAAACGTAGCTCAATTGCGTCAATTTCTTCCTACGCGTTTATGCTCTTCAAATTTGCAACCGGTTTGTATTTAAGCTGTCGCAACTTAACTTGCAGTTACTCTCCATATTCTACTGTTTTAGCTACCCTTCATTATTCTGCGATATCCCCCTTGCACAAGATGATCTAAACATAGCGAATACTAGTGTAACTTGGGAGTTATTTTCTAGCAACATGGTCAGTAATTCGCATACATTTTTCTGATTTACATGTAATTCGTGACCTAGTCTGACGCAATATGTTTTGTTCTCGTACTTAGTTCTTTTCGTATTTGTTTCATAAATTGGGACCTCGTTTATCGGCATATCTATTGTATTTGTATCGATCTTATACAGTATAAGGGGCTGCCTGGCCGAGGCGGTAAAGGCGTGCTCGGTTCGCCCGGAAGGACGTGGGTTCGAATCCCCGCCAGGAAATCGTAAAATTTAAGAAACGAGAGTTCCACTTCCGGAGGTGCACATGGCCCTGAGGTTCACTCAGCCTATACCAAAAATGAGTTCCAGGTTAATTCCTGGGGGCAAAAGCGGCTAGGCTTCGAGCTAACCACTCTACCCCATCAAGTGGAAGCCTTCCACCCCTTCAAGGGCCTTCATGGCCTGTACGGAGTGGACTTTGCTTGCTTGCTATACATTATATGTACTGTATGTACAAAAAATATGTTAGGCTTGTTTATCAAGAAATTGCCGCGTCTTCATAATAACACGTTATATTATTATTATTATTATTATTATTATTATTATTATTATTATTATTATTATTATTATTATTATTATTATTTAACAATTGAAATTTTACCGAGCGCGTTGGGTATACGGGAAAATCACGTAAGCTTGAAATCGAGAGATAATGGGTTCGAGTTGCACTTAGCAGCAAGGTCATGGCAACTAACTTTCCAATCGTAGCCTTTGCCTACCTCAGCGTCGTGCACATTCTGCCGGTATTAGTGCGACGTAAATGGAAAGGAAGATTAAAATTATCTTCACAGCGTTGATATGCAGTGCTAAGAGCTGCGGGGATTGTGTATCATAAGCATTACCTTGCTGGCAATTTAGGCTGAAATGTCATGCGGTTTTATGAGACCCAGGAGTGTGTAAAATAGTTCGTTATTATTATTATTATTATTATTATTATTATTATTATTATTATTATTATTATTATTATTATTATTATTATTATTATTATTATTATTAATTTCCTAAATTAAAAAACTGTGATCACGACGCCTAAAAATCTAGTTGTTATGATGGAGATAAAATTAAAAACCCTCGGAAAAAATATGTGAATTCCTGTTAGTTGAATAGCGATACAGTTACTACCGTTTAATGTGCTACTGAATATGGCAGTAGTATCGTGAAGTGAAATAAAATGTTTGTGAAGTGTGTTAATTTAACCTTTTAAGAAATTTCAAGATCATCTAGATCATGTGTTTTCATATAAGCCGGAGTAATGAGTTTTATTATTGCATGTGCTTTCTTGTTCCTACGAGGTCTTTCAGTAACTATTTATTTAATATAGAACAACTTTTTGTGTACTTGTATCTGAAAAATAGTTAAAGGACGATGCCTGCACTGTGATGGTAATGCTGTAGCCGTTTTTTCATCTACAATTTTTGAAGAAAACCAAGCTCAATAGAGAGATTTCTGTAGCTATTCCTCTTTGAATTAAGAAAATATTTATCCATGCCTAGACCCAAATTTGCATATTTCACACCACAATGATATGCTTATGTAACTAAGTTGAAAGAAAATAATATAATGTGGTGATTACAGTTCTGTCACGAACTTCATGATGAGAAAATATATTACATATTTAATGGTTGTAGCAATGATCTTCTGATGGGTTTTAAGTGTAGTTTTTTTACCACGGATTAGGCTACTCCAGTTTTTGTTCTAAGTCATCTGCAGCCTATAAATACAACATAAATAACATGCTAATTTTTTTAAATACAGTCTCTACAGATTAGTCTTACAAACTAAGGTGCACATAAACACTAAGTTTATGTGGAAAATAGCAATCATTCAAGACAAGTGGATCACTTTCCTCTTCGTTCGTAAGTTCATAATTTACTATTTTTCCTACTCGCAATTAACCCAATTCTTCGCTGATACCAAATTCTAAACCACCTGCCTACCAGCTCTAGACCCCACTTTTATAAAATGAATTCACACATTTTAATATCGGATAAGAATTTACAAATTGCTGGACAAACCTTCTGTAGTGTGAATGTTAGACGTCAGCACAAATGAGAATCGGGTAGCGGATTAACACATTGTACAGTTCCATCCCTTAACTTATCTCCGCTACCCGATACTCATTTGTGTTGACGTCATATTTAAATGCACCTTACATTATAAGACTAATCTATAGAGCTTGTACTTTTGGAACAAGATGTCTTCGAATAAAGTTGAAACTCGAGTACCTGGAGTAAAAAAAAAAAAAAAAAAAAAAAAAAAAACACTACCTACATCTAAAACCCATCAAAAGATGTTAACTTGAGGTGGGGTGTGCCGGCATCGCAAAAGAGTTCGTATTTATTATTGCAAACGAGTAACCAATTGCTCATGCTTCAGTCATAAGGTCATTCAAGGACGCGACTTGATTGCACGATGAACACCCTCCACCCTGTCTCTTGGTCAGCAGAATGATGTGGGTGTAAGTATTCTATTGTCGTTAACGGAACGTCCCTGTGATTCATTTGCCGGCAGGTCCTTGCCCTTCCGGTGTCTCTCTATGGCAACAACGCCGTAAAACAATGGCACATCGCAAAGCAAGGCAAGGCCTCCTAAGGTCGACTGACTCGCGTCTTCCCGCTCTGACGGGAATGCGACTTCAGTTGTTTACAGTTGCAAGGAGGTTCTCGAACAAGAAATGCTTCCTATGATACAGTAATTTTAAATTCTCATCCGGTATTTACATGGGTGAATTCATTTGGAAAGAAGTGGATCTAAGAGTTGTTAGGCAGGTATATTATAATTTGAGGTGAGCGGAGAACTGGGCTAAGAATTAGGAAATTATGAACTTTCGAATGAAGGAAGATAGAAGAGTGATCCACCTCGAAGACTTGTCTTATTGATTGCTGTTTTCCACTTAGAACTGAAGTCCTGTTATTCCTACTGGTTTCAGTTACTTTCCGTCGCCCCACTTCATTTTATAAAGAGCTCCGATCGCCAAGTGATTTTCTCCAAGGAATACAGATGAGTTACTAATATGATCCAAGCTATCCCATAGTTCTAATTTTACTGACTTCAGATTGCGTCTCTGATATGCTTGTCAGTTCTCATGCCTCGTTTGTCTAAAAGCTGATAACCAGAATCCAGAAAATCAGTTCAGGAACATACATTTCCATACCGGTATTGCATTTATTATTATTATTATTATTATTATTATTATTATTATTATTATTATTATTATTATTATTATTATTATTATTATTTTAGCAAGAGAACCCTGTCGTGTGGGTGAAGTGTATTTGCCTCTTTTCTAGAGGTCTCGGATTCGACTCCTGGTTCGTCTGGTTTAGTATAAGAAAAGGCCTAATGGCCTAAACTACACCAGTAAAGAAATCTATCTGTCTATCTATCTATCTATCTATCTATCTATCTATCTATCTATCTAATTCTGTCTGGGAGTTGGAACAGGGTACAGTGGTACAACTCAGAGCTGTGCAGTCAATTAGACTGTATGCCAACAAACTCGATTGGAAAGCCGAGCAATGCTGTGAAAATAGTCTGTATACTAGATTGACGCTGAACCCGTGTTATTACAATGTCTGCTAATCATATACACTGTTAATAGGTCTGAGATCCTTTGAAGACTCTTATTAATCACCGGTTAAGTGTTTGATTACTAAGATAATTATAATTAATAGTCATTAATTTTACTGTGAACATTCTCATCACGCAATGCTAATGCAACATTCCTGTAGAAACGATCACTTCTAAGAGAAGCCGATATGACGATTACTTTTTTTCGGGAAAGGAGTTAATTATCCTGTCATTCAGTCCACTAATACGGACATCTCTCATTTAAACACTTTTCAATACCAACTGACTGCCTGAATTCGGTCACTCAGACCATGAATACAGTGATCGCCTATCCACTACGTTGCTAACTGTCTACCGTCATTGGTTTCTTACCGTACCTCTCACGGTTTTAAGACTTTTCAAGTCCAAACTGTTATTTTTTCGGCTGTTCATTTGTAGGGTATGAAGGTGAAATTTACCTTTTGTACAATAATAATAACAACATCATCATCATCATCATCGTCATCATCATCAGTAAGCTAAGAAAGTATGCTCTCTCTCTCTCTCTCTCTTTCTCTCGTCACCGTTTTTCCCACATCTCGCTAATGATTACCACACTTCGCGGCAATTCCTCATCTCAGGCTGTAGTTCTTCGTCCTGCCTCTGCAATGTACCAGTACGTACCACTACCCTAGTAAATAAGGAACGATTTCCGGCGCCCACAAATGTGTCATTATTAGGTTGAATTAACCTCTCCTCGGACCCTCTCTCCTTCCTTTTCTGTTCCGTGCTATCCTCCGCTTTATTATCCTTAAAACAAGTGATCGAACAGTCACAGTTTGGTTTTATAAAGTAAAAAAATCATAGCACTTCTCACTCACCTGGGCCGGGCTGAGTGGCTCAGACGCTTGAGGCGCTAGCCTTCTGACTCCAACTTGGTAGGTTCGATCCTGGCTCAGTCCGGTGGTATTTGAAGGTGCTCAAATACGTCAGCCACGTGTCGGTAGATTTACTGGCACGTAAAAGACCTCCTGCGGGACTAAATTTCGGTACCTCTACGATTCCGAAAACCGTAAAAATAATTAGTGTAACGTAAAGCAATCTAACATTATTATTATTATTATTATTATTATTATTATTATTATTATTATTATTATTATTATTATCTACCCTGGTATCTTCATTTGTCATAGTTGACTTTGCAGTTTAAGCCCCCAATCCTAACAATAATAGATCTCGCTTCTAGTTAAAAGTCCTTCAGTCTAGTAAAACATTTTTTTTTTTTTTACGGTTTGCTATAAGTCGTACCGAAACGGATAGGTCTTATGGTAATGATGGGATAGGAATGGGTAGAAGTGGGAAAGAAGCGGCCATGTTCTTAATTAAGGTACAGTCCCAGCATGTGCCTAGTGTTAAAATGGGGAAACCTCGGAAAACTATCTTCAGCATTGCCGACAGTGGGGTTCGAACCCACTATCTGCTGAATGCAATCTTACAGTTGCGCGTCCCTAGACGCACGACCAACTCGCTCGGTAAGAAGAAATAAAAAATGGAATTGTTGATTGCAGATAGAGAATTGCTGTGGATAATCACCAAAATCTTCTATCGCCTCTTAGTATTAGAGAATTTGACATAAAAAGCACATACCCAGCATTGGTTTAGGTTCACCTGTAGCTGCGAAATCATAGCAGTTCCCTTCTGTTTTTTAGCAGCTGTTTCCTCGGAGGGGGAATGCGAAGTACATTCTAAAGCATTCATACAGACAAGTTATTAGTTACGTATCAGTGCACTGCCAGATGTTTCAGTTCGCTAGTTCGTTGCTAGCTTCATGTGCGCAAGGCCAATGCGACAGGTTTCAGGGCCGTTCTCTGCCCGCTCTGACTGTATTTTGAATTACCTACCTCCCACAGCTAAACAAAAAGTAGTGACATGACAAAGTTATAATGTCTAACCGCGTACATGTGTGTAAATGGCCGTTTGAAGGTGGACAAAGGACATAATAATTGTGTTGAGAATAGCAAGTGTTAAAAGTTCCCAGGGGCTTTGGGTCGGAACCGGAGTGCCGTGGGCGGAGAGGCTCGGAAGTGTTTTGCCATCTGCCACCTTGGAGCTATCACTGTGAAACGGAAATACAAGGCAAGGAAAACAGTTCAAAATTAACTTGCCCTTCGAGCTGAGCTTTTAAAAACAATCTGGTAATTGAGCACGTTGATACAGGCATTCTTTTCGAACGCGGTATCATACCGTGCTGCGCCTCTCTTATGGAATTAACGGGAATTTCTTCAGGATTCACTCCATGTTGTCCACCTTGTCGACTGACTTGTATTTTAACTTTGCATCTAGCGGAAAGGGAAATAATCGCAACAACATACTTTAGTGAATATATTGTGTATAGCAACGAATCAAGAAGAGCTACTATAATCGCGTAATTATCTAACACACAATGACCTAATTGTTATGCATACATTGATTTTTATTTAAAACTATTAGCATGTTGTGTTTCAGCAGTTAGCATATTATTAGTTATTTTACTAAAGCGATATTTCGCAAAATAGAAACCTCCAAAAGAAGAAAAATATCATCCGGAACGATTGCGTTTCAGTTTTGGAATTTTTTTTTTTTTTGCTAGGGGCTTTACGTCGCACCGACACAGATAGGTCTTATGGCGACGGTTTGGGAAATAATAATAATAATAATAATAATAATAATAATAATAATAATAATAATAATAATAATAATAATAATGTCCGCCTCTGTGCTGTAGCCCCGGAGGCCCAGGTTTGATTCCCGGCTCTGCCACGAAATTTGAAAAGTGATACAAGGGCTGGAACGAGGTCTACTCAGCCTCGGGAGGTCAGCAGAATAGAATGGGTTCGATTCTCACCTCAGCCATCCTCGAAGTGGTTTCCCGTGATTTCCCACTTCTCCTCCAGGCAAATGCCGGGATGGTACCTAACTTAAGGCCACGGCCGCTTCCTTCCCTCTTCCTTCTCAGTCCCTTCCAATCGTCCCATCCCCACACAAGCCCCCTGTTCAGCATAGCAGGTGAGGTCGCTTGGGTGAAGTATTGGTCCTCCTTCCGACTTGTATCTCCCGACCCAATGTCTGAAGCTCCAAGACACTGCCCTTGAGGCGGTAGAGGTGGGATCCTTCTTTGAGTCCGAAGGAAAAACCAACCCTGTAGGGTAAACGTATTAAAGAAAAAAGAATAATAATAATAATAATAATAATAATAATAATAATAATAATAATAATAATAATAATAATAATAATAATAATAATAATAAAATGTCCTATGGCGCTTACGGCGAACGCCCTGTTCCCCGTCCATAAACAGCACAGCACGCCACTGGAAATATACCAACCAATTGAGGATATCAGGATTAACAAGACGCAGGGCTACAAAGGCCAAGAAAGGAAAGAGTCACTTCATGTTCCTGATACCTTAATATGATAATATCGGAGAACAATTTATGTATAATTTGTTTTCCTAATATTTGTCAGTAACTAGCCTTTATTTTCTATGGAAACGATTGTTCCTGTTGGACAGACCGGATTTCTCCCTCATTTAAGTGACTTGTGTTTATTTGCTTAAGTTTCGCCCCAGTTTGGTATCTACGGTTCAACATTCTTCAAACTTTCTAAGTTCACGGAACACCGATGAACCCGTCACACACATCTGAATTGTAGGCATGTTGGGGACAGCACAAATAACCAGTCGGCCTTCTGACCCCAGTTTGGCAGGTTCGATCCTGGCTCAGTCCGGTGATATTTGAAGGTGTTCAAATACATCAGCCTCGTGTCGGTAGATTTACTGGCACGTAAAAGAGCACCTGCGGGACTAAATTCCGGCTCCTCGGTGTCCCCGAAAACCGTAAAAGTAGTTAGTGCGACGTGAAGCCAATGGCATAATAATAATTATTATTATTATTAAATAACCAGTTCCCGAGCCAAGATAATTAACCGTTTAAGTTTAAAATTCCTCGACCCGGTCGGGAATTGAACCCGGGGAACCAGATGTGTGAGAATAAACTGAAGATGTGACACTCATGCCTTCAGATTTAAAGTCTATAAATGGAGAAATGAAGAGTTGTTGATGGACATCAACCTAACGTGCTAACAAGAATGCAGTATGAACCTTGAAGTTTCAAAGAGAAACGGTATTTCTCACTGCCCGAGTGTGACAGTGTTGCAAGATAAGTCATGTGACAATTAATGTAATCAAGATAATTACACTTCGCAATTGAGTGCTTTCGTCTGCTCACTTGTCCCGTACGCTTTTATTATTCTATCTCATTGCTCTAGATTTCTCGTATAATGAGATTGCGGTTTACCTTTCATTCACCCCCACTCAAACACCACAATCACACACGATATCACTCACGACTGAGCGAGCTCGCTGTGCTGTACACGCCAAGTAGTTGTAATCTGGTATTCTGGAGATGCTGGGTTCGAGCCCCACTGATGGCGATGTTTCACGATTTTAATGTCAGGCAAATACTGAGACTGTACATTAACGTGTTGGTTAGGGGAAGTAAAACTAGTAAAACCATTCCATCTTTACACTAATCGGAGGAAATAATGGAAGAGTTCCAACAATGTCAAATAATATTAATAATCCTGGGTTCGAAACCCAGCGACTTCGAGTGTGATTTTCACTAGCGCAAACCCGTTGCTGCAGGAAAGGCATCCGATCTTAAAATCCAAAGGCCAGAATGTGGAATGATTGTGTTTAAGGAAAAGGAAATAATAATAATAATAATAATAATAATAATAATAATAATAATAATAATAATAATAATAATAATAATAATAATAATAATAAAATAGAAGGCAGTGTCGGGGATTGTAGGCCGTGGTTCTGACCTTCAGAGGGAGTGGACCCCTGAGAATGTCGGGCGCAGGTTCCGGCGAAACGTTGGAAGCTAGGAGCTCTATTGTACTACGGCTATAAGCCTGGAAAATGTATTCCTTAAGACGCCAGGCGTGAAAGCATAAGATGAATAATAATAATAATAATAATAATAATAATAATAATAATAGTAATAATAATAATAATAATAATAGTAATAATAATAATAATAATAATAATAATAATTCATTCATTCATGTACCTTTTCAATCGCAAAGTAGCCTCTATCCATTTTATATGTCTACAGTGTCGAGAATCCATATAGGGTCTCCAAGTACAACAGCTAATAACACTAACCGTTACACCGCGGATTATAGTATTATTATTAGTATATTAGTATTATTATTATTATCAGTATACACCAATAAAAACTTAAGAAAACCTGTGTCTATTCAACCTACTATATTAATAGCTTTTTTTTTACAATTGTCTACATCGCACAGATACAGATAGGTCTTATGGCGACGATGGGATACGAAAGGTGAAAATGTAATTAATAGCTATGGACTTACCAAAACGACTATTGCAGTTCAACTGGGCGTCTTGTAATAGTAGGTTTTACTATCCCACGTTCTCGTAGCTTCCATCGCAGAAAAAAAATACGCAACATAACATCATGTCGAGATGTAATTCATTCCGTAACAGAAACAAAAATACGCTGTCAAAATCTTGTGTGTTGGGGAAAGGTATGTCTCTTTAATTTCGGTGACTGGTCCTTATTAATCTAATATAAAATAATTCTCACACTCTTACAAACGTGCTGGAGGCATTTACTTTAAAAGAAACTTGAATGGTAAGATAGTGGCGAAAGTTATACACAACTTTTGTACACAAGACTATCACACACTAGATTACATCATTTGGAAATACCTTCATGTGACGCAATTATCTTACTTAGGAATATCAAAACACCTACCTGTTGCTGCCGGCTGTTCGATTGGAAATACCGAGAGCTGCAAGCATTTCTTGGTGTCCATTCCAACGTGTATCAAAACATAATCTTATTGCTAATGTTGTGTAAAGGAATCGTGAATGTTTTGTTCTTAAGAACAGTATCCTATTGGTAAATACCGTACACTGTTCCTTGTACATCACAGTCTGGCTTCATGGCTAAATAGTTAGCGTGCTGGCCTTTGGGCGAAGGAGTCCCGGGTTCAATTTTAACCTTCATTGATTAATTCCTCTGGCTCGGGGGCTGGGTATGTGTTCCGTCTTCAGCCTTAGAATTCACCATAGATAGGACCCCATACTCACAGACGTGCAGGTCGCCTTAAAGCGTCAGCTCGAAAGACTTGCAACAGGCCCCTCCAGAGACCACACGGCATTTTAGTGTACAGGACAAATGAAAGAATTTCTGTCTGGAGACAAATATGCATGAATCTATGCACCTAGCCCTCAAGGCCATTGACTCGGTGAATAAGAATGGAAAGCTTTGGGTCATTCGAAGAATGAGGAAGAAGTGACAAGGAAATTTTGTAACCTTGAAGGTCTCAACTATTCTTACTCAATTTGGAAGAGTTCAAGAAAATTGGTGAATTCCCTTTTCGGAACTCTGGAATACCAGTTTTAAATTCTTGGAAACGTTAATCACCACTTTTTCGTTATTTCGAAGTATTCTGGTAACTTCTACAAATTTCCTGGTTTTCATCGACTCTTTCTTACAGCACCTTATCCCTTGCACTTTCTGTTCATCTTACTCTTTCCATACTCCATAACTAGGGTCCGGATTAAAAAATGCATATGCGCATATGCAGATGTATATTTTTAACGTTAGTGCATATATGTGTGAATGATTATCTAAGATTTCTGAACGAAATGAAAAATATAATGAACTCTATATATGTTTTACATCCCTCGGCAACACGAGAAGCCTTCCCTGATCAAGGACAGTGCTTTCAGTGTTGCAGACGGATAATGACCTTTTTCACAACAGCTATTTTCTTCTTTCTGACATTTCAATCCATAAGCAACTAAATAAGTAGAATCAGGCAGCCTTTGGCAGAAGAATGTTCCGAGCAGTCAGTGCCAGTGTACAAGTGTTGCCCAGTTACGTCCGTCGGCGTAGAACGATCATTTTCAGCGTATAAATAAATTATGTCCGACAACAGAAAGTCATTGACCCCTGAAAACATTGAAAAACTGTTAATAACCTACTGCATTGCATCATTTTACAAGGAATGAAATCTGATTATCAATTTAACACTCAGTTAAAATTAAATAATGCATTTGGTAAGTGTATTTTGTTTTATTTTTAATGCATATTTTCGTGCATATTATCAACATTTTTCTGCATATGTGCATGCATATTTTCGGAGTTTTTAGTGCATATGAATCCGGCCCCTATCCATAACACATCTCAGGTGCTTCAAGCTTCCTTTCACCGGAGCCTAGGATCGCCACACTCCAAATATAGCACTTAGCTGCTGTAGTCAAAATAATCATAATAACAATAATAATAATAATAATAATAATAATAATAATAATAATAATAATAATAATAATAATAATAATAATAATAATAATAATAATAATACAAATTCCAGCCTGCATTCATGCCACTCTCCGAAAAGAATGCAGGATCTAGCATGAATTCTTGAGAGATGTCGTCAAGGTGACCCGTCGTTTCTTCACTTCAAATCTGTACGAAAGCGCTCTCCAATCGAAAAGGCGGTAGGAGAAGTTTGAAGTCGCCTAAGAGCTTGGTCAAGTCCAGCGATGAGAGGACTCGCTGCAGTCAGCCAGCAAGGACAATTCTCCATTTAAGACACGAAGAAAGTGGTGGTGGTGATTATTGTCTTAAGAGGAAGTACAATTAGGCAACCATCCTCCATTAATACTTATCAGAGAGAAAAATGGAAGGGGTCAGACACTTCGAAAAATGAAAATATCGGCCAAAGGAAGTCAAAGACCATGAAGGGAATGAAAATTAAAAACTCCTTGGTATTCACTTAACTAATACCGTCGAGGTCGGGAAAGAAGAAGAGCTAACCAAGAGAGGATAGATGGAAGTGAGGAGCATGACACAAGTAAGTAGAAGCAATGCCAGAACTCAGCTAAGAGCCCCGTGGTCGCCAATCCAACTCTCCCACGTTACAGAGCCCCTGAGGTCGTATTTAGTCGCCTCTTACGACAGGCAGGGGAGGCCATGAGTGTAATTCTACCCCCACCCCCACCCCACCCACTCAACCCCCACCCACGAAGAAACGAAGATTTAAGGAGACAAACCTTAACCCAAATTAAAGGGCCCGTTGTTACGACTACATTCGAATACACCAGACTTGACACTCCGTGGGACCGAGCTCGATAGCTGCAGTCGCTTAAGTGCGGCCAGTATCCAGTATTCGGGAGATAGTAGGTTCGAACCCCACTGTCGGCAGCCCTGAAGATGGTTTTCCGTGGTTTCCCATTTTCACACCAGGCAAATGCTGGGGCTGTACCTTAATTAAGGCCACGGTCGCTTCCTTACCACTCCTAGCCCTTCCCTGTCCCATCGTCGCCATAAGACCTATCTGTGTCGGTGCGACGTAAAGCAAAAAAAAAACACTCCGTGGTAAATAATCGAAGGCGAATGGTTTATAAACGTTTCTTGCCAGTATTGCATTGCAGTTCTGTGAATCTTTTCTAGTTTTTGATAATATATTTCGTTCGGGAAGAATAAGATTGATTGGTAACGAACTGCACGTGTATAACTTTTCGATTTATTTTAAATACAGTAATTTATGAAGTAATGGGTTAGAGTTATTCGATTTCATTGTGTTCGCATAGCATACATACGAGTAGTGTTACATGTGTGTGTGGGGGGGTGGGGGGTGCTCAAGACCTGCTCTAAACATTTGAAGCATGGCTTTTCAGGTCTTACCTCTTCCAAGATGCTGACATGTGGGGCGATCGCAGTTTCTCGTATCTTGTGAGCTATTCTTCTTCTCGTTCTTTTGTTATGGCCTCTGTAGGACCACGGGCAGCTTTGTCACGGTTTAGGTTTTCTTCTCCTCCTCTCAGAACCTCTTCATCCTTTCTCTCCTCTCCCATTCTTCAGCTGATATTTTCAGTAGCTTTTTCTCTTGTCTCCCCCACTTGTGCTTCTCTATCCTTTTCCTGTACCCTTCTCTGTCATTGAGCTCTGGCATATTGGTTGGTGTATATTTATTTCTCCAGTTCTCTGTCCCTTCCACCTTGATCCCCATCTTAGTCCAGACCAGAGGTGTGACAAACGGTTATTTTTGTGTAACTGCTCACACCTGTCACTGCTACAAGATAGTAACTGTGAAAAGTAACAGTTCCCACCGTTTCTCTCATTCTACCCGTTCTCACCCATACAATTAGAGGCATGATTTTTTCGCATTAACGATAAGCGCGACAAGAAATATTTTGAAGCGATTTGGAGATATTAGTGAATTTAGTGATTTTGTTTTCGTGAATTAAAACTAATTAAAGCGTCAAGGCCAAAGCGAAATGTACTTCTTTTGCGATAAGAGCGAAAATACAGCGAAATTTAGGGAAAATAACGATCTTTAAATTGTATTCCAATATCGCGTGTATGAAGGGAAACAAAAGACAGAATGAGGATTTCTCATTTCGACAGAAGTATCTCTTGATGTTAATATTCTATAAAATCCCTTAATAATATGGGCATATACCGCTCTAGAAAGCCAAGAATAACGGACGAGAGGATTCGTCGTGCTGACCACACGACACCTCGTAATCTGCAGGCTTTCGGGCTGAGCAGCGGTCGCTTGCTAGGCAAGGCCCTTCAAGGTCTGTAGTGCCGTAAAAAATGGGCATATAGGGTGAAAGCTACGTCCATGTAGGTTATAATAATGGCGTATGGCCTCCGCAGAGGCCTGGTGCGGGTCTTTTTCTCGTAGAATTGGAATTAACCAATTAAGGTTAAAATCCCCGACCCTGCCAGGAATCGAACCCGGGACCCTCTAAACCGAAGATCAGTACGCTGACCATTCAGCCAACGAGTAGGACTCCATGTAGGTTGATAGGGTAAATGAAATGAAATATCGTATGGCTTTTAGTGCCGGGATATCCGAGGACGGGTTCGGCTCGCCAGCTGCAGGTCTTTCTATTTGACTCCCGTAGGCGACCTGCGCGTCGTGATGAGGATGAAATGATGATGAAGACAACACATAAACCCAGCCCCCGTGCCATTGGAATTAACCAATTAAGGTTAAAATCCCCGACCCGGCCGGGAATGGAACCCGGGACCCTCTGAACCAAAGGCCAGTACGCTGACCGTTCAGCCAACGAGTCAGACGGTAATTTGTTATGTGTTCTTGACGAGGGCTATAGGATAGCTCTAAACAAGATTCCATAAGGAATAATGAATGATTATAAATATTGTTTTTCTTTATTTATCTATCTTCCACATAAATAATTCACGAATCTCACAAATTAAATTGTTTATGAATAATTTTAGGAAATGACTAACGCGAAATTAAAGCGATCGGGTCAGCCGTATTTCGCAAAAGAACGCGAACATGTGTTTCTTTTTCGCGAAATCGAGCATAAATTAATGCGAAAAAAATGCCGCTACCCATACTCTTCTATTCATTCTCTCCATGTCCATCCTGATCACATGTCCAGCAAACTTGCTCGTTTGGGTCTTATTTCTTCTGAGATCGTTCTCGTGTTTCCGTACAGTTCATCCCTTGATCTTCGTCCCCATCTTTTACCTCCTCTTTCTGGTCCCAGTATCTTTCTCAAATTTTATTTCTCTTCTTTCTCCAGTTGCTCTGCCCCATCGTCTCGGCCGCGTACCGCACTGTTGCCTTGTAGCGCATGAGCTTTGCGTCTGTTGATATGTTTCTCATATTGTACACTTCTGTGATGTATAAACACTATTGTATGATGAAATGCCCGCTACATTCCAAAGCGAGATCCGTGCCCCAGGATAGTGGATACAGCTGTTACGACACTGACCGACCCGTGTTGTACATCCTGCTTGGAGGGTCCACAAGGGTCCAGTTAATGCATAATGTCCGGTCGTCCACGTTGACTTGTCAAGGCTCTGCCCTCCACTGCTTTCTCCTCGCCCCGGAACCCGTAATCCGGTCCGGATTAGTGGATGTTACCCTCAATACCACTGTAAAATACCATTTCGTTTCCACCGGTGTGTTGGTGTTTCAACCGTATTCCGCTTATAATTCAATTCACCTCTGCCATTTAGGGTTACGTAACTCAACCTAGTTTAAAAAACATTCCTCTATGTCATTCAGCAGAATATTGCTGTGGGGCCTTTTTTTTAAATCAGCCACGTGGACTTCTCAGCTGCTCAACACCTGATTTCATCCCAGTTTAATTCTTGGGCTGATTATGTTCAATAATATACAGAGCAGTAATTTATTACAAAGAATCAGATTATTATTATTATTATTATTATTATTATTATTATTATTATTATTATTATTATTATTAATAATACTCGCCGTTTCCCGCTGGCTCCCCCCGCAATGTACAAAGTATGGTGTTGCTCGTTACTATCCTCACGGATGTATTTGCAAAGTTTCGAGTTAATGAAATAAAGCACATGATCTGCTGTGATAATAGAATGTAATATTATGTCAACAAAACACTTGAAAATGCATCACACAAAGAAATTTAATTAAACGTTCCTTGGAATAACACTACGCGCCGAACTGTTAAGAAGACCTTCAAAGATCTTCGTCATGGAGACTCATAACTTTTCTCAGAATCTACCAATTTAAGTAGTTATAACCTCAAAAGAAAGCGCTTGATCCAGTGAGTGTTTTTAGACCAAAACGAACTGTGTACCTTAATTAGAACGAAGGATATAATTGCTTCAATGAGAAAAAATGTTGAAGACATGAGACGTCAAATTGAATGTGCACTCATAACTTTCCTCAGAATCAACCAATTTGAATATTAAGAGCTGAAGTGAAAGAGCTTGATCCACTGAGTGTTGTTAGGCTAAAACGAACTCCGTACCTCAATCAAAACCAAAGATATGATTTTCAATGAGACAAAAAATTGAAGAAATCAAATAATTTGAGGAAGGTGGAAGTTAAAGTGATTTATAGTACCTGATGACAAATCTGCGCATGAATACCTTTCAGTTTTAAAAGAATGAAGGAAATCGACCAGATAGAATGGCCGGACTGACTGACTTTAGTTTTCATATATTTTTAATATATAGATTATTATTATTATTGTTTGTTTGTTTGTTTGTTTGTTTGTTTGTTTGTTTGTTTGTTTGTTTGTTTGTTTGTTTGTTTGTTTGTTTGTTTGTTTGTTTGTTGAGTATTCAGCCCCAAAAGCTGGATTAATTCGCAGCATATCAGCTGTCAATCTAGGCTTCATTGAAGCGAAATGTTTAGGCTACACCAACATATCCTATCAGTAATTCATCACAATGCCAGGCAGCTTAAGCAATGATGTTACTAGTATCCCTAGTATTGATATTTTCAAAGCAGGTCAATGAAAATAATACATGGGATGTGATAGCCGTGTTGTTTAATCACTCGCACTTCACTAAGTCGACTACGATTCGATCTCCGAATAGTCAACGTGCTTTTTCTGAAATAAAGCGATGTAGAAATAAACACAAAGAAGAGAGAGAAGAGGAAACTAAGGAACGAGAGAGTTTTAAAAATAAGGTTTTAAGAATTGAATTATTCCTGGGAAGAATGAAAGGAAAACCCGGTCCAAAGCAGTCTGAAGAAAGAAAAAGCATAGTGCAATGATAAAGAAAGACTGGTAAGAAGGAAACAGCAAGGAGTGACGAATCCACATTGATACATGGTCCCTAACATGCCTCATCGTGAAGTAGGAGAAGACGAAGATGAAATTGTTCTAGCCACAAAAACAGAAGACCCAATGCACTCCGCAAACTGTGGATCTCACCTGAGATGGATCTGATCAAGTTGTTGTTGTTATTGTAGTCTTCTTCTTCTTCCTATTATTATTATTATTATTATTATTATTATTATTATTATTATTATTAACTTTTAGTATAGTGGCAGAGAAGTCTTCATAGCATTAACTTCATCTAGAAGAACAAGCCAAATAATACATACTGTACATATATTCTGGAGCATTTAATTTGATTCCTTTTCCACCAGATCCAATAGAAATTTGGAGTACTTCTATCGTGTCAACGCATCGTGGAAGGACAACACTAGGCGCAATATATTGCAAATAATACTGTTATTAATCCTTATGTAGTTGGTTGTAGGTTTTTGAACCTAGCAGAAACGTCTTTCCTTATTGGGACTGCATGTATTATGTACCCGTCTCGACGTGGGCGATCCACTTCTAACATCTGTTCACTTTAAGCTGTTCCACTTGGTCGTTTCTCTCCTGTCTGATAAATCAGACTGTTTGTCCCTTTTCTTTAATTATATCCTCCCCTTAAGGTGAGATAAATCAGTGATAATTTGTCAATATTATATCTGGAGTAACTGCTCCGCCAACATGCGGTCATGCGCAGTGGTTTTTTCTGTGATACTCCTCCCATGTATCGCTCTTCGTCGACTCGTTTAAAAGTTACAAGTTCAGTCGATATCATCTAAAGAATCGATTACTTAGAGATCACTTTCCAGGTGGCTGAACTACATCACTGCATCATGTCATTTCGAGTGAAAATGTTAACATTTAAGAGGTGTGAGGATTTGGTGCCGGCCCCGTGGTGTAGGGGTAGCGTGTCTGCCTCTCACCCGGAGGCCCCGGGTTCGATTCCCGGCCAGGTCAGGGATTTTTACCTGGACCTGAGGGCTGGCTCGAGGTCCACTCAGCCTACGTGATTAGAATTGAGGAGCTATCTGACGGTGAGATAGCGGCCCCGGTCTAGAATGCCAAGAATAACGACCCGAGAGGATTCGTCGTGATGACCACACGCCACCTCGTAATCTGCAGGCCTTCGGGCTGAGCAGCGGTCGCTTGGTAGGCCAAGGCCCTTCAAGGGCTGTAGTTCCACGGGGTTTGGTTTGGTTTGGTTTGGTTTGGAGGATTTGGTACCGTTCTGGTTCAAAAGAAAGACTATTATTATTTTAAAGGAAAATTAATCAACCACGGGAGTGAGCAATCCGTAAAATGTCATATTTCTTTCCTGTAATTTTAACTATTCCCTAGGTTTCTTAAAGAGTCGAGTAACAGGAAGAAAATTCAGCAAGTAGATATGTTCAATGGGGCTGCCTGGCCGAGGCGGTAAAGGCGTGCTCGGTTCGCCCGGAAGGACGTGAGTTCGAATCCCCGTCAGGAAGTCGTAAAATTTAAGAAACGAGATTTCCACTTCCGGAGATGCATATGGCCCTGAGGTTCACTCATCCTACACAAAAAATGAGTACCAGGTTAATTCCTGGAGGCAAAAGCGGCCGGGCGTAGAACTAACCACTCTACCCCATCACGTGCCGAGGTTAACACTGGTGTTATTCTACCGCCCCCCACCCACCGACCCACCCACCTTCCACTCCTCCAAGGGCCTTCATGGCCTGTACGGAGGTGACTTTGCTTTGCTTTGCTAGATATGTTGAATAACTATCGCGATGACACACAAATGGGGATGAGTCTTAAAATGCCCACTACTGCAAGAGGAAACCAATTTTTTAAACAAATGCAGTTCAAACTGATGCCCACCTGATTCATTGCTCAGTGTCTAGCTTCACTATGCGCACAAAAGACTACCGCTCCATTGATTGTCAGTTCTGAATTGACCGGGCGAGTTGGCCGTGCGCGTAGAGGCGCGCGGCTGTGAGCTTGCATCCGGGAGATAGTAGGTTCGTATCCCACTATCGGCAGCCCTGAAAATGGTTTTCCGTGGTTTCCCATTTTCACACCAGGCAAATGCTGGGGCTGTACTTTAATTAAGGCCACGGCCGCTTCCTTCCAACTCCTAGGCCTTTCCTATCCCATCGTCGCCATAAGACCTATCTGTGTCGGTGCGACGTAAAGCCCATAGCGAAAAAAAAAGTTCTGAATTGCTTAGCAGTGGAGAATATTTTGTAAAATAAATAAAATGATTTGTCCATTATGTTTTTTCCTGACATTTCCAGGCTTGCTTTGACAACACGTTCGTGTTCGAAAGTTGTTTTATTTCGACCACTCAATGGGCTGTTTCGGTTTCTGCGCAGCATTATGAATCACCTGCCTAGTTGTGCCTTGATGGTCACATTCACTCGGTCCTACGCAACTTTATCATTCATGAATTCGCCCCAACGTGCGCATGATTTCGTCCCCAACGTGCACAAATATTCGCCCATGCGTTTTCGATCGCATTCGCATGTTAACGCATGAATTCGCCCTCAGCTATCCGGGTAGAAACATTTTCCTTCCCATTCCAAACAGACTTACGACTGTCAGCACTGATAATGCTAGTACAGCTTTGGTACAATGACGTACCGAGTGCACTGAAGATTGTCAAGGAGAAAGCTTTCAGTGGGATAATTTGATATGTATATTTAAAATAATTCACTTTAGAGGGAATTTATAAAATATTGTTTTAAAAAGAGTATAAAAAATAGGAATGCCTTAAGGAGTAAGTACCAAACGAATATGTGACATAGTAGTAGCATTTCATCTTCATTTAGGGAGTAGTTCAAAGGCTTAAAATTATCTTACGTCCTTTATATTCCAAATTTTATTTATATTTCGTGTTTTTTTTTTTGCTTTGCTTCTTACTTTGTACCTGATAAGAATGTATGCACCGCATTGGATATTCTTTAAAACTTCAGTTAGTTGAAGTGTGTGTGTGGGAGAAATAGAACGATCCCTTTAGCTTAACATTGAATGGCTCGCGGTTATTTCCAATCCAGGCGGAAATTTCTGTATAACTTGTCCACGTGTCACGAGGTAAAGCGCAGTTTTCATCTGTGTGATATTGTATTACAAGGCCGCTCAGTGCAAGCACCAGTGCATTGCACGGCACAAAAGACGACTTGGCTAGGTTGACCAGGGTGCAGAACCCCTACTCCTCGATTTTGGGCAATAGCGCTGTCTCTCTCTTTCCCTATGCCTGTCTCGCTCGCTCCGCCTGTCTGCTCCTTTCTCACTTGCATTGCAGAGCTCCACCACGCGAGTCGACTTGAGCCGAGCTTAGCCGAGTCGTCCCGAGACAAAACGCTGGTCCGAACAGAGCCGAGTCGGGCCGATGCACTGTGCACAGAACCTCTGAGTCTAGGTTTGCACGCGTGAGAGTTTGGCGTTTGAGATGCCCTGTTGTAGTACGTAGTCACAGAACGCTTTAACGCGTTTGTTATTTGGCATTCTGGAACCAAATTCTTCATCAAAACTGTCTTCTATTTCTTCTGCTTTCAACAGTGGTAAACCAATGAAGCTTTTCAGGAACATGCTAATTTCAGAGCTATTATCTGTATAAGATTAGCTTTAATTTAATTTTCTCGATTTTTCTTTCAATCAACACAGCGTCCATTCTTCTGTTGATACCAGACTCTCACTTACTAGGAACAACTACTGGATATTGTACTGTATGTGTACTTTCGGCGGGAACGAATTCATGTAGCCTATCCTCAAAGGGATAAAGACACGAATTCACACAACTTTTCTCCCTTGCCACCCTTCAGCGTGACCTAATTCGTTAGAAGCAGAGCCTGGGAATGTTCAATCATTTGACTAGAGTTCCGAGAGTGGTGGTAGTGATTGTTATTTTAAGAGGTAGTACAACTAAGTAACCATCCTCTCTGAACAAATTAAGTGGAAACAAAAACGAGGTAGTAATTTGAAAATGAATTAAAAGAAGAAGGATTTTATTAAGCCGAAAAAACATTAAAAACTTTAAAGTTAGATTGAGGCTTCGATCTCGGATCTAACAACTATCTTCCGCGTTATATTCCACATTATTTATCTCATTATAGTCACTGTTGGGTAGTGATCAGCGATACTGTAATTTGTGAGTCACAGCGTGTTTTGATACCGTGATTTTCTGATATCACCGTTTTTTTTCTTTTACCGTGACGTGATCAGTCACTGAACCATCTGTGCTGCTTATTTGTAGCTTGTGATCACGAGAGGGCCTTGTTATTGTAACTCTGTGTGTAAATATTTATTAGAAAATCAGCCATCAAATTTCTTATATATAAACAGTCTGCATTTTGGTTGCAGTACAGAACACGACCATTACCAGTTTACTTTTAGAAGCACAAACATAATTTTTGCATCTAAGTTTGCTTTTTTTGAACATTTTGAAATCCAACCAACATGGCCCCCCACCAAAGAAAAGCTTAATACCAATAATTACAACGGCCATATTATGTACTGTAACCAATTATTTGGTATGTGCTAGAAAATTAGTTGAAGAGTTAGGGTTACCACTGCACCTTTCCCTAGATACAAAATCATTAATCACATCAACAAGCATCAAAGCATCATGATCCAAAAGTAAAACGTTAATTATTGAAAGAAACTGAATTCATGTAAAACAGAGCAGCACATGTTGTGATATCACGGCTGATCACAGTCACAGTTCATTCACTAGTTATATTGTATTATGAGGGCGCGCGATGATCACATTGGAGTGAAACCTTGAAATCACGGTTGATCACAGTGATACCGAAGGAAGTGACAGTCGTTACTCATGATTTTTAGATATCACTGAAACAAATCATTCGTGAAATATAGCTCATCACCACTGTTGGGTGCTTGGAACATAGCAGTCTACTACCCAGTGCTTCTATCGTGTGCATATTCTGAACACTTGTGTGTCCATGCTGTCTTGGAGTTACAGTACAGTCTATATGTTAGGTATCTCCCAGCAGTTTGAAGTGCAAAGCCATTTCTAGGACAACCAAGGTAGGATTTTAACCCAATGTTGTAGGGGTCGTGATAGTCGAGTGATATCATCACTGGCCTTTCATTAAGGTGACCGTGGTTTGAATCCCGGCCAATGCATTTGGTTACATAGTTCACATAAAACTGGACGTCCCATGCCTGTGATCAGGATTTTAAAAGCTACGTCAAAGTGTACAAACTTGCTTGCTTACTATTCTCGATGTGTTCTCCAGCAAGGTTCGAGACCCTCACACTGGTCTTCACTTCGTGACAGAGTAGGGTATTGAATGCCGAACTACAGGACGAGAAGCGACTTTGTGGTAACTTCTTTTCTACGACAACGACTGTACTCCAATCGCATTATATACATTATGGCTTATATCCTACTTCAAAGACCGTGTTAAGGGAAAATGACTAGTCATACACCTCATAACCGAGCTCTAAAATAGCTCTGATGATCGACCAATTTCTACATATAAAATACACGAAGATGATACAAGGCAGCTAAGAGTTTCTTGCTTGTTCCGAGCTTCACATGAAACACTGCCGTAGGCTTTGTTCTTGTGTCCTTTCAGACCTACGCAAGACAAAGAAGTGCCCTGACGTCAGTGGTGCTGGGACTTGAGGTACACTTGAAGACGAACGGCCGCGCGACCAATTAGCGCCAAGCCACTTAACCTCTGACCCTCCAACATGACGTGATCCCACGACCTCACACCTCCTCCACTCTCCCAAATTAAAATCAAGCTATTTCCTACCCATTTATTTCATCTGCACAAAGTGGAGTTCTACTCATCCATTTGTTCTAATGGAATGTTCGTGGTTGTACATCATTCCTTTAGATATACTATGTTCAGACACGCCAGGAAACTCCCTTCAGTTTCCTTACTTTTCGATATTACGAACTGTTTTTTTTTTCTGCCGACAGATTGTGAACACTGAGCAATGCTTGTAAATGATTAACATGAGGGCTTTACTACCACTTCGTTTAGGGCAGTGGTGGTGATTGTTGTTTTAAGAGGAAAAAACATATAGCAGTTAAGATTATTTGTAACAGAAAGAAATAACCCTTCCCTTCAAAGAATGATGCTATAGGCTTAAAGAAACCTGGAAAGTGGGAAAAAAAGAAAGACTTAGGAGAACAAGATCATTTAGGGCATATGAAGAAGGAATAAGGGTAGCTGGGGCTCCCTTGGTCACCATTCTATACCCACTATTTGTGAGCTCGTAGGGAGTTTGAACAGAGGACCAATGAGTGTATAATAATAATAATAATAATAATAATAATAATAATAATAATAATAATAATAATTGGGCCAATGACCTAGATGATGGGCCCCTTTCAACAACAAGCAATAAAAGACTCGTGTCCTCGTCCCTAGGTGGTGCCTCTCTTTTCATGCTCACCCCCAATGGACGTGAGCTCCTTGTACCATTTTAAATACCAGCCTTCCTGCCAATCTTAAATTTCTGGCAGTACCGGGATCAAACCCTGGGCCATGATAACGGCTGTTAATAAGTGCTAACCGTTATGCTACGGAGAGGGAAATAATAATAATAATAATAATAATAATAATAATAATAATAATAATAATAATAATAATAATAATAATAATAATAATATATTGGGCCGATGACCTTCGATGTTAGGCCCCTTTAAACAACAAGCATCATCATCATCATATCATAATAATATATAAGCATTTTTCTTTGAGGCCGTTTAGGCTGCTAGCGTGTCATATTTCGACATTGCGTTTTACTCTTATTTATCAAATGGCAGAGAAATCGAAAATATGTTGAGTGACCTACTGTATGGCTGAGTTTTTATTTTGTCGGCTGTACACAAAATATGTCTCCAGAGATCTTTTACATGTCAGCCTCTTACGATATGGAGTACTGACTTGACCTCCTCTTCCCCGCTCCCCTCCGCCCCTTTCAGAAATCCGACTACCTCTGCCGGGTTTTAACCCGGCGTCTTGGTAATTCGGTCGCCTGTACTCTTCCACTGATATGTTTTCTTGACGTTAACCACATAGAAAAAAATATATATTAAATGCGAGAGACCCAAGTGAGTAGAATGACGCGCACTTTATAGAACTCATCCCTAAGCCAACTGACTGCTCCCGGGTTCGATCACGCAACCATAACTTTGAAAGTCTAGCCCCTAAAAATGCACAATATGTCCTTAGAAGGTAATTTTGTTACATTGAAGAGCACGAGGAGTCCATATAGATCAGACGTAGGCTACTTTCGAAGCAGTTACTTTCCTCTAATGATATTAAATTTGATACGCAATGGAAGCCACTCTCCTGCAATTTGTCGTGCTCGTGGACACACACGCAACACTAGGTTGGCGTCACGCGAGATGAATTTGAAGGACAATTTGTGAGAACACTAAGGCTACTTTCCCTCCCCTTGCCATGCTGCCCCGTTACCTTCTGTGACATACGAGAAAGCGTGAGAGTTACATGCGAATTCGTACATGTTATTGAGTCATAAAGTGACTTTCTTGCATATAACGGGAACGGCGCATTTTTCTATATCACGAGGACAGAATTCGAATTATGTTTAATTTACTCAGATATTCGAAATAAATTATGATGATCAAAAATGTTCCCAGTTCGAATTATAATTTTGCCGGTTGAGAATATTGTATCGACAAGAATTGAAACAATCAAGCCTTTGTAGGTGCTATCAATCGCAAAACAACTAGCGTTATATTATAATTTATAATGTGTGGTAATGGAAAACAATGTAAAATAACTATTATATAATAGTGTATGGCCTCCGGAGATACCTGGCACAAGTCTTTCGAACTGATGCCAATAGATGGCTTGCGCATCTGTGAAGATCGGCCCTGCCTGTGACAAATTCTAATGTAGTAATAATAATAATAATAATAATAATAATAATAATAATAATAATAATAATGAAATGGCCTATGGCTTGTAGTGCTGACGCCCGTAGGCGACCTGCACGTCGTGATGAGGATGAAATAATGATGAAGACGACACATACACCCAGCCCCGTGTCAGCGAAATTAACCAATTATGGTTAAAATTCCCGCCTTGCCGGGAATCGAACCCGAGACTCCTGTGACCAAAGGCCAGCATGCTAACCATGTAGCCATGGAGCCGGACATAATAATAATAATAATAATAATAATAATAATAATAATAATAATAATAATAATAATAATAATAATAATGTTGTTTTAACGACCTGTGTCGGTGCGACGTAAAACAAATTGAAAAAAATGTATGTCCACTAACTACTTTTGACGATTTTCGGAGACACCCAGGTGCCGGAATTTTTTCCCACAGGAGTTCTTCCACATGCCATTAAATCTACCGACACGAGGCTGACGTAGGCCTATTTGAGCACCTTCAAATACCACCGGACTGAGCCAGGATAGAACCGCCCAAGTTAGAGTCTGTTATGATGTTAAAGTCGTCACACATACCAATCCCTGAACCAGAGGAATTAACTGATGAAGTTTATAAACCCCGACCCGACCGTGAATCTAACCATACGGGACCCCTTGTACCATAGACCAGCACGCCAACCATTTAGCCACTGAGCCGTATATTATTATATAAAAACATACAACAATATAATTACAATTTTAGGTGTTATTTACTATGGAATTATCGTAACGTAGTCTACCTCAAATCTTTCCAGCGAGATTTACCAACATTTTCATCTTCCTTCGTAGAACATGAGAGACTTGAATCTAAAATTGGTGGTGGTGGTGCTGATTGTTTTAAGAGGAAGTACAACTGGGCAGCCATGCTCACTAAGTATCTTACGACTTCCACAACTTTGTACTCCGTTTTACTTTAAATATTTTTATCCTGTTTCTATTCTTACCCCTCTATGTTTCACCTCTTGCTTTTGTTCCTACCAAAAAGTTATTCACTGAAAAATGGATATTTGTTGTTGTCAGGTGAAGTGGTTTATGATTAAACTGTATTCCCTGTCCCTGTGTCCACATAATCTTCATATCACAGAATTATGACCTCGGTAGAACTCTTATCTAGATGAAAATACGCTTGTGTTTTGCTTTAATCATGATGCCAATATTAAGCCACAATCTATTCATAGCCGTGTAATAACGCCACGAATAGTTGTGCCATAAAGCGTGACGTGGGATATTCACATAAACAGGGATTAATTGAAAATACAGCATGTCCTTGTAGCGACACATATTAACTGTATGTAGTAGATTTCATGAAACACACACCAATTTTGAGGAAATCTTTCTTTATCACAAAGAGAATACTGTATTTTTAGGATTGTTATGAACAGGTTTAGATCTGTTCAAAAGAAAATACGAGTTGAACTTTGTTTAATTGAACGTAAGAAATGTTCCATATATATCAGACATATTTTTTAACCTTTATGTAAAAGGCAAGCGTTGGAATTTTACGATGGTATAGGAAAGAAAGGAAACGGCTGTGGCTTTAATTAAGGTAGAGCCCCAAAATGTACCTGGTGTGAAAATGAGAAATAACAGAAACCTATCTTCAGGGCTACAGAGAGTGGGGTTCGAACCCACTGTCTCCTGAATGTAAGCTGACAGCTACGTGGTCCAAACCACGTAGTCACTTGTTTGGTTCGGCCGCGGTGCGAATTGTGACCAAGGAATATGTGATTTTAAAAATTAAAATTCAGGCTCTTGTGATCCGAAGTTCGCGTAGAACTGGTGGCCCCGTGTCCATTATCACGTTATCAACAGTCGTGTAAAGCTAAAAGCTTGCGTGTTTTCAATTATTATTATTATTATTATTATTATTATTATTATTATTATTATTATTATTATTATTATTATTATTATTATTATTATTCTTTCTTCGTTTCGGCCTGCTGTGGGCCACGTTATTTCAACCGTTTGCATCCTTGAGCTTTAATTCTTCCCCAGTACTCACGCATTCTCGTTCTGTGAGCCTCCTTCCTTTCATCAGTCCACTTCTTGCCTGTTTTCAACTTTGGCCTTTCTTGGAACCTCTTGTATCCCTGGAGCTTTTTCTGGAGAGGAGCACGTTTCTGGATGTCTTCGAGTGTGATTCCTATTTCTTGAAGGTCTTTTTCAATATTATTATTATTATTATTATTATTATTATTATTATTATTATTATTATTATTATTATTTCTTGCTCCATCGCTAAATAGCGTGCTGGCGTTTGTTTCAAGGAGATCCGGCTTCAATTCCCGGCCGGGTCGGGGATTTTAATTTTCATTGGTTTACTTCGATGGTTCGGGGGCTGGGTGTGTGTCTTTTTCGGCGTTAGAATTCGTCTTAGGTAGGGCCCAATTCTCACAGACGCGCAGGTCGCCTATGAGGAGTCAGCTGGAAAGACCTGCACCAAACCTCGTGTGGCTATACGCAGTTGATTTCGTAAATGAGCAATCCCGGCTGTGCTTTGCTTTTATAATACGAAAAGGACAGCCTCCCTTTACAGACCGAATAATTCAGAGGTGTACGTTGAATGCTTAACGATTGACTAGTGTGAAGCTTAATAATTATAAAACTGAGATGTGCAATTGATATACCGCATTATTCATTGCGTTCGCGTCTGTCTGAGATGTCTGGCGGTCATAACCCCTAAGTCGCAGCATCACACGCACAGTCTGTCGATATGCGTCCCGCGTGCTGGCCATATCCGCTCGGCAGCAGCGACACTGCGGCGGATGACGGAGTTATTACTATTGTTCCACAAAAAAAACTCTCTCACATCATCTTCTAAATGAGTTAAATCAACTACATCCTCCTCTTCAATTTAAAACAACGCTTGTCGTACCTAGCACCACATTGTAGGCACTGATGGTACTACAGGAAATACTGTGTTTGGGGGTAAGCTTTATTGTCTTCCCCAGTGACACAACCCAGGATAAACAACATATTAATTAACACGATGTGTTGAATAATTCACTCCCGAATAATTCACTCCCGGAAAAAATCAATTAAAAACTATTTTGTCTACCACATTATCCATCCTGTTGTAGATTACATCAGGTCCAGAAATGCTACACCGTCGTTGAAGAAACAATACCGCTTATCTCACAATGCTCTTCCTATCCATGATTTTCCTTCACACAGGTCGCTGCTCACAGCCACATATGGATATGCAGTCCATCAGAACAATTCTCAATCAATCAATCAATCAATCAATCAATCAATCAATCAATCAATCAATCAATCAATCAATCAATCAATCAATCAATCAATCAATCAATCAATCAGTCAATATTGATCTGCATTTAGGGCAGTCGCCCAGGTGGCAGATTCCCTATCTGTTGCTTTCCTAGCCTTTTCCTAAATGATTTCAAAGAAAATGGAAATTTATTGAACGTTTTCCTTGGTAAGTTATTCCAATCCCTAACTCCCCTTCCTATAAATGAATATTTGCCCCAGTTTGTCCTCTTGAATTCCAACTTTATCTTCATAGTGTGATCTTTCCTACTTTTATAAACGCCACTGAAAATTATTCGTCTACTGATGTCATTCCACGCCATTTCTCCGCTGACAGCTCGGAGCATACCACTTAGTCTAGCAGCTCTTCTTCTTTCTCTCAGTTCTTCCCAACCCAAACTTTGCAACATTTTTGAAACGATACTCTCGTTGTGTTCCATTTCCTATGCCTGTATGTAAAGGAAAAAAATCTTAAATACATTATACTGTAGGCAGTGCTCTGAACGCCATCTACCCAAGCGCTGCTGGGGTAAATAACTTTGTATTTACATTTTCTTGTTATTCCTTAGAACACTTATTATAAAGTTTAAAAAACTGCGAACATCTAAGCCAAGCCAAGCCAAGCCAAGCCAAGCCAAGTAAAGCTGTCTCGACAATCCGCTCGCACTACCGCAGTTCTAACTTACCAAGGGAGATGTTCAATAAATTTCCAATTTCTTTGAAATTATTAATTAAGAAAATGTTAGGAAAACAACAGATAGGGAATCTGCCACCTGGGCGACTACCCTAAATGCAGACCAGTATTTATTTATTTATTTATTTATTTATTTATTTATTTATTTATTTATTTATTTATTTATTTATTTATTTATTTATTTATTTATTATCAAAAATGGACGATTTGCGTCATGACGAATCAAAATCATTTATAATTAAATTGATTTAATTTAAAATAAGTAAATTCAGTATTGTAAAGTGTTCTGATGGACTACCTATCCATATGTCCGACTCGTTGGCTGAAAGGTCAGCGTACTGGCCTTCGGTTCAGAGGGTCCCGGGTCGGGGATTTTAACCTTAATTGGTTAATTCCAATGGCACGGGGGCTGGGTGTATGTGTTGTCTTCATCATCATTTCATCCTCATCACGACGCGCAGGTCACCTACGGGTGTCAAATAGAAAGACCAGCACCTGGAGAGCCGAACCTTTCCTGGGATATCGCGGCACTAAAAGCCATAGGACATTTCACTTTCCAATCGATTAGGCCCTATCTATCCGTCGCACTTAAACCGAAAAATTGTTTCATGACGCATCCAAATATTCTATTCGATACATCTGAATGGTATTTGAAACTCATTCGATTATTTTATTCGATTATTTGTTCGATTATTTAAATAATCGGATGGAGGTTATTCGAATATTAAAAGTATTCGATTATGCCATTACTGCAACTGAATGATGTTTGAAACTCATTCGGTTATTTTATTCGATTATTTATTCGATCATTTAAATAATCGTGTTGATGTTACTCGATTATTAAAAGTATTGGATTATCCCATCACTACTCGATATCTCGGACCCCCCATTGGCTGAATTTTCAATATTTCCAAATAATTTCAATTTTCTTCCCGTCTGTTGTATTTTTCACGTGCATTTATTTCTCTATTACTCGAAGTTCGATTACAGGAATTTCTCCATTTCTCGTTCCTTCACGTACTACAGTATATTTTACCTGTCCACCCCTCGTGCGTTGACCATAGGCAGCTGAAGCTGTATGAACCCTCTCCTGGATCGTCAATAGATCAGGCTTTAAGTGCAATGACTATTCTTCGATTCTCCCGACTAGATTCGAGATATCGAGGTTCGACTGTACTTCATTTACAACCAACCCACCGCGCAGAAATTGGCAATAGTGACTATATCCCTCCATTATAGAGTTGGCGTATGGAAGAGCATCCAGCTGTAAAAATGGACCAAATCCAAGACTTCGAATGAATGGGAAAAGGCCAGGGAGGGAAGCAAAAGATAATAATAATAATAATAATAATAATAATAATAATAATAATAATAATAATAATAATAATAATAATAATCTCATCATCGTCCAGATATGTAGGCATTTATAAGTTATAATAATGCAAACTTACTAAACCAAGTAAGAAGTATATACTAGCCCGGACAACAGTTCCCCTATGAGATTTGCGTAAATATTAGGCGTAAGGCCTATTAGAACCCCCTAGAAGTTATGTTACTCTCGCTACTTTACGGACCAGCGGGTAAGACCACACTCCTACTAGACAAATTAGTTTGCGCTCTAACCTATTACTGCCTATATATTCGGGCTATAATATAATTAATATTTAAAATATAATTTTAAATGTAACGTTTTTCTTTACTCTACAATGGCTTTAGGTCCTTGCTACTCCTTTCTTACGTCGTCACAGAAATAACATTCCGAAAATATGATTTGGGACAAGTATGCATGCCATTTGGTAGCAGCTTTATTTTAGTAGCGTCATGGTATAAGTTTTTAGTGCTTTTCTTTTAATGGGAGGAGCAGAGGCTTTGAACGCTGAGTTTACTAGAGTTTCAGCTTGTTTGTTCTGCTTAGTGAAAGGAACCTGCTGCTGCTGCTACAAGCCAGGCATGTGGTACCTTGAAAGTGGTTTGTAAACATTATTGTGTCCTACACCTTGCTCTCCATTTGTCTGCCACCGTTCCTCTTTTGATAGCTTTTATCCAAAGGAAAGGAAAGAACTGTTAAAACAAACATTTCGTTAGGTCTTGTTTATCATCTCCATCGTGGACGAGTGAATAATTGGAGATTTGGCTATTCATAATGGGGACATCTTAATCAATGATGCGAAGAGTACAGAAAAAAGTAATTGGACTGGATTACTGTTAGTTGGGAAATAGTTCACTCAGTTACGATTACAAATTAATTTTTAAACAAGTATTCAATAAAATTATAGCTAAAATTCATTTACAGAACACTAGTCTTAAAAGAAGCCACTGATTTCTTTTGACATTGGGCTGGAATATTACAAAAGTATGCAAGGAAAATATAATTTATTTTGTGTTTTTATTTTAGAATAAAGACAGTAAGAAGCTATCATCACTAGGTGAGAGTGAACATGATACCCAGTAGCGGAGCTAAGAAGCTCGCACACCCACCCCCGCAATAATTGAAAATGGGCCCCTCGTTTCCTCATAAGGAAAGTTACAAGTTACAAGTTCGCAGTACAAGGTTGTACATTATTACAATGAACAGCAAGAATAATAATAAGAAGAAGACGTTACACAATTTAGTTTTCAAATCCAAAGGAATTAAAATAAATAATACACTAATGAGACACACAAAAAATGCATATTTCAATTACAGTAACCAAAACACGCTGACCATCACAATATTAAGAAATAATCTCGTTCCCAGGACCAAATAATTTACTACTATTTACAGCTCAACCGTCCATCGTAGGCCTACTTCGCTACACTGATTGCCGAGATTTATAAACTTCAGTATTCAGTGTTAGATAAGGAGGATGTCGTTGTCATCGTATCTTCGCTGACTACTGGGTTCTCAGACCTGGCTAATTACTTCAAAAGCCTTGTTGATTGTTGTGAGTGGCAGCAAGGGATGGTTGTTACTAGAACAGGTTGAAAAACCCACATTCTTTCAGATATAACAACCATACTCGTACTGACGATAGAAACTCTGCACTACGACGGCCTAAGCTTGGAATAACCCTCTGTAATACAAATAATACTGTGTTGTGTGCTATAGCTTTATCAATATGTAAAAACACTCTACAACTACTGAATTAAAAAACAGCCATAGGCCCCTCACGGGGCGGGGTCTACGGGGTCCTTATTGCCGCCACTGCGACATAATGGAAGAAGCCCATTTACTGATAACATGCAAGGGAACAGATGCTCTGAGAACTAAATACCTTGGGGATGAATATAAATTAAAAGTAGGAAGAGAGAAGGAATTTTATACAATAACCAAATTGTTAAATAAAGAATGGACCACCCCAGGAAGAGCAGCTAAGTTTTTCTGTATTTTAAGAAACATGTGGCAGAAAGAAATAAAAATAAGATTAGCACTAACTGAAATTAATGCCATTGTTAGTAAATGATAGTAAATGTGATGTGGAGGAGTGTGAGAACAGACAAGTAAACTGGAACTATAAGTAGTATTAGGAGGAATGAGAGGTAACATGTAAACAAAATAATGCACTAAGTAGAAACATGATGACAATGTAAGCACAAGTTCAGCAGAGAGGTAATATGATTTCTGTACAACAAGTGGTAATGGATCGTATCAGGAGAGGTAGTAGTGGAATGTTATGACTTGCTGTGTCAGTCAGGTGAGATAAAGGAGGATACTTTCCTCCTCATAGATGGCCTTGCGCCAACGTGCCAGTGTGCCGTAATCCCGTAATTCATTTTAAATTTGGCATTTTGATTCTAACTTCATTTTGTAATAACATAAAAAATTGTTTAATTAAGTAAGATAAGGCAGGGGAAGATACATGTTGTCCTAGACTATATAATATTGTTAATCGTCTAGGACAAAATAAATTATATTCAGTATAGCAATAGTCAATAATTGTGAGAGGGAAATATAAGGCATGTATCAAATTTAATGAATTGTAATAAACGAATGCTCTCTCCCCAGCTTCAGGTGATCCTGAACTGGGAGACGGGAGTATTCTATTCTATTCTATTCTATTCTATTCCATTCTATTCTATTATATTATATTCTATTCTATTCTGTTCTATTCTGTTCTATTATATTCTATTCTATTGCCGCCACTGACCTTGGAACTTTGGAAATTATCTTTTACTATCATTTTTACTTTAGCTCATGACATTTAGCGTTTCAGATTATTTTCCATTTACTTCGAAAATAAACTAGTTGGTTCTTAAGATTCTAATCCCTAAGCCTTGAGATCGTGGGGTAAGGGAGTATATTTTTGCATTTACTGAAAATACGCCCAACAGAGTACTTAAAAAATACATGTGTTTAATTTTAAGAATATCCTAGCAATATGGATGGTGATTGTGGAATTCTGGAGAGGTAAGGAAGTACCTCCTCCAGAACTGGTTCTGCTGTAGTAAAACTGAAAACATTATCATCGTCATTTATTTTTCCCCGTTTCTGTTTCCAGCGATGTATGTCAATTAGTAGCAATTAAAACTGTATATCAAAAATTAATGAAATGAAATGGCATATGGCTTTGACTGCCGGGGGTGTCCGAGGACAAGTTCAGTTCGCTAGATGCAGGTCTTTTGATTTTATTCCCGTAGGCGACCTGCGCATCGTGATGAGGATGAAATCATGATGAAGATGACACACACACCCAGCCCCCGGACCAGCGGAATTAAACAATTACGGTTAAAATTCCCGACTCTGCCGGTATCGAACCCGGAACTCACGTAACTAAAGGCCAGCACGCTACCAATTTAGCCATGGAGCCGGACATGTCAAGTAGATAATTGCAAGTAAAAATTACATTTTGAAAAAAGAAAACGGAACGATTTGACATACAAGAAAAAATAATTAAGAACTTAATCGTTACAAGTAATTAGATGAGTCTTACTCGATTACTTCGCAATTCTGATCTCAGTCCACTTTTTGCAAGCGTTGAAGTATGTTGCAAATGTTCTCGTTTAGCAATGAACATATCATGTGAAATTAAGGTTAAAATTTAGTGATCATGAAAGTAGCAATCGGTCTGATAACTTAAAGTATCCTGGCTCAATCCGGTGGTATTTGAAGGTGCTCAAGTATGTCAGCCTTATGTAGGTAGATTTACTGGCACGTTAAAAAACTCATGCGGGACACAATTCCGGCGCCTCGGGTCTCCGAAATCTTAAAGTAGTTAGCGGGATGTAAAATCATTATTATTATTATTATTATTATTATTATTATTATTATTATTTATTTATTTATTTATCTTGGTGTCGTATCTGTATGAAATCTTTTCTAGTCAAGGGGTCATACTAGTTCTGAAACGAGAAAAAAAACTGGTATAACTATAATACAATTTCGTGTGGCTACTTCTAGCCGAGTGCAGCCCTTGTAAGGCAGACCCTCCGATGAGGGTGGGCGGCATCTGCCACGTGTAGGTAACTGCGTGTTATTGTGGTGGAGGATAGTGTTATGTGTGGTGTGTGAGTTGCAGGGATGTTGGGGACAGCACAAACACCCAGCCCCCGGGTCATTGGAATTAACCAAGGAAAGTCAAAATCCCCGACCCGGCCGGGAATCGAACCCGAGACCCTCTGAACCGAAGGCCAGTACGCTGACCATTCAGCCAACGAGTCGGACCTGGTATAACTGAAATTGTGATAATAACCCATTTCGAAATCACGACGGCGGACTTTCTTAAATCGAGCGAAGGTGCAGTTGTTCTGAAATCTTATTTGCGCCAGCCGATGAAAAACTTCAACAGAAAAGAGAATGGATTGTCCTTACAATGGATTACAGTTGAAAAGGTCATGCTGTGTTCATGTAAAAAAAATCGAGAAAGGATATTATGTAACAAATAGTTTTTTATTGGCACTATCATTTAAAATTCAATAGCATTTTAATCGCTTGTGTAAGTTCTCATTAATTTTTGTAAACATTCCTTTACTTTCTTAACCATCATATTCCTGCGGCTGATTGAGCCCTTTTTATACAGAGGACTTACCTTGAACTCGTACTGGAACACGATTAGGAAGCCGTTATTATGTGTGTGTTTTACCGCTGATGCAGAGGACGGTTATTACTGCGTGATGCAACATTCAGGTTATGCAATCGTGAGGGGTGTAGATAGAGCTTGAACTGTAAATGGAAATTTGAGCTGATGCGCGTGGTTCCGCCCCAGTGTCGAATAGAACAAATCTTAACGTATTCAAAAGAAAGAAAACACGTGCAAGCGGATCATGGTTACCGGATGTACGGCTCTTTTGTATGGCCCTCGTGGCGCTATTGCGGGCACGTGGTCTCCAACTTCGCAGCGTTACACCCTCGTCTGTCGGAACGATCGTGTTTATGCAAGGGAAAATGAGCTTAAGAGTTGAAGCCTCTGCAATATTGCTTTCTTTCTCTGAGTTGGACCATATCATTTTTTATGTAGGTACATTATGAACAGTTTGCCGACGTTTCGAATACTATCCAGTTTTTGTTATCAGGGCAACTGACGGACCCCTGTTCAGTCCGATGTAATCAGCCTCCCCGGTAGCGAATATTGTTTACGAAGCTGGTCTCTTTGTCCTGTCTTAATTTTCAGCCCGATGCTCAAGTCAGCCCCGAGGATATCTTTGGAACTTGTAGAATATGGCTCTAAATTCTTCGATGATGGGCACATTGATTCTTCGGTCGGTCCAAAGTTTACGCAGCATTCTATGCCAACACACCTCATTACAAAAGCACCAGTGGGCTTCCTGTCTTTAGCATCCCACGTCCAAGTCTCATAGTCATGTGAGAAGACAGAGAACTCGGCTGTTTAAGCTAAGCGTATCTTCATGTTATTGCCCGGTTTTGCCAGATTTTCGTGAGGTTTTTCAGAGCAACTCTTCCTAGAGAAATCCTCTTAATCTCTCTCTCTCTCTTATACCCCTGTGTCACTGATTGTCGGTCCAAGCTATACAAAATCGTTCATTATCTCCATATCTCTCAGCTGGCTCGTGAGCTGAACCTCAACTGACGATCAGTTACCATGATAATTTTGGACGTATTGTGATTGATTTCTAGTCCGAATTTCTGAATGATTGGCACCCAATAATTGCTCATTTTTGAA
Source organism: Anabrus simplex (assembly GCF_040414725.1). Lineage (NCBI taxonomy): Eukaryota > Metazoa > Arthropoda > Insecta > Orthoptera > Tettigoniidae > Anabrus > Anabrus simplex. Next base: position 146,704,136 of record NC_090268.1, read on the forward strand.
ACCTCTCTCTAAATTCATGTTGTTCGGGTGTTTCTTAATTTCTATGGTCTGTTGGAACTTTCTTTCGAGATTCTGACGAATAGTTGCTATTTAATAAACAAAAATTTCCAAAGAGATTCCGTGATTTGTTTAAAAGGAATGCTTAGGTAGAGCTGAAATATCCCTGTCTTGATTCTTGATGTGAAGGATATGTTTCTAAAAGTCTGGCAGAAATCACTCGCTTCGTTTCGACCACGTAGCAGATGTCGTAGCTACATTCAACGTGGTAGACTCCAGGAGTCTGTGCTTCAATGGTGCCTTTAACTGGATACAGATGACGAATTATATTCCTGTGTGACTTGTAAATGGTCTTGATTTTACCCTGAAATCTTATAATGTACTTACTATATAGACAGGGGTTAACGTTATAACTCCCTCAAATTAATAGAAAAACAAAATATTTCATATTACTGGTTTCAAACTCTGTGAAACAAACTATCCAATCAATTGTTTTAAAAATGGATTCTTCACTGATTATCAGTGTATTTGCATAGTAACTAACTGGATAAGTGCTTGAAAATGTTGAGTAACGAACAATTAATTGTTGGCTATATGGACGACTTCTTTTATATTTAATCATTCAAGTTACAACAAATCCAATCTGTGCCACTGAACTTGACTACATATTAGAAACGACCAGTTTCACGTTAGATATATATTTATCTTCTTTCTGTATCTGTTCATTTCAGCGACTGAGAGATGTTCGAATTTCGTACGAGATGTCACCGAGAACGAAGCGAGACCCGTGGGGCAGAAGTCTTCTGGCTAAAATATTCTTACCCTCCGAGTGTATGGTTAGTACTGTACACTATAATACATCTTCTCTGCTGTAAGACGAATGGCTTTCTTGTCACCAATACGCTTACAAAACTCATTCATTATAGAAGTGATAAAACAGCTTACTTATTGTGTGGAAAATCTAAATAATTCTACCTAAATTAACTGCACTTCAAGAACGTCAGTGTTCATTATATTAAAAGCTTTACAGCCCCATCATTTTATGGGATGCTCTTTGAAGGCTTCTAAAAGCTGCGAATGACTCAATTCAGTACCCAAGTGCTATCCTTTAAAACCCAATGTTGCAGGTTCGATGACTTAAAATATGGTTGCACTGTGTCGGTACATTCACTGGCACATATAGGAACATTCTATACAACTATTTTTTCGGAAGATGGTGCTCTGGGCAGCGCCCTGGGTCGAAAAAGCAAATGAATATAAGCAGGCGTTGGGGTCTTGTTGCCATGGTAGCAGTGATGGTGTTGCCAAGGCTTCCCCATGTGGTAAATGCATCCAGTCGCTTGCTTGTCACCCGTTATGCTTTCTCTTATTGTTGCTTATTCTGATTTTATTACGTATTGTCCTTAAGTAATTCTAAAATGGCAAATGTGACATGTAACTTTTCAAATAAGGTAGTGATATTGTTTGCAGTGAGCATGCCAATTAACGAATATCAATGACTTTTTTATGGTGCTTCTCTCGTGAGTGCATTTTGCCTTTAAAGTATGAGCTCCACTGTTAACAACTCCTAGTACTATGTCATAAGCAAAATACATTATTTAAACTGTGATATTATTCCCCATTTAGTTCTGAACAATATATTATGGTTTGGATCACATAATTATCAACTTGCATTCGGACCCCACTGTAGGCAGCCCTAAAGATGGTTTTCCATGGTTTCCCATTTTCACACCAGGCAGTTGCCGGGGCTGTACGTTAATTAAGTCTACGGTGGATTCCTTCCCGCTCCTAGCCCTTTCCTATTCCATCATCGCTATAATACCTATCTGTGTCGGTGCGACGTAAAACAAATTTAACAGCAACAAAAATATTCCCATCTGTAGGCTATATATGTCAACTGATCTCGTGGTAGCCATAATTGAAAACATTCCTCTCTAGTTCCAAGCTTAGCCACATTCCATCCTTCGAAAAGACTAAATCCTTCGAAGGACTAAATTCCACAGCAAGGCTAGTTTGAAAATCAATAATGTGCCTTTTGAATAGATATTATTATTATTATTATTATTATTATTATTATTATTATTATTATTATTATTATTATTATTAATTATTATTATTAACTGCTGTAGTGTTCTGTACTAACTCTTCTCATTTCTTCCTTCTTTACTATCAGCAGCTTCTTAAAATAAACATAATTGTGCACTCGTTAGATTGTTGTTATTATTAAATCTCTGTGAGACGGTTTTGACAGCTTAGGTTCTCTCAAATTCCCCAGCGTTTACTCACCTGTATCTATAGGGAATCCCCCCCTTAGTAAAGCTGGCTATTCTTCATAAGCAGCCAACAACTGCTTGTTGTAATGTCTATCAACTGCATTTAAGTTTTAAGTAATCGGGAAAATATTGATTTGAAACTCTTTGTTTTAATAAGGCTATGTTGATCTAATAAATACACTGACTGACAGAGCAAATGCAACACCAAGAAGGAGTGGTCAGAACTTTATGCCAATTGCAGGGTAGACTGACGTCACTGAGGTATGCTCATGATGTGAAATGCGCCGCTGTGCTGCGCACGTAGCGAACGATAAATGGGACACGGCGTTGGCGAATGGCCCACTTCGTACCGTGATTTCTCAGCCGACAGTCATTGTAGAACGTGTTGTCGTGTGCCACAGGACACGCGTATAGCTAAGAATGCCAGGCCGCCGTCAACGGAGGCATTTCCAGCAGACAGACGACTTTACGAGGGGTATGGTGATCGGGCTGAGAAGGGCAGGTTGGTCGCTTCGTCAAATCGCAGCCGATACCCATAGGGATGTGTCCACGGTGCAGCGCCTGTGGCGAAGATGGTTGGCGCAGGGACATGTGGCACGTGCGAGGGGTCCAGGCGCAGCCCGAGTGACGTCAGGACGCGAGGATCGGCGCATCCGCCGCCAAGCGGTGGCAGCCCCGCACGCCACGTCAACCGCCATTCTTCAGCATGTGCAAGACACCCTGGCTGTTCCAATATCGACCAGAACAATTTCCCGTCGATTGGTTGAAGGAGGCCAGGAGGCCTGCACTCCCGGCGTCCGCTCAGAAGACTACCATTGACTCCACAGCATAGACGTGCACGCCTGGCATGGTGCCGGGCTAGAGCGACTTGGATGAGGGAATGGCGGAACGTCGTGTTCTCCGATGAGTCACGCTTCTATTCTGTCAGTGATAGTCACCGCAGACGAGTGTGGCGTCGGCGTAGAGAAAGGTCAAATCCGGCAGTAACTGTGGAGCGCCCTACCGCTAGACAACGCGGCATCATGGTTTGGGGCGCTATTGCGTATGATTCCACGTCACCTCTAGTGCGTACTCAAGGCACGTTAAATGCCCACCGCTACGTGCAGCATGTGCTGCGGCCGGTGGCACTCCCGTACCTTCAGGGGCTGCCCAATGCTCTGTTTCAGCAGGATAATGCCCGCCCACACACTGCTCGCATCTCCCAACAGGCTCTACGAGGTGTACAGATGCTTCCGTGGCCAGCGTACTCTCCGGATCTCTCACCAATCGAACACGTGTGGGATCTCATTGGACGCCGTTTGCAAACTCTGCCCCAGCCTCGTACGGACGACCAACTGTGGCAAATGGTTGACAGAGAATGGAGAACCATCCCTCAGGACACCATCCGCACTCTTATTGACTCTGTACCTCGACGTGTTTCTGCGTGCATCGCCGCTCGCGGTGGTCCTACATCCTACTGAGTCGATGCCGTGCGCATTGTGTAACCTGCATATCGGTTTGAAATAAACATAAATATTCATCCGTGCCGTCTCTGTTTTTTCCCCAACTTTCATCCCTTTCGAACCACTCCTCCTTGGTGTTGCTTGTCACTGTCAGTCAGTGTATATACAAGATGGTTATCGAATTCTTGTGTAAACTTCAGGTAGTCTCTTAGGTGAAATGCGATATCAGAAAGAAATCTCACCACACTACACTGTGCCAAACAAAAAGAGGCAATTACACCGGAAGAGAGAATTTAAGCTCTGTTACGCTCGTTTTTCCACTAAATTTGCCTCCCGAGGGCCGGAAATTGTGAAGCCCTGCATTGGAGATCGGCTCGTGTGGCAGCGCATGCCAGTCTTTAAAGACTGGAGAGAAACGTTTTGTCAAGGTAGGGAGTTGCCTTGGGCTCGGACAACCTACAACATCTTAAGAGGAAGCGTTACTGGTTCTCCGTGAATGAGGGTTAGAATACTCCGTGCGGAGTTGATGTGCAGGACAACTTAACTCTTTAATTCTTTGGTTTTTTAATGGCGTATGGCCTCTGGAGAGGCCTGGTGCAAGTCTTTCGAGTTGACGCCGTATAAGCGACCTGCCTGTCTATGAGGACGCGTTCTAATGCTGAAGACGGCACAAACACTTAGACCCAAGCCTGAAGAATGATAGTTAAAATCTCCGGCCCGGCCGATAATCGAACCCAGCACCCCTTGGACCAAAGGCCAGTACGCTAACCATTTAGCCATGGAGCCAGACATTTCTTTGGTGTCACTTATTGGCTAACAATAAAATTGAAGACCTGTGCTGGAAAACAGAAAATGTCGGCAATAGTGCTACTATCTCCTTGTTCACCTAACGGAAGTTAGGAAATAAGTATCTCAGAATCCAACTAACACGAGGAAAAGAGTTCCCAGCATACCCTAAAGAAATACGAAACAACCGTTCGAGAATCTTCCTAATGTTTCTTTCTTCACAGAAGTTGTTTCCAAGTTCCGAGATGTTCACCAGTTTTCTTATTTGTTTCATTTCGAAACATTTCCAATGTAAAAAAAAACTTATCACATTCAAAAATCGCCCTAACCACAAGGAAACGACAACCGCGATATAAAACCCTGTAATACAACAACAACAAATAATAATAATAATAATAATAATAATAATAATATATGTATGTTCATTCCTCAGCCCGAAGGCTGGTTGGATCCACCGTTAGCTGTCATAGATGGCCTAAGCATCACTGACGGGAAATAAGGAGTGATGTAGTTTACCATTGCTTTCATCACTGAGCCGGAAGTTGCTATTACATATGTCTGCCAAGCCCCTATGAATAACATCTTCACACCATTCATAGCAGGGACTGGCTGCATAAGGAATGACATTACTAGCATAACTCACTCCTCAATCACTCTCATATTGTCAAAGCCAAGGATGAGACTGAGAAACATCAATGAAAGTAACAAAATTGCTCTAGCCCGTACCAGAAGACATGGTGCACTGTAAACACTAGGTTTCGCGAGCATAGGCATATAGGGCCTAATAATAATAATAATAATAATAATAATAATAATAATAATAATAATAATAATAATAATAATAATAATTTCTGTTCCTCTAACTGGAGATGTCTGTTAATGAAAATATGAGAGTGTGATTGTATGAATACTACGGTATCAATTCTAAGCAAGTACATTTGCACCAAAGTTTTACGTGACTACGTGACTGTTGGTACTGTGATCATAGTCACAGGAGCAGCTTCAGTTTAACTTGGAATTGGAAACACAGGAACGTGATTTTTTTTTTCATTTTAAATTTCCTCTTACATTAGCCAGGATTCGAGCCGCGGTCGTCTTAGTGAGAACCTAGTGATATTGTCTCTCCGCTATCATGCCCCACGATATCTATTCTAGGATATTATTCTAATCCATAATACTTATCACCTCGATGAATGGTTGCGGGACCGTGTAGTGGCTCCGTCAATTGGCATTTACGAGTGCTTAACTCCGTACGACTGCGCACTAAGGAACTCCTTTCTGTGTTCTGGCTTCTAATGAAATAAAATAAAAACACACACTTATAGGTGAGTAGTGGATACTCTCGTAACATTAAAGAAATCCAATAAATCAGTGGTTTGTCCTAATTGTGTGGTAAATAATGAAAGGTATTTATTTAAAAATCTGTGTTTTTTTTTTTTTTACAAGAAAGGCTTTGGTCTGCTTGAGTACAAGCAATGTAACAAGGGAAAGTTATGGGAATTATAGTAACAATAACAGAAGAGTTGTTTAATTAACGAGTGTGTCATTTACCATACAAGACAGTGTTGTAACGCTTATGGCTTGGCTTTTACCTCGTATTACTTAACACCTGCGATATTCGCACATTAAGGGTAACCGAAACAAATGGTGACTTTCAACGGATGTCTCGACATTTGTAAAGAGGTCGAAAGGAAACGCACCTCGTGCTGTACTCAACATAAATAATTCGAGTTCATTCTCTTCAGGATGCAGGAAACTGTCTCTGCGAACTTTATAGTGGGTTCTATTGATATGCTGAGCTGACATTTATCTTTTGTTTATTGAACAAATATTATTATGTTCAATGAATTAATGAACAATTCAAGTAAATCCTTATATCCGTAATACTCAGAACTTCGACGAAACGCAATAGTTACTAATCAAACGAATTCTGTGAGATTACCCAAAATATGCCAATAACGAAAGAAAGGCTTTCAATCAGAGAAGTAAGAGGCATGGTGTGGTGGCTAATTCGGATGTAAACATTGAGAAACATAACGAAAATCTGTCTTCATTTTGTGGAGAAACAATGGGAGAGGTGCATCTATTGAGAGTATGTAGAGTATGCACTTTGTTGAATAATTGGATAGTGAATATTGCCACGACACTTCCAGTTTTGGCGGAATACGAACGACTGGAGCGTGACTTTTAATTTCAAAAATCCCACATGCATTGATCGGGACTCGAACCGTTGCCATCTAGGTGAGAAACTAGTGACTGCGCCACTTGGCTAACGGCCCACCCCATTGCAGTATGTCTCTTTCACGAGGTATAAACTCAAAATAATCTCATTTTTAAATTATTATTATTATTATTATTATTATTATTATTATTATTATTATTATTATTATTATTATTATTATTATTATTAAATTCGGACCATGGTAGTCATCTAAATGTGGGTAAAATTATTTTTTTCTATTTGAAATTTGGGACATCTTAAATTATTCTTGTCATAAAATAAGAAATTATATGTTCCTCATTCTATTGTAGGCTTTTCAAAGATACAATCTGTCATGTTCTGGATAATGGCTCACAGTAGGAGTGATGGATCTCGGTCGCAAGACGACATCGAGCACCATTGAAATTGTTTCCATTAAGGTTTTGAGTAATTTGAGAAAGTCAGCAAAATATTTCAGTCCTTGCCTTCAGCAGTAGGTAACAGCACTAAACCAGTTTCTCAATAATGATTGAGGTCCTCTGATCGCCACGTGCTCTAGTTGAGGCTAGAGCTGTACCGCTAAAACACAGGAAGAAGTCATTACTTAGGCACGTTTCTCTTTAGAAGTAATTTCGCGATCATTGCATGATGACTGACCCAGATGATCAGTCGTCTGGACCAGAGGCCAGCTAGCACGTGAGCACCATCTGGTAGGCGGGGCAGGATGCAAGAGGGTAACGCAGCCGGCAGTCGTCCGGCCTCCCGCATTCCATCGTCTACCCCAAACCGCTAGGTTACGCTCTCCTATAAGTAACATTCAAGCATAGCCTTTTCTTTTCGCCATGATTACCTTAATTCTTTCTTTCTTTCTTTCTTTCTTTCTTTGGGAAAAAATGTTTCTATGCTTCGGTACATTTGTGAATGTACTACCAGTTCAAATGTATTACTGAAAAATTCTGAATCCGACCCAGCCATAGGACTCGTAAGTCTTTCTTTGTTGTGTCGCACCAACACAGACAGGTCCTATGGCGACTATGGGATAGGAAAGGGCTAGGAGTAAGAAGGAAGCGGCCGTGGTCTTAATTAATGAACATCCTCAGCATTTGCCTAGTGTGAAAATGGGAAAATACGGAAAATCCTCTTCAGGGCTGCCGACAGTGGGGTTCGAACCCACTATCTCCCGGATGCAAGCTCACAGATGCACGCCCTTAACCTCACGGGCAGTTCGCTCATAGTTGGATTACTCGTGCTCCATCTGAATTTTATGAAAACTGTAAGAAAGAGTTAATGGTATGATACTTGTTTTAACGTTCCTTTAGTTGCTCTAGATTTTAAGAGAGGGCAGGGTTTCGGGACTTCGTTCCACAGGAGTTCTTTAGCGTGTGTTCAGAAGTTAGGATTTGGAGTTGTCGAATTTAAACACTGTCAAATGCAACCGACCCTGAACCAGATTCGAACCCGCTGTTTTGTAAACAGGATAAATGCTAACCGACTGCGCCACTAAGATCCACATCTGTAATAACAGAGGAATAGTTCCTGCGTTCGATGATATGTTATGATATCCCCCATAACGCTATTTTTTTTACAATCGGCTTTACGTTGCACTAACACAGATAGGTGCCAAACCACGGAAAACCATGCTGACAGTGGGGTTCGAACCCACTATGTCCCGAATGCAAGCTCACAGCTGCACGTCTCATAACGCTCCGAAACACGTGCATGTCTGTAGTTTTACGCATTGTATCTCGGTGTTGTAATGCTTACGGCTGTGGTTTAATATCCTGACTAAGTTACCTTCCCTAAAGTTCGGAAATAAAGCTCCCCTTGGAGCTAGTCCTCACCGGAATTACGGTATTTGCACTTCTGATACAATCTATATGTGTAGTAGCTTAGCAATAAAACACCTGCTGTTGAACAATAAGGTTCAGGCGTACCGCACGTCCGGTATATTTGAAGAATAAAATAGCCGAATACGGAGAATAATGCTCTTGTACAGAATATGAACCATATTCCCGGACGTTGAAGTCGTCGCCAGTCTCAGAGCACGCAATGGTACTAGGATTTATACATTGTTTTTGTCAAAGTCTCCCTTTATATCGATTTCGCATAATGCATTCGTTTTAACGAACCTCATTGTTTGAAGCAAGTAGATGAAATTACAATCCCCTTCTATAACTACCTTGAGCCTTGTTATGTAACTCTTAAGGGGAAGAGTCTTGTAATATCTCATCATTTTGAGGGGATACTGTAAATTGCGTGGTTTCCATTTATCCGTAGGCCGAAAGTTCAATTCCCGAGTCACCCGAGGATGTTAATCCTGGACTAACTGAGGAACTGTTTATATGAAAGGCAGTGGACCGATCAGAAATGTTTGAGGGTGTCGTCAGACTGACATCGTGACATTCTACATCTGCAGGTCTTCTGGCTGGGCGGCAGTCACACATCTCAAGACCTCACAACTTGTTAGACAGAATTCAACCACGAGACTCCGAGCTGAATACTACATTCTTTCACTTAACAGTCAACTTCCTAACCGAGCACATTAATTTAGGCTCATACTGTAGGAAAGCTTTGAATCTACTGTCTTCGCTGAAGTTTTCTTTCGAATATCTCCAGAAGTTGGCAACTATTTTATGTCCCAGGACATTTATAGTAATCCCAGACTCACATAATTGCAGTTGCTCATACTATACCATAGATCCTCACTAGGCAAAGTCATCAGCTACGTTGTACACTCGTAAATGTACGGGTTTGATTGTCAGAGAACCAATACGAGTAGTAGCTTTCCGTTAGTCTCCTATTACGATAAGCAAATATTGTCATTAATGTATAAAAACTCCCAAATACTTGAAAGGGAGGTCGAAAGAACTCAGATCATGAATTAACCGAGGAAAGACGGTCAGAAAAGATGAAAGACAAGCCCGCAGAAGTAAATGGAAGCAACGAAGAGAGACATATCTCAATTCTCTCAACTCCACATCACCGAAGACTCAAGCTATTAACAGACAAATTACGCCCCCAGCATTCCAGGCTTGGTACACGTAAAGACGGGTATTGTGTTCGCCTGGCTTCTTTCCCACCCCCACCCTCAATTTCTCACGCCTTCATATTGTGGTCTCAATGTTACTAACCAAATTTAGCTTGTAATTATCCTCGTATATCAGACATAAAACAATAGTAATTGTTGCTTCAAGGGTATTCATTAAAGATTATAAAAGGCAATTAAGACATCTTTTAAACTGCGATGATGGAATGTGGAGGAAATACAATTCTTCGGCATGAAAATTGTCAGTGTTCTTTCGAGATGATGTTGGAAGCTGTTCATCAGTGTAACACCAATTCATAGACTTGTTAAACGGAATGAACTGGCCGTCAAGGGTTAGCGACTCAATAGAAATATGAACTATATATCATAAAGTTATTCGAAAATACCTCTCAGTTGTACAGTAGAGAGAGAACTTCCATTTTTTTTTCAACTCCACCTACTCACGTGCATATGTGGTCGGTGAGGTCGTATACCGATTTTAGACAGCATACAGATCATATGGCAGAGGCTAATGCATCAAGCTAGTACCTAACTGGTTGCTTCTTTGACGGAAGCTGTAACTTATCCAAAGCTCGTCAGCTGCGATCTCTCAGAGAAAGCTGGCACGCGTGCTTCTCCCCCTCGTGTCTCCGGATGTTGAGGGCGGAATGCTCCCCCTTATTCCGGAGAAAAATCATAATTTAACAACCCTTTAGTTTTGACTGACTTTAATTGAAAATCTTATGATGTAAATAACAGCGGGGAAGAGATGAATCAGATTATATACCGAGCTCGATAGCTGCAGTCGCTTAAGTGCGGCCAGTATCCAGTATTCGGGAGATAGTAGGTTCGAACCCCACTGTCGGCAGCCCTGAAAATGGTTTTCCGTGGTTTCCCATTTTCACACCAGGCAAATGCTGGGGCTGTACCTTAATTAAGGCCACGGCCGCTTCCTTCCCACTCCTGGCCCTTCCCTGTCCCATCGTCGCCGTAAGACCTATCTGTGTCGGTGCGACGTAAAGCAACTAGCAAAAAAAAAAAAAAAAAAAAAAAAAATCAGATTATGAAAGAAAGTATCCAGCGTATTTTTGTTCAGAAGGAGAGCTCGCGCCGTTGTTACGATGCCTCAAGAATAAATGTGCTACGCACTTCAAATTTTATTTGTTATTTACTGAAATTACGAAGTGTCGTTTATATCAGAGAGGGACATCTCTGTACTCCAGGAAATCCTCATTGCGCTCCAAATGAAACTAAATCCCTTCCTTATGTCTTAGGTTTTCAAAATATACGCTTTCTTACACTTAATTATTAGTTTACTGGGTTATATCAAATATTAAAGATGATTGGGCTTAAGATGTACTGTAGTGCTAGAAGTAAATAATTTTTTTTAAATCTTTGCCTGAGTGGGAAGTCAGCATCAGATATCGCCATCGCCATTCGTTGTAATGGTTTTGCAAGGTTTTCCTCTTGAACTCTTGCTACATATTTGAATAGAACTTATATCAGAGGCAACGGTCACTTTTTCTCAATTATCTATCTTATTACGGACACAAGCTAACGGCCATACCATGTTGAATACACAGGTTATCGTCCGATCACCGCAATTAAACAACATTGGGAGGTGGTTAGTACTTGGATACTCAGGTTCTCGTCCGATCACCGCAGTTAAGCAACACTGGGTGTGGTCAGTACTTGGAAGGGTGACCCCTTGAACACCACGTACCGTTGGCTCCATTACCTTTAAGGGCTGCCCGGCCAAGGCGTGCTCGGTGTACCCGGAAGGAGTGGGCTCGATTCCCCGTTAGGAAGTCGAAACGTTTAAGAAACAAGATTTCCACTTCCGGAGGCGTACATGGCCCTGAGGTTCATTGAGCCTATATCACCAATGAGCACCAGGGTAATTCCCGGGGGGCGGAGGGGAGCAAAGGCGACGGGGCGTAGAGCTAACCACTCTGCCCCACCAAGTGCTGAGGTTACGGACAGTGGAAGCCTTTACCTTCCACTCCTCCAAGGACCTTCGTGGCCTCTACGGAGATGACCTTGCTTCCCTTTTAAAATTACATACACACTCTCCAGTTCAAGCGTCACAGCACTGCGGATTCACCCACACGAACGTTTCATAGAACTGACCACAATGATCTCCCTAGCTCCTAGATGAAATAGTAACTTTTTTTTTTTTTTTGCTAGGGGCTTTTACGTCGCACCGATACAGATAGGTCTTATGGCGACGATGGGATAGGAAAGGCCTAGGAGTTGGAAGGAAGCGGCCGTGGCCTTAATTAAGGTACAGCCCCAGCATTTGCCTGGTGTGAAAATGGGAAACCACGGGAAACCATCTTCAGGAAATAATAACAACCGTATACCCTGTTTGTATGCATCTGTCGAGTGACTGCCTGCGAGTTTTAATCCGTGCCTCTGTTTCTGACTTTTGAGTAGTAGTTTTATTAATCGTCAGACTGTACGGGATGTGATCCTCGAAACAGTCAACCAGGCGCGTAACAGGCTGAAAATTGATGTTGGGAAGAGACGGGTCAATGCCCTATACGATACACGGTAGTGAGTACAGTAGTGTAGTAGTACTGCAGAGTATCAAGGCCGCCTAATGTGTAGAGCGGGCGCCACTCACTCGGCTGAGCATGAAAGGGGCCTGGATGGTCTGCCTGTGAGGTAATGTGTAGCATATGGGACACCAAGTCCTGCAGATGGCGCACGTGTATTTTTACACATGTTCTCTTATAAATAAAAAAATAAATAGATTAATAAATACTCGTGCTTGCTTCTGATGATTAAAGGTTAAATTGGTCGAAGATTACAGTGCACAACTCTTGATGTTCAGCTCTGTTAACCTTCTGTTCTTCATTCTGTTCCGTAGCATCTTTCGACAAGAACGATTCGTTTCTAACGACTAGATCCGTCACACCGAGCAAGTTAAGCGTTACAAATTTCATTGTGGTCCGTAATGACAGTTATCAGTTACAAAATAAAATGTTAATTAAGGTCAACCTAATCATAACTTGTATTACTCGTGATGAGTTACAATTGGTCAGTACATGTTTCAGCTCGTTTCAAGACATTTTTAGCTGACAAATAATGGTAAAGAATAATAATTGGTAAAGAATAATAATTATCTTATAAACTAAAATATATACACACAATATAGCCTACATTTGATTTACGTCGCACCGACACAGATAGGTATTATGGCGACGATGGGACAGGAAATAGCTATGAGTGGGAAGGAAGCATCCGTTCCTTAATAGGATGTGAAAATGGGAAACCACGGAAAACCATCTTCAGGGCTGTCAACAGTGGGGTTCGAACTCACTATCTCCCGAATACTGGACACTGGCTACACTTAAGCGACTGCAGTTATCGAGCTCGGTACAATATACTGTACATTAAACGCATATGAGCCATCATGAGGATGACTTAAAATTAATGTCCATTAAAAACAGTGGAATGTCATGTTTAAATCAATGTGCATACATAAAACAATACATAACAATAATTCTTCTTAAAAAAGAATGTCATGTTAAAACACTCGCACATGAATTTGGTGATGAATGCGTGAATCCTCAGTTGTATAAGCACTCGTTAGATCAATTAACATAAAAGGATGTATACATTTTCTTGTGGTTTAAAGTTAAAGATTATGTGTCGTTAATGGAATGGGGCTAGAAATATATTAAAACACTGCAGATCTTAGGAAATTTTTAAAAATTAGGGCTTCTTGATGAAGAGAACGTGCTGTTTGAAACACTATGTTTCGCTGGATGTGAAGGACATATATTTGTTTTTGAAACAGAACATATATCTTGGTTTGATTGAATCCCACCGTCGGCAGCTCTGTAGATTGTTTTCCGTGGTTTCCCATTTTCACACCAGGCTGTATGGTAATTAAGGCCACGGCCGCTACCTTCCCAATATTAGCATCTTCCTATCCTTCCGTCGCTGTAAATCTTTGATGTGTCAGTGCGAAGTTAAACCACTAGGAATAAAAACTCGCCATGACGTAACGACTGCCAGATATAACAGATTGCTGTTTTGTGGGGAGTTTGTCTTAACAAAATAACCACATTTGTTTTATTTTTGAGGATTCACTGCCAAAGAAATAAAGATTGCCTTCTGATAGAGTAGAACGGAGTGTCTAAATTGACGCGTAGACAATGTAGATGACGTCAAATCAGAATGCCTGAACACGGTAGCTGAGGCCATATGATGATGATTATTATTATTATTATTATTATTATTATTATTATTATTATTATTATTATTATTAGAACTGTATCACACTTGTGGATTTGGCCCTGTTTTACGGCCGATGCCCTTCCTGACGCCAACGCTATGTGGAGGGATGAATCAACCAAACGCAATTAATGTCCCCAGCCCTGCCGGGAATCGAACTCGGGACCCTCTGAACCTAAGGCCCAAACGCTGAACATTCATTAAGGAGTAGGATTATTATTATTATTATTATTATTATTATTATTATTATTATTAACTTTCCATTTTTGTCTGCCACTTCTGGTTTCATTTGAATGTTCCGATCTTGTGCTTACGATATTGTATTTTGGGGAACGATGTTCGAAGCAGCATTGTCAACACTATTATAGTGTATAATGAAAGCGTTTAGTCCATGCAAGATCAGGATAAGAAAAGAGTAATGGGCTTGTTACTGCAATTAGTGTCGAAGGCGAGACTCTGTTGAATGATACTTCTCTCCGGAAGATGTATTCCGGCCCTCTTGACACCTTCGCAGATGTGAAGGATGGACGGCTGGCAAGCAGCTGGACAGACCGGAAGTTGAGGGTGGGTATATGAACTGCAGCAGCTGAGTGCAGCCCTCTGGGTTGGTCCTGTGCAACCTGAGCTCATAGGGGAAGAAAGAACGCTAGGCACGTGCGTCATGTGTTCCCATATGGAATACACATCCCCCTCCTCCTGCCGTAAAGCGGCCATAAAGTACGTGCAGGTTTCGTTCTTGTTCCATTTAGAGTGCGACAGATATTTAAAGTACGGAGAGTGTGTTCAACTACACTCCTGTCGAACTTGCAGACAAAATACTCATTTTGCTCATGATGGTGTGTTGCTGGTCCGCATTTTGGTTGCTAGGCATCTTCATGGGATAGGAAAGTTAAAAATGGGAAACCTAGCAAAAGTGAAAGTGACGTAGACTTAACGTTCTCAAAATGAGAAGTGTATTGAAACAAGTAATATTTGGAGGAGTGACGAAATTGACATAAAAGAACGTTTTTTGATGGTACGGTATTCAAAATTACAAGCTTTGTGAAAACATGTTAATAATACTATTTTAATAACTATTGTTTAATTAATAAAAGCAAAGTCATATCCGTACAGGCGACGAAGGCCCTTGGAGGAATCTAAAGTATAGGTAAAGTGGTTAGTTCTATGCACGACCGCCTTTACCTCCAGTTTTGGGCCGCGTGCCTCTTCAGAAATGAAAATCTCGTTTCTAAATTTGTCGACATTTTGGCCGAGAATCGAACTCACGTACTGCTGAGTGAACCGAGCCTATTTACTTCAAAATAAATACATATTAATAATTAATATGATTTTGTACAATATCAATGATGAACTGTAAATAAACTGTTACATTTTGGAGCCCTTTGCTGCCCCTAAAATTTGGTATCTTGAGCTTGCTTGGATTCTGCAAGTCCATACATAAATCTGTCACTGGTAAAATTTTGATTGTTGCTGTTGTTGTTCGAAGAACATCTTGATTATCAGGCCCCTGGTGATGATTAGGTTTAGATGTCATGGTGAACAACTACAACAAAGAACAAACAGAGAGAAAAGAAATGTCCCTTAATCCTCGAAGAATGAGAATCTTAGGGATTGGAAACATATAGGGTTGAGAGAGACAGACAGTATTTGGTCCGACTCATTGGCTGAATGGTCAGCGTTGAGGCCTTCGGCTCAGAGGGTGCCGGGTTCTATTCCTGGCCGGGTCGGGGATTTTAATCGCCTCTGATTAATTCTTCTGGCCTGGGGACTGGGTATTTGTGTTTGTCCCAACATGTTCCTCTTCATATTCACACAACACACTACACTACCAACCACCACAGAAACACGCAATAGTGATTACATCCCTCCATATAGGGTTGGCGTCAGGATGGACATCCGGTCGTAAAACAGGGCCAAATCCACATGTGCGACACAGTTCGCACCCGCGACCCCACAGGTGTTGGAAAAAGCGGTAGAAAAAGAAGAGACGGACAGCATTTGACTGCAACTTCGTAAAAAGAAAAAAGGGACACTCCTTCAGGTCATGGTTGTGCTTACACTGGTTTGATTTCCATTCTGTTTCGATTCTTGGTTTCACCGGGCGAGTTGGCCGTGCGGTTAGGGGCGCGCGGCTGTGAGCTTGCATCCAGGAGATAGTGGGTTCGAATCCCACTCTCGGCAGCCCTGAATGTGGTTTTCTGTGGTTTCCCATTTTCACGCCAGGCAAATGCTGGGGTTGTACCTTAATTAAGGCCACGGCCGATTCCCTCCAACTCCTAGGCCTTTCCTATCCCTTCGTCGCCATAAGACCTCTGTGTCGGTGCGACGTAAAGCCACTAGCAAAAAAAAAAAAAGATTCTTGGTTTCTTACGAAGTATGATTGGAAATGCTTTACAGCTGGGCTTTCCACCACGGAAGTACAAGTTTCACTAAAATGAGTTCGGTTACATCTTGGAAGTAATTATTCGTACCTGCATCGCACTACTGCAGCGCGTAAAAAAAATTGTTCCTCTCATACGCTCCCATATTACAAGGGTCAGGTGCTACCGTTGCTTATTCATATTGGAAAGGATATCTACAGTATATTTGAAGCCTCTGTGGCTCAGACGGCAACGCGCCGGCCTCTCTCTGCTGGATTCCTTGGTTCAAATCCCAGTCACTCCATGTGAGATTTTTTCTGGACAAAGTGGAGGCGGGATAGGTTTTTCTCCGGGTACTCTGGTTTTCCCTGTCATCTTCCATTCCAGCAACACTTTCCAATATCATTTCATTTCATCTATCATTCATTAATCATTGCCCCAGAGGAGTGCGACAGGCTTCGGCAGCCGGCACAATTCCTATCCTCGCCGCTAGCTGGGGGCTTCATTCATTCCATTACTGACCCGATCGAATGACTGGAAACAGGCTGTGGATATTCATATTCACCTACATTTAAATCAAATGAATATATTTACTTTAAGGTACCTTCATGTTTTTTAAGACTCCGGGGTGTCGGTAAATTATCCCGTGGCAGAAGCCAGCAGACATACTCAGAATGCCACTTGGATCAAACCTGGTTTATTGGAAACGGAACGACTAACCGACAGCTGCACAAAGGTCGAACAAATGAGGCATTACTAGAACTGGTACTAATGATTACTTTATTACTCGGGGCACTGGAGTCCACAAGAAAGGAGGCGCTTACTGTACTTCAGTGTCAAAGCTTATACCGTTTTTTTCTTTATCAAACAATACATTAGTGATTTCCGTACACGAAAAGTCTTCAAACTCTCTTTGACGCTTATATAATTATATCACAACCTCTAATAATTCACACGATTTTAACTACCAGTTGCCTTATAAAAGCACCGGTATCCCTAGACATAAATAAATTCGACACCAGACACAAAAACAGTGTTTTTGGTTTTTCTTCCCGACGAGACCATCAAATACCATGACCAGAGCCGGGACCCGTCAACTTGGGTTCAGAAAGTAGGCGCTCTGTCGTCTGAACCACACAACTAAGCCAGAAACAGACATCTTAATTGGCTACACTGTATGTTTTCGCAGAACATACATGTGTGTGATTTTCATTTTTATTCTTTCATCTCTTCTGCAGGATAGCAGGCAGCGGGAAGGATTCTTGATAAGTTGTGCGACAAGTATATTTCCGCCACTGTCTCGGTATTTGATCATATATACGTTTGTGGAATTTATAACGGTTCTATCAGAGGAGAGTTAAGACAAGCTCCTGTTAGTTCATACAGAAACTGGTGAAGGGCGCTTTTTCATATTGTGCGTGATGAAAGCAATTAGCTCAGCGCATATGACAGGAAAAGCCTTCTACATTTAACTCTGTTAATGATCACATTAACTTCATCGTAGTGTGCAATTGATTGGCTCAATGAACTATGGCATGGTAAAAGCAATTAACCTTCCTTAAGAGGTTATATACAGTTAACTATTACCAGAATAGGTGCTCGTGACTTATGATCGGTAGATTTCCAACCACGTAAAGCAATATGCTAGCTGGCTTTTTCTTCGCATTCCTGAGATCGATGTTATGGTCACATATCACAAATATCTACTATCTTTGTTACTTTTTTAATGTATAAAATTATTAGGGTCTAATTCTTAAGTTGACAATCGCAGCTCCACCATTCAGCCACATTGCGTGAATCTTCGACTCGTGCGTAGGGCCTAAAAATTCTGAAAATGTGCATGCACTTATACTCTTAAAAGTACCAAAATGTGACACACAAGTTCGGAAAAAATTAAATATTGCCCTAAAATTGCTTAGATAAATCTCCTTGTTATTGGCCACAGTAGACTTTTCATCTTATAACAATGGAACAAATTGAATAAAATTGACTAAAGTATTTTTCGCCGAATTATTTCAAACGCCTGCGCAATTTCTCACTTTCATATTACTTTACTATAGGTATCTTACAATTTTCTTTCCTATATGTTTTACGTCGCACCGGTACAGACAGTTCTTATGGGGCGATGAAATAGGAAGCGGAAAAAGCCCCAGCATTTGCCTGGTGTGGAAATAGGAAACCACGGAAAATCATATTCAGGCCTGCCGACAGTGTTGTTCGAACCCACTATCTTCTGAATGCCAGTTGACGGCTACGCGACTCCTCGCTCGTTATCGTTAAACTAGACCCGTATTCGGCAGAAATGAATTCACACTTCACTGTCGAAAAGATGAAAGTGTCCTGAAAATGAGAGAGAAATATCTGATGTCTGCAAACGTATGCTTTCACAGTTATCTTACAACTTACTGACTGGTCATAATTACAACCTGGCAACAACGGGGTTGGAACATCCTCAATGTTTAATTTATTTGGAAGGGGTGAATAGGGTGTAGGAGAGGCCTGCCAGCAACACTTCTAACATTCTTCTGCCTTTTCGACAGTGACAACCTACTGCTGTCGAAACCTGATGCCTTCAAAACTTAATTTAATCACAGAATATTTTGAAGGGAAGGAAATCAAAAAAAAAGAAAAAAAGCAAATGCATGTAAAATATCTTGGAGAACGGCTACAACAATGATATGATAGCCGCGCTAAGGCAGTAGAGCGCTGGTCTTCTGAGCTCAAGTTGGCAGGTTCCATCCTGGCTCAGTTCGGCGATTTCTGAAGGTGCTTAAATGCGTCAGCCTCGTGTCAGTAGATTTACCGGCACGTTAAAGAACTCCTGCAAGACAAAATTGCGGCACCTAGGCATCTCCGGAAACCGTCAAAATAGTTGGTTGGCCGTAAAAGCTTTATTATTATTATTATTATTATTATTATTATTATTATTATTATTATTATTATTATTATTATTATTATATGACCAAAATTATGCGTTTATAACATTTCTGGGTCAAAATGACTTGATGAGAAAATATGGTAAAATATGTATTTGCTACTACTAAATTTTCATTCCTCCCCTGAAGGGGGAGGCGGGCCTCTTAGACGGTTACGCTGTCTCTCAGGCGGGAGATTTATGGTGGTGATGGAGACGTGTGGAGAAAGTGAGAGGGTTGGTGGCCGTGGCCTGTACTAGGAATTGTCCTGGCATTCGCCTTAGTGCAGGAGAATGGAAAACCACGGTAAACCATGCTCAGGACAACTGGCGGTGGGGACCAGCCTCTCTGCGTCTCCGGAATACAGTGGTGTAGAATCACGGTAGAGCATGGCCACCATTCCTCTTCTCGGTTGGCCGATCAGAGTGCAGAGCTGTCGGACCACGGACCAGCCATAGCCACTTGTGGGCCGAGACCAACTCTGCATCCGCCGACGAATCTGCATTTATATCACCAATAAAAGTCGTGTCATCGTGTTCACAGAAGTTACAAATATGTTTAATTTAACTTAAGTTTGTAAAAAGAGACATTTCACTAAATCCGAGCCCTACTTATGTGGGGTAAGCCTATGGCGGAATAATTCTCGCATGATTCTTTGTTCTCCGATTATTATTGTTCTGCTTGTAAACTGCACAAATGGCATAACATTTGCACTTGTCTGTATTCGGACTGGAACTCCTGTAGCTATTTTTTATTATGGCAAAAATGCATATCTTGACCGTACCTGTTCCTACATATTAACATTGTTCCTATTTTACCGCCCAGATCCAACTCGGGTGAGATACAGTGCGTAGAGTGCACTGTGTATCTTGGTGTGTGCTAGCTCAAGGTTGTTGCTTGCAGTTTTTCGTCTCACTCTCATCTTTGGCTTTGACAGTGTGAAAGTGACCGAAGCATTAATGTTAATTTAATCATTCGTTATGCAGTCAATCGCTGTGATAATTGGTGTGAAAACCGAACGACCGAGCTCGATAGCTGCAGTCGCTTAAGTGCGGCCAGTATCCAGTATTCGGGAGATAGTAGGTTCGAACCCCACTGTCGGCAGCCCTGAAAATGGTTTTCCGTGGTTTCCCATTTTCACGCCAGGCAAATGCTGGGGCTGTACCTTAATTAAGGCCACGGCCGCTTCCTTCCCACTCCTAGCCTTTCCTGTCCCATCGTCGCCATAAGACCTATCTGTGTCGGTGCGACGTAAAGCAACTAGCAAAAAAAAACCGAACGAGCTGGCCGTGTGGTTAGGGTCGCGCAGGTGTGAGATTGCATTCAGGAGATGGCGGGTTCGAATCTCACCGTCGGCAGTCCTGAAAACGGTTTTCCGTCGTTCCCCATTTTCATACCACGCAAATGTTAGGGCCTTAATCAAGGTCACGGCCGCTAATTTCCCAATTTCCCAATTCTAGCCCTTTCCTATCGGTGCCTCGCCAAAAACCCTCGATGTACTAGTGTGACGTTAAACCACAAGGAAAAAAAAAATGGTGTGAAAGTGTTGCTCATAGGGTGGTTTGGATGGCGGTGTTTGTGGTGGTGATTATTGTTTTAAGACGAAGTACAGCTGCGCAAACATCCTCTGTTAACGCTAATCAGAAGAAAAATGGAAGATGTCTGATCATTCGAAAAATGAAGGTTTCGGCAAAAGGAAGGGAAGATCCACAACGGGTGTGGCCTGGGCCTCGGAAACTTACTATCATCGCGGTCGGATGAGAACAAGATTTGACCAAGGGAGGTCAGATAGGAAAGATGACAGTGAGGAACACAAAAAGTGGAAACAAGGTCCCGTTGTCGCGAACCCACGCTCCCAAGTTGAGAGCCCGTGACACTCCTTTTAGTCGCCTTTTACAGCAGGCAGGGGATAGCATGGATGTAATCTACCGCCCCGACCCACAATGAGAGGTTCCATTGGAGTATATATGTTAATGGATTTGGTAGACTGATGTCTATCTCCGTAGCGTAACGGTTAGTGTGGTTAGCTGCCGTCCTCAGGGGCCCGAGTTCGATGCCCGGTACTGCCAGAAATTTAAGAATGGCAGGAGGGCTGGTATGTGGTTGAAATGGTACATGCAGCTCACCTCCATTGGGGGTGTGCCTGAAAAGAGCTGCATCACCTCGGGATGAGGACACGAGTTTACATTTTTTTTTAACCGTTGGGCTCGATGAAGAAAGCAATGGGAAACTACCTCACTCGTCAGTTCGCTACGTATGTGAACCTAGGCTACCTATGATAGATGATGGAGGAGCTTTAGAGGATTCTACCAGCCTTCGAGCCAAGTAATCAACAAACACCAACTTATAATTATTGAATATATCTTAGTAATATGAAATGATGTTAAGCGACTTAGAAATCGTTTGGGTAGACATTTTTCATGGACATTTCCAAAGGCTATAAATTCTAAGTAAAAAGATTAGTGTAGATAAAAAAACTAACAATTTATCATACTGCAGCATTTTATCAGAGCTTAAGACATTTCTGTACCATGAATTAACATTGTATAGTTACGTATATTTACAATAAACATCAGGATTTGGATGTATGTTACAGTTCAACAACCTACCAGAGTTCAAGGAGAAATTCTCCAAATTCTTCTTCGTATTCACATAATTAATGCCTTGTTATCTTTATTTTCTGCTTGTAATGTCTCGGGGAAAATATTTTACTTAAAAATAGTTGTCAAAGATGTTAACATCAAAGAGTTTCAAAGGAATAATTTTAATGTCTTGTGATATATGGATGTTGAAGAATATGAGTGAGAGGAAGCCATCGCGGAGTGGGGGAACTCCGGAGTAATTACTGTACACAAAGAATATCAAAGTGGAATGGATCATCACCGTGTTTGAGAGCATTGGTGCGTACAGCCAAAGATCCGGAGAGGAGTCCACGGCCGGATATGACCTTCCGTTTCATCTATAGTCATTCAAATCTGTAGTAATACGGGCGAGGTCCCCGTGACAATAGAATTTCTTTTGTACTTTCCCGGTGTAATGAACAGGTTCTTCTGAAGGACAACTTCTTTTAAATACAGTTCAAAGATATTGTCTGAATTTTATACCCGTTTCTTTGTTTACCCTCAGTTTATTAGAATAACTTCTTAAGTATGTCTGAAGGACAATGTTTACTTCAAGGATATCGTATGAATTTTATACACCAAATTATGTTCGTCCTATAGTAAATGAAATCTCTTTAGTGTGCCTTAAATATATTAATTGAAAAAGCATTTCGCCCAACTTGGTTTTGAAATAAGCTTATTATTACAATGCCATTCTTGAGAGATATAGTCTGAAGATAATTTTGTAGGTACTGTTAAAATTACTTAAATGTCAAAAGAGGCTCTAGATGGACTTGCACTGCTCTTCTTGGTGTTCATTACATTTAGGCTACTGTACTGATATCAACTCGCCAACATTTTCAGAATAAAACTCGCCGCTGAGAAATTAAAAATGGTTAAACAGCTGTATTAACAGTGATGAAATCTCTTATTTTAGTGAACTTTTGAATATGACTAAGCAATAGGTATAAATTCAAAGCTAAATAAATTTTGTTGCTGAACAATTCTTGAGAAGGTTTCGATTCAGCCACAAGTGGTTGCATTTGCTGTCCATAGTATTCAAGAAAAGCAAACTATAAACAAGTGTTTCAGCAAAGGGAATGAAATGCAATTTTAAAAAATCAAAATGGTAGTTATAATAACTCTAGCCTAATTAACACAAGGTTTCAAACACCTAATAAGTAACTTAGCAAATTTTAATACAGATGAAAGGAGTGTTTAATTCTATTTTTTTTATCGGTCCGCTAACAGCATGTTTTATTTATGCCGGTACGGCGTACCATATCAACTACAAATCAGTGTTCTAAACCCCATTGTGCAAAAGATAACTCAAGGAAGCAAATCTGCCAAATAGAATCGCTGTAGATGAAACATAAGAGAGTAAGGAACAGCATTTGTTAAGTTCTTTTTGGATTGTCCGGTGCTTGGCTGAGTATTCAGCGTGCTGGCTTTCGATTCAGAGGGCCCTGGGTTCGATTTATACACTTCTTTTCATCTTGACACCATACACGACACTACCAACCAGCACAGAAACACGCAAAGTGAATACGTCCCTCCAAATTAATTGGCGTCAAGAGGTGCATCTGACCGTAAAACTGAACCAAGTCCACATCGAGTACCGACCCCATGAGATTGGGAAAAAGGCCACGAAGAAGAAGGGAAAAAAAAGTTTTCTCTGGATGCGCCTGATATGACCTCTCTGTAGGTCCTGTTGTTTCATGTGTGATTGCTATTTCTTTTGATATAAAACGTGTTGAAGAGATAGGTGTAAGTAAACCTGGCTGCGCACATCTAGTACTGTGTATGTAGCCAAGTGTAATTTTCAGAAACGTTACCCCTCCCTGTTACCAATTGTCTCGAATTTACCCTTGCAGATTACTGGCTATTACTTCTAGGATCATAGACCAGAGGACTTACAGTTTACGTGGATTCTGAACTACAAGGAAAGTGCTTTCTTTCCATTTCGTAAATTTCATAGGGCCTACTCACTGACTGGTATTTGAAACATGGCTGCCTTTAAAAAAAAAAGAGCCAACGACGTTGTTACTGATCTTTTGGACCCTGTATTAAACTAAGATGATGCTGCTGCTACTGATGATGATGATGATGATTGCAGCTTCAAGGCGCCAACAATTGAGATATACCGTAACGAAAAGTGAATATCTTGAATGGTAATTCTATAATATTTTTCTATTAGTGTGAAATAATATTTTGTTGGTTTGTCTCTCCTCATTCTTTCTTTCTCTCTCTCCTTCTTTTGATTATTTTTTTCCTTTTATCCCACTCCTCGCTTATTATTGCTATAATTCTAATATTGTTAGGGAAATGCAGTGACCTACCGGATTTGACATTTTCTTTTCACAGCTGACGCACCACAACACTTGAAAATTACTCCTCGGCATTCTCCTGCTGTACTGTAGGTGCGTCATGGTCTGACTTCATCGACTGTCATCATGAGAAGTCGGTCTTGCGCCACTCAATTTACAAAGAAGGAAGAGTAAAGAAATGAATATTAACAAGTTACATTCCTGCATAATTCGTCAAGTCGTACCTTAAGAAACATCGTACACACTGTAGTTGCCAATGTTTCCAATACGAATGAAATCGCAAACAGAGGCTTATTTTCAAAAAATTGTACTACGGTCTAGGGGCAGCGAGCCTGCCTTTTATCGGCAAACCTCGGATTCGATTCCCGGCCAGGACAGGGAATTCTACCTGGATCTAAGGGTTGGTTCGAGATCCACTCAGCCTAAGTGACAACAGCTGAGGAGCTATCTGACAGATAACAGCCCCGGTCCAGAGAGCTGAGATTAACGGCCGAGAGGATTCACCGCGTTAACCACGCGTACCTCGTAATATGCAGGCCTTCGGGCTGAGCACCGGTCACGTGCTATGCCAAGGCCTATGAGAGGTGTAGTGCCATAGATTTATTATTATTATTATTTTTTTGTGTGACAGTAATTAGCCAGCCCCATGGTGTTGGAGTAGCGTGCCTGCCACCAGCCCCGGGTTTGATTCCCAGCCAGGTCAGGGAATTTACCTATATTTGAGGGCTGGTTCGAGGTCCATTCAGCCGACGTGATTATATCTGATGGTGAGATAGTGGCCCTGCTCTAAAAAGCCACGAATAACGGCCGACCACGAACCTGCTACGCAGGCGTAGCAGGGGGAGAGGTGATACTCCCACGTGGCGCGTCCCAGGTGGCGGATAGGGGGGTCCTAACCGGCTTGCCGGCGGACTTGAGGGAAATAAAATACCTCTCGCGGACCAAACACACACCCCCTGTGGGTGGGGGAGGCTGACGAATAATACACCCACGGTATCCCCTGCCTGTCGTGCGAGGCGACTAAAAGGGGCGACCAAGGGATGAATGAATTAGGACCATGCAACTACTTTTGATTCGTACCATCATGCGGGGAACACCATGGGTTGCATGTACTTGCGAGTAGTATCACTAATATGGTACTAAATATGTTTGTGATTCGTTGCAGTAAAAAGCCTGGCCTGGTGGATTCCAGTACCCGTGCGTTGTACCCATGTGGGCAACACCGCCGGTCTGGGCGTAGCCTGTGAGTTGTACCACTATATGAGCGACACCGTGGGTCTGCGTTGCCTGTGATTAGTACTCACTATGTGCGGAACACTACGGGGCCCTTGGGACCGGCACCCGTGACTAGTACCCTAGGTGAGGAAACTCATCGGTTTGCGTTGGCTGTAAGTGACGCCATTGTGTGCGAAACACCATAGGTCTGCGTTACCTGTACGAAGTACAATACTTGTGAGTAGTACTATCTTTTGTGGAACACCGTGAGTCTTCGCTACTTCTGATTAATACCCCAACATGACACATACCATGGTTCTATTTTACTCGCGACATGTACCATTCTGTGGGGCCTTAGACGTGGATTTTGCACCCCCTTTAGACACCAAGCATCATTGTGCTTTATAAGTGGTACCTTGGTCGGTAATACTGTTATTTTCGTTCTCTATTGAATCCGATCCACTGGTTTTTGTTTTTGTTTGTTTTGTGTTTTGTTGGGTTCCTGTCCATCCATTCATTCTTCATGACATTTTTTATTTTTATTTTGGTCAGTGGATGCCTTTGTAATTTTTGTTCTTTCATTTCGTACCATTAGGGGCCGATGACCTTCGCTGTTAGGCCCCTTAAAACAACAAGCATCATCATCATCATCAATAACGGCCGAGAGGATTCGTCGTGCCGACCACATGACACCTCGTAATATGTAGGCCTTCGGGTTGAGCAGCGGCCGCTTGGTAGGCCATGGCTCTTCGGGGCTGCTGTGCCATAAGCCTTAGGTTATTTTTTGTTGTTGCCAAGATTATGGTGTGGAGAACTCTCTACCTCATGATTTCTCTACTTATTACAGCAAGACATTATATATCTCGTAGTATTTTAAATGTGATTTATAATAATATGTTCCTACAATTTTGTTTGTTTCAGACCACCATTAAAGTGTATGCCCGATGTCTGCGGCCGGATATTGAATACAAGACGCTGAGCATCACTTTTCAGACGACATGCCGTGAAGTGGTGACTTCCCTCCTTAACAAATACCGAATGCGCCTTCGTGATCCCAACCTCTTCTACCTCACCATGGAAGTCACTGTCAGAAAAGCAGGTAAGTTAAAGCAGCAACCTGCTATTATGCAATTTTCAACTCAGGAACCACGTCGACATTACTAAAACTTTTCCAAGTGTAGCTTAGCTACGACAGCGCACTGAAGCGGATTTAGAAGCCAAATCACTACTAACAAATCGGCTGCTCATTTATGAATTTCACAGAAAAAAATAGAAGACTGAACCTGTCTCATACACCATTCGTCTCGCTTGCTTCTTTTTATATCAATAAGATACTTGCAGAAATGCAAAGTCATTATTTTAGACGACAGTTGTGTGGTAAAGCAGAGACGTGCCTACTCTTTACCTGGAGGCTCTAGGCCAGGGATGGCAAAATCCTTACCGACTCGCGTGTCAATGGTCTTGTTTATTACATTTTACTCTCTAGTGTGCCGTCGGTTATTTCCCTTCAGAATCACCATGAAACCCCTCATTTGACTTCATTTAGGCATTAGATTGCATTACATATAAATCCATTCGACTGAATATATCATGAGTTTATTTTGCAAACATCAGTCAGAATTACATTTTAAAAAAGAGGTTAATTGTAATGATAAGGTATTTTTTTGCTTTAACCTAATAAAAGTTGTAAAACATATGTCCATAGAATTAATTGATATTTATTAAAACGTAATGTTAAAATATGCTATGTTGCTGGATTTTCGACCTATTTATTACATGTTGAAAAATGAAAACCTACAACCTGTTTTCCAATCAATGACCGGGTCAGGGATGTAATGAATGAAGCAGATATGGGCTATTAGTACGATGGGGTCGCCACTCCCAAAGTGATTTATTAATGACTCATAGATGCTATGAAATGAGAATGGAGAGTGTTGCTGGAATGAAAGATGACAGGATAAACCGGAGTATCCGAAGAAAAACCTGTCCCGCCTCCGCTTTGTCCAGCACAAATCTCACATGGAGTGACCGGGATTTGAACCACAGTATCCAGCGGTGAGAGGCCGACGCGCTGCCGTCTGAGCCACGCCACGGAGGCTCTTTTACGTGTTAAGAAACATTAAAATATGTTAATATGTTGTCTGACGTGCCAGAAGTCGTGTTCGCGTGTCACCTAGTGGCACGCGTGTCATAGGTTCGCCATCCCTGCTCTAGGCTCTAATGTTTATTATTATTTTATTTGTTCTTCCTCAGACGTTTGAGGTTGCTAAATCGAAAATACTCATCATCATCATCATCATCTGTTTACCCTCCAGGTTCGGCTTTTCCCTCGGACTCAGCGAGGGATCCCACCTCTACCGCCTCAAGGGCAGTGTCCTGGAGCTTCAGACTCTTGGTCGGGGGATACAACTGGGGAGAATGACCAGTACCTCGCTCAGGCGGCCTCACCTGCTAAGCTGAACAGGGGCCTTGTGGAGGGATGGGAAGATTGGAAGGGATAGGCAAGGAGGAGGGAATGAAGCGGCCGTGGCCTTAAGTTAGGTACCATCCCGGCATTCGCCTGGAGGAGAAGTGGGAAACCACGGAAAACCACTTCCAGGATGGCTGAGGTGGGAATCGAACCCACCTCTACTCAGTTGACCTCACGAGGCTGAGTGGACCCCGTTCCAGCCCTCGTACCACTTTTCAAATTTCGTGGCAGAGCCGGGAATCGAACCCGGACCTCCGGGGGTGGCAGCTAATCACACTAACCACTACACCACAGAGGCGGACGAAAATACTCATACAATACAAAAATCTAGGTACAACTTAGAATAAAAAGATACACAGTAAATCTATTGATAATGTAAATAAAGCAGTCCTTAGTGACAAAGGTACTGTAGGCTATATAGGAGCACATAAAATAATAAAAATGCTTAATGATTTAATTAGAGAGTGGTGCATAGAGGTGATGTCTCAAGATTGATATCAAGGCTTTCAGTGTATGTATGCCCTGGCTCACAGTGGTCTTATTCGGCACTAGTAGCGGCGATTGGGGGTGGGGGCAGTCGCCCCCTACCCTTGCGGAGAAAGCATTACTTTTTTTTCTATTTTAGCCAGCTGAAACTAGGAATTATTACAACAAACAATTTGTACAAGCCTTGTTGTCTTATCAACTAATTATTTCCTGTATATTCTTTAACAAACTGTTCAAAAAATATTCGTGGAAATACGCAAAAAAAAAAAAAAAAAAGAAGTCGTTCGTCGCGACTAACCGATTTGTATAGCACCACAGCAAGTAGTGGACACTTTGCATGTGCTCTGAGGAAGGGTAGCAGGGGGTTTATATCTTTTGCCGACGTCATGGACACTGGGGTATGATTCGCTCACTTGCCACGCGCATTCGTCAGTCTGGCAGTCTCTTTAGCTTCTTAGTGTGCAGTCAAATACTAAATTACTTTTAATTGTATAATCACGCCTTACTTCTATTTAATTGTAATGCATATGTAATATTGTTCATTTGGTGAAAGTTTTATTGTATAGCCTTAAATCAGAATCTTAGTATTATTACCGCACTTAAGTCGGTAAACTGTCACCGTTTACCTCTCTGTCGAAATTCGCTCAGAGATCTTCAAGAAACTTACCATTTTGTAGTTTTTCTGCTTTGTGTATATATTCCGCCCGCCCCCACCCCATCGCACAAACCCGGGTATTTTTTGTTTTCTCTAATTCTCAATTGCCGCTACTGTTCGGCACACCGAAGCGTCATAAGTAGGCGACCAGTAGTTTAGGACGTCCTCAAGGTTGTACTTCAAATTGTTATGAATGAAAAACATAACGTGATGCCATAGTACTTTTTACATTTAAGTAAAGAAAAATACTATTAGCTTCTCTCAGAGTTAAAACTTCTTAATAATCCTTTGTTCAAGAAATACTTTAATTGTTGTTAAATTTACGTTTTTTTCTTTCCAGGTGTGAGGACAGTGTTGGTTTTAGATGAAGAGGCGCGCCCCGCAGCCTTGCAGTCTTGCCATCCCCGCGGTGATTCACGGTGAGTGCTTCATTTCATCTACTTACTAAAAATGAATGTGGTCAGAGTGTGTAAGCAGTCATATTTATTGTCGGACGCAGCGTGTAGGAATACGGTGTTAGTCAAAGTATGCAATGGAAAGGCTTGGGAAAACGTAGCATTTCTAGAAATTGTCCATCGTTAATGGACGGTCGGCCTCAAGATCGCGGGTTCAAACCCCGCAAGGGTAATAGTAGTTTTGAAGGACGGATAAGAGGTTCATTCGGTAGTCTACACCAATAAAAGATCTTGAGAATTCTCGAGAAAACTCAGTGGTAAGTCGCCCTGTAGAATTTCGGTTTCTCGTGTCATGTGGTAAAGGAAAACATAACGAAGAAATATTAATGACTTGTTGACCGAGCTCGATAGCTGCAGTCGCTTAAGTTCGGCCAGTATCCAGTATTCGGGAGATAGTGGGTTCGAACCCCACTGTCGGCGGCCCTGAAGGTGGTTTTCCGTGGTTTCCCATTTACACACCAATCAAGGCCACGGGCGCTTCCTTCCCACTCCTAGCTCTTTCCTGTCCCATCGTCGCCATAAAACCTATCTGTGTCGGTGCGACGTAAAGCCAATAGCAAAAAAACAAAACAAAAAAAAAGAGACTTTTGGTAGCCGAAATAGCGACAAATCAAAGTGCCTGTACGTCTGTAGCCATACAATCTATTATTATTATTATTATTATTATTATTATTATTATTATTATTATTATTATTATCATCATCATTTTGTCATCGTCATCAGTTGACATCTTCCTATAGCTCAGCGTACTATTTATCTGAATTTGGGTTTTTGTAATTATTACAATATTAAAAATGATAAAAAGTAATAATCTATTTTTATGGTTTACGGAGACGCGGAGGTGCCGGAACTTTGTCCCACAGGAGGTCTTTTACGTGCCACTAAATCTATCAACATGAGATTGGAGTATTTGAGCACCTTCAAATGCCATGTTACTGAGTGGGGGGGATTGAACCTGCCAACTTTGGCTCAGAAGACCAACTTTCATAGGCTACCATCTGCAACATTCAATTCACCTAAACAATATTTTTGATCAGCTGACCTGAGTGGCCCAATTGGATAGT
The DNA here is from genome assembly GCF_040414725.1 of Anabrus simplex. Classification (NCBI taxonomy): domain Eukaryota; kingdom Metazoa; phylum Arthropoda; class Insecta; order Orthoptera; family Tettigoniidae; genus Anabrus; species Anabrus simplex. Next base: position 146,734,651 of record NC_090268.1, read on the forward strand.
TGTTGTTGTTTTGTTCCAAGAGCAGGTTCCATCCAGCTGTACTGGTGACATTTCAGAGAGTTTTAAATGCAACAACTATGAATGGCATCCAGTTGGTTAAAAAAAATCTCCTGCAGAACAGAATGCTGATATTCTAGCATCTCTTAAAACCTATAGTAATTGTTAGGATGGTAGAAAATAACAGCCTGGCTATTTATTCCCCAGTCTATCAATTCCCTTGTTCACATGTAACATACCAAGTTACCAAATTAGAGTCTAATGTATGGTAGACAGATGTAGCCAAGTGTTGAATACTAATAGTTTTTTTCTTGTGATGTTTGTGTTGCAGATTCTCTTTGCAGACAAGGCGAGGTGGCCTGGTTAAAGTTTACGACAGCGTCCTCATGCCAGGGGTGAGTAGTTGATTGTTTTATAAAACAACATCAAACACGTTTACGTCTCCACAAACTAGAGAAGCAGCTATGAAAGACACATTCACTTCAGCACTCACTCTTGTCTACTGTTTACTTTACTTCTAAAGTGGGTCGATAGTGTTACCCATTTGAGTTGTCTGAATTATAAACAAACAGCTAAAGAGTAGTAGTCTCCATTTATATATCCAGTAAATATCCAGAGAGTGTTCTCAGTATAACTTTCAACATTGTCTTCCTAGTTTAAAATACTCTCAAGTGGGAGAATTTACTGTGACAGTCACAGGGGCATTTCCCTTTATGCTCACTACTGATAGAATGTGCTTGGTAAACTCCCAAATAGGGACAAACATTATTTCTACTGAATTTGCAGAACTCGTTTCCAATTTTTAGGATAACAGGTATCCAAAATCTTTCATTTTCCTATAATGTAAAGTAATAAAGATCAAAGTCATCTCCATACAGGCCATGAAGGTCCTTGGAGGAGTAGAAGGTACAATTCATGATAGCAAACTAAATTTCTCTTTTCATATAGACCAAGTTAAATCCTGTGCTATGAGGTCACTTGGACTTTTGTTCAGATTTACTGACATTTGTGATGTAAATGCTCTTAAATAAGACATCTGTACTTATGTTCTTCCTATCAGGGTGCAAAATCACGGGGAGGAAGGGATGGTTCCCCCCCCCACCGGTTATTTTATCTCAAAGGTTCCCCCCCCACTAAAATTGCCCAGGGGGAATTCACTCATTATAAAATGAGGAAAATGTAACACATATATTACTGAAACCAATGTATTTTACTGTGCATATCTTCATAAAAATATCAAGAATAATACAGATGAGATAGAAATAATAGGATGACTGCCAGACCCTGAGCAATAAGGAAACACAGCGGTGGCAACTCCGCACATGCAGCCTATTTTTCATGCTTCATTGTGGCAAGTCCATCTGAAACCCGGGAATAATTTTCCATTGAACATCATTCTTTTTATAACAAGAGAATTCAAACAAAAACATTTTAAATATACCCTTTAAGGGGGAGGGGGTAATTTACTTAGAAGGGAAGTATATACCCCTATGTACTGTTTCAAATAAACACTAGTAGTTAAGCCCTACGATCCTTCTACCCCCCACCATTTTTTTCCAATTTTGCACCTGGCTTCCTATCAATGATTTCTGCTCCCTCATCTGGTCATCAGCTCCCCCACAAATGTTAATCAAATTAACTGCATACTTTCATTCTTTGCATATGTTATGAAGGTCTGGTGAGACAGTATAGTAACCACAAATTCTATCATATTTCAACATCCTGGCCCTGAGTAGACATCTACAATGCATAGATCTCTGCTTTCTCCACAGAATTGTTAATGGTACTTGTAAATGCACATCTTTGTTATCTCATTTCCTGTTACATGTTCATCCATGCAGGATCTGAGGTAGACCACTATTTCATACTCCTTGTGTGCACCTAACATTCCAGCAACAGTGTGTATTCTATCGCCTTCCCACAACATCAATTGCCCTGCATGAAATTGACATCTTCATTCCCATTCATCTCTTCAAAACCAAACTAATACGTATACTAAAGGAGTAAGCTCTCGATTCTCTGTTGACAACCTGGCCAGAACATTACTAGTGACTATATGTTTTTCCCCTTGTTATATGTTTTATTTATTTAATTTCTAAAGAATTGGTTAATAATAATAACCCAAACCAAACCAAACCAAACCAAACCCCATCATGGCACTACAGTCCTTGATAGTCCTTGGTTCCCATCTTGACACCAGACAAGTGCCAGGACTGTACCTTAATTAAAATGAAGGTTGCAACCTTCTCCATTCTGTTGTTGCCTAAACCAGTTTGTGATAGTGTAACACTGAACTGCTAAAAAATCAGTATTTAAATTTTTATTGTGTTAAATAATAAACAAATATATTGATGAGTAATTGAATTAGAGATACCTGCCTGGTAGCGTGTAGGACCACCTTTTGCCCTATTGAGGACAGTGATGCAGGGTGATATGGGCTTGACAAGACATCGGAAGCATTGGGAAGACAAATGGCTGATCCACGACCGCAGCACAGCCTCCCATAATGCATGGAGATTTGTCGGAACAATATCCAGGGTACACATATCCTTCTTGACAGCATCCCAGATGTCTTCAATAGGTTTGGGGTTGGTTGACTTGGAGAACTAGGCGAGCAACCTCATGCCCATGCAGTGTTAATCAAACCAATCAGCCGCAATTCAGGTGCAATCATGAGTGAATAATCTTGCTACGGAGTAGGTCTCTTGCAGGGTGCTGATGGTAAAACAAGTAGGTGGACATGATCTGTCAGCAGGTTCCTGTATCGTTCAGGGATGTTGGCTGATGTACCAGGGATCACATTTCATCTCGCATGAAGTTTTCATACGAGGACACCCCCATCACCTGAATTTCACCTTGCTGGCATGAGGGATCCATGTGCTTGGCTATGTATCCTGTCACTAGTGTGTACCAAATGATACCTGGACTCATCTGTCCAAGTGATCTTTTACCAAGCTTCAAGAGTTCAATGGCGATGTTCCTTTCCCCATGTCGGTCTTTGTGCCTAGTGACATGCTGTGTGGGGTGGCCCACTCTGTGGGACAGTAGCTTCTCTACCCCATTGCGAGGAAATGGTTCTGGTGGTACGTTTGCTGACACGTCATCGTTCTGTAGCATTGAATTTGTGAGTGATCTGCTGCAATGTGACCTGTCTTATCTGCTCTTACCATCTGAGCTAGCAGGTAGCAACTCCTGTAATCATTATGTACGTAATGTCAGTAGACCCTGACGATAGTGGTTTTTTCCCAAATCCACATACTTGTAATACCCTCTTGACACAGTGGCCAGTGGAAACCTAAGTACCTGCAAGAATTTGGAGAAAGGATAGTCCATATACCTGGAACCCATAATCTGGCTGCCATCAAATGCACTGAGATCTCATGTCTTACCAATCTTGTGCTTAACTCATATGGCCAGTAACAGGTCTGACGGCATTGCAGTCATGTGTCAAATTGTACTATTATATTTGACAAGTTAACTACACAGCCATTTGTCCAGAACAGCAGCTAACTCTAATTCAATTGCTCATCTGTGAATACTGACTCTCTATTTTGAATTTACATTTAGAACTGGCATTTTATTATGAGGTAATGAATAAGTAACTTACAAACATGTATAGTATTACATTTTGTTAAGACTGGTGTCTGTGCTGTTAGTAAATTCAAAACAATTTAATCATTATCATTACTTTAGCAGATTTCTTTTATAGGAAATGCAAATGAACACTTTTTCCTAACTCCTCATCTTTATTGTTTACAGTCTAAGTACAAGAGCCTGCTGATATCAGATCGAACGACAGTGGATGATCTCATTCAGATCCTACTTAACTACTACAACAGCAAGGAGAGGGTAGAGCAGTTCTCACTGTATGAGGTGTGCCAGAGCCAGGAGTACCAGCGTAAGCTGCATCCTGATGACTGCCCTCTACAGGTCCAAAACTGCTGGGTCAGCACTCTCGAATTCCACTTCCTTATTCGTCGCAATCTGCACGACTTAAGGCCGCGCAGAAAGGTAATATATTTTTCCTTCCAGTGGGAATAAGGAAGTATTTCATTTACTGCTTGCTTCCCATACTTCTAAGAAAAGTATCACATACCTATTAGTGGTTTGTTTGCTCTTTGGCACAGGAAGACATCACAAAGTCTTCTGTTGATTTGTTTCTCAATTTTGGTACCAGTATTCGTCTTTAGAGTTCAAATAAGTCTAAAGATTTTAAGAAATTCACTGTCAGATTTAAATTACAATTGAATGAAATTTTAAAAGAAGAGAATTTCCTATTTGCGGATAACTGCACATTAGTTTAGTATATACATGTTTGATAAAAATATTTAGAACATATATTTTTTATTTCTTTATTTTAGACAAAATAATTTTTATGAGGTTGTAACCATCCAGTAACCGTTGTTATAAGGCAGATGTCTGGTGATGGTTCTGATTATTGTTTTAATGGGAAGTACAGCTGGGCAATCATCCCTGCTTAACACTAATCAGGGTTTTAAAGAAATTAAAAAAATAGAGGAGTTCAGATGCTTCAAAGGATGAGGGTCTCATCAAAAGAAAAGAAAGGACCATGAAGGGCTTAAAAATTATTCTCTAGGTTTTGCAAACCTAATACTGTCAGCATCAGAAGAGGACAACAGTTCACCAAGGAAGGTCAGATAGGAAAGATGAAAATGAGCAGTCTGGCACAAGTAAGTGGAAAGAATACCAGGTTGAGCTAGGTTCCCATGATAACCAATCTGCACAGTTTGAGAAACCCTTTTACAACAGCCAGGGCATATTAGTGGATGTATTGTACCTCCCCTGTCACTGAAGAAAGAAAAATAATCCAAAAGTTGTACCACAAGGAAATGAAAAGGAACATTGAAAGCTGAATAGATGATTGTACAATTCTATAAATGTCAATCATGTGGAAGTAAACATCAAAGTCCCAGACAGAAGGAGAGGGAGAAGAGGAAAAAGAAAAAAGGAAGAAGAAATTGGTTTTAGTTCTTGAAAAATGTAGTACCATGACTCTCAGGAAGAAAAGGAGTTGATTCAGAAGGCTAGACAAAAATAACACTTAGATAATAGTACAAGTAAAAATAAGAGAGTCTTGCATTGCTAAGTGGATGCAATGCCAGGCTCACCTAGCGGCCCTTGGTTGCTGGACATGTTTAACAAATTGTAAATATTAGGGAGAAACTATTGGAGTACCGGTAGCTTCATCCTGAAAATATCTGCGATTCTTTTGATATTCCATTTTGGATAAAATTATATATAAGCACTTTACATTTAATTCATTTTTAGGCTCCGTGGACTCCAGAACTACCTTCTATTCCCAGTTCTTCTCGACACCATGTGCAGGAAGAGGAGCAACAAAGTTCTTCTTCGAGCGACTTGGAAACCAGTCGCCTCAGCAGTTCATCCTGCGCTGATTACGAGAATTACTTTTATATCTGAGCTCCATTCCAGCTTGGAAATAGTAAGTTTCTTGTAAAATTTCTGTGTTTATGCTGGTGGGGAAGCTAGCTGAGATACATGTAAGAAAGCACACATATGGCAGTAGTAATAATTTATTTAAGTACATATTATGTGGTTAGGAAAGGGTAGTGCAGTCCTCTTCAACTTAGTAGACATTGATAATGGAGAGGAATAAAGAAGTGGCAAATCATGTCATATACAGGATGTATCAAACTCAATAGCAAAACTTCTGGAATGGATTCGTCATATGTGATGCTCGCAAGGAAACCATACCTTAAGTCAGGAAACTGTAGTTTTGGTAAATTTGCAATCATTTTTGTGAAAACCAGAAGTCCCTAGCTTAAAAACTGATCATTTTATATAACTTAGAAGTTGGTAAGATAGAATTTATTGAATTTCGAGAAAATCTAATGGAAAGTGAGGTATAGTACTCCAATAAAATATTAAGGATTTAAGGAAAGTTGACTGATTCACTTCATAAAGGAATTTGCATATTTTCTTTGTATATTAAAATAATTTGCTTAAATGTTTAGAAGTTTTATTCTCTATAAGTGAAATATTTAAACATGTTCAGAATTTTTAAAAAAGTGAAACAGAAAGTTTAAGTCCTGCGACGCTCAAATAACGCAGAAGTTCTGTCTTAAGATGTACAGATAAGATTAGGACACAATAATTATAATATTAGTGGCAATGCTATGTTAGTAATAATAATAATAATAATAATAATAATAATAATAATAATAATAATAATATTTGATGTTTTTAAAGATGTTCTGAACGTACACACAGTCAGTATCCAATTACAGATTTACATTAGTAACCTTTCTTTCATCCTGTAGTAACAAAACTAAATTGTTCCTCATTTTTCAGGAATGTTGTTAATTATGTATCTTTTCCTTTTGCACACACAAACCGTTTTGCTACTTGGCTTGAGTTCAGTGCCGTAATGTCACCTGGCCATGGGCACAACAAATCCCTTGTTTCTGCTATGCAGCGCTCTCGAATGTTGTTGAACAGATATTTCATCCTTTCTGCAGTCATACCTCTTACTTCAAACTTCTTAGGTAGGTTCTGAGGGAGACAATATGCCTTGCAAAACTTCACATTTACAGTTGGACTACCGTATCCAATTTTTGTTGACAAATAATGTGAAAAATGACTGAAAGATGTGATCCGAGGAACTATTTTCTTATCACAAGCAGTAAACATCTGTTGTCAGTCATACATATTTACTAACAGCTTGCCATTTTCTTTTCTGATGATAACAGCTTTGCTAAGTTTTGACTGAGGGGTGCTATCTTCAGTTACTGATGATGAGTAGTATGTAGAAAAATTACAATTTTGAGGTCGACATGCTACATCAACAGTCAGAAATGTGTTAAAATTGTGTTGAACTATATATCTACAATTACAAAAATGGCCAACTCTTTGCGACAAGCATGGTCAATTTCAGATCAGCAAATACGAGTGTTGGGATTCAGTCATGTGAAAATTGAACCACTGATATCCTACTTCCTATTAATGGGCGAGTTTTAGTTGGTTTCAGTAGTGCTTGTGAAATCTTTCTAAAGAACCATTTTGAACATTTTTAGTGTAATACAACTAGACAGGACAAAAGACTAGATAGAACACAGAATGTTTCTGCACAAGTTTGTACCTTTATGTTTCAAAAATAAAATTGTATTCATTTTTATATATTTAAAGATTAAGTTACTGTGTAATAAAATACAGCACCATAGTCATCAACATTCATGTTATCCTACTTGAAAAAAAAAAAAACCACCTTAAACACTCATGTGAAGAGTCTAGGGAAAGGTGTAGATTTATTACAAAAATGGTCTATTCCACATATTGGTTACAAAACTGGCCAATTACATTTTTTCTTTAAGAATAACCAATAATTTAATTAATTAATTAATTACATGTAAAATAACCAATAATCCTTAAAACTTTCAGATAAAGTTAAACTTGACTTAGTTATTAAATCTATCTCTTAATCTATACTAAAAAACCACATTCATAATTATTGTCCTTAATAGGTAAAAGGAAAAAATCAGATTGAGATGGCTATCTTTGTAACCATGCTACACAATTTCTGATGTTAAGATTTTACTTTTTATTTTTTATTTTTTATTGTTTCTTCAATATATTTAAAGTCTCATACACAGAATATCTGTAAACTGGATAATAGGGAATTTTATGTGTATTGAGGCAGAGTGAATTAACGCTTCACATTTTCATAACATTGAACATTAACGTTACGGTACACACTTATATAAAAATATGGATTGCACGTATTGACATCTTTTAAGTGGTTTAGTCATGTAAATTAAATTAAATGTATGGTTTAGTCCATTGCTTGATGTGACAAATGTTAGTTTGGTCTAGGAAAGCTGAAATAATTGCATTTTTCCTCAGTAACCAAAAATAAATACTGGTAATTTAATTTGACCATCAACTTGGTAAACAAGTTCACCACCGTGCAACAAGAAAGTATGATAGTCCACTACAAACATGAAAAACCAAAAATATGAGTTCATTAGTCCACTTTCCCTTTTTTATAGTTTTTTCTTATTTTGTACGTTAAATTCAAATTAGGTTAGTTCACTGTAGCCTTGCTTAGTTCACTTTCATCCACTTTGCGTATGGCTATTAACTTTAATGGATGATCAGACTGAATGCCTGTTTTATGCCAAAATGGAAAGTGATTAAGGGTTTCATTCATTTTACTAAAAGGTAGAACTCCTCACTCTTTTCATACTATGGGTTGATAAAAAGAATAGAAATCTCAGGATTTGGAGTCAGTCCACTCTGCTTCTTAATGTCTCAATTTTCATAAAACTTCCTATGTAGGCATAGATATTTGTTGTCGTTGGTATTATTATTATTATTATTATTATTATTATTATTATTATTATTATTATTATTATTATTATTATTATTATTATTATTATTATTATTATTATTATTATTATTATTATTATTATTATTTTTTCATAGCCTTGTCTCTTTTATTTATTTTCAAAATGTATCTGTTTCTTTGCAGACGTGAAATCTAGTTGAGTCGGCTGTGAATGAGATATAGCATGCTTCATCATAGGCAACAAATAACTGCTTAGGTATGCTGGATGTCAGTTCCTGTCCTCAAGAGTATGCTGGTGGAATTGGGTGTGTGATCCTTGTCAAACCTCCAAACTGAAGTATGCTCTTATGGACCTTTGTATATCTTGTTATCCTTTTTGCAGATTTTAGTCACATATATCTGACCTAAATTGACAGATCTAGGCAAATTAGGCCAAGTTATTTACAAGAAATGTTGCTGGAGTGATCAGTTAATGCTTGTGCGAACAAAACAAGGTAAGCTTGCAGAGTGAACACAGCAAACACTGGGGACATTTGCAAGTCTACAAAACATCTACAAATTTGTCAAATATAGCAGCAGTTTCGATTTGGTGAAGAGGGATTATTTTACTAGATCCACAAATCTGAATACTAGCTGATCTAGGCTTATTAAAAAATTACTTTAATTCATAATAAATTATAGTGTTTGGTACCATGTTCAGTGGTTAGGTTGACTTCTGCCGAGACTGTCCTAGGTCCAATTTCCAGTCCTTTCATTGGCATGTGGTAAATAATTCCATTTGTGAGGGCAACTGTGTAATACAAAATAATTAATGGGGATGAAACTCATCATGCAGGTGATTTAACCACCAATACTGTACTGCATTGGCATAGGCAGACCAGGGCTCACCCAGCTAAAGCCACATCCATTCTTAAAGAAATATTTTCAAATTTTAATCAGATTTAAAGCATGAAGAAACAACCCATCTCTGGTGTTTCTATATCACAAGTGGCATAAACATAAATTACTTTTGTCCTACGTCTGATTCGGCGAATGTATTCCTTTGCTGTCAACTGTAACACGAGTGTTGTTAATTAGATGCGGCAACTCACATCAAACGAATCTGTTTCCAGCCACCTCTTAAACAGGTATATTGTAGTCAGCTCCATCTAGTTGATGCTTATTGAGAGCTCAGTCAACTTCAGGTTTTAGTGTTGATCAGTTGAGTTTGGTAGGTGAGTAAAGAAAGGAAAACATATTCAATAAAAAACAATTAAAATATTGCAAACTAGCAGAAAATACAGAGACAGGAATCTGAACTAGGCTTCTGTCCTGTTATTTGTGAATCTTCATCTGCTACCAACCCAAGCTTATATGTGATGAGCATCTTCATGTAAGTTAGTGGCAAGCCCTCCCAATCATGAAATTCTGGCTACACCATTCCTGTTCTGGTACTCTTCTCAAGAAGGTGGCAGGCTTTGTCTATACAAGGCCCTAGAATATTATGCTGCAACAAGATTTGTGTTCATTGATGTGCTATCACAAACTTTGAACTGCTACCCCACCCCCGCATTACCTGTCGATTCAAACCATTTTGCTTTAAATGCCCCATATGAAACATGAAGTGCACATTGGGGTTACCAGCTTGTATTAGGACCAGAATCAGATATCTACATAAAATTATAATATTTAACTATAGATAATAAACACTGCTAAAAAAAATGTAAGCCCATTACTTGCGGCTTACACTTTAATTAAGACTGGAGGTGGTCTTTTTCCACAGATTTCACACTTTGAGAAATTCTTTGAAAAATGCAGTGAATGATATGCTTTTCTTTCTGTAATTAAACTGAGCAATTCAAGTCTTTTAAGCCCATCTTGATTTTTTTTAGTTCCTCTCGTTGAATTATCCAGGACTGTCGTCGATACAGTACTCCACACAGTTTTCAACAGTGACACAGTATGTGAACCTACACAACCGTTCATGGTTGAAGGATTTAAAATCGAACTGGAAGAATGATCGGCTGTAAAAAAATAAATTAAAAACACCTTTTCTAGAGCCACTAGAATTTCATTTCATTATGCTATGAATATTAATATCAGGAAAGTTAATATACCATTATTCGTTTATTAGATGAAGGCTAGGAAAATTGGACATTTCCCATCTAGTCGACAAGTTTGAATGGACTTGCTCACTTTGGCCTGAAACCCAGAGTGTCCATTTGAAAACCAGACTGTTGGCAAACCTATGTGCACAAACTAGTTGCGAGAATGAAGATGTCTAGAAAGGAAATTACAAGTCCAAAACTAATTAACTGCAACATTACAGACTCTGTGACCAAGGGTGTAAGATGAGATGCCCATTGTGTCCCCATATGCTGGTCTTTCTAGAAATTAGTGAGATTTGAACTTGGGACATTCAAGTAGAGAGTCTTGTGGCTAGACCACTGCTCCAGTGTGCCCCCATTCTGAATTATACTATGCTCTTTCATTAAAATCAGGGGCATTTCAAACCCAGCAAAATTTCTTGTGTATGACAATATCTGCAGCCATAGGTTTAACATACATATGGTCTCTTAATCAGTGTCTGAATAATATCTGGATAGTTCAAATTAGTATTTAAAGAAATACATGAATATCGCTAAAGAAGAAGTAACTTCATACTATTTATGCATCCTCTGTGTGTTTGTGTGATGTATTCAGTCATGGACTAAATTTCTTGAAACAAAACATTAATGGCAATTACCAAAGTTTAGTCTCTGATGAGAAGCAAGTGCTTTTCTAAAAATTGAAGTATTTAGTTTTAAGTGTTATTATTGTAAATGTTAGCATGTAAATACATATTGTTTTGTAATTATATTTTTTTAAATAAATCCAAAGATGATTTATATTCATTTTTCCAAACTTCCAGTTCAGTTTAAAACTCTATTTAATAATAATTTGTTAAGTAATTTTTTTTTCCCAATTTGTTTATATTTTTCTTTATGTTTGTGTTTCTGTTTCTTCTGTATATGAATTTGCTTCCTTATCAAATATGTTATTGTATAATACTGTATTTATGTTGTGTATTAACTCCATGAAATTGGAGATATATAAAAGAATGTTACCAGATCTGTACACTTAACAAAGAAAACCACTGTGCTACATCATGCAAAATAGACTTTATTTTATCTTTCCTCACTACTTAGAAAATAATCTCTGCTTTCTCAAGCTGAATTTAGGTTCTTAGAAAGTTTGTAACTATATATTATGAATAATCGGATGAGCCCTAGTCGTAGGCTTTTGCCCTCTTTACCAAGAAGAGATGGGCAATTGTGTTATGGAACAGTGTAGGGATAATTAAATAACCTTTTTAAAAAAAATTGTGAACAGATCAGCCCCATCAACTATTTTGACTTTAGAACTCAGCATATCATGTCATTTATCGTCAGAACTTTTGTGAGGAATTCAGATGGTTTCAAACTTTTAACAAAGGAAACAAGTTGAAAAATATTATATTAATGTTATCTTTTAATATATTTTTATAGTCTTGGTTTCCCACTAAGATTCTGTAGAAGATAAAGAAACCAAAATAGCATTGAAACATTTATGTTCTGGAATTTTCTCTTCCTGAATGAAATGGGCAGCTTAGTTGCATTATGTTTCTTTAACTTCTTTAAGTTAGTCTGTTATAAACAAGAATGTCATCAGCAGCTATACTTACTAAGGTGTCAGGCAGAAACTCAAACTAGACAAAATCTAGAGGAGAGACTTTCATGTATTCAGATTTATTCCAAAGATTAAAAGAATTTGGTACTCTGTCCTTGTACATATGAGAAAAATTGAAGATTTGAGTAAAAGGAAATTAAAAAAGAGAAGAGCAGTCACTGCATGTCTGAAGAATGTATACCTTCCTCTTTTTTGTAACATTTGTAGCTTTTTGAGTGCTTTGGGTAGCTTTGTTCATAAATTATGTGAAGTGGACTGTAATCAGAGCTGCATAATCTGGATATTCCTTAAGGAATATGTTTCCTTAATGAGCCTAGTGTATGTTGCAAACTTCAGAAATGTGTCCTTTTTAGTATATGCACAATAATGAAAATTTCTAAATGAAAAATATAACATATTTATAATGGAATCACAAATTTCAAAACTGACGTAGGCATTATAAAACTTGCTAATTAATTATATTAAAAATGGCAACTGTTTTTTGTTTCGATATTCACAATTTCCACCATAGCTGAGCCATTTATCAGTACACAGTATTTGTATTCTCTTTTTTCTTTAAAAAATTGTGCTCTTTAAAGTCACAGCTGCAAAACTGACCACTCCCAGAAATATATTTCCCAAATTAGTAATTTTAGTTTTGTGTTAGTGTAGGTCAGTTTAATTGCATGCAGGTACATTTTATTAAAACAACTATCAACCTGAGGCACTTTATTCTGATCAGTTTTTATAGACATGATGCCTAAGAATACAAGGAAAAGTTATCATTAAAATATACCTCATAGTGTTGAATTAATGAAGGCAATAGATGCATGCAGCATCTTGCTTCTTAATTCATCACATCAAAAATTAATGCAGATATTTACAAAATGATTTCACCAGAGTTTACTAATATAGTTGGACTGTAAATAAAGTAGTAGTTTGAAAAATTAATTTTTTGAAAGTTGTAACATACACCAATCCCCTTAACACAAGAATCAGCTACATGTTTTTATTATTTATATACATTATGTTATTAAGATAATTTTATTAGCTTCTTTGCAATCCATTATAGTAGGCATTATGGTTTCTTACTTCTTTATTATACTGCATTACTATAGAAATTCATGATATGTAACTCTGATGATTGTGAATCTGTTTGATTCTTAGCATTTCAAGCTGCTGACTTCATTTGCTAATGCACAATCTATTGTCATCATTCATTTTACATAAATTTATTTTCTAAGAAACTCACATTCTTCACTGTATTGTAAACATTGCTTAAGTTAGTTTTAAGTGTTGTGTTTGTACTAAGGTGTGAACTTGATAGTTAGAAAAATGTGTCTATGTTCTTAGAGTAAGTCGTAATTTTTAACTTCTACGTATATCTTTATTTTGTGTTGTTAATTGTATGCAGTTTTACTGAAGATGGTGACATGACATAGCAGGGTACCAAACTTCCCCGTCAAGCTGAAGTTATATATTCCCTTTTTAGAGGATATTTTATCATGAAGAGCTTAACTTTCCTTGTTCAAATGAGGACTCAGCAGTGTGGATGAAACTGCCTCAAGTGTGTGTAGTAGTCGATGCCAAAGATTACCTTTTTTATGTAATTATAATTTGATTTCTATATAAAATACTATGTGTTTATGTAAATAGACATGCAAGTAAATGTATAATATAAAATTAATTGTTTAGTTAGTTTTTACACATACTTCTCCTTTTCCTATTCCTTAAATTTTGATACGAAAAGTATTAGGATAAAGATTGATGGATAACTTAAAACTTCAAAGTGAAACTTAAAACTTCAAAGTGAAACTTAAAACTTAAAAGTGATTTTAACTGCTAATGGAAAAATCTGGAAATAGTCTGGACAAATAATATAGTCATGGTTAGAGACATGGAAGTTCATCTTATGATTAGGGTTGCCATATAATAATAATAATAATAATAATAATAATAATAATAATAATAATAATAATAATAATAATAATAATAATAATAATAATAATAATATATATATTATTATATAATATAATATATAATATATATTATAATATAATATATTATTATATATTATTATTATTATTATTATTATTATTATTATTATTATTATTATTATTATTATTATTATTACCGAGTTTTTGTGGTTCACAGAGGTGAAAGAAGGTGCGGGCTGGAATGGGTCTAACTACAATAGTCAAAAATAAATTTAAAACTTTAAAATAAATATTATATTTCTTTTCAGGACTTAAATTTTAACAAAACCTTTCACTTGGTGAAAGAACAAGGTTTTGAGTACAGAGCAATTTTGATACAAAACCAAGAATTTGTAAGTTACAATTTTGGGCTCCAAGCTTATAATTTACAAAAGTCCCAACATCACTAATGTTGCATTTAGTTAGGTAGACAAGGAGATGAATCTCCCAAAACACAATTTTCAAGAGCACTTTGCTCCAACGGTTACAAGTTACGGCCTTCCACAGGCACCACTCAATATTACACAAATATCTTATTACATTACCAGAAAAGAGCTTACATGCTCTACAACTTCTACCAAGGAGACAGCGCTCCTGAACTCTTACGGCCTACTCAAGGCAACCATTAACTATTACAAGACGGAAAATAGCGTCTCTGCTGAATAAAATTACACCTTCAGGCCTCTCTAGACACAACCTACAATTACCAATACCCTATTAATTACCTTTTAGTTTACACTGGGGTATCTAGTACCCATTCTACTGGGCCTTCGTGAAAAAGAACAGGTTAAATTACTGGCCCAAACTCTAAAAGGTATGAAGGCATACACTTGCACTCCTAGAAAACCAAGGTTAAATCCTTACTTGGGCTTGCAGCCCGATGATGCAGAGACTAATCCCAAATTACTGAGGTGACTAGGTGGACAAGTTCATTTACAATTTACAAGAGGAAAGCAGTTACAAAATCGTAGTCACCTCAAGATTAATTGAAGGGGAATTTGAGAGGGTAACGCACTCTCTATCCCCTATTTACAGTTTAAGTCCTTAGGACTTACATGAAATTTTACACGAGAAGGAAGAAAGTTTACATTTTATGAAATTGACTGTTACATACTTAAAGATTGGAACCTTCCCCTCGAGTTTGGCTTGCGGAGATAACTTTTTTTTTTTTTTTTTTTTTTTTTTTTTTGCTAGTTGCTTTACGTCGCACCGACACAGATAGGTCTTATGGCGACGATGGGACAAGGAAGGACTAGGAGTGGGAAAGAAGCGGCCGTGGCCTTGATTAAGGTACATCCCCGGCATTTGCCTGGTGTGAAAATGGGAAACCACGGAAAACCATTTTCAGGGCTGCCGACAGTGGGGTTCGAACCTACTATCTCCCAAATACTGGATACTGGCCACACTTAAGCGACTGCAGCTATTGAGCTCGGTGCGGAGATAACTACAGAGATAGAAAACTGGTGGCTATTACCTGGGCTGGTGTTCTACCTGCCGAAGAATGAGGATTCCCGCCTCCTCTCTTAACACATACACTCAGTAATACGACGATCAAAAGACAAGTTAACTAGAATAAGCCGCAGCTTTTATACCTGAGAGGAAGGTTCGAGAAGGCTCTGGACTATATCTGGACACACCCTCTCATTTTATTGGGCAGACAAAAGGTTACAAGAAGCCTATGATTGGCTGAAAATTAAACACACAAAAATTATGATTGGCCAGACTCCCAAGCTGGCAGGATGAGTAAGAAGTGTTGCAAACCTTGAAGTATCAAAAATAAGGAAATTCAGTTCAGAAAACCTATAAACACAAAATTTCTTTAAATTTCTAGTTATTCCACTTTGCACCAGAGTGCACGACATAAGTTCTTTAATAGAGACATCTCTGGAAAAAAGTCTGAATTTCTTGAAATAGTTGTTGCAACCAGTGATACACCAAACAAAACAAAAGAAATCCAGTCAGTTTAGGAAACTTTAAAATAACATATTACTACATTTTAGTAGTGACATCTTTTGATCAACGTCCCAACTTCTTGTACTAGATGTTTCAATTTTTATATGATAGAGAGCTTTCTTCAAGTTGCTTCATTTAAATGCACGGGGTTGAGGTGTACCTCCTGGTACAATTATTTTATTTTTATTATTATTATTATTATTATTATTATTATTATTATTATTATTATTATTATTATTATTATTATTATATAATTCGCTGGGGCCATCAAGGACCACGTTAAGTCTTGTTGCATTTGACACTGAACTTGGCCTTCTTTAGAGCCCAAATTTCCCTCATTCTTTGTGAGTGGGCCTACTTACACTCCTCTGTCCAAGGGGCACCGTGTCTTCTCTTCGGTTGCTCGTCTCGGTTTAGCCCGTTCGTCAATATTTTCTCTCGGAAGAGATCTCTGTTAAGGGCATCTTCAGCTGAGATATGGAGCATTTGCAGGTCTTCTTTAGTATTTCTAAACCAGGGAATAGTGGTTTTGGGGTTTGAATAAAAAAAGTCAAAGATTTCTTTAGTTAACTTTCTTCCATCCATTCTTTTCAGATGACCATAAAATCATGCCCGTCTCTTTCTGATTGTGTCGATAATTTTCACTATTTTGCTGTAGACTTCCTTGTTGGATCTCTTTTGATGGATTCCATTTCTGTACTTTGATCCCAAGATTCCTCTCACAATTTTGCGTTCTCTTTTCTCCAGTTCTTCAAGGAGTCCTTTGTTGGCATTTAGAGACAGGGTTTTGGCTGCATATAGAACTACTGGCTTCAGAACTGTTTCATAGTGACGTATCTTGGTGTTTTGGGAAAGGCATTTTTTGTTGTAGATTGTGCGGGATGTTTGGTAGGCTATTTCCAGTTTGCGTACTCGCTCCTGAAGTGCTTCTTTGTCCAGTCCATTTTTCATGATGATCTCACCCAGGTATTTGAATTTGTCTACTCGGGTGATGTCCCCGTATTTTGTATGGAGTTTTGGTGGAGCCTCTTTGATGTTAGTCATTACTTCTGTTTTCTCAAACGATATCTGCAAACCAGTTTGTTCGGCAATTTCCTTTAAAATTTCAACTTGAACTCTAGCAGTTTCTATGTCGTTTGAGAGAACAACAATATCATCGGCAAATGCTAAGCAGTCTGTTGCGATCCCCTTAGATTTGGTTCCTATTCTCAATGGACTGTAGTTGGTTTCCTGTAATCTCACCCGCCAGGTTCTGATGATCTTTTCAAGAACACAGTTGAAGAGTATCGGGGATAGCCCATCACCTTGTCGGACTCCTGTTTTGATGTCAAAGGAATGCGAGAGACATCCGTGGAACTTCACCTTGGATTTTGTATCGGTCAGGGTGGCTCTAATTAATGCCAGCAGTTTCAAATCAACTCCAAATTCATTTAAGATGTTTAGCAGGACTTCCCGGTCAATGGAGTCGTACGCTTTCTTAAAGTCCACAAAGACAGACACATACTGCTTGGATCTTAGTGTACAGTATCTGATGATCGTTTTGAGATTTTGGATCTGTTCAGCTGTTGAGCGACCTTTTCTGAACCCTCCTTGGTATTCACCTATTTGATGTTCGACTTGTGCTTCCAAACGCTCCAGGATGGCTAGTGATAGAGTTTTGTACGTCACGGGTAGCAAAGATATCCCTCTGTAGTTGTTGATGTTCTTCATGCTGCCTTTTTTGTGTAATGGATGGATCAAAGCTATTTTCCAATCTTCGGGTAGGGTCTCCTTATTCCAAATTTCTTCTATTTGCTTTTGCAAGATATCAAGTGATTCCTCTGGGGCATATTTCCATAGTTCTGCTACTACTGAGTCTTCCCCCGGCGCTTTGTTATTTTTGAGAAGGGCAATGTGGCACTTGATTTCATCTCTGTCGGGTGTCTGGAATCTGGGTACCTGAGTAAGGGTTCCTTGGTCTCAATGGCGCTTTGCGGTTTAGAGCAATTAAGTAAATTCTTGAAGTAATCTGCCAGAATGCTGCAATTTTCTTCATTTGACGTTGCCAGTGTGCCGTCCTTTCGCTCAAAGCATAGAGATGGTGGTTTATAGCCAGCGAGTTTGCATTTGAAAGCTCTGTAGTACTCTCTGCTTTCATTCTTCCTAAAGTTTTGTTCTATCTTTTCAATGAGGGATTTTTCGTATTTACGTTTCTCAGTTCTGAACACCCTAGCTGCTTGGGCACGTTGGGTTTTGTAGGTTTCCCAATCATTTTCTGATTTCATAGAGTAGTACTGTTTCCACACATTGAGTCTTTCTTGGAGGACTAATTCGCAGGTACCATTCCACCAGGCATGCTTTTTGCTTCTCTTGATTTCTGCAACGTCTTTGGCAGCCTCAACAAGGAGACTCTTGGCGTTGTTAAAGTCACAGTCATTTGGTCTAGCCTTCTCCTGGAACTCCTCGACACTTTGACGAAGTTTATCATTGTCGAAGCGTGTGATCTGTTTGGTTGTCTTCCTTGTGTTTGCGGGAATTGGTTTGAATTTGATAAGAGACATATAATGATCTGAGGCCACATTGATGCCTTTCTTTACCTTGACATTCATAATCTCAGGGCTGTTTCTCCTGGAGATTGCAACATGATCAATTTGGAACTCTCCGAGAGCTTGGACGGGAGAACGCCAAGTCATTTGCTTTCTGGGTAGATGGCGAAAGTGGGTCGACATGACCTGCAGGTTGTGATTTTCGCAAATGGACACCAGTCCATTTGTGAGCAGGGTAATTTCTTATAACTTTCTTGTTCTTCTGTTCACGACCTAGTTGGGCATTGAAGTCACCCAAAAGAAGCTTGACATGGTGTTTGGGGATTTTGTTTAATTTTTCATCCAGTAGGTCCCAGTAATTATCAACTTCGTCTGGATCAGACTTGTTCTTATCGTTTGTAGGAGCATGTGCGTTAAATAGGGCGTAGGTTTTGTTCGCGCATTTAATTGTGAGTATAGACAATCTGTCATTCACAGGTTCGACATTTGCAACCGATTTAAGGATCTTGGTTCTAACAGCAAACGCGGTTTCAAGCACCACAGCTCCATTGAGGATTCCTCTTTGCGCTTTGCTCTTGAAAAATCGGTAGCCTTCGGATTCAAAAATCTCTTCATCTGGGTACCTTGTTTCCTGTAGGGCCATTATCGATATCTGATTTTCGTGAAGAGCTTTGGTGAGGGTTTTCAGCTTGCCAGTTTGTGTAAGTGAATTTATGTTGAAAGTTGCTAGAAAGGTTTTAGATTTTGGCCTGAGTTTTTGACTCTTCGGGGTACACCGAGACGCTCCGACTCGTCTCTTGCATGATGTCGAGTCTCCCCCAGAATCCGAACGAAACTCGTGCGCCGTGGTTTTCACGACGAGGGATTTATCCGAAGATTTTTTTTTTTTTTTGCTATGGGCTTTACGTCGCACCGACACAGATAGGTCTTATGGCGACGATGGGATAGGAAAGGCCTAGGAGTTGGAAGGAAGCGGCCATGGCCTTAATTAAGGTACATTTGCCAGGCATTTGCCTGGTGTGAAAATGGGAAACCACGGAAAACCATTTTCAGGGCTGCCGATAGTGGGATTCGAACCTACTATCTCCCGGATGCAAGCTCACAGCCGCGCGCCTCTACACGCACGGCCAACTCGCCCGGTATCCGAAGATTTACCCCCTGGGGTATGTTTCTTGAAATGTTGTGCCATCATGCTTTTTGACTTGACTTTGCTTTGGACGGGTACCCATCCTTTTACAACTAGGGTTGTTAGCCCTAGAGGTTGCCTCAAGATGTTTTCTGGCTTCTGGTCATTTACCAGTCTTCGCCTTAACCCTGGCAAGGGACCAGTTTTTTTTTTTCACGGTGGTATTTTATTTCCCTACTACCCTCTGACTCTGCTGGCGGCAGAGCCAGTGAGCTTCCCCAATTCCAATGGGACGTGCCCAATGGAGGTAACCGGTAAATCCCCACAGGGTATTATTATTATTATTATTATTATTATTATTATTATTATTATTATTATTATTATTATTATTATTATTATTATTATTATTATTATTATTATTATTATTATCTGGATGATTACGGCAGACAGTAAAGCAGAAGAAGGAAGAGGAAGCACAAGATGCATTAAGCACAACGTCTGTCCTGAAGTAGTGTGAAAGTGGTTTCCGGAGTGCAGATAAACATCATGGGAAAAGGGAATGTAGATTTTAGTGGGTAAGAATCTCCACACACTTGTTGAGTGCGAACCCCCACAAAGCGTCTTATGAAAGATTTTCCACACTCCCTCGAAAAAAAAACAACCTATTATTGTTTATTATTATTGTTATTTATTTATTTATTTATTTATTTATTTATTTATTTATTTATTTATTTATTTAACCAACATAGGACTAGCCTACTTTTAGTCAGGTTTATGGAGGTTTTTTCTTTTTGTCAGCCCAATAGTTTAATCCTTTCTGAACGTAATTTTTTTCTGCTTCTGGAATCACTCTTCCTGTTCTCTGCTTGTTGATATTCGTCTGTAGTCTAGTGTGTTTATCGTTCAATATCATGAGTGTATTTGTTTTGTATTTTAAATATTGTAATATGTTATTCTCTCATGTCTTCTTTAAGTTCTCTGATCCAGGGTTGCCATATTTATTTATTTATTTATTTATTTATTTATTTATTTATTTATTTAATTAATTAATTAATTAATTTATTTATTTATTTATTTTGAAGTTAAGGCACATGCCCGTTTCTTAAACTTGGCCATATAATAACTAATATAAACTTCAGAAAACAGAATAATGAAGTATTCAAAAATCCTATTTTCTTGACACAGCATAAGTCCAAAAGCCTATATCACGTCTATAAGTACGGGCCGTGAAAGCATCAATGGCAACATTAAAAACCTCTATGGGGAGGATACTTGTAAGAAGGCTTCAAAATTCAGCAAATTAAGGAGGAAGAAGTCTATTCTTCTTTCTTCTTTATGCTTTCTGCTGAGATGCAGGGACCGTAACATCATTCCCAACTATGTGAAGCTGAAGCACACATTAACTACTCCCAAAAGCCAGGAAAATATATCAACGTGCTAGCAAGGCTCTTGTGATCGAGAGAGTGTATTACACTCGCAAGGAACTGGACTCAGTCTCCCGAGAGTTGTTTCGTTTACACCTGCTGTTAAGCAACACTCTCTCAGGAATTCTGGTTGTCTTTCGATCGCATTACTGCTATACAGGCCGAACGAAAATTCAACCAGGTGTCATTCAGACAGAAATCAAAGTTCCTCCGTCTAGCTCAGAAACAGACGACTTCTCGCACGCACCCGGGTGCTAGTAAAATTGTCGTCAATCTTTCCAAGAAATCCCTGGACGAGAACCAAACGGCAGTTCTAGCAAGGGGTCTTAATTTTGCTGTCTCTCCCTCTAAAATTCCCACTGACGAGTTAATTACTTCCGTTGAGGCAGCCATCCACAAACTACCTACGAATGAGCCTGAGGAGTTAAGGCAGAAATGTGTGAGACTGTTGTACCCGCGCCCAATTTAACAAGAGGAGAGCTCTGAAGGAACTTAGAGATGATTCTGAACTGACCATTCCCTCAGCTGATAAGGGTAATGCGACGGTGGTTATGGACACTGACGAGTATAAGAATAAGATCTCGGCTATATTGTCAGAACCTGTTTACAGATTGAGCTCACGTGACCCTACCACTCGCATGTCCAACGCCACCGTGAAGCTCTTAAGGCAATCTCCAATTCCAAATGAGGAGGCTAAACATCTGTCCTCTGGGGACGCAGTGCCACCTAGATTATATGGACTTCCTAAGATCCATAAAAAAGATGTTCCCCTCAGGCCTATTGTTAGTGCGATAGGTTCTCCTACGTATGCTCTGGATAAATACCTAAGCAAATTGCTTCAGCCACACAAAGGACGTACTGAATCATACGTCAGGGACTCTCTGACTTCACCAACAAGCTGTCAACCATAATCCTTCAACCTAATGCACTTTTGGTGAGTTTCGATGTGGAATCCTTGTTCACTAAATTACCGATTGACCCGGTCATATCTCTCAGTGAACACATGTTCCCTAAGGACATTACTAAGCTATTTTACCACTGCATGACTTCTAGCTGTTTCTTGTGGGGTGGGAATTTTTACGAACAGACGGACGGAGTGGCTATGGGAAGTCCACTTTCGCCCGTAGTGGCTAATTTCTTTTTTGGAGCATTATGAGGAGGAGGCTGTTGCTTCGGCGCCCCTCAAACCTATGATATGGTGAAGGTATGTTGATGATACATTTGTGGTCCGGACAGAAGGTCCTCAGAAACTTCATATATTTCTAAACCGCATGTATCAGCAACATCCTTCAATTAAATTCACTATGGAGATGGAGTAGGACGGATACCTTCTTTTCTTGGATGTTCTAGTAAGAAAGAAACCGGACGGCTCCTTAGGACATACCGTACCATCCATCGTAAGCCTACCCACACAAATCGCTATCTTCATGCAGATTCTCACCACCACCCAGCAAAAAAAACAACAAGTCATTCTCACGACACTCACCAAGAGGGCGAGACGAATTTGTGAGCCATCAAAGATCCAGGTGGAAATGGACGCTGTTGTAGTGTCCTCCGCCTTGCAGCTACGCAACCCGCTCACGCATCGAACCACCTGGAAAATACGAGTATGTCCACCCGAGCGCTGACTCATGACGTGTAACGTCAGCCAGCGAGTATAAATTGGAGCGACGATTCCGCCGCTGTAGGCGGGACACAGGCAGTGTATTCTTGGACATACAAAAAGGCTTTTGTTGTGTGTGTCCTCCGCGCCTACAAGCTCCGCAGCCCGCCGAACATAGATGTTTCCAGAGACCACGAGGCAGACTGCAGTGCGCTGACATGATCATCGGTGACGTCAGCCAGCGCTATAAAAGGAGCAACGTTCCTCGCCTCTCCAGGACTACCACAGTGTCCAAGGACCAGACTACACCGCAAGTCAGACACGGAGGCACCCTCTTAAAAATATGTTCTGAATAGGAGGACTGATTCCTGGCCGTGAGGTTTCACCTCTGGACATTGCCTCACTCATCCCGCATCCTGTAGCCACGTCGAGCACCCATCCAAGCATTCTGATACTCACTCAAGTCCTCTACAGTGCTCCGACTCCAATCCTAGCATTCTGCTATATTTGAACATTAGACGCAAGTTCCTTGCAAGTTATACGCCTCCTGTTAGCATTCTGCTAATACGAACTCTCTCTACAAGTTCCACTTGTTATTATACATGACCGATAGTTTTCGACTATCAAGAACATTCTCTCATTTGAACAGACTGTCTCATCAAGACGAGATTGAATGTATATAGGAATCTCAAATGCAAATATTATTCAGGCCCTCAGCCTACTACCTTATATTAACATTAAACGTGTGCAACTCAACAAGCTTCAAGAAAAGTTTCGTTCTATTTCATGTACATATTGTATAAATGTGTTGAAGCAATAAACTTTTATGTTGTGCCTTTTATACCAAGTTCCTTGTATACAACACCTTTGATAAAGTATGGCATGATGGCCTGCTGGCAAAACTGATAGACTATGAATTCCATCCTGGATATGTAAGGCTAATTAAGTCCTACCTAAAAGACAGGAAATTGCAAGTAGACGTACATAACACTCTATCAAACACGCGAAACATCAGAGCGGGCGTAGCCCAAGGCTCACTAATAGGACCGATCCTATTTGTCTTGTATACCGATGATATGCCAACGGCAGAGGTCACCACCACGTACCTCTATGCATACAACACAGCAATTACAGTCCAGCACCCTCAGCTCCTGTGCACAATAAAGAGGCTCCAGGTAGCGCTGCGCACTCTGGAACCGTTGCTAACTAAGTGGCGCATTAAAGTCAATGTAGAGAAGTGCCAAGCAGTGATGTTCAGACGCAAAAACAGGCGTACACACCAACCTGCCAACATCAAACCACTGACACTATTCAATAAGCAAATAGAAGGGCAGGAAAGAGCTAAGTACCTAGGGATAATCCTGGACAAAAAGCTTACGATGCTACACCACGTAACAGATATACGGCGAAAAGTTCACATAAGGCTTGACAAACTGTACCCCATACTAAACAGCAGATCCACCATAAACACCAAGGAAGCAATCAACATGTACAAAGCCCTAATCAGGCCAATCATCATGTACGCTGCCCCAGCATGGGGATACACGGCCAAAACCAACATTAACAGCCTTGAACGCATACAAAACAAATGCCTACGGGCGGCGGCGAAACTTCCTTACGGAACGGCAACAATGGACCTACGCGCACTAACAAACACTCGCTCTATAAGACAACATTTTAGAAAGCAAACACTAAGAATGTACACCAAGGCGTGGGGCAACAGAATCAGTCCCTTAATCAGGGGCATTGGAAGATATGACCCAGATCAATACAAAGAGTACCCCACGCCAAAACACACACTGTTCAGCCACAGTAGGGCTCGCCCCCACCCCTTCTAAGGCGTCCACCTCACCACCCCAAAAACATATAAATATACAAACGAGCACCATACATACATAAAAACACGGTATAAATATATATGTATTTAGCATGTATTCTTCTCCTATATTTCTATGCATTTGTATATTTGTATATATGTTTCAGTAACACGAGGAAAAATAGGCGATCAGCACCTCAAGAAGCACACGGACAACAATCGCATAAGACTGGCTGCAGCGACAAGAGAGCGGAACCCCGAGCCCGCACTCAAACTTAGTGTACAATAATCATTATATTATCCAACCTGTATGCTCTTGTATGTTTATCTCTAGAATAGAAGTGACATGAGTGACCACCACCGCAACACCGGGACACATCCAAGGGATAAGAGAAGACGAAGAAGAAGACGCCCATTAAGACGTCAGCCCCAGCTAGACAGCTGGCCTGGCTTATCCTTCTCGGTACACGGAGGCTTGGCACCAGGGAACACTGGCAGCTGGACAATGGGACTCTTCCTGTAGTCTCAAAGCCCACACGCCACTGGACCCACGCACGGAATCCCGCAGTGCCAAGAAGGCTGATCCCCCATAACAAACAAACATGGCAGGAAAATGGACATGACTTGTGCATGATACATAATTCTCACTAACATAACCTGGAAAATTCCAGCCCACATCCTTGCATGTGCTATCTACAAAACGTCAGGTTTTACATGTAGGCATCTTTCTATTTCCGCTTATGTGGTTTTGTCCTGACCCTTATTACCCGATTACACCACTATTGATGCCCACCACCACATCTGGCCTGGTAACATGCTGAGCATGGGGACAGGCAGATACTCCTGTAGTATCACACTTCACTTCTCCCTGCTATCTTTTTCTTCTTAGAACTAATAGCATGTCGGAGGCAATGTAGAGTAAGACGATTGTCACGCGGGGGCAGCGGGCTACCCCCCCCCCCCGAAAAAACGCCGCTGTAGGCAGTCAGCTGTGTCCAGCGATCAGCTCTACGCCGTATGTCAAACACGGAGGTATCCATCTTGAAAATGTGGACTGAATAGGCGGACTGAATTCTGATCGAGAGGTCTCACCTCAGGACTAACTACCGCCTCAAGATTCTCGCCTTCCTTATAACTTGCCTACACCTGCCTAGCATTCTGCTAGCAAGACCTTCGCATCAAGTTCAACACAGACTTCCAAACATTAGATAGCCATCAGCTATCATAAACTTTCACATATTAGTGACACTCTATCTCGTCATAATAGACCTGATTGTACATATAGGATCTAAGTTGTATATATGTAAATACGTCTTCTGCAAACAGTCAACTTACTTATGATATTATTTAGCGTGTTCACCACGATAAGAAGCAAGTCTCAATTTTCTTTATGTTGTGTATATTGTACAAAAGACTGCAAAAAATAAACTTTTAAGTTGTGTTTTGTATATTGTGCTTCTTTTATACAACACTACAGACACACTCAAAGTCGCGTTCAAGGGTAATGGTTACAGCGATTTGCAGATTCACAGAGCCCTACATCCCAGAGAAACGACCAAGCAAAGCTCACAGAAGGAAGAAGTGAAGGAAACTGCATACCTGCCTTACATTCATAACACCAGATTGGAATTGCCAAGATCCTCCGCAAACACAACATAAAAACCGTGTTTGGCACCGTCACTAAAATTGCTCACAGTCTGGGTAGAACAAAGGACGAATTGTCCCGACTTTTACGTCCTGGAGTATACAAAATTCCCTGTACTTGCAGTGAGGTATACATTGGCCAAACATGCCGATCCACTGGTACTCGTATTAAGGAACATGAACGTAATATTCGTCTTAACCAGCCAGACAAATCAGCAATAGCTGAGCACGTTGTATCATCGGGTCATGATGTCATGTTCCAATATGCTCGAGCTCTTACTCACACTATACACTACAGGTGGAGGATTATACGGGAAGCTGTAGAAATACGTAAAAATCTATCAATTTTAACAGGGACACTGGCTATCAATTAAGTAATACCTGGTTGCCAGCCATTAAGGATTTACGTCGGTAGTTCCCGTCCCTGTCCCTTCGCTATTGATATTTCGATTCGGTGTTTTCCAAATTCGCACTTTCCTCATCGCCAGATGTTTTTATTCCAGGCTTGTGTCAATGTTATACCTTCATATGTGCGTACGCCTGTTATGTTATGTGACACTCCCAGATTGCTGATGGTTCCGTCAGCTTCCGCTTCCAATGCTAACGCTGTACCGCATCCAAGGAGCTATCTGATGACGAATAAACGTACCATTTCCACTTATATTGGGTAACGTCTAAATTCAAATCGCATTGTTTTAGAAGCCTTTTTCGTTGAAAGTCGAGATTTTCTTCTGATAACACAGAGCAGAGTTCTCAGTGAAACGTCAAGAATTTCACCGTATTTTTTTGACACGACATAAGCCCAAAAGCCTATATCATTTTTATAAGTACGGACCGTGAAAGCATCAATGGCAACATTATTAATATTATTGGGCACACAGAAATTACACTAGGAAACGCATTGGGTGACCTCACTTCAGAGTGTTCATCAATTACTCCGTAATTACAATAACATTAATCACTGTTCCTGAAGGGAACCCAGATGGAGAAACAGTAACTGAATGAACAGGGGGCATTATTGCCCATACCACATGGCCTTAATGGAAAAAGAAAAGGGTTGCACATAACCGGCCATAAACAAAATGCAAGGAGGTGAAACACCTGTATTCCTTATAGAAATGGTTAAAACCTTAAATGAGCTTATAATCCAGCGATACAGAGGCTAATCCTATACTATAAGGTATGACACAGGGAGAAATATTTAAGGCCGGGATAAGGTTAACGAAATTTAGACGTTTTGAAAACTTTAGTCACCCAATGCAAGACTGAATGGGAAACGACAGAGGGTAATCACTCTTTGGTCCCTTACATTACATATTTTCCAGTGGGAAATAAAATCAAAGTCCTCAGACTTGCCTAAAATTCTACATTGAAACCAGCAATTTACAAAATCACATTAAAAGAAAAGAGGTTGAAACCTTCCCCTCAAACTACCCAAAGGAGCTATCACATGTCTAGGTAAATTCTGCCATTACCTTGTGTCGCTGGACCTTCCTCACGCAGGCCTCGCTCCTACTTCCCTTAGGTCAAGACCCCACTCGGGGCGGGGAAGGTTTTTCATCCTCCTCTCCCAGGGGGGAGGGGCGGACAACCTAGAAGGTAACGCCTTCTCTCTGGCCAGGAGATTCGGCGGGTCTCAAGCACTGGAGCAATTCAGACCAGACGACCCTAAGGTTTCCTGCTTTTATAGTGCCCTAAGGGGAAGCTTCCAGAACTCTTTACTGATAGTCTGGATTCCTGTACACACCCCAGGTTTTAATTGGCTAGAGAACATATTTCCAAGTATCTGATAGGTTGATTACAATCGAGGAGGAACCGGATGAAGTGTTGATAACTTTGGTACTTTAACACTAAACAAGTCTGCCTCTGTGGTGTAGTGGTTAGTGTGGTTAGCTGCCACCCCCAGAGGACCGGATTCGATTCCCAGTTCTGCCACGAAATTTGAAAAGTGGTACGGGGTCTGGAACGGGGTCCACTCAACCTCGGGAGGACGACTGAGTAGAAGTTGTTTCGATTCCCTTCTCAGCCATCCTGGAAGGGGTTTTCCATGGTTTCTCCTCCAGGCAAATGCCGGGATGGTACCTAACTTAAGGCCACGGCCGCTTCCTTCCCTCTCCCTTGTCTATCCCTTCCAATCTTCCCATCCCCCACCAAGGCCCATGTTCAGCATAGCAGGTGAGGCCACCTGGGCGAGGCATTGGTCATCCTCCCCAGTTTCATCCCCCGACCCAGAGTCTGAAGCTCCAGGACACTGCCCTTGAGGCGGTAGAGGTGGGATCCCTCGCTGAGTCCGAGGGAAAAGCCAACCCTGGAGGGTAAACTGGTTAAGAAGAAGAACACAAAACAATCCAGAGAAAAAAGATTTACCAATAACAAAAATTGCATTGTATTGTATTGTATTGTATTTCATCCAACTGATCATACAGTGATATGGGACACGTCAATAATCATATTTACAATAACAAAGGATCAAACAGGAATATACATGCCATGAGAAATAAAGAGAAACATACAATGTAGTAAAGAAGCACAGAAAAAAGAGAGGATACATAAGATAATTTTCAAGGGCTAAGTATTCTTCAATTGAATAAAAACAATGTTTAGAAACAAATTTGAATAATTCTTTTTTAAATTTTGAACATGGTTTTATATGCTTAATGAAGTCTGTTGAACAAATCTGCATAACTGAAACTTGATTCATAAAGCTTAATTTTGTGTGGTTCTATGTGCAGACTGTGTCTATTTATAATATAATGCCTAAGTACATCTGAGTTTATGGTGAAACTGATTACAATCTCTTTCATATATACAAGTGTTTGGAAGATATAAAGGCTGGGCAATGATAAAATAGAATAAAGTTTTAAATATTTCTTGCAGCTTGTCCTCCTGCCTACACTGGCCATTCTTCTAAGTATTTTCTTTTGTAACTTAAAGATGGCTTCTCTATATCGTGAATTCCCCCAGTAAATGATTCCATAGGTTAGTATGGGATGGACATGTGCTAAATACATTATTCGACAAGCCTCTAAATTAAATCTATTTTCAAAGATATTATTATGGAATAATTTCTACTAAGTTTGTTCCTTATAAACTCTGTATGTTTTTCCCAGGTTAATGATTCATCCATCCACAAGCCAAGAAACTTTGTTAATGACGATTACTCAACTATGGTCTCTCCAAATGATATTGGACAAATTTCTATATTTACATTAATCTTAAGGTGAAATCTAATCACAGAAGTTTTCTGTTTACTTAAGATTAATTTATTTTCTTCAGCCAGCTCACGATATTACTCACTATATTGCCTGCCTTTAATTCTAACCCTTCAGAACTAACATTAACTACAAAAACAGTAATATCATCTGCAAACAAAGTTAATTGCACTCCTTGAATATCATCAAATACAGTAGAGACAATACGCGACATTTACGGATTTCGCCTTGCTAAAATGGGAGACAATTCGACGGTGGCGCTCCTAGTGACTTGACCTGAACAAATCGCGCTAAATTCAAATATCAATGGAAATGTATGTACGGAAATGGATAAATAAATTACGTGTAGAAAGAAAGTGGTATTGAGATATTAACTTCGAAGTTGCTAAAGCAATTCTGGATAAATGAATGAATAATTTTTTAAAAGGTTATTATTCAAAGACTGAAATTAGACACATAAATAATATATAAAATGGGCTGCTGTGAAATGGCTTGATCTTTCATTTATGCATTACTTTTTTGGCTTTTAGCTTTAGCATTCCTGCCTGAACTTTTACGGTTGGATTTGTCTTTTTTCTCATTTAAAATACATTGTATGATCACATTAAGACACTTGTCAATGAAAATATCGGCACATTCCTTACACACATGATGTAATGAATTAACATTTAAAAGCTGGACAATTTTCCTCTTAACATGAAGCCTACTAACAGAAAGAAAATCTATAAAATTCCGGCTTTAATCTGAGAAGAGGGATAAAAGAAAGAAAAGTATGAAAATGTTGTCGATAGTGATGCTTTGAGGAATATTTACGTAGCCTACAATTAGAGTAAAAATGTAATATACCCTTGGCTGTATAGTCGAGGATTTTTAAAGTCGCTGGCCTGGAAAGGATCTGAACAGATCTTATAATTCTTATATAAGCGTAACGTCCCTTCTTTCTTGTACACCTTATCCAAATCACTTCTGTGACATTTCAAAACCCACAGATCGCACCTACAACAACACATCGGTATTGAAGGTTAACTGCTGCACTATACAATAAAATATGCGTATTACATTTTATGCCAGTTAAAATATGGGTCTAGCAGGTCAGAAGATTATGAAGTACTATAAAAAACTCTGTCACTGGAAGAATATATATGCAAACACAATATTACTTACAGGTTCTTGTCACGAGGGAACCTGAAGAACGACCGCGCATTTTTCTCTACTTCGTAATTACTGCAGCCAAACACAGACATACCTTTCCCCTCATGTTGAGAGAAAATATCAAGGAATGACACACGCTACTATTTAATTATGTCAACTCACTGAAAACGCATAAATAACACCAAAAATTTCACACAAAAAGACACGTGCTCTTATGAGAGAATCAGTACTGTTCAGGTCTATCCGCTAGAGTGAGTTCCAATAGCTGTCCCTCAATATCTCGCTCAGTGTCGCGTATTGTCTCTACTGTATTTGATATCATCGACAATTTGGACTATGTCATTGATAAATACTAAAAATAATAATGATCCTAAAACTGACCCCTGTGAAACACCATGATCTATGTTTCTGGCACAGGAATACACATTCTTAATTTCATTCTTGCTCAAATCAGTATCGGTATATAATATTTCAGCAATCTGTCTTCTATCCCATAAAAATGATTTGAACCAGTTATAGGTCATTCCCCGAACTCCATACATGCATAACTTTTCCAAAAGCAAGCTGTGGTCAATTATATCAAAAGTTTTCCTTAAATCTAAGAAAATACCTAAACATGCACCCTTCCTATCTAGTGTGTCATATATCCGTTCAATAACGTTAATGAATGCTGTGAGAGCTGATCTTTTTTTACGAAAGCCATTTTGGCAACCAGCTAATATATTACGTTTCTCTAAGAATGATAATAATCTATCGTACATAATTATTTCCAGTGTTTTGGAGAATACAGTAGACAGGTCTATAGTTACCAGCATCTTTTTCACTGCCCTTTGTATGTATAGGAATAACTATGGTTACCTTGAATTTGACTGTAAATTTACCGTTGGTTAGTGACAAATTTATCAAATAACAGGGAGGCTTTATTATGTATTGGTAACAGCACTTAATAAGGTAGTTTGAAAAACCATCTAAACCAGAAGATTTCTTTTTACCCATCTATTTTATTATCCTCTTTATCTCTTGCTCAGTCGCAGGAGTAAGGAATATGGATGATACTGAAACGTTCCCATCCATCAATATCACAATGCCAGACTCAGTCGGTTAGAGCTTCGTGGTTTCGTTCGGTCTATGGGCGAAAATTAAATCTAACTTCTATAAAATAATCACCAATGGTGTATATGAATGGGAAACAGTTGCATTTGTTGTGAATAAGAGACAGATAAAGGGGTAAAATGGATTTATTCACTAGAGCACATAATTAATATTCATTCTAACGAAATTCCACAGAATACAATAAAACATGACGCAAACTGTCATAATAAAAGCATAATGTGCCGTGCACATTAAGAACAACTACATATTACATTACTGAAATAGGTCGGTCCAAATACCGACCAAATAATTTATAAAAGAACAAAATATTAAATCTTGGCCTGATTTACATCTTTAATTAACGACAACGCCGCCAAGTGAATATGCCGATTTCCCCGAGGGGAATCTCGATTACGACCGTCCACAAGCTATGCTTCGACAAGAGAAAGTCACGCCAGTTTCATTCCATAATACACCTATTTACATACACAAAATTATTAATCCTGATAAGGGAAGATCCAGGGATCCTAACTTATATACTACACAGATTCTACTGACAGATCCGATCTGTCACAAACAACCAGCCTGAAGCTGCATACCACCAGAGAAAATTAGCTCCAGGCTAAATTTAAGAGACAAAGATTAATTCGTCAAGACACAACACACTGACAACAAATACGACAAGGCACTCCCATACAAGGTACATAAGTATACAAACACAACTCCTGTAAAATAACAGCAAAATTACAATATAAAGAAAATATATACATGCAGTCAGAGCACTTCCTCATCACCAGGTCATTAGTGGCACGCCCCTGTCCGCCAGGGCGATCAGGACATTCCCCTTGGACTAGTGGAAAGTTTCACTTTTCATGGGACAGGAACACAGCTGGAACGTGATTCATACTGCCTCGCAAAGGACTCCAGGCAAACGGGGTGCAGCTTACACTTGGCGGGGTGCAGGTAATTGCTTCCTTCACGGCTATCCCAGCCGGACTTGCTCGCACAACAAAAGAAGGTTTGTCTCTAAATACTGCTATCTCATTACGTAAACTAATTATTTCTCCCGTTTATAAAATCTTCTATGACAACAGCAACATCACTTCTTCACCTTTCAATACATAAACCGCAAAAGTCGCTCTCAAGGAAAACGTCACACATGGCCTTCCATCTTAGCGGCTCGGGAGTTCGATTCTAGACTCTGTCTCTTTACTCTGCGGGCATATCCAAGCCCATCCTTGTTTAAAGCAGCTTGCCCTGCTAACATCCCTTCCTTGCCATGTTCACAGGCATTCAAATCCATATCTGACTTCCGCGTCATATATCAGGCGATCTCAGCCTCTCAGCCCTCGCAATAATCTCCACCCCGATCTACTGTCGTCTCTGCTCATTAGAAGAACCTAACTACCCAACGACGACATCGTGGCGTTCCTGTGGCAGCGAATATATATCTGAAATCGCGCACAGATAAAATATAAGAGGCCTACACTGGTCTTTACTGATAATTATTCCACAAAGAGAAGGCGGCCT
Organism: Anabrus simplex; assembly: GCF_040414725.1. NCBI lineage: Eukaryota > Metazoa > Arthropoda > Insecta > Orthoptera > Tettigoniidae > Anabrus > Anabrus simplex. The sequence goes on from NC_090268.1 coordinate 146,767,693, forward strand.
GGCCTCGTTAATGATGAAACTATCCACCTTCCTAACACTTAACACATACTCCTTGGAATGCTCTGAAAGGATTAAAAAAAATGCATGCGCACACACTCCTAACTTTACCTATTTACGACCCTTTTTCCCATAACTAAACTAACCATGAATCACTGCAACAAATAAGGGCACTAGCATGCATGCTGCCCTGGATCTCCCACTGCTTTATTGACAATATAATTACTCATCCTTAGCAAATTGACATTGACCGTTAATATTACCATAAAAACTGGATGAAACTGAACTGACCTCAAATGTTACCCACATCCTTAAAAATCTGACATATCCACTTAGCTTTGTTGTCTTCAGGAATCACACCATCTGCACAACTACAGCGTCAGGAGATTACTCGGCCATCATATCACCTTTGATGGCGTTACAACATAGATGAATAACACATGTATCAGTCAATCAATACTGATCTGCATTTAGGGCAGTCGCCCAGGTGGCAGATTCCCTATCTGTTGCTTTCCTAGCCATTTCCGAAATGATTTCAAAGAAATTGGAAATTTATTGAACATCTCCCTTGGTAAGTTATTCCAATCCCTAACTCCCCTTCCTATAAATGAATATTTGCCCCAGTTTGTCCTCTTGAATTCCAACTTTATCTTCATATTGTGATCTTTCCTACTTTTATAGACGCCATTCAAACCTATTCGTCTACTAATGTCATTCCACGCCATCTCTCCGCTGACAGCTCGGAACATACCACTTAGTCGAGCAGCTCTTCTTCTTTCTCTCAATTCTTCCCAACCCAAACATTGCAACATTTTTGTAACGCTACTCTTTTGTCGGAAATCACCCAGAAAAAATCGAGCTGCTTTTCTTTGGATTTTTTCCAGTTCTTGAATCAGGTAATCCTGGTGAGGGTCCCATACACTGGAACCATACTCTAGTTGGGGTCTTACCAGAGACTTATATGCACTCTCCTTTACATCCTTACTACAACCCCTAAACACCCTCATAACCATGTGCAGAGATCGGTACCCTTTATTTACAATCCCATTTATGTGATTACCCCAGTGAAGATCTTTCCTTATATTAACACCTAGATACTTACAATGATCCCCAAAAGGAACTTTCACCCCATCAACGCAGTAATTAAAACTGAGAGGACTTTTCCTATTTGTGAAACTCACAACCTGACTTTTAGCCCCGTTTATCAACATACCATTGCCTGCTGTCCATCTCACAATATTTTCGAGGTCACGTTGCAGTTGCTCACAATCTTGTAACTTATTTATCACTCTATAGAGAATAACATCATCCGCAAAAAGCCTTACCTCCGATTCCACTCCTTTACTCATATCATTTATATATATAAGAAAACATAAAGGTCCGATAACACTGCCCTGAGGAACTCCCCTCTCAACTATTACAGGGTCAGACAAAGCTTCACCTACTCTAACTCTCTGAGATCCATTTTCTAGAAATATAGCAGCCCATTCAGTCACTCTTTTGTCTAGTCCAATTGCACTCATTTTTGCCAGTAGTCTCCCATGATCCACCCTATCAAATGCTTCAGACATGTCAATCGCGATACAGTCCATTTGACCTCCAGAATCCAAGATATCTGCTATATCTTGCTGGAATCCTACAAGTTGAGCTTCAGTGGAATAACCTTTCCTAAAACCGAATTGCCTTCTATCGAACCAGTTATTAATTTCACAAACATGTCTAATATAATCAGAAAGAATGCCTTCCCAAAGCTTACATACAATGCATGTCAAACTTACTGGCCTGTAATTTTCAGCTTTATGTCTATCACCCTTTCCTTTATACGCAGGGGCTACTATAGCAACTCTCCATTCATCTGGTATAGCTCCTTCGGCCAAACAATAATCAAATAAGTACTTCAGATATGGTACTATATCCCAACCCATTGTCTTTAGTATATCCCCAGAAATCTGATCAATTCCAGCCGCTTTTCTAGTTTTCAACTTTTGTATCTTATTGTAAATGTCATTGTTATCATACGTAAATTTTATTACTTCTTTGGCCTTAGTCTCTTCCTCTATCTCGACATTATCCTTGTAACCAACAATCTTTACATACTGCTGACTGAATACTTCTGCCTTTTGAAGATCCTCACATACACACTCCCCTTGTTCATTAATTATTCCTGGAATGTCCTTCTTGGAACCTGTTTCTGCCTTAAAATACCTATACATACCCTTCCATTTTTCACTAAAATTTGTATGACTGCCAATTATTCTTGCCATCATGTTATCCTTAGCTGCCTTCTTTGCTAGATTCAATTTTCTAATAAGTTCCTTCAATTTCTCCTTACTTCCACAGCCATTTCTAACTCTATTTCTTTCCAGTCTGCACCTCCTTCTTAGTCTCTTTATTTCTCTATTATAATAAGGTGGGTCTTTACCATTCCTTACCACCCTTAAAGGTACAAACCTGTTTTCGCATTCCTCAACAATTTCTTTAAACCCATCCCAGAGTCTGTTTACATTTTTATTTACCGTTTTCCACCGATCATAGTTACTTTTTAGAAACTGCCTCATACCTGCTTTATCAGCCATATGGTACTGCCTAACAGTCCTACTTTTAAGACCTTCCTTTCTATCACATTTATTTTTAACTACCACAAAAACAGCTTCATGATCACTAATACCATCTATTACTTCAGTTTCTCTATAGAGCTCATCTGGTTTTATCAGCACCACATCCAGGATATTTTTCCCTGTAGTTGGTTCCATCACTTTCTGAATCAGCTGTCCTTCCCATATTAACTTATTTGCCATTTGTTGATCATGCTTCCTGTCGTTCGCATTTCCTTCCCAATTGACATTCGGTAATTTCAGATCTCCCGCTACAATTACATTTCTATCCTTGTCGTTTCCTACTTAGCTGATTATCTTATCAAATAATTATGAATCTGTGTCAGTGCTACCCTTTCCTGGTCTGTACACTCCAAATATATGAATGAATATATGAATTTAGGAATGAGCCTTACACCTAGAATTTAATGTGTCTCATCTTTAACTTTTTCGTAGCTTACAAATTCTTCTTTCACCAGAATGAAAACTCCCCCTCCCACCTTTCCTATCCTATCTCTACGATACACACTCCAGTGCCGTGAGAAAATTCTGCATCCATTATATCATTTCTCAGCCCTGATTCAACTCCTATTACAATATCTGGTAAATATATATCTATTAAATTACTTAATTCTGTTCCTTTCTTTACAATACTTCTACATTTCAACACTAACAATTTTATGTCATCCCTACTTGATTTCCAGTTCCCTGTTCCCTTATCACCGCTCCCTAGGCCATCCCGTTTCCCTGAATGTACCTCCCTATTACCCTTCCAAACAAATTTCCGAACTTATACGTACCACTGCGGTTTAAATGAAGGCCATCCGAGCGCAGATCCCTTTCTCCTACCCACCCATTAGGATCTAGAAATTTCACTCCCAGTTTCCCACATACCCACTCCATAGTCTCATTTAAATTCCCATCACCCTCCAGTCAGTATCCCTCCCACACAGTATTCCACTAATAATAATCTCCGCTTTCTTAAACTTCACCCGTGCTGCATTTACCAGATCCCACACATCTCCAACTATGTTGGTACTTATATCAGCTTGCCTTACGTTGTTGGTACCAACGTGAAACACTACCACCTTCTCCTTCCCCTCCTCCCTCTCTTCTACTTTCCTCAACATCTGCCTCAACCTAATTCCTGGATAACATTCTACCCTGGTTCCCTTTCCTCCACACACTTTCCCCACGTGTCTAGCTTCCATGATTGTCCTTGCAGATAACACTCCTACAATGAATGGAAAACAGGTTACTACACTTGCTCAATTGCATACGCGCACACTATTTAAGGAGATATTGCTTAGCACACATAAATGGATGAAGATTAATTCTTTGATCAGAATCGAAGTATCATGGAATGCGCCCCGGATCCATCCGTATGCAAGAGCAATTACGATACGAACGAACACGTTTTCTCCACGATCGCGAAACCGACCCGAAACGTTGGCGTGTAATACAGCTAATTAGTTCACGACAATCTTCCCGGTATGCACAGCTATCGTCCCTTTTATTTACCGCGTTCACACATACGTGGTACCTACCGCACTTGATGTAAGAGCGAAGCATCACACGCGTAGTGGTAAATACACATATACGGACTTGTAACTCTCGTATTTATTAAATATAAATCACACCAGGGCGATACGTTTTACTGTAGTCTGGGCACGCTTCTATGTGTATAATATTCATATAGCAATCATGAAGAAATAACGTCACTGTAGCACTTTGATATCGGACAAAGAAAATGGCGATCTCGACTGGCGTGGAGACTACCTTCTGTACCACGGACACCTCACGAAAGACAGACCCGCTTCCCCAAGCCACTGTTGGTTTTATGGACCCACCCGCGTCGTTCCGAAAAGAGGGGGTGGCCCTGTTGGCTATGGCGCGAGGTTTCAACCGCTTTCTCAGGACAAAGCCCACAACCGTTATAACCTAGCCACACAAATATATAGGTAGAAGTTAGCCGATAAATGAACAGATAAAGAAGTCTAAATTCAATTACTACTCATCAGACGTATCGAAATAGTGGAGCACGGGTTATTTATCAGATTTCACCCTTATTTCTAATAGGTCGGCACTGCGATGATCGAAGTTAGCAACCCCGCGCAATTCTCTATGACTCGCTTTCATAGCTTGCGATTGGCTCCTTTCAAACTCGCCGCACGTTTATGTGACTCCGCGGCACTCCCACAGCCTCGTTCAAACTTTCAAACCACAGGCCGATTCAAACCTGGCTACCGGCCGCTCTTCCAGGGCGCGGCCCAGCACAAAGCCGTTCGCTTGCCACCTCGCAAACAAAGTCTTTCAATTTAACGCCTCCACAGTGTTGCGCAATATGCAAACAAAAGTCCCTGGGGCAATATGATATGTTTCAATACATTCCTGTGAACTGTATCCAAGTTTGTTTGAAAATTTTCCGTTAAGCTCAAAACTGCTTCTAGAAAATATTTACTAAAGATTTCTGGAACTTCTTCTGGATCACTGACTTCCTTCTCCGCATTTGAAAGAGTAATATTCTTTTTTGTGGGAACTAGAGTACCTTTCTCCCTCTTTATAATGTTCCACATACATTTAGACCTGTTTTTAGAATTTTTAGCTCATTCTCATTATGCAATCTTTTGGCAGCCTTTAAAACTTCTCGATATATGTTCTTATACTTCTTATAATAATCCTTCAATTCAGATAAGGTGTTACGTTATTTTACACATTTGCTTAAAAATCTTAATCGTCTACTTGAATTTCTAATTCCTGTTGTAATCCACTCATTCCCATAATTCTTTACAATTACCCTTTTGATTGGTATTGCCACTTGACGATAATAGCTGAACAAGCCCAAAAACTCACCGAAGGCCTCATTAGTTGAGTTATTTCTATATACACTTCCCCGAGTTTCCTTGGCAATTCACTAGTGAAAATATGAAATATTTTCCTTGTTACTCATTCTAGTCTCCGTGTAAATTGGATTGTTACTTTTTAAATTACAGTTTCCTATTACCCTAAAATTTAGACGCACAATTTAAGCGAAATGATGTGAAAAACCTGTAACTTATAATAAACTTCTATTTCATAATTCCAAATTTCCTTAATCAATACAGCTTGATCTACTGCTGACTTGGTATCCCCAGATATTCTAGTTGGTTGATTTACAACTGTCTTTAGACAATACAAGGAAAGCAACATTTATAGCATTTGCTTATCTTACCAAGCATTATTCTCTAAAAATCTACGTTAAAGTCGCCCATGATTATTCCATTCTGGTTCTTATTGTGTAGGTCATCTAGAATAATTTCTATATTATTATAATAAGTTTCAACATTACTGGAAGGATTTCTATAAATGCATATAAGTGATTAATTTATAATCCACTAATTCAACAAAACAGCCTCCAAACGCTCCTCTACATTCAGATACTCAAATTTATCCAACTGCTTACATTTGATATTATTATTCACATATATACATGAACCTCCACACTTCACTTTTCTTCTACAAAACTTACTTCCAAGAGCATAACCTTTTAATACAAAGTTTGAAATCTCATCCTCTATCAACCAATGCTTAGTTAAACATAAAACATCATACCCTTGTAGGATATCTGCCAACAGAACCTCCACTTAGAATTTTATTTCTTAAAGATTGAACATTCTTGTGGAACAAATTTAGCTCCCTTTAGATTGTTACTATTGTTACCTTTTACCTTAAAAATCCTGCTCTAGCAATACTGGTCGTTTCCTTGTCCTACTTGACGTTCTTATTTCTCCTCTTTAAACAATAATCATCACCATCACTTACCTTTTCCTATCTGATAGTTGTCGAAAACTTATACGATTATATACATAAAAACCGCATACAACCTACTTTTTAGTTTTCACTATTATGTGTGTTTACTTGGCAGTAAATATAAGTGAATCCCTCCCGGTTATGTATGTGACAGCCCTCTTACGATCAGGACACGTAATTCTGATATGTATGTAGTCGAAGTGACCTATAATTGCATGAAAATTACCCCATGTATATAATAAAATGTACCATTTGCCAAGAATTGTATTCCAGTTGACAGTTACCGGACTGTCCCTTTGTCAGTCTCAAGAAATAAGCCTCTCGAAAGGCGAAATCTTACTTTAAGCTCTCATCTCCCCGTACATGCCAAATGAATTGCTGTGATTTAGTAGCAGGTGACCCACAGAAAGGCCGTCGGACTAACCTTTCCTCCCGGAATCGTCTCAATATGATAACACAAATTACATGTTTCATGGTACTTAATCTCTGATTGTGATTCACTCCTCTCATCTGAGGTTAAACAGTGCTCTCGGCAGTGTTTAAACATGACTGGATGAACATCGCTTTTACACAGTGTCTAAGTGATAAATATCGTCTCTGCAATGTGGCAGCCATGCTTAGGCATTGTTTAACCGTAGACATCGTCTAAATACCGTTTCTGCAATCGGCCCATTGTGCTCATTGGTAATCGATGATATGTTTCTCAAACAGCAGATGTTATATGCCAAGAAACTCGACAACTTCTTTGGGCACAAAAACACTTCCACGCTGAGAAAATAAAAACTATTCTAGATGACTGTCATGCAAGAGCCAATAACTTTCTCTGTTTTTACATTTCTGGTGTGAATACAAATACAGGCCACTAGCAGCATTTTTCTTCACTAGGAGGTGTTCAGTCACACAGCTACATAATTTAACATTCATAACAATAAAGTAAGTGAGCCTCCGTGGCTCAGACTGCAGCGCGTCGGCGTCTCTCCGCTGGATACCGTGGTTCAAATCCCGGTCATTCCATGTGAGATTTGTGCTGGACAAAGCGGAGGCGGGGCAGGTTTTTCTCCGGGTACTCCGGTTTTCCCTGTCATCTTTCATTCCAGCAACACTCTCCATTCTCATTTCGTAGCATCTATCATTCATTAATATATATCACTTTGGGAGTGGCGACCCCATCGTAATAACAGCCTATATATGATTCATTCATTACACCCCTGACCCGGTCACTGACTGGAAAACAGTTTGTAGGTTTTCATTTTCAACAATAAAGGAAGTCGCAGCCTGCATTGTTTTTCGTGATTAGCATTGTGACTGACAATCATACGACTAATGTCAGCATGATGAGGAGAATGATTTCTTCAAAAGACATTAAACTGAAGATCTGTCTTCCTGTTGATAGTGAAAGGCTTCTTTTTCCTCTTTGCGACCAATGCTACATTCTCAAAAACTTAAGAAATTCTTTAATAAAAAATATATGCTGGATGGTTCCCAAGATGTATGTGGTGACTTTATCAATAAACTGTATCAGATGTAATCAAAATAAAATATGAAACCGGTTCTTTTCCTAACACGCAAACACATCGGACAGTCTTAACTTTGACAAAAAGGAATGTGTGGCGTATGAATTATATTTTCGCGATTGAAGTAATAACAGCTCTAGAATATTTAATACGCCATTTATCATAAAGAGTGCGCACGATTTTGTTAATGCAGGTGCCACTATGAAATACATTTTATCAATAAAGGAACGGCTCGACATACATGATGCCAGTAGCCCAAATGCAGCAGCATTGCTGCCAGACAAGATGCATTTCTTCAGCTTGGATGATGAGAGAATCCAGTGGCTAGAAAATTATTTTCCGCAGTATCCGAAGGAACTTAAGACCGCCTGTGAGAAAGGCGGAAAGCAATTCCTCAGCAAGTAGACGTACGAGGCCATTCCGTTAACCACAGCATCAAGAGTGGATTGTGTCGAGTAACTTTTTCAGACGGGAGGGCATCCGGCCGTAAAACAACGCCAAATACATACGTGCTACGCAGTTCTCACTCGCGACCCCACAGGTGTGGGAAAAATCGGTAGCAAAAGAAGAAGAACGTAAAATAATTACTGCAGGAATAAATTCCGGCACTTCCGCGTCTCCGAAAACCGTAAAAATGTAGTTAGTGGGACGTAAAACCAATAACATTATTATTTCGGCTGTACTTTTCTTTCATTGGGTGCTGAACAGAAGAAATTGTCTGCCACTTCGGAAGTAAGGCAAAAAATTATGTTTCATAGTTCTCACGAGATCTAATAAATTGAGGAATTTCGCACCTTAATTTATTTTGAAACATTCAAAATGATGTTATAAATATCATTTTAACAGTTTTATTATGCACTTTCCTCTATCCAGCGAAGTGAAATTTTAGAGAAAACGTTATTTGATTAAATGAAATTTCTAAATAATCAGCTTGTTGTTATCTTTTCTAGTAGGATACATGTGATTCTACTCGATTATATGCAGTGCATACTTGTTGGCGAACCGTTTCCATACGTAAAAAAGTGATTTTCCCTATGATGTTACATTTATCATGTTAAATTACCACCATTTTACGTGATATTTTTGCGTTAGCCAATCCTAGCAATCCGGCTACTTCGGCCTCCATGTTTCTTTGATAGTACGGTCTGAGGATTGGAGTCGGTCTTGTCTAAAACTATTTACTGCTTCGAAATCTGCTACTAAGAAAGCTCGCAACTAATTGGCACTAAAAAGCTCTGTAACAGTTGCAAACTCCCGTTATTTGCTACCAAATCCGACAATCAGCCATTTTAGTTGTTGTCAAAATTTAGAAATATTGGGCTGTCAGTCAAACTGAGTTTTGATCCACTATCTTTCCTGTATTGAAGGTAAATGCCCCTAATTTTTTATTTGGTATATCGCTTAAGCGTTTTAGTACAATCAGGAAGATTAGATGTGAATAGTGTGACGACTCCCTCTGAACCACATTTTAACACACACGGTGTACATGTTCTCCACCACCCGCAGCGCTGCCATCGATAAAAGTTCAAGTGCGCGCGCGTTTTGTCGGCTTAATGTGGAAGTGTGTAAACAGTTTGTGGTCTTTTTTCTGTAGTTTTATATGTTCTTCAGTTTTATACGTGCAAAATATCTGGTGTTATCTTTTCGTGAACTGAAAAGTGAAAAAGATTAAGCTTTTGAGAAGTAGAACGTATACTTTGGCATATGCATCAATTTACTAATGCATGTGAATTTGCCTACAACTTGCTATGTCCCGGGTTGCAAGTCGGGTGCGATAAACATTCGAATGAAAAACGGCATTTTTTTCACACCGAAAAGATCCCACTCTATTCTCAAAGTGATCGAAGGCTATCCCATGTCAAGATCTGCCTTTAAGTGATACTGCCCTTAACATCATTTTTCAGTCAGATTAGAGCCATGGCAAAAGCTGTTGTCAAAGAGATAGCCAAAATCATAAGTACAGCTCAGGAAAAAATTACAGCAAATTTACCTTTGATCAGCCAATATTATCAAGTTTCACCAGTTCAAAAATGAATGTTATTTATCACTTCTGTGGGGATATTGTTAAACATGCAAGCAAAGTGACAGATTTTAAAGCATGTATTGGTTCTCTGCAAATCAATACAGAGGAGTCCGACTCCATGGCTAAATGGTTAGCGTGCTGGCCTTTGGTCACACAGGTCCCGGGTTCGATTTCCGGCAGGGAATTAACCAGAATTGGTTAATTTCGCTGGCACGTGTATGTGTTGTCTTTTCATCCTCATCACGACGCGCAGGTCGCCTACGGGAGTCAAATCAAAATAGGTACCTGCATCTGGCGAGCCACCTTGTCCTCGAACACTCCCGGCACTAAAAGCCATACGCCATTTTTTTAATACAGAGGAGGCAAAAGGCAGTCCGTTTTCAGTCCTAACAAGTCTACCAGAATATAGTAACTCACCCAACCCATTTACCCATCGAATTAATTATTTGTTTTCTCATATAGAGAAATTTGTGAGAAATTTTAGGGTACAAGAAGCATTATGGGGAGAAATATTTCAAGAATACCTGGATAGTTTACCTCCAGTTACTGTTTCTCGTGGACTTGGGTGCTGTACTGATAATTGCTCAGGGGCCTATTCCACAAAAGTATGGTCTTATACATTACAAGTAAATTCTCTAGTAACTTGTACAAATACCAGAGTTTCTGTTCCACAAAAGAATTTTCTACAGTTGTTCTTTACTACTCCATACTTACAAATTACTAGTGAATTTTTATAGGCGTGTTCCACAAAAGTACTTGTACTTGTAACTTACTAGCGAATTGAGAAGAATTCTCTACCAGTGAAAGGACAATAATACATAAATGTACTAGTGCTATTTAAATACGCTTATTTTGGATACATTTTGATAAATATGTGGTCTATCAGTAGTGATAGTGATGGTGATGAAAATGAAAACTATCGTCTGTACAGGGAAAGAATAAACTTCCAGTTTAACACTGTATTTGAATACAATGAACGTTTTAGGTTAAGCACAATATAGTGGAAGAACTTTTGATAGATATTGGCCATAGCTTAAAATATCCTACGAACAGAAATAAATCTCTCTCTGCTAAACAACATTTACTAACAACATTACATTGGCTAGGAAATGGTGGTCAGTACCATGGTACTGCAGATATGCTTGGGATGGCAAAATCTTCGGTCTGTGGTAGCTGCAATAAATGATATAAAATTTCCTCAAATTGTTTGTTGGCCTGAAAATACTGAAAAAAACATATTCCAAGAAGGACATTCCTGGAATCATTAATGAGCAGAATATATCTTACATACGTCCAACTTTTCCCCTCAAAAGCTCCATGAGCTTTTCCCAAGTCAAATATTTCCATCCAACCATTTATTTTGTCTTGTTTTTTCAGACTCTCGCTGAATCGACCGAAACGAATATATTTCCTACCTTCTATTTCCTTCAAAATGAATAACTTTGTTTCTCTTGACATCATTTTAACAATTCATGCAGAGTTTGCAATTTCGTAACAATTAAGTTTGGCGGCCGAATATCGTTATTAGTGGCATCTGATTCCTAATGACAGACCAAGGTAGGTATGTTAGACTCTCGTAGAACATACGCGAGGATCGCGGAAGAACAGAATGGGTGATAATAACGGAGTAATTTCCTATCATCAAAGAAATAAACTGAAAAATAACATCGTAGCATTAAGAAATTAACAGGAATATTAGTTCTTTCAATCTTTGCTGCATAAGTTACCGTAAAATACGATATGTCGTCACTTGTAAAACTTGTAACAATTCACTGGTAATATACAAGAGACTATCAATCTTTTGTGGAACAGAAATGTACAACTCCATACATTACAAGAACTCACTCTAGTAACTTGTAATGTACAAGACCATACTTTTGTGGAATAGGCCCCACAGGACTTGGTGCCAAAATTAATTTTCCATTACGATACGATGCCGATTTTATTTACGAATAAATGAAGTGAGGAAGGAAATGCAAGCTCGTACGACCGCAAAACATACCCGGAAAATGTCAGCTGTCCAGTTAACTGACTGATAGGGTGAAGTGCAGGCAAGATTCATTAAGCTAAGCATGTTTATATATTTTTAACTAGTTATATAGGAATTAAATGTGTATGCCATACCGGTACATAACGATCATGTGGGTGCCTGCAGAGTACCATGTACACTAACAGTAGAACATGGGTTTTTAAGGTTATAATTGATCATTGCAACTGAGTTTGATTTCGGGGCCAATTAATGAAAGATCACTTAGCTCTATAGACACATAAGTTACCGACGAACCAATTTCAGAAGTAATGTTATTAAATCATTATTAAATGCAAAAAATATTTCCTACGTATTTTTCACTCATTACTTTCAAAACAAAGAACACTGTATCTTTATTTGAACGAAATACCGATCGCACATAAACACAGTCAACGGTCATTAAACAGAATACATAGTCCTGAAACATCACAATAATTAACACACGGTTTTAAATCATTTATTTAAACGATAAATTCCGAATTAAGTCACATCAGATATCATTTAGAATCACATGTTCGGAGACAGCTGATCACCTTCTATCTACACCAGCGCCCAATAGTATAGGAAGATATCAACTAGCAGAAGTCGTCACACTTTGCATTTCTTTTCGTCTTAGTACAATTTCGGCGGGACTCTCATTTTTTAATTGTTGGCAGCCCTGTCAACATTATAGGCAATATGGAATGCTGGGTGATGAAAGGGAATTTTCAATTTTATTTTTTATGAATATGAATATAACGGTGATATACCTATAATTCTTCCTGTAATGTTGCTAATTTAGGCATGTGCATGTGAGCCACCTTTGTCGCTGTTTACGGATGTATATAAGGAGGTACGTCTACTTGTCATATGCAAAGCTTCGATATTTTATTTTTTATTTCATAACCTTTAAATAGATTAGTTGCACACGAAGGATATCCCCGAGTTCCAAGAAAGTGTGGTGTTTTCGTCCTGTAGCTCGTCTTATTTAGCAGAAAACTCTTACAGTGGCTCTTTACATGGCCGGGAGGCGTTTTCATTACGGACGTTGGAGGTTAGATTGTGAAGTGATCTCGTTTCTTTTTTCTAGCTCAGCATCGTCTCTCCCCCAGTTTACTTAATGCATTTCTTTCATTGAAATTAATTTACTGAGTAAAATTTTCACACTCCTTTCTCCTGAGCTACAGATATTTAACTTGGGTAAGTTGAGTCTTATCCTGTTTTGGAAAGAGAGCAATTCAATCTGTCATCGTCCAATTTTGAAAACTTCTCACGCGGTCAGTAGGCCCTAAGTTATATACTAATCCAAGCAAATGGCTGTGCGGTTTGGGCTCCGTACTAGCATTTGGTAGATAGTGGGTTCAAAACTCCACCCTCGGTAGCTATGAAGATGGTTTTCCGTTGTCTTCCTATTTTCACACCAAGCAAATGTTGGGGCTGTGCCTTTCCTAAGGACAAGGTTGCTTCCTTCCCACTCCTAGCCCTTTCCTATCCCATCGTCGCTATAAGACCCACCGATGTCAGTTTGACATAAAGCATATTGTACAAAAAACTAATAAATGTTCAATTTAATTTTCAACGGATGATGCATTTGAATAAAAAGTGTTTATCATGGAGAAATATAAAAGAACATTAATAACCCAAAATGAATGAAATCACTGAAAATGAAATGAAATGGCGTATGGCTTTTAGTGCCGGGAGTGTCCGAGGACATGTTCGGCTCGCCAGGTAGAGGTCTTTCGATTGGACTCCCTTAGGCGACCTGCGCGTCATGATGGGGATGAAATGATGATGAAGACGACACATACACCCAGCCCCCGTGCCAGAGAAATTAACCAGTGATGGTTATCTTGCACTTCCATGTTATGATATTCAGCCTGTGAGATGTTGGCGTGTCTACCGCAGTCCAACTCGGCTGAATGGTCAGCGTACTGGCTTTTGGTTCAGAGTGTACCGGGTTCGATTCCCGGCCGAGTCTGGGATTTTAACCTTCATTGGTTAATTCCAGTGGCTCGGGGGCTGGGTGTTTGTGCTGTCCGCAACATCCCTGCAACTCGCACATAACCCTATACTCCACCACTATAACACACAGTTACCTACACATGGCAGATGCCGCCCACCCTCATGGGAGAGTCTGCCGTATAAGGGCTGCACCCGGCTAGAAATAGCCACACAAAATTTTTACTATTATGTCGACCACAACATCAAATCTTCATGTCATTGCCCTCAGCTAATTTGTGGCTCTTTTCTTCTTTCCGCTCTGATTTCCTGAGCTCATTTCTTGTTCTCTTTTAACCCTGATGATGGCAGGTTGGCAAGGTGTAAGGAGTCTATAATTTTATCATGTTTCATGGTCCTTTCCATTTTATCTAGAGTACCTTCATGCTTCAGATTGTCAAATCTCTAACTTGTTCCTATGGTAGTGGTGGTGACTATTGTTTTAAGAGGAAGTACAACTAGGCAACCATCCTCTATATAACATTAATGAGAGAAGAGAATTGAAAGGATCCGACACTTCGAAAATTGAAGGTATCGGCCAAAGAAAGACAAGGGCCAAGAAGGGCGTTAAAATGAAAGACTTCCTAGGCCTCGAGTGCTCTAATACCAATATTGTTGGTCCGTTATTTGACATTATATAAATTTTCCGGCTAACTCTTTCCTGGTTGCCAGCGTTTTGCCCCATTGTGCTAAATTTCAGTTTCCCTGTGGGAATCAACATCTATATCATGATCTAATACCGTCGGGGTACGAAAAGAACAAGAGTCAACCAAGGGAGGTCAGATAGGATAGATGAAAGTGAGGAGCCCAGCACAAGTAACTGGAAGCAATGCCAGAACTCAGCCAAGGGCCCCGTGGTTGCCAATCCATGCTCCAGAGTTCAGAGGCCATGGGGCTCCTATTAGTCACCTCTTACGACAGGCAGGGGATACCATGGGTGTTATTTTACTGCCCCCACCCACAGGGGGGGGTGTTCCTATTTGTATTTTCTTGGTCCTTGAAACAGCGATCAACTTCATTGTAACTGCTACACTTTCCTCAGTCACCCTTATCAAAGAAACTCCTGCGTTAGGCTGTGAATTATCGACTTCCATCCAATACTCGCACCTTCCTGGAGACACAACAGATGCATGTTGCTTCTGGGTTACCTCATAAATCTTTGTTGACCGATAGCTGCAGTCGCTTAAGTGCGGCCAGTATCCAGTAATCGGGAGATAGTGGGTTTGAGCCCCACTCTCGGCAGCCCTGAAGATGGTTTTCCGTGGTTTCCCTTTTTTCACACCAGGCAAATGTCGGGGCTGTACCTTAATTAAGGCCACAGCCGCTTCCTTCCACTTCCTAGGCCTTTCCTATTCCATCGTCGCCATAAGACATATCTGTGTCGGTGTGATGTAAAGCAAAAAAAAAAACTTTGTTGTAACCCACTTTGATGCTCCATATAGGCTATTATCACAATGGGCTTGCCACACCCAAAGGCATTTTACCTAACTGTCAGGTTTCAATGAGGCTGTCCCTAATCTGGAGAACATATGCTGCCTGTTGCATTTCAGTGACATTTCCTCCACTGGGGGACAGCAAGCAACTAAAGTAGCTCCTCCATCCAAAGCCACTCAACACTCAGTCATAGCGTATGGAAAGAGGAAGTGAACGCTGTCTCGTAGTTACATTTTTGTAACGCTACGCTTTTGTTCATGGTGTGGGTTACTGTAGTCATGTCCTAGTTTGTGAACCATGGGCAATGGCTGAATGGCCTAGTAATTGGTCCTGAGAGCCAGGTTACCAGTTGCTACGGAATGTGAGTGGGCGTCTCGGACGTATTTTGAGTCATGGTCCTCCGTGTGCTGAGGCGGCTAGGACTATACAATCCTCCGGTGGTCCCTAACCCGTTAGAGGAGAGATCCTCAATCTGACTGTGTGTAAGTAGGGTAGTATCCTGGTTCACGAACATACCGAGCTCAGAACATTTTAAGCAAGCCTCGGACCTATAGGAGTAACGGAGTCCCACTCCCATTTGACAGGCGAGGGACTCCTTGGAAACAACTTGGTGAATGAAATGGAATTCGATGTAGAGCTATCAATATTAATAGGGCTTATGGGAGAAAGAAAGTAGAACTGGCTGAGTCAGCAAAGAGGATGCACATGGATGTGCTAGGAGTAAGTGATATTCAGGTAAGGGGAGATAAAGAGGAAGAGAGAGGAGATTATGAAATGTACTTGATGGGTGTTAAAAAGGGAAGGGCAGAGTATGGGGTAGGATTGTTCATCAGGAATACAATTGCACGCAACATAGATTATGTTAGGCACGTAAATGAGCGAATGGTGAGGGTAGATTTGGCAGTTGGAGGAATTAGGACGAGAATTGTCCCAAGGTATTTACCATGCGAAGATGCAGGTGAGAATGAAGTTGACAAGTTTTATGAAGCATTGAATGGCATAGTAGTCAGGGCGAACAGCAAGGTTAAGAATGTGCTAATGGGTGATTTCAATATGAGAGTTGGAAATAGAACTGAAGGATACCAAAGAGTGATTGGTAAATGTGGGGAAGATATGGAAGCTAATATGGATGGGAAACGTTTGCTGGACTTCTGTGCTAGTGTGGGTTTAGCAGTTACGAATACATTCTTCAAGCATAAGTCTGTTCACCGCTACACATGGGAGATTAGGGGCACCAGATCCATAATAGAATATATCTTAACCGACTTCGAATTCAGAAAATCTGTCAGGAACGTACAAATTTTCCGGGGATTTCTCGATGAAACAGACCACTGTCTGATCTGTAGTAAACTAAGTATCTCTAGACCTAGGATAGAGAAGGTGAAATCTGTCTGCAAATGAATAAGGGTAGAAAATCTCCAGGGTGAGGAAATTGGACGGAAGTATATAGATATGATTAGTGAGAAGTTTCGAACAGTAGACAGTAAGCAGGTTCAGGATATAGAAAGAGAATGGGTGGCATACAGGGATGCTGTAGTAGAAACTGCAAGGGAATGCCTAGGAACAACTGTGTGAAAAGATGGGAAAAGGTGAACATCTTGGTGGAATGATGAAGTAAGGGCAGCGTGAAAACGTAAAAAGAAGGCTTATCAGAAATGGCTCCAAACAAGGTCTGATGCAGACAGGGAATTGTACATAGGTGAAGGAAACCGAGCAAAACAAATAGTTGTTGAATGCAAAAAGAAGTCATGGGAAGATTTTGGTAATAACCTTGAAGAGCTAGGTCAATCAGCAGGGAAACCTTTCTGGACAGTAATAAAGAACCTTAGAAAGGGAGGGGGAAAAAGGAAATGAACAGTGTTTTGGGTTATTCAGGTGAACTCATAATAGATCCCAGGGAATCACTGGAGAGGTGGAGGGAATATTTTGAAAATCTTCTCAACGTAAAAGGAAATTTTCATGGTGGTGTCGCAAACAGCGTTGCTCATGGGGAGGAGGAAAATGATGGTGAAATTACGCTTGAGGAAATGGAAAAGGTGGTAAATGAACTCCATTGTCATAAAGCAGCAGGAATAGATGAAATAGACCTGAAATAGTGAAGTATAGTGGGAAGGCAGGGATGAAATGGTTTCATCTATCTATCTAGCGTATATAAAATGAGGGGCTGCCTTGCCGAGGCTGTTCGGCCAGAAGGACATGGATTCGAATCCCCGTCAGTAAGTCGTAAAATTTAAGAAACGAGATTTCCACTTCTGGAGGTGCACATGGCCTTGAGGTTCACTCAGCCTGCACCAAAAATGAGTACCAGGTTATTTCCTTGGGGCAAAGGTGGCTGGGCGTAGAGCCATCCCCTCTACCCCATCAGGTGCCGAGGTTACGAATAGTGGAAGCCTTTACCTTTCACCACTCCAAGGGCCTTCATGGCCTGTACACAGATGACTTTGCTTTGCTTATTTATATAAAATGAGAGTTTTGTCTGTACATTGCTCAGCCCTACTGAGGGAGTGGCGCCCCTGCCTATGTGAATCCCAGAGCACACTGACCCAGTGTGTAACATCTGGTATGGGTTTCAGCTCAGGGCTACGAGTGAAGACCTCAACGGCATCTTACGGCGGAGAAGGTGGACTTTGATACGGTGGAGATGCCGGAAGGGGCAAACCCGTAGCGTCTGTACTCTAGAGGAGTGGCTGCGAAAGGCATCTGTCTCCACGTTAAGGGGCGGCCTAATTTTGAACCTGGCAGTAGGTTTAAAATGCCTTTGGGTGTTTCGAGCCCATCGTTACAATAGCCTATATGGATAAAGCAGAACTGGTGCCTCGGAATGCCCTTCGGGTACACAGTGGAAAGTGGAGAGGAACCATATTTGCCCCTACCTGGCTACAGCTGGATAATGGGAAATGATGATGATGATGATGATGATGATGATGATGATGATGGTATTTCTGTATCAGTCACGTCCACAGTAATAAGGAAATGCACTTTTTACTTTTCCATAATTTCTGCCTGTCTGTATATATCACGAGAAAACGGCTGAATAGAATTGAATGAAAATCAGTATGTATAGTCGGGGGATGAGCCACTACAATCTAGGCTATAAATAATTTTATTCACGCTGAGTGACATGGTAGTTTAGGGGAAGGTCTGAAATTTAATTCTCAAATATTTATATTATTAGAGGTCGTATTGATAAATACTATGTAACTAAAGTTAAATAGAATTAAATTTCCGATCATTTATGTCTTATACATTTTTACCATGCAGGCTATGATAACATGGATATTTATGAATTTGTCTTTTTGTTGCTGAGTCCATATCAATTCAAGCCACGAGTAAATGGGTTAACAGAACGTAATGAAAATCGGTGTATAGAGTCGGGGAATAAAAAAATACAGTCTTTTCCAGATAATTTTTAACATCTTGTATCCATGTTCTTCAGTTTTTCAGTATATGTCAAAATTTTGTGGGTTAGCCTTGAAGACGATAGTCTGTGAACGTGTCAGTAGAATTTCAGTCTTCGTTTCCTGACGTCTGCGGCAAGGTTGGATAGTCTTTCCATAGCTTTGCATGATTTGAGTCTATACCCTTCTTCTTTTCTCTCTGGGACCAGAATTTTCCTTAAGATCTTCCTTTCCTCCTTCAAGATGTTTTTCAGATCACCTTTATTATTAAGTACCAAGATTTCACTTGCATACAGCACTTCAGGTTAATCACCGTATTATAATGTTTGATTTTTGTATGTATGGACATGCATTTCTTGTTGTAGATGTCACGGGTTCTCCAATATGCTCTTGTGAGTTTTTGTAATCGAACTTTCTGTGCTTCCTTTTCCAACCCTGTTGGTTCTAGGATCTCAGAGATATTTAAAGTATGGCACTCGTTTTATCTGCCCATATTTATTTGTAATTCCTGAATGTCGAATTTAGTATAATAAACTTGGTCTTCTCAAATGAGATTTGTAGTCCAGTTTTCTCAGCGCATTCCTTGAGGACTTCAATCTGTTTGATCGCTGAAATATCACTGTCTGTTAGTGTCGCTAGGTCATCTGAAAAAGCTAAACAACTGACCTTTATGACATTGTTCTTTTGGTCAAGTTCAGTGGGTTTCCAGTGATTCTGGACTTTCAGTTCTTTCTCCCATTCTCGAATGACTTTGTCTAGAACAAGGTTGAAAAGCAGTGGTGACAATCCGTCATCCTGTCGCACGCAGGTCTTAATGGCAAAGGGCTCCGATATTTCACCCATGAATTTCACTCTTCAACTGTGCCGTCTTCTCCAGACGCCCAGTTATTCTTGAGCCTGAAGATGTGTCTCTGGATTTCTTCTTTGGTAGGTGGTGGAGATTCAGGGTTTATGTGCACAGGAGTTTCTTTGGGCCATCGTAATGTTGGCTCCTGGTAATTGAGTAATTCAGAGAAATATCGAACCAACTCCTTACAATTATCCTTGTTAGACAGCGCAAGTTTTCTGTCGTGTTTTCGGAAGCATAAGTTCTGTAGGGTGTATCCACGGATTCTTCCTGCGAAAGTCCTGTAGAAGTCTCGCATGTTGTGATCTCGGAAATCTTTTTCTATAGCCCAGATTCCAGTTGGTCCTTCATGTATCTCCTCTTCGTTTGCCTGATTACTTTTGACACTTCCTTCCTTGTCTGAAGATAATGTTGAGTCTCAAGTGACTTCTTACAGTTATATTTCTGAAAGGCTCTCTTCCGCTTTTCCAGTTCTTCTTCACATGCAGAGTCCCACCAAGGGTGTTTCATATTCTTCTTTATCTTTTTCGTGTCGAACTTCTGAAGATGATAGTTCTTGTAGTGAATTCTTTTCGGGGTAAATTTCACTTTGACATGCACTAAATAGTGGTCAGAATCAATATTAGCTCCTCTTCAAACTTGCACATCATGAATTTCTTTCTGTAAAGGATGTATGATGGCTACATGGTCGATCTGATATTCTCCAAGAGATTGTAAAGGTGATCTCCAGGTCTTCTGTTTTCGAGGGTGCTTCCTCAAAGAGGTGGACATTACCTTCAGGTTGTTCTGTTGACACAGCTCAATAAGTCTCATGCCATTCTTGTTGGTGAATTTATGAGCTGGGTATTTGCCTACAGTCTTTTGGTATTCTTTTTCCCTACTAATCTGTGCATTGAAATCACCTAGCAATATTTTTGTATCTTCTCTGGGGACTGCTTCCAAGATTTTTTCGAGATTAGACCAGAATTGTTCTACTTTCTGCAAGTCCTTCATATTTTCAACGTTTGTGGTGGCATGTACATTAATTATTGTGTATTTTTTGTTCGCACATTGTACGTGCATAGACATTACCCTATTACTTATGGGAGTGACTTCTTTTATCGAATGAACTATGCTTTTGTGAACTACAAAAGCTATACCCAAAAGAGGGGTGCCATCTCTTACTATTCGTTTGTCTGTTTTACTTTTGAAAATTCGATAATTACCATAGTTTAGTGTGTTTTCATCCGTAAGGCATGTTTCCTGTAGAGCTAGTATCTGTATCCTTTGTCGATCTAGTTCTGATGCCAAGGTATGTAGTTTGCCTGGTTGTAGTAACGTGTTAATGTTGAAGGTCCCGATGTATGTGGGTTTCTTTGATGGTAGTTTGTCAGAGAACTCCGACTTTCTCTGTGATCGTAGTAGCCCAGGTCCCCCAGAATCCGAAAACCTGGTTGCTATCCATGGACTGGTGGATTGGTTACCACCTGAGGTAATTCTGTAATTATTCTCACGAATCATAATTGCTTGTAATCACGGATTAGTCTAGTGTTTACACTGAGAGTTTAGGACAGGGGATTGCTAGTTCCTGGAACGTAATTTGTACAGCTGTACCTACTAGGTAAACAGACGCTAACCAGTGTGCCGCTCGATCCAAGCCAGACGCGAAGTGGATTTCATTTTGGTTCTTCCGCCCTCTCTGCCATTGAGATATAAGTTCTTTTCTGCCATCGAAGCCGTTGACCACAGTTCTATTCACCTCAGTTGATCCGCAAGTGCTTATTTGACTAGGTTTTATTCACACCTGTCCTGTATATCTACAAGAAACTTCCCCTATTAGCCATTGGGACGTGCCGTGTCGGGGTTGAGAGCCCTATCCCAGTGTCTCAAGCAGGATTATGCTTAGCTCGTACTTAGTTTGGAACTAAACCCCCACGTGAACAGACCCGGTAATAATGTAGTATGCTGTCCAGTACAGAAGTGTCGTATTGCTGATCTTAAAGATGGCTGACAATGGTGGCCGGCTGTGTGACCTAGGTAACACCGAGAATATAAAGAATAGTGCATATTTTATTCAAGGTAACTATGGAAATGACAAAGGAAACCAAAAAGGGGGCAGTTAGGTCAAAAGTGTTATTCAGATGTACGGAGTGACCTCTAGATAGTGTTATCTACGGAATAATTGCCGCAATTATCAAGATGGCGGACATTTATAGCACAAAATTTATATTACCCCAAAAACAATATTATATGTTACCGTGGTTTAGTGGATCGGCAGAGGTGAAAGAAGGTGCCGGGGTGAATGGGTCTAACTACAAGGCCGAGATATGAATTAAAATTTCATTAAAGGTTATATTTTCGAAAATAGCAAAACTGAACAACTTTCACATAGAATTTCAAAATTTAACAGATAACAAGAAGTCAAACAAATAACCGACAATCGAGTACAAGACCAGGAAAAGCCAAGAGACAGAAAAATTCTGGGCCTTACGCCCCTCGCTTTACAATTCCCGTGAGCTCATAGCTCAAATATACCAAGCACAAGACCTTCAAGGGCAGAAAACCCCTTCATTCAAAGAGCACTTGCTCCTACTTAAAATATCAAGCCTCCTAGAGGCACTTTTCCAACATTAGAAAAGAGCTGACACGCTCTCAGTTTTTCAAGCCTCTTCAAGGCCGTACCATACTTTACAATCGCTTGCCATCAAGGCGCAAATTACACCACTGAAACGGGGGTATCTTGTACCCAATCTACTGGGCCTTAGCAGAAAAGAACAGGTTAAGTGAATGGCCCGCAATACCAAAGGAATGGAGGCGAGTACTTGCACTCCTAAATACACATTTTAAAACCTAAAAGGCACTAGGCTGAAGAAACAGGGGCTATTCCCAAACTATGGAGGTGACTCGTATAATGAGTAAATTTAACACATTAAGGAAGAGTAGAAAATCAGTTTCCAAAACGTAGTCACCTCAAATCAAAATGAAGGGGAACTCAAGAGGGTAAAGCACTCTCTATCCCCGACTTACAGGTGAAGATATATGAAGTTTTTACATAAGCCGGCACAAATTTACATTTTTAGAAAGGTAGGTTACATTGTAAAAGTTTTGGACCTTTCCCGCGGGTTAAACTGCTGAGCTAGCAAGAAATAAAGATGTTAAGCGGCCATTACCTTACTGAAGAACTGCTGCCTGAAGAAAGAGGCGCTTCCCGCCTCCTGCTACACGTCCATACACTTAGATGTTGATGAAGTGGCCGAGAGACAGTAAAATCAGCAGTTTTTATACCCTCGGGGAAGGTTCGAGACCGTTCATGAATAATTAAGACACACCCAGAGGCGTTTATTGGGTAACTTAAAATTACACATCAAAAATCAAAAAAGAAAGACACGATTGGTCAAAAATTAATTACAGTAATTCTGGATTGGCTAAGTTCAAAACTGGCGGAAAGAAAGATTAACATTGTCAACCCACAAATGAAGGAACGAAATTTAGTAAGGACAAAAACTTATGAGTACAAAATTTTTTCAAGAAAGTTCCTTCACTTCGCACCAGGGTGCATGATCATAGTTTTTTAGTAGAGACATCTATGAGAGAATGTCCACACTTCGTGATAAATAGTAAACAAAAACAGGTGGAAATTCATACAGTGACATCTTCAGAGGTAAAATTTAAGTGGGTCCAGTTTTAAGTTCAGAGTTTCTCCTGAAGAGGAGGATTTATTGGCGCAAAATTTAAATGTGTGGCGTAGAGGTGTAGCACCCGGTACATTATACAAGAACAAAATCACAAGATACCACTAACACACTTTTAGCACCACTATTATTCCTCGGAAGCCGCAAATAAAGTACAGTTCTTCTGTATAAGCCGATATAAGACGCAGCACCAGTATACATGATTTTACCCACTGGGCACGGAATGCTAATATAGATATGTGTAATGGTGCAGGTCATAACAGTTTTCACATCACCAAGCGAATTGGCCATGCAGTTAGGGGCGCCCAGATTCCATCTGGGAGATAGTAGGTTCGAACCCCACTGTTGGCAGCCCTGAAGATGGTTTTCCGTGGTTTCCCATTTTCACACCAGGCAAATGCTGGGGCTGTACCTTAATTACGGCCACGGCCGCTTCCTTCCCACTCCCAGCCCTTCCCTGTCCCATTGTCGCCATAAGACCTAACTGTGTCGGTGCGACATAAAGCAACTAACAAAAAAAAAAAAAAAAAAATTCCCTTTCCTTGGGTTTCATTTAGTTTAATCTTCTACACGCGAGCACAGAAATGGTGTCCCGGTATAAACAAAGCACGGCATACCCCCACCTCCACATTTAACGCATTGCTGCAGGTAGACAGCCCGCTACAAGACTGCTGTGATTGAAATGGACACAGTGGTAGATGTATAGCAATACATACACTGTACCTTCAGCACTACCCGTTCACTCTCTCCCCTCCTTTTCTGTACTGGGTTGGCCTTTGACACTACCTCTTCACTCCTTCTCCTCCTTTTTTGTACTGGAGTGGGGCAGTGTTGATTGTTGTGCTTGCATGTACCATAAGGGCCAATGACCTAGATGTTAGGCCCCTTTAAACAACAAGCATTGTCATCATTTCCGACATAGTAGAGAAATGAAACAAGGGTTGGACACACTTTGACTATCACCAAGTCTGCTGCTGTGGCAGAGTCAGTTATGTTCTCTCCTTTGCACTATCTTTCATCCCAATTCCATTCTTTCCCTGAATTCTCAAATTCTGCCTGTTATTATTTCCAGCATGACTATTCAGATCATCTGTAACACTTTCATTATTTTTACACTTACCACCTGCCCTATCTCTGTCTAGAAACAATCTTTTTCTCCTTTTGACTACAGTACATCCTCTTGTGGTGCATGTGCACATACCACATGCAGAGGTTCACCTTCTAAATGCATTTTTATTACAATTATTCTATCTGATTTCCTTGTCACCTCCAGTACGTTTTCCTTCAGTACCTGATTGAGAATGATCTTAACTGCATTTCTGTTGTTGTTCATTCCACAGTAGTATAATTTGACGCCACCAAAGACTCTTGCTTTACTTCCCTTCCATTTGTTCTCCTGGACACTCAGAATGGACTCCTTCCTGTCATTGTGCCTATGTTAAGGGAATTGATCTTTATTTTCATTACCAGGCGAGTTGGCCGTGTGGTTAGGATTGCGCAGCTGTGACCTTGCATCTGGGAACTAGTGGAATCGAACCCCACTGTCGACAGACCTGAAGAATTGTTTTCTGTGGATTCCAATTTTCACACCAGGCAAATGCTGGGGCTGTACCTTAAGGCCACGGCTGCTTCCTTCCCACTTCTAGGCCTTTCCTGTCCCAGCGTTGCCGTAACATACTAGCTGCATTTATTTATAACAATAATCACAAACGCCTCCTTTCCATGTGGCTCAGTTGGTTGAGTCACTGTCCTTCTGAGTCCGAGTTCGCAGGTTCAAATCCTGGCTTGGGTCGGTGGTCCTTAAAACGGTGTTGAAATGGCAACAGCTCCATGTTGGTGGTTTCTGGCACGTTAATAAAAATTATACATACGAATATTAGCGTCACAAAAATGTAACTTTATACCACTATATTCTGTATCCCAGGCTTGCGAGGGAGACTAATAGGACAAGGTAAACCCTACCTAGCATATGTTGTGTCGTCTATTTTATTTACCAACTAACAAAATATCTATACCAATACCCCTTACATTCTATATACTGTATATGTTGTGTGTGTTTTGCTTCACCGCATTGTTTGAATAAAATGTCACTTCTTTATAACTTATCACATGAGCATTATTATAATAAAATCACCGTATTTATTGTCTGACTCGTTGGCTGAATGGTCAGCTTATTGGCCTTCGATTCAGAGGGTCCCGGGTTCGATTCCCGGCCGGGCCGGGGATTTTTAACCTTCATTGGTTAATTCCAATAGCTTGGAGGCTGGGTGTTTGTGCTGTCCCCAACATTCCTGCAAAACACACACCACACACAATACTATCCTTCACCACAATAACACGCAGTTACCTACACATGGCCAATGCCACCCACCCTCATCGGAGAGTCTGCCTTACAAGGGCTGCACTCGGCTAGAAATAGCCACATGAAATTATCATTACCGTATTAATTTTAAACCAGAATATTGCATCTTTACTCAAACTGTTTATTCTTGCATTCATTTCTCTTGTACTCTAAATATATCAAATGCTGCAGTTATGTTGGGATAGGAGTAACAGAGGTTGAGGGGGGGGGGGGTTGTCGTCCAAGGAGTCCAGATACCCCAAAAGTTTTAACTAATGTACTTTTATGAAGCCTTTGATATGTGATGTATATGTAATGTAATGTATATAAGCTTCCGGAATCCGCACAAATCCATCACTCTTACTTGGATCCAAGGACACTCATTTCCTTTTCAGGTATTCTATACCACCTAAACTCTATAAGTTTGGACACCTATCAAAATAAAATTCTGGAAGAATAACTACCTTAATGGGCCCCTCCCCACCAAAACTGAAATCCTGGCTACGCTACTGGTGTAGCTTAAAGATGAGAATAGAGGAACTTCCAGGACATAGCAGACTTTGTAAGATGTCTCATCTTAATTTACACAGAAAAGCCATTAGAATTCACAACGAGCTTTCCATTTGAATGTTTTCAGAAGATTACCTTCTTTTCGTAGATCAGTGGCTTAATTTGCATTAATTGGACTTTTGTGTGACAGTAGGAGGGACTGTGTATTCAAGAGCGTATTTCAGGGGTCTTTATTGAAACTCATGAAATTTAAATAAAAAATTTGTACACTTCGAGAAGTGATTATACATCATTTAATGTTTTATTTTCTTTACAGATTGTTGGTGTAAATGATGACAGACACAGTTTCTTCTGAGAAAACGCTTACACTGGAACAATTTGAGGTTACTCTTCGAAGAATATTGGAGTGTCCTGTTTGTACTAAGTATCTGGTATCAGCAACAGTTTTGTGTAAAAATGGGCATACCATATGCTCTTCATGTAAACAGCATTTGAAAACATGTCCAACATGTAAAGGAGACTTTTTATCAACAAGAAATTTGTTTATGGAAGAATTGGCTGGCTTGATCCAGTATCCATGTGAAAACTCTGACTATGGGTGTTGTGTGAAATTATCACCAGCTGAAATGGATGCCCATGGTAAAGTATGTGACTTTCGAATATATAAATGTTTTCTTGGCCTCTTTGATCCTTGCAGATGGAAGGGAATCCGTGGAGACTTGTTATCCCACGTTACGGAACGTCATGTTGCGAGTCTCATCACACTCTACAATGGTCAGAGAACGGAAGTTCTCAGTTATAATAGTCTTGATGGGGACAGTGACTTGCGCATCGACCGGGTGCTGAATTGTTTTGGAGAAATCTTTAGGTATGTGTTTCTACGGAAGGTTAAAGAAGAGAAGATATACTGCCTAGTGCAATACATAGGGAAGAAGGAAAAGGCAGATGACTATCATTATGAATTGATTTTGAAGGGGAAAAATGAGAAGAAGTTGAGTTATTACAGTCCAGTACACAGTGATAGTGAGGATCCAAATACAATATTTGAGTCTGGGGATTGCTTTACTGCATCCTTTGAACAAATCAATCATCTAGTGCAGCATCCTGTGTTCTCGATGTATGTGAGCATGAAATGTATGAAGAGAAGTTCCTGAATGATATGTAGTAGGTGATCAACCACAGATTATCTCCAATATTGTTTGTTTTTTCTTTATATTAGGCTAGGATTTTTTTTTTGCAAGTTCAACAATTTAGTTATATTTTTTAAACTTGACTTTTTACTTAAGCTGCTGGTTGGTCATCAATCCATGTAAACTAGTTCGATTGATCATAGGATATAAACTTCATGGTTTTGATCTATATTGAATTGTGATCACAATAATAATTATTAAATTAATGTCATAATGGTCCACCTTTTCAATATTTTGAATTACATTACTGAACTAGGGACTAGTTTTGGCCTTGGCTGGCCATCTTCAGCCTTAATACATCTAATAACTAAACAAATGTACAAATACACAATTGACATAAAAACAAATGTACAAAAACACAATTGACATTAAATCTGGAAGAACTATGTGTAAAATTTGAAAAATAAATACATTAGGCTCTAAATTCTTAGCATCTGGAGTATGCCCATCATCCAGACTCTTTCTTGCATTAATATTCATAGAACTGTTAGTTCCATCACTGCTAATGATTACAATTTCAATTGCAAAACGGGAACTGGTGAATGTTGATTCTGTAGTCAGATCATCAGTCACCAAATCTACTTGAGTGGTGTTAGCGGTGTCCATAA
This sequence comes from Anabrus simplex, assembly GCF_040414725.1. NCBI lineage: Eukaryota > Metazoa > Arthropoda > Insecta > Orthoptera > Tettigoniidae > Anabrus > Anabrus simplex. Next base: position 146,795,615 of record NC_090268.1, read on the forward strand.
AGTTAACCTCTCGTTGCGGCATGTGGTGCGTGACGTATTGTTGTATGCCTCATACTAACGGTTGTGAGATTCGGACACCGCAATGAATTGCGAATTTATACCAGCCACAAATTAAGAATTTGTCAGTTTTAACCATATCTTCATGTGCCGTCCTGGCAATGTCCAACAGCATTTTAGCAGATTTTAACAAGCACTATGGGAACATGTCATTTTATTTATGTTGGTCGATGTGAAAACACCATCTAGCAGTTCTGCGTCAGATGCTCGTTATTTACAGTGGCGTCCAGTGGATTGCATACTGCTAAAACCACTCAAGTAGATTTGGTGATTGGTGATCTGACTACAGAATCAACATTACCAGTTCCCGTTTTGCAATTGAAATTGTAATGTTTAGCAGTGTTGGAACTAACAATTATATTAATATTATTGCAAGAAAGAGCCTGGGTGATGAGCATACTCCAGATGCTAAGAATTCAGAAGCTAATTTATTTTTCAAATTTTACACATAGTTCTTTCCAGATTTAATGTCAATTGTGTTTTTGTACATTTGTTCTTATGTCACTTGTCTGTTTGTACATTTGTATAGTTATTAGTTGTATTACATTAAGGCTGAAGATGGCTAGCCAAGGCCGAAACTAGTCCCTAGTTTAGTAATGTAATTCAAAATATTGCATATTATAGTATTGAAAAGATGGACCCTTACGACATTAATTTAATAATTGTTATTGTAGTTTGATTGAGCTGTTGGTACCATCTTGTACTCTGCTAACCATTTCATTTCCACATTCCTGTCGAGGTTCAAATCACTCTATAATCTACTGGTTGTCTTGACCTTTCTCTGTCATTCTGTTTACTAATTTCTTCTGCTGATCAGTTGCCTTTGTAGATCAGAGGTATAGGGACTGCCTTATGACCCCAGTATTGTGTGTTTGGTCCATCAAGGTGGTTTATTGAAGGGTTGACAAAATTTTAGCACTCAGCAAGCAGACTTCTTAACCCCCAATGGTGCTGTGACTTTCCTGGTGTCATGGTGGAGTTGAAAATGTTTATCACAGATTGCAGAAAAGTACATAATTCCAAAAAATGCCGTAAGCTTAGTAGAGTGACCAACTTTTCAGAGAGCCGAACCAGGACACATTCCTCTTGTAAGGAGTGCAGAGAGGAGAATACCCATACAAGGCAAAAAACCAAGAAACATTAATTTATTTACTGTTATTATTAGTGTTTTATTTTTCAGCAAGGCTGAGTGATTCAGACGGTTGAATTGTCCGCATCCTGACCCCAACTTGGCAGGTTCGATCTTGGCTCAGTCCAGTGGTATTTGGAGGTATTCAAACCTTCAGATACGTCAGTCTCGTGTTAGTAGATTTACTGGACTGTAAAAGAACTCCTGTGAGACAAAATTCCGGCACCGCTGCATCTCTAAAAACCACAAAAAATAGTTAGTGGGGTGTAAAAACAATAACATTATTTATTATATGAAGTTAAGACATCTAAACTACAAATAATTTCTCTTCCAGTAATACTTTTTTGAACTATCTGCAGTTTGTAGAACATTTTTCTTTTCCTTAATGTAGTAATAAAATTGAATATATCCTAATTGAAAGTTAACCTTAATTTGAAGCTCTGCATTTATTAAATTCATATTGCACTGATTCCTTTTATCGGTCCAGTGTCATGACATCAAGCTTGATACCCTTTCTACAAAAATGTTTGAACAGGGGATACTTACCACTTAGGATCTTACTAATAATAATGCTAGTTTTTTGAACTTGAAATGATGAAGTCTCCAAAGCTGCAAAAATGTCCACCCACTTTTTATCTACAGGCTTCTCCTGATGCTCCAACTGCACATTAGTTAAGTCCTTTGCATCTGCAAACTTCTCATAAAGATTATGCATGGAATTTCCAACATGTTCAGACACTTAAGAACATTGAATATCACCGTATGTCACACCACTTGTCTTCAGAGAAAATGGTTGAAGCGTACAAATATAGCTATACTGAAATTCAAGTCAAGAGCTTAGGAAAAGTATCCTTCCGCACGTGAGCACGTCCCCTGTTCCCCCTTCCCGTCTCGTACCGGTTCTCCATCTCCGCCACAACCAGCTTATCATTAACGCCGTGCGTCCATCTGACAAGTACAGTACTTCATTCTGAAATAGTGAAGCATCAAACGAAATCACTGCCTTTCACATAGCTGTACTTTGATTACGTACCATACCTATTTATTCCTTTATTGACCATGTAAAACGTACAGATTACTGACGAATTCCGAGGCAAGAGAAGCAAGATTTATTTTTGTTTCAAAAAGCGATTTGTGTGAGGCACATGGAGAATTACAACATACGTATACGATTCCGCTCTCGTGCAACGACTGTCAGTGGCAGTTTCTCACAGTTAAAAAGCTGAAAAACCCACCCGTGAGTGGGATTGCAAAATACAATGCTTCCAGGAATGTTGTAAATATTGTAGTCCCGTTATTCGAAGGTAAAACCGAACTCATGATCCTCTCATGACAACATTTCTGTAGGTAGAGGGCGGTTACGAATATAAAGTAAAGTACACATTATTATTATTATTATTATTATTATTATTATTACCGAATACGCCAAGGATCCTATTCCCATACCGTGTTAAGGCCCTTCCTGTTTTATTTACGGCGAGTGCTGAGCTGACACATCGTTCTTTCCCTGGAGACTTGGGTTTTCCATTCCAAGCGAGCGGCGTAAACACTGTACACAGAAACGCCGATCAGCTGCGCGGTCTTTTTCACGTCTTCCACAGTCCACAGTGGATTCTAATCTCGTAGGCTACTGTAAACGTTTAAAACAATTTGGTTTAGATTTTCTACTTTATTTTTCTCCACTTTTGTTAGCTTTAAAGTATTTCACACGGAACTCTAGCGTTACAGCATCACGCACGTCTTGCTCACAGCTGGCAGCCATTATGAATACTGAACAGTGAACACGCTGTTGCAGCCAGTATTGCCAACAGTTTTCTTGGATCCATCTTCAACGTCCCACGTATTATGCGAACTTATCAGCAGTGGAATGAACTCGAACAAACTTACTAAGTACACAGTGTAATAAGATATCAATATCATATTAAATTATTATTATTTTGCTACATACACCACTGAGAACAATAATTATTCATAGCCATCTACGTATGAAATATAAGAGTTGGTAACGAACCCGAATAACATACAACCTCTGATATATTTTCCATATTTATACAGGGCAAAAATTTTAATTCATCAAGTCAGTTCACCAGAATATCTAACCAAACTGAAGGAAGCTTCTGACTTCAGGAACAAGTACCAAACCTAGGGAACTATTTGGCGCTGCGGAAGCCTTTTCACCGACCAGAAGTCTGACTAACATCAAAGGGACCGCTAAGGTCTTGAGTTGACTCTCAGTATAGAACTATTGAAATCAAAGTTTACCTCAAAAATGAAATGGCGTATGGCTTTTAGTGCCTGGATGTATCCAAGGACTTCGGCTCCCCGAATGCAGGTCTTTTGATTTGACACCCGTAGGTGACCTGCTCGTCGTGATGAGGATGAAATAATGATGAAGACGACACATACACCCAGTCGCTGTGCCAGAGGAATTAACCAGTGATGGTTAAAATTCCCGACCCTGCAGGGAATAGAACCTGGGACCCCCCGTGACCAAAGGCCAGCACGCTAACCATTTAGCCATGGAGCTGGACAGTTTACTTCAAGACACAGTACGATAAAGTTTTAGTAAGAAAATTGAAAAAATCCTGTTTTATTTGATACTTTTTGGGTATTTTTTAAACTTTATTTGAAGTTAAATAACAAAAAATAAATCATTTTATGTTGAATGATCCTCTGCCTCAACCTGTTCATAACATCGAACAACTCTGGTGCAGTTATTTTTTTCTGAGGCTTCTGATGGCCTCTTTAAACAGCTCCAAAACATTTTGGAGAAACAGCATATACATATAAATATCTCTCTTACTACAATCTAGTTCCCCACCAGTCTGATTTTCAATTTGTCTCCATATGAACCATAGAACTGGCAATGTTAAATTTTGTGGTGGCAGCCATATTTGGTAGCTTTTACTTATCTAAATAAAATACAAAATATCCATCAGATATGAAATAAATTTACAAAGTTTTATATTCTACGTAAAGCTAATACACCGAGGATTTTTGTGGTGACACGAAATTTCAGAAATGTTTTGACTAGAAAAATGCACAATCTGTTCAAAAAGTGTAATTCCTAAATTCAAAATAATAATAAAATTTTTGATCATATTTACACAAAACTGGCACATGTCACAAACTGAGGTATACAGATTGTCAATAATGTACGTATCTGTAATGCACTAGTAAATGTTTCATCACTCAGAGTATATTCGTGAAAATTTTTAGGAAAGTTGTGTTGGCATGCAATCATTTGGAGGCAGGACCTTAGACCACGTTGTTACATAGGTTGCTTTATGGGAGGTTCACCATTGCTTTCACTTTCCAATATTTGATGCGAAGAAATAGCTGATAAACATTCCAAATCAAACTCATTCTCAATAACCACAAAGTCAGATCCATCACTTCCATCTTCCAACCATTTTCGCACTACTTTATTACTAATTTTCCGTAATGAAGTGAAGATGCCATATTTGAACATACTAAAAATGTATACAATCAATCGAATGATATATATGCACGGAAGTAAATAAGTCGCGCCAAACAGAAAACTACAAAATGAAATTAAATAGAATAGCAAAGCAGAGCCCATGAAAGTTTGTTTACATACACTACAGAAATGGCGCTCAAGCAGATTGTCGGAAAACTGCACTAATTTATTTCTGTGAAATTGCGCCCAAAGAGGTTGTAAATATGAATGAAACTGAACTCACGGCTGCTTTGAATATCGAGAACGACAATAAGTAGACTCTCATGACATCTGTTGAAGAAACGAGGAAATTACGAGAAGAAATACGAACATGTCGAATACTTGACAGTGCTACTACAGCAGGGACCAAAGTGTCAAATATTCGACAGTTGTCAGTTCTAGGGTTATAGTTGGACATTATTCTTGTCCTATACTTTGAAAATATGAATCTATAACAAGCTAACATATTAACATCCTTTCTACAGCTGATAAGAGAGAAAGCCATCTTGTTGGGATGTGCCTAATGAGGGTATCAACGTCTATATCAACAGATTTAGAAATATCACAAAGAGCTTCTGCACGTGTAGCAGACACTGAAGAGTGACAAAATACTTTTAAAACAAAAGCCTGGATATCACAAGAAAGTGAATCACATTCTTTCTTGCAAGTGTTATGTGCTTGGTGTGCCGGACATTTGGCAGTGAAGATATTTTCATTCTCTGTTTTTTGAAAAGTTGATGCACTGAATGAAATGTACCAGAATGTACTTTTACAGAGTCAGAAAGTTAAGAAATATCAGTACCAAGAAAGTGGCTGCGCGGTTTTGGTTATGGTAGCTCTCGGCTTGCATTTGGGATATAGTGGGTTCGAACCCTACTGTCAGTAGCCCTGAAGATGGTTTTTCTGTGGTTTCCCCATTTTCACATCAGGCAAATGCTGGGACTGTACCTTAGCCACGGAGGCTCATGCTCACAGAGAAACAAAATTCTGGGGCTGACTGCAGATAGAAAGAGAGATATTCAATGCAAATCTTTCATTTCTGCACTCATCGCTGAAAAGTGAGGGAGTGCCTGGGACCAGGGATCTTGGAGCCAAAAAACGACTGCAGATCAGAAAAATTTTGTCATGTTGAGCAATTTTCACATTCGTATGCTGCACAATTTCTTCAAGGATAGAGCTCAATTACTATGGCACAAACCTGCGTGAAGCCACGAGCTTGGAGGGGAAAGGAAGAGAAGGAAGGTAGTAGAGGGGGTAATTACTACTATGCTACTCAGAGGAAAATGAAGCCTCTGTCCTTAAGGTTCACACACCACATTTAAATCCCATCGCTTCACACAATTTGGCATATATTTTGTTTAATGTTGGTTTCTGCTTCTCTGTGAAGTAGGAATTGTTCACTAATCACCTCAAAACACCCTCATAACACACTCTTCATACACATCCTCATCTTAAGTTTGCATGGAGTGGAAAATAATGAAGTTTCTGTACCCACATCTTCACCTTTAACTATCCTGCATAAAGTTCTCTTGCTAAAACCCATTGCTTCCATCACTCTCTTTTGTAAACTTTGTAGGATTTTGATACCCTCCTTGGATTCACATATCATGAATTTATACCTGTTATATATTGCATGACGCTTGACTCTTCTCTTCACAGGTTTCTTACCCTCACCAATTTTGACATTTTCTCTCTTGAGATCTGGACTCTCAATACAGTTATGATTACGAGGAGTCGACATGGACACTTCAGTAGCAACCAGCGAGGTGAACGTTCCTCCCCTCTCACTCACACTGCAGCACATGGACTTGCCCATATGCAAAACTTATTTAGTGCACAGCTAAGGATTTTGTGCCTTCAGATAGTAATCGCACTCTAAACACTCCCATGCTTGTAGTAGACTGCATGAATCTTCTTATCTAGTTGTAGGACCTTTCATTGTAGAAATTTTCACAATCAAGTTATGAACTATTGTTATAACTTCTCTGTTAGTTTCAGTAGCTGAACTTTTATATCTGTATCTAGCCACGGCTGACTTGATCCCTCGCTGCGCTCCTTATACCGACCTTGATAATTGCTAGTGAAGCCCAGCATAAAGCTGTAATTGGAAAGTTTCACCATATTGCCGTTGGAGCGCTGGCCTCCTAGTCACTGGCAGGAAGCTGTATACCGCAAATTGCTGCATTTCCAGTTTTATTTATGTTGTTTTGCTGTCTTAAATGTTGGCAATCTGTTTGCAATGAAGTGCTTGTTGACTTGATAATGAGAGCTGATAGTTATGCGCTAGTGACTTTATTTTTTATTATGTAGTGTGGTAATTATATTTTTAAAACTGTGTTTACAAATCTTGGAATTTGTGACATTATTGTGGACCTTTTTGTACTTCGAGCAGAAATTTTCTGCAGTCAGGAAAAAATGTAATGAGTGGCTCAAAGTTATTTCTCGCTGTAATTTCGTCCTAAACAAGAATTTTAATTTATGCGCTAATTTGTATTTTTTAATGGTGTAGTTGATTTGCTTTTCTTTAACTTGTTTGGAAATATTCGATTATGTATTGCTGTATGTCTTTTTGTACTTCGAATAGGAAAAAAAAGAGCGAAGGGACACTATCATTTCACAAATTCTCTGTAGACCAGGACAAAACTATGGAGTGGCTCAAAGCAGTTATCACTTTCATCCTAGTTTTCCGTTTCTCTTTCGGGTATTTATCTTTCTTTCTTTCTTTCTATCTTTCTTTCTTAATCTGTGTACCTATCCAGGGTTGGCTCTTCCCTCGGACTCAGCGAGGGATCCTACCTCTACTACCTCAAGGGTAGTGTCCTGGAACGTGAGACTTCAGGTCGGGGGATACAACTGAGAAGGATGACCAGCACCTTGCCCAGGTGGCCACAACTGCTGTGCTGGACAGGGGCCTTGTGTTGGGGATGGGAAGATTGGAAGGGATAGACAAGGAAGAGGGAAGGAAGCAGTCGTGGCCGTAAGTTAGGTACCATCCCCGCATTTGCCTTGAGGAGAAGTGAGAAACTATAGAAAACCACTTCAAGGATGCGTGAGTTGGGAATCGATCCCCCCTCTACTCAGTTGACCTCCCAAGGCTGAGTGGACCCCGTTCCAGACCTCGAACCACTTTTGAAATTTCGTTGCAGGGCTAGGAATCGAACCCGGGCCTCCGGGGGTGGCAGCTAATCACGCTAATCGGGTAATTTTTACCCCTAAATTTTCTTTCATTGAATAATCCTTTAGGCGGAATCGTATTTGCCACATGACAGCAACACAACACATTTTTATCCAAGATAATCTGAACTTTAACATTTAAACACTGACAAGTATGAACCATTACTGTTATGATGGTAAAGCCAAGGTATGAAGTGTTGTTACCTGAGCAATGAACAGCTTACAATGTATTTACTCAAAATACTTTTCTCTCACTGACTTTGTATTTAAAATTCTTCTTCTCCTTTTTTGCTACTTGTTTTATTTCGCACCGACACAGATAGGTCTTATGGTGACGGTTGGACAGGAAAGGGCTAGGAGTGGCAAAGAATCGGTCGTGGCCTTAAGGTACAGCCTGACGTGAAAATGGGAAACCACGGAAAACCATCTTCAGGGCTGCCGACAGTGGGGTTCGAACCCACTGTCTCCCGGATTCAAGCTCACAGCTGCACGCCCCTAACCGCACAGCCAACTCGCCCGGTATTGAAAATTCTAGTGCAAGGTATGAATGAAATGTAATCTGAAACTATATATGCCTATATTGAAATTAAAATTTAAACATGTTTGAGTCAAAATATTTGTTATCCATACAATGAATATAGAAAAATGTAAGACTTCTATTTTTTGTCCATGCCCCTTCCTGAGGGCAGCACTTAAGAATTTTAACTAATTGAACAATGACTCTTAATCTCAAGATTAACATCAGATGGCAAAAGTATTGTGGTAAGTTGTGCTATGTATCTAAATGCCATGATAATATAAGCGATCACTGTTATTCCTCACAGTTAAGGAACGTCAGTTGGACTACTCCATCTCCACGCAGTTTCATTTCACGACATTATTTTGGCACATATCAATGAAAGTAGGCTTTAGGATTAATCACTTTAACAGTATTAGTCAATATAACATACTCCTTTATTCCCTAAATTAAGATAAATCAGCAATCAGAGTCAATATCAGAACGTCAGCTGGACTACTCCATCTCTCCGTAGTTTCATTTCATGACATTATTTTGACAAATATCAATGAAAGTAACCTTTAGGATTAATCATTTTAACAGTATTAATCTATATAACATTCTCCATAACTCTAAATTATGATAAATCGGCAATCAAAGTCAATATCTTTTCTATAAAGAAGTATGCATTTCGACCACAAATAGTTAGGCCCTCAGCGCTACGTATCGAGCTGTGTAACTATTTTAATTACAGTGCGTGGACCCGATTGTCAAGGCCGGTAAGGAGCTAGCTAGAGCGACGCATCAAGTCGGCCGTGATCTAGCATATAATCTGAATTTCACCCTACTGGACTCATTTCTCTCCTCATGACATGATTTGCCAGAGTTATGGTCTTGTGAAGCAGTATCATGTTCACTATTATAACGTAGATCATTTTCACTATCATCTGCATCACTGCCTTCTTCTAATTCACGTACAGTACCGACTAGAAAACTACGATCATGCACTAACTATGTTTTTGAGAATTTGAAGCCAATAACACTGAAAATAAAGGTAATGCTAAATATAGCTTTAAAGAATGATGTGATGATGATGATATTTGCTTTACATCCAACTAACTACTTTTATGGGTTTTTGGATATGCCGAGGTGCCAGAATTGAGTCCCGTAGGAGTTTTATGTGCCAGTAAATCTACCGACACGAGGCTGATATATTTGAGTACCTTCAAATACCACCAGACTGAGCTAGGATCAGACCTACCAAGTTGGGATCAGAAGGCCAGCACCTCAACCGTCTGAGTCACTCTGTCAAGCTAGCTTTAAAGGAAGTTAGTTATAATTCTTAAATAAGTTTTGGCAAAACGGAAAATAGAAATGCAGAATCATGGGATCACTAATAGCACCACCTGAAATTTACTGCTATGTAAAGAGAAAACAGGCGACTCAACAATGCATCCAATTTGCGTATGTATTACCTTGAAACGCCGGAAAGGTACAGAGAAAGGCCAAGTATAGAATGACAGGGGAAGTGGTATGGGTGTACAGTTCACTGGTACCAAGTAAGATCCCACAACACCGTCTGAGGATGAGAGGTTAGGAATGTTCCTTTCTTTAGTCATTTGCTCTACATATCCTTTGTTTCTCCTTCAACGGTTGGACTAAGCTGTTTCTTACCAGAAGAATATAATATCCGTATATCATAAACCTTCAACGATAATATAAATTACTAATTTATAAATCATTCTAGTGTATTTCTGTCTTTGTTTGTGTTAATGATCCAGAACAGCAAAATAACAGAAATGAATTCATAATTTGCTTTGATGTATAATAAAGCTCATTTGAAGTGTAATAATAATAATAATAATAATAATAATAATGACAAACGTCTGGCCTTCGAAGAGGCCTAGTGCAGGTCTTTCAATCTGACACCGTATAGGCAACCTGCGTGTCTGTGAGGATGGGGCCCTACCTATGATGAATTCTAATGCTGAAGACGGCACACACACCCAGCCCTCGAGCCATTGGAATTAACCAATTAAGGTTAAAGTCCCCGACCCGGCCGCGAATCGAACCCTGGACCTTCTGGACCAAAGGCCATCACGCTAACCATTTAGCCATGGAGCCGGACATTTGAAGTGTTATCTTGTGATATCAATTCCTGTGTTTATCTAAATAAAGCTGTTGTCAAATGAATCATATATATGTTTAGTCTGAAGTTCTCAGAGTAATAGATGCTGGTACCAATCCGGAAAACAACTGTGCAAATTGGAAATAGTATTGAAACATCTTGAGCACCCCCCTTGAGCATTGCAACACATGAAAGAGCTTTCAAGGATATCTTTCTGCAGTACCAATTAAATTATCATAATTGACTCGACTATGAATTCCCTCTTCAACTCAGTCTAGTATGTGAACTAAACCAGTTATAGATGTTAACATCTCGAGTTGGTGAGCTATAGCTCATAGTACTTACCCCTAAGAAATGTAATATTCATCTCTTACATGAAGTTTAAATTTCTTCCTACATATGATTTCAGAATCCATAGGTTTCAAATTATCTTCAGTTGATGGCAAGAACTATAACTTCAGAAATATACTTCAGTAAAGCATAATTATCAATATGCTGATGTTCATTTGTCAGGAATCAACATAATTTCTAAGAACTTACTGATGTAAGAAGCTTCCAATACATCTCGATAGTTAAATCACATGAGCAGTATTGCACTTTGCGTTCCCCTGTACAGTCTGCTGCTGTAAGTAAAGCGAAACACTTCTATACCAGAGGACGATTTACTACGCAAAAGAGCTAATATATTTTGTAAAGCACGGAGCTCCCTTCTGAAGTCTTCAAAATATCACTTGTATTGGTAATTTGATATATTACCTGATAGTTTCAAATCTGCATATAATTTCTTTTAATCGTTGTTAATTCTTTTGTAATCTATAAAAATCTGGTATAGATTTCTCTGTGGTTCCTCTTCTTTTCCAAATATGAATCGTGGGTTTTTTTTTTTCAGTTAAATGTTAGCATAAAATAATGTGTGCAGTTCTTAATACAGTATAGATCAACATTTCCTAACAGCATTTTCTGTGAACGTTTTCCATTTGGGATTCATTGTATAGCCTACCTCTTCTCTGTTATCTAATGCTGGAAGAGAGAGTGTCAAACTTCTCATGCTAATAAGAAATTCATTAGCTGGAATGAACATGGAAGGAGGAATGAAGTTCACTTTGGAAACACTCACGTTTACCAGGGAAATGATATATCCCTTGAAAAAGTACAACTTTGTTAAATATTACTGAAAAATAATTAAAAATTTGTTCATTTACTTAGTATTATGAAATATACATATTACATTGTGTTTTCTGATTCTGCAAAGTAAAAGGTGGTAACTTGCCACCTATACCTGTTCTTTTCTAAGTGAGGTGGCTGGTAGTGCCATTAGTTTGGTGCTTCTGTTCTGCACTCAGTGTTGGGGTTGAATCCCGATAAGGGCAATACGCATTAAAGAGTCCTGAGATACAGAAGATATATGTCAGGTGATTGACACTCTTGTTAAAGAACTCCTTTTCAGGATAAAATTCCAGCAATCTGGCATCTCTCAACCCTAATAATAGCTGAAGGGATGTTAAACAGTGTTTATGCCATTTCATGTTCTTCCTTTTCGAAATGACACAAACCAGTCATGTAACATTGGGTGTCAAGAAGCTGAGTTAACAAACGCTTTCTAATCTTTCCAAGCGATTTGATTGGTTGAGATCACAATTAAAATTTGTAAGAAAACTGTATATAGAAATACTCAAAGTTTCTTCACATTAGGACAGCAGAGAGTGAATGCACAATGGCAGTTAACATTCCTTTCTTGCTACAATATTGGGAACCATGTACAATCTACTATACTACTCGAAATACACTTCTTCCAGTACCGTCAATATGAAACTTGAAATAGTTCCTTGAAACCTCAAAAATTAAGTAGTCACTCTTTTATGTATATAGGGTTTTTTTACAAAGCACCGTTATTTCAATTGTTATTTTATAAGTTTAAGTAACGTAACATCTTCATCAAAATATGTATGGAAATTGTGAAATTCCTAGCCTAATAATCAATATTAGAATAACCAGATTTGAATGATATTTCTTTATTCTTTTTCATTCTCTCAAACAGCTATGTCAGATTACTACATGGGGGTTACAAGAGGAAAGAATTACCAGTCACATTTTTTATTGAAAATTTGTATAACTGTTGAAGCTTAAATCAAATTACTTTGATGAACATTGCTTGTTGAGAGGATGAAGAGAAATCTGTATTTCTGGTTTTCAAAACACAAGACTGTTGGAATCCCTTTACTTAAGTGATTTGTAACCTAGTTTACATCCTTAACAATAAAAATAATCATTTGATCCAGAAATTTGTTATTTAATTCCCAGTGGAGAGTAATAGTTGAAAGTTACGATAACAGGTTTACATACATATGGTTGTTTTACATTTAAACAGGACAAAATGCAGTATTTGTTCTCTGCTGTTCAAAAACTTTGAACTTAGACTATTTTTGCATTCAGCTGACAGAACTTAAGATTGTTCTTCCATACAGTTCCACAGTGAATTACCATTCAAAAGGTAGTACTTGACCCTTTCCAATGCTTGGCACCTTTTAGTCCTATTTCAGCAAGTGGATATAGCACATTCTTTAGAATGGTTGCCTAGTTGTACTTCCTCTTAAAACAATAATCACCACTGGACTACCATGTTGATCATGATTCATTGCTAGGTATACAAAAAATAATTTATTTTATAACGTATATTTTATGTGATTTACAGGTAATTTGTCACAAAATTTATTTTCTTTTGTATAAATAACAATATAAAAATGCAAACTGCCTTAGCATATGATATATTTCATATTACTATATGGTCTGAATTGACTACACAAATTTTTTGACTCTATATTTTTTACCTTGATAAAATGGGACCATTTGAAGATTGCTAGGTTTAAAGCAAAACACTTCCACCGTATATGACATAGGTATATTTTTTTAACTTTGATTATTTGTATTAAGAGCAATAAAGTTCCTCAGAACCATGGTGCTCAATTTTTGTTTTAGAAGCTTGCATTATACCTTCTTCTGAGCAGTACATCTGGATACATTATATCAATATAAGAATGTAATAGGCAGTGTTTATGTCACTTTATCCCTCAGTATTGTGTTCTGCCTTGTTTGCTGCATTATGTGTTTATATGATATTTTCACATTTTTTTTCTTGCTTTTACTGTTGAGATATTTGTATTGGTCATCATTGGCACAATATTTATACTACCAGTATATTAAATTATGAATTATGATTTTACTATAGCACAAGGTTTATGCTATATTTGATTATGAATTATGATTTTCTCATGTAAAATGTTATTCTAGTTAATTTTCCACAAATATATTGCTGTAACTCTTTTGGAGGTGCTCATTTAGTTTTTTTTCTATGAATTATGATTTTCTCATGTAAAATGTTATTCTAGTTAATTTTCCACAAATATATTGCTGTAACTCTTTTGGAGGTGTTCATTTAATTTTTTTCTGTATGTCTGTTTTATGAATTTGAACTAAAATAAAACCACTTTATGAGATTCAGTATTATGCTTCTAATACCTTATGTTAAAAATGACAATGCAGGTAACATTCTCGGGTTGGGAAAGGAAAAATACACTGGAGCAGCTTACTTAGGTATTCTCAACCATACAAAAATTGGCTGCAAAGAAAGATTTAATTTCATACATTATCAAAATGCCAGAATATTCATAAACTGTGGATAGTAGACGGCTGAAAAGATGTTATTCGGAATCCTACAACCTGCACAATATGTTCATCCTATTTCAAACAAGAGAATTTTGAAAATCTTCTGCGAAGGCCAATTTTTGTGTGGTTAAGTGTATGCGTTGTATCATTAGGAAACCTATTTTAACTGTGTGCCAACACTTGAAGAGGAAGGAGAGGTCAGTAGTGCATCCCATTACACTGTATCTATATTATGTTGACCTATCTGCCAGTATGCATGTTTAACATCGTTCGGACAGGATGATGCCATAGGGACACGGCAATCCCATGCCCTGTGAGACCATTGCAATCATCCACCTGATTATTGATGAAAAAACCATAACTAACTGGGGCCTGATTGAGGTCTGCCCTCATACCTGAACATCTGAGGATATGTTTGCAGTGGGGAGAGATTTTAAGGAAGTAGTCCTCCCACTTCTCCATCATAGGGCTAATATTCTACATGGAGTGAAGTTTGAATTTATTAACAGAAAACCAAGAATAGTAGCAGGACAGATCAAAAAAAGCCCCGAAAAGAGGGAAAAACACAACACGAAGTGGAAAAGATTGGCACTGAGTGGGACTACTATAAGGAGAGCTCAGAGGGATCTGATGCCTGAAAAGGGAAAAGGAGGGAAAGTATGAGCTATGTACCCAGGCAAAGAAGCAGTGTAATATTGAAATGTTTTCATGCTATTTTACTGTATTGAACCCTTTAGGTCCATATTGAGGGATACCTACCTTCCTTACCTATCAGCAAAGCTCATGAGATCTGTCTCTTGGGTCGTTTCGGGTTCTTCGTCACTTGCTGAGGTAAAGGTAGGGTTCATTAATTCTAATCTATCTACTGGAATGAAAGGTCTATTTAAATTATTCCTATTTATTCAGGGAAATGAAGTAATTTACTTTGTCAACGATGTCATAGTCGATTGTGTCCACTGGACACCACAATCATTTTTACATAAATGTCAGAACACTGGTGTGAGACTTTAACGTAATTGCCTGATGGGCATTCTTACTAGAAACCATTGTCTCAATTATTATTTCTTTTAAGAAAGGAAAGTCTGGAAATCCTTAAATTCGGCTTCCATGTGAGACCACATGTACCATCATAGTGATTCGTTATGGTCCAGCCCTCGTAACACGAACTCTGGACTCTGGTTATAATTAAGGCCGTCCAATCGGTGTGTGCCACACAGTGGTTCTACGGCATGGACCCTTAATTGAATCGATGTGACCTGCGTCTATGTCATGGACCGACCTCTAATCTTTTAAGTTACTTTAAAGTCATTGTGGATGATGACCGCAAGGAAATGATGCTACAATGGCATATGGCCCTAATCTAAGTCACTGAGGTTGATGACCCCCTGACCATCCAAGTTTCTAGGCTGAAGGCTAAACACAATTAAGTTACATCGGTTGATGACCAAAGTTTCCACTTTACTATCCCCAGCACATTCACTGCTCAATCAATCAAAGTTCAATAATTACAACAATAGCAATGCTCACAAACTTTGTGGCAGTAAAATCCATTTCCTTCGGATATGTCCCTTTAATCTTTACTTTATTTTAATATTCCCCAGACAACAAACTAAAATTTCCAGAATGCATCTCCAAGTTATTCGCTTGATTAAAGTTATTTCAAAATGCGGTTTCACTGAATTTAATAATTTAATAAATTTAAATGATTTAACGAAATATTAACAAACAACAAATTTCATCTCCGCGGACTCTGGTTTCCTCACAAATTTCTACGCAGCTGTGATGTGAATTCAATATTGCGATGTTTATCTGGCTGGAAAAGAATTTGTTACATCATTCATGTCCAGCTATATATCTCATCTCGTGATATCATGCTTAAAAATCTAATCTAATCCTAACCGTTATTAACACTTGGATATCCTAATAATCTACGTACAAAGCAAACAACTCGCCATATCATTACGATGTCATATCTCGTCATCACTGAATTTTGCACACCCCTCGCAGACAAATCGATCATCACGACCATCGCTCTATATTTTGGACAATCCTGAAATTGGGTTACTCTGCTCCTTATACTCAAAGTTCATGGTTTCAAATGTTCATTCCGTCCCCAATTACAGTATTTCGCAATACTTAGATCAATACCGGCTATGAAATTTCAACTCAATCCAGCATTTAACGTTTTCCTGGCCGAGAATACAGTACAATCTCGACTCCACTCCTATTCCCGTTATTATCCCCGCTGTCCGCTTAGGTCTCTCACCCCATGCTCGCTTGGCAGTTACATAAACCACCCGGTTCGTTCTACCTGACTGACTTCTCAAAATGCTCCCTTTAAACTCTGCCGACATGATTAAACAAATACGATATTCTAACCAACAAAATGCACAGATATGCTTCAAGATGCCCACACTAATTATACGCCAATTATACCGCTATGGATTTCTATGAATTTCTTTCCATTCTCAACATTATAAAATATTCCTCGGGTTATCATATCCCGGCTTCAATGACAGGACTCTAACCTGATTCGCACATCTCATCTCAACTCATATAAAACATTCCTCGGGCTTCCGTATCCCGGCTTCAATGACAGGTCCAACCTGATTCACAAACTAACCTCTGTTTCCCAGCTCCACAATTATCATCGACAAAGAACTGGAATAAAATCCTCACTAGAAATCCCAACATCTAATATCGCACAATGCATTACTCATGAATAACTTTGCATAAATGATATCGTATTTAATAACTTGATTTTTTTACGAGAAATGACTGAAACATTCTACTGGATCTTTTATTTGTCAGTCAGACACAGTTTAAAATGGGCATTAAAAAAGAACGTTTCTCTCCGTGACCAAATTCATCCCCTAGGTTCTCACCCGACAGCGCGCTTCCACTCGATTGAAAATGAGTAACCATGGATTATTATTATTAACGTCAAATTGCAGACAGAAGAATTTTACATCGAATGAACATCTCACTTTGACATCACAAATTACAGGCAGTACACTCACACGGATGACGATCTACATTGGACGTGATATCACTTCGGAATCCTATTCAATAACTTTTTACAACATTATATGGCACTCGCAAGACTTCAAAATTTTATCCAAGTGGAAAATAAAACAAATGACTCTTTTAGTCGTACCCTCACATTTACAAAACTTAGTAGGGGTGACCACTGCGTCGTAAATCCCCATTCAAATACAAGAAATCACGAGACAAGATATAAGAGGTAGTAAGATGGAAAGCCACCTACCTCATGTCCACGCCAGTATTCGTCTTAGGGCTCACCTGTGACCCTGGCATTTATTTAGCCATCTTTACATTCATGGCTGTACATCTCATTATGTTTCTTCAGGTTTCCTGGAATAAAGCATAAAAAAAAAGAAATACCCTTCACTTGTTTGCTGGGCGCACACGATGGATTTCAATTATTCCCGCACACGAATTACTCAATCACATTAGAATATTTCAGTACTTTGACCGTCCTATCTGATACACTTATTTCTCTCAAGAAAACTATCTTCCCACGGAGTCAAGACTTAGCCGCAATGGCTAAAATCTGCAGTCGAACTCAGTCTACTTTCGTTGATTTGATTTCGCAGAGCAGCTCAACAATTTTGTCCGCTTTGTATCACAAATGCCGGAGAAGGAAGCTTCGTCATGGCGTCCCTTCATATTTATAGCAGTTACCCCCTCTCTTCGGATCTCTCCCTTTGCCGCCAAGAAAATTTCTCTAAATTTTCTGACTTACCTAAACTGTAATTTCAAGAGTTTTGAAAGTGACTACATGCTTGCTACATTTCTGGCGGTAGTGTTCATGGACATTTAAAAAATTTTACGGGTTAGATTTGTGAGATTGATTGACCTCCTTTGATAGGCACTATATTTTTTTGACTTGGCGTTGTCACGCCGTGTACACGCGCTTCGAAATAGTTCATAAAAATTACTTGAGATTCTTCCGCCGTCGACACGTGTGGTTGACGTCACGTACCCCAGAGCGTGGGACCGAAGGTAATCACCCCCTCGTCACGCGTCAACTCCATGCTATCAAGAATCCCACTTTTAGTTTAATTGTTATATAATGCATAATGTTCTTAGGGCACAAAGGTCATGGGTTCAGTATTATCCTACTCTAAAAGGTATGTACTGTATTTGCCTTGACCAGGTACATCATTGTCTTGTCACTAATGTAGTTGCGTCAAATCCTTGCCATTGCTTGTATTAAAAAAAATAAAAACACATGTTTGTGGTTTGGATTCCATGTAAAACTGCAGGTCCTGTAGCTAACTTGTTTGACGCACCTTCAGTTCCTAGTCATTATAGACGACCAAGTAAGATTCCTGTGTGGTTAGTACAACAAACTGAAATCATCCTGGATCTATACACCGGCCCTAAAGTGAAAACGGACCCTTCGATTTACCGGAGACTCTTCCGGTCCTTTATTAGCCGGTATCCAGGTTCAGTAGTAACTTACACTGTTGGTTCGAGGGTAGAAGTGAAAGTAGGTTGCAGTGGTGGTTCGTGCATGAAGGGCTTTTGGGCGCCGCCCGCACAAGCAATCATCTTTAATCTGCGTACCACTGTATGACAGGCGTCATTACTGATCCACTATTCAAGTATTGCATTTATATGCATCAACAATTAGCATTAAATACATCGGTTCGAATGAGACCTGACTCATAAATTTCCAAAAAAAAGAAAGAAAAAAAAATCAAATGAAGGTAAATTATGGTGGAGTGGCACCAATGAATGCGGTGTTGAATTAGTAAAGGACATTTATTTCTCAAGAGTTAACACACCTTAATTAAACCCACTCGCCGACAACCTGCATTTCCACGCGTAGCGTCATCTTTCCTTCTCGCTCACACGAAAAGAGAGCGCGATTTCAAGGTCCAGCGGTAATGCGCTATCCTTTTCTCGTTACAGCGCAGAAAACTGCTCCCTTCGGGCTGGGGTATCGCAAATCACACCCCGGTTCGGCATGTAGACTGCTAATTACGACATTATGTGTCACAGAATGTTGCGGAAAACGGCATATATAATTAACTAAACCTCCTAACACACCGGGCGAGTTGGCCGTGCGCGTAGAGGCGCGCGGCTGTGAGATTGCATCCGGGAGATAGTAGGTTCGAATCCCACTATCGGCAGCCCTGAAGATGGTTTTCCGTGGTTTCCCATTTTCACACCAGGCAAATGCTGGGGCTGTACCTTAATTAAGGCCACGGCCGCTTCCTTCCAACTCCTAGGCCTTTCCTATCCCATCGTCGCCATAAGACCTATCTGTGTCGGTGCGACGTAAAGCCCCTAGCAAAAAAAAAAAAAAAAAAAAAAAAACCTCCTAACATGCCTATGGCATGGTGATGAACGGTTACAGTACTCTTCACTCACATCCTGAGCTTTATTTAGGAAATGTCGTTCCTCCAGTTGTTGACACAGATTTCTTCGGCTCCTTTTTGACAGTGCGGCAGTTAAAAGTGCAATGCACTAAGAAGCTTAATATCATGAAGTTTCTTAGCAGCACTTCTTGGGGGGCTGACCGCACGATGCTCCTACAATTCTATAGGGCACATATTTTATCTCGGCTAGACTACGGCAGTACAGCATATGGCTCAGCAAGACCAAGCATTCTTCTGAAGCTAAACAGCATCCACCACGGCAGGGTTAGGTTGGCAGCGGGAGCTTTTCGTACAAGCCCCATTGCCAGCCTACTCGCTGAGTCTGGTGTGCCGCCTTTACACCTGAGGCCCTAGCAACTCCTACTCACGTATGCTGCAAATTTGCGACAGATGCCACTTCATCCAAGCTATCCTTGCATGTTCAACAATAGTAACCGTTTGCTGTACGCTGCTTGTCCTCGAGCGACGCGGCGGTTGGGATACACTTGGATAGCAGTTCCGAATTGTTTGACGTACCTTCAGTTCCTTGCCTTGTCAGACAACCAAGTGGGGTACCTCCGTGGATAGTACGACGACCTGAAATTGAAATCCTGGATTTGCACACTGGCCCGAAAGGACACACGGACCCTTCGATTTATGGGAGGCTCTTCCTGTCCGTTGTTGGCCGCTATCCAGGTTCAGTCGTCGTCTACACGGATGGTTCAAGGACAGAAATGAAGGTGGGCTGTGTGTTCGTTGTCGACAATGAGAGGTTTCTATTTGCTCTCCCGGAAACCTGTACTGTGTACACAGTGGAGCTTTATGCTATCTGTGAAGCTCTGCGGTACGCACTGTCCAAAGGACGCCGACACTTTCTTCAGTGTACTGACTCCTTGAGCTCGCTACAGTCTATTGATACTTGTTTCCCTCGACACCCTCTGGTGCAGCGGGTCCAGGACCTGCTGGCCGGGTGTTCGGATGCCGGCACCAGAATCACTTTTATGTGGCTCCCAAACCACATGGGCATAGAGGGAAACGAGTTAGCAGATCAGGCTACCAAGGAGGCAGTTACACTGCCCCCGTTGCCTTTCAAGGTTCCAGCAAGTGATATTCGTTCTCAGCTGAGACATCTGGTTATGTCCCATTGGGAGATGGAGTGGCAGGCCATTCCACTTCCCCATAAGCTGAGAGCGGAAAAAGGAACAACGAAGGTATGGAGGACATCCCTTCGGGCTTCGCGGAGGGAAGCCGTGGTATTATGTCGTCTTCGGATCGGCCGCGGTATCTTTACTCACTCGCATCTTTTGAAAGGAGAACCCCCTCCGATGTGTACCTGCGGCGACCATCTTACCGTGGTACACATCCTTATGGAGTGTGTGGACCTGGTTGATCTGCGCCGTAGTCTTAACCTTCCGAGTACAATCCCCCTTATCTTGCGAGATGACGAGCAGTCAGCAGACCTCGTCATCCGCTTTATGAGGGATAGTGGTCTGTTTTATCGTGTGTGATGATGTCCTTTGTCCTAGTGTTGTTTGTGTCAGTTGCGCTTTTATCCCATTGACTTCATTTGATTTTGTGTTGCGTATTTTTAATGTGTTATTTCAACGTCTGACGTAAATTATGTGAATATATCTGTACTACCAGGCAATGCCTTATTCCTTTGTTTTCCTGTATTTTCTCTTATTTTATTAGAAAAGAAGGCATTGCGTATTAGATCCACTTATTGTTTTAATCTCACCCTCATTTTTCTTCATCACCATTTTTTTAAACTCTAGTCAGTGGACACTTTTTAAAATTTTAACTTCATATCTCATGTCGTTCATCTCGTTCCATTAGGGGCTGATGACTTTCGATGTTAGGCCCCTTAAAACAACAAGCATCATCATCAGTGTCTCCTTGGATAATACGACGATCCGAAATCATTCTAGATTTGCACACCGGCCCGAAGGAGAACACGGACCCCTCCATTTATCAGAGACTTCCTGTCCGTTTTTGGCCGGTCTCCCGACTCGGTCGTTGTTTTCACGGTTGGTTCGAGGGCATAACTGGGAGTAGGCTGTGCGTTCGTTGTTGACATTAACAGGTTCCTTTTTCCTTTAGCGTATGTACACAGCAGAGCTCTATGCTATCTGTGAAGTCCTGCGGTAAATACTGTCCGATGAGCGCCGGCAATTCTGCTGTGTACTCACTCACAATCTATAGCTACATGTTTCCCTCGGCACCCTCTAGTGCAGCGGATCCAGGATCTGCTGGCCGGGTGTTCGGTTGCCGGCACCAGAATTGGTTTTTTGTGGCTCCCAAGCCACATGAGTACGGAGGGAAACGAGTTAGCTGACAAGGCTGCCAAGGAGGCTGTTACCTTGCCCTCGTTGCCTTACAGGGTTCCTGCCAGTGACATTCGCTCTCAGCAGAGACATCTGGTTATGTATGTTCCATTGGCATATGGAGTGGCAGGCCACCCCTCTCCCAAATAAGCTGAGAGCGATAAGAGGAACTACGAAGGTATGGAAGACTTTGCTTCGGGCTTCTCGTCTTCGGATCGGTCATGGCATCGTAACGCACTCCTACCTACTGAAAGGTGAACGCCCCCGATGTGTACTTGCGGCGGTCATCAAACCGTGGTACACATCCTTACGGAGTACGTGGACCTGGCCGATCTGCGTCGTAGTCTAAAACCCTCTGGTGCCATTTCCCTCATCCTACGAGATGACGAGCAGTCAGCAGACCTCGTCATCCGTTTTATGAGGGATAGTGGCCTGTTTTATCGTGTATAAATGTTGAGTTTCCTATCTGCTTTTAATTTTTATTATTAACTACGTTTTATTCTATTGACTGTGTTTTAGTTCTTTTGTATGCTAATGTTTTGTTTTTACTTTTCACTTGAATTATATGTACGGGGATCGAGTCCTAAGTCATGGCAACTATTTTTTTCTAGCGAACAGGGGACAACACGGAAAATATGATATGCATTTTGAAATATAGGGCATGTACTTATGCATAGTGCCCGGAGACAAATTCTGACTTCAGGAGATTCTCGTAGGAAAGTGACAGAACACAGGTCATTGGTAAACATTGTTTTATTATGGTAGAGACAGCAAATACATAAGACTACATACAAAGGGCAGGTCTCCACTGGTTACAGACCTTCGAAATAATCACCCAAGGTTGCGTTGCCAGCGGTGGGGCAGCGCTGAATACCATTCGCTGCATGTTTGAACGCCTCCACCCACCTCGCCACTGTTCTATAGGGCATGGCATGCACACCTAATGCTTCCCGCAGCTCTGCATGGTATTGGCGTGCATTTCTGCCGCGGAGAACTGCTATTTTAATATACGATCGTTGAGCTTGCTTGTTGACTTCCATTTTGTGACGCTCTCATTCACACACTTTACTTGGGGGCATGCTTAGATCCACACTGTTGTTTACATACGCCATCTAGTGGCATCATACGCAAGTACATACCGTACGTTTCCAAATGCATATCTTAGATTTTTCGTATTATCTCCTGTTCGCGAGAAAAAAATAGTTGCCATGACTTATGACTCGACCTACGTATGATTGCATTTCGAAGCAATGCTTTATACTACCTTAATCTATTTTTCCATTATAAGAAAATGAGGCATTGCGAATTAAATCCACTAAGTATTTTAAATTCATAATCATTTTTTCATCATCATTTGTTTTAAATTCTAGTCAGTGGATACAATTTAAAATTTTAATTATCATTGCATTTCGTTCAACCTCGTACCAATAGGGGCTGATGACCTAGATGACAAGCATCATCATCATCTGAACACCTTCAGTTAGTTTTTGTTGCCATATGAATCCAGTAATATCCGCCTTTCATGATCTTAGCGTGGAAAAACGTTGAATCCTCAAAAGTGCAACTGCACAGGCCTATATTGTACGAAGAAAAATGCTCCACTTTACCCTCTTTAAGAAAGGTACTACTCAGGAGATGTATATTGCTTGATAATAATATAATAATCATAATAATGATATAATCATGATATTGCCCAATTCCTTTGTTGAATGGTCAGTGTTGCGGCCTTCGGCTCAAAGGGTTCCGTCTTAGAGTCCCGGCCGAATAGGGGATTTTAATCGTGTGTGATTAATTCTTCTGGCTCGGGGACTGGCAATCTGCGTTTGTCCCCACTCTCTCTTCATATGCAGGCAACACACCTCAGCACCGTCCACCACAGATACACACAGAGGTTGGCAACAGGAAGGACATCCGGTCATAAAACAGGGCCAAATTCACAAGTGCGTCACACTTCACACCCGCAGTCTCACAGGTGTAGGGAAAACGGTATAATAATAATAATAATAATAATAATAATAATAATAATAATAATAATAATAATAATAATAATAATAATAATAATAATAATAATAATAATAATAATATGGTTGGTTTGACGTCTAACTATTTTTAAGGTTTGCAGAGACACCAAGGTGCCGAAATATAATCCCGCGGATGTTTATTTTTCGTACTGGTAAACCTATCAATACGAGGCTGGCATAGTTGAGCGCCTTCAAATACCATTGAATTGAGCTGGGATCGAACCCCCTGCACTGGGCTCTGAAAACCAGCATTCGAATCTTGGTACAGTACACTCGATTGGCCCTTAAGTATATGTAAATGAGAAATACTTACTATATGTCAGTAGGTTTATTGGCTCAATGAGAAATCACTTTTCAATACAAAATTCCAGCACTCCGAGGACTAAGACTTCTAGTAGTTGAAAGGTCATTAAAACACATAGAATTACTTGTAATCAGTAATTCGGTCAACAAGTGATAAAGTAAGATTGTAGTAGACATCTTATGTAGGCGTATCTCTTTCGCTTCAAGACGATTATCATGCTTGTAGTTCATTTGGTTACTGAAGATATAAGGAGTTCCATGATCCGAAGTCTTCTAATTTTTCATGTGTGTTTTTAATCTCTTGAAGCAATTTAAGGTATTTTAGCCTTTCTATTTGGTTTACATTGTAACCAAAGGTTTTTCAATCTCATGCTTTTTTCAGCCGTTCTTCCGCCAAGGAAATGCGCGGTTTAGTAAGTTCTTTCTCAGGATCATCCCTCAACCCTGTGAATTTCTTCCTAAAGATGGTCCCCTCTATTATGTCCTCTGGTCTTATATCATTTACCCGCATGCCTTTAACCACCTCCTTCAGAGAACGGGGATGAGATTTCAATTTTTCCGGGGAAGTGAGCAATTTGAGCGCAAAACTCTCCGGGTTCACCATCTTCAGATGATCGCAAAAGATTAAACTTCGTTGATTTCATTTTCATTTGTTTATTATTATTATTATTATTATTATTATTATTATTATTATTATTATTATTATTATTATTAAACTGTCTTACATGGCACAAGCAAGGAGGATCATGAGAAAACCCCAGCATAGTATAGAAACATTTTGTAGATTATTTATGAAGTGCGAATTTAAATTTAAAAAAGGAGGACTCCCGATGTAAACATTGGTGTAGCCTATATATCGACAGAATATTACAATGAGTCTTCCTGTTCCCAGTCTCTGTGTATCTGGTATTGACAAGATAAATATTCTGGTCTTTTAAAATAAATAGCAGGGGCGTAGTCAAGGGGTGTTACTGGGTGGTTAGAACCTCCTCCATGGAAATTTTACAGAACTAAAATAAACAGAAACTGGCAATGCATAAACATTCAAAGACATAATTGTAAAACCAACAGATCTGTTGAATCTATTTTCCAAGAAGCCTCAAAAATTGGATTTTAGATTGTAAATACACTGAAGATACAATTCGCTGTAAAATAGTTGACCCTGATCGTATTATTCTTGTTCTGTATCTTAATGCAAGATTTTGTGGGTTTTTTTTTTTTTTTTTTTTTTTTTTTTTTGCTAGTGGCTTAACATCTCACGGACACATACAGATCTTATGGCGACGATGGGATAGGACGGCATGAACGTTGGAACACAATTACTCATGAATCTCCAAGTCAGCTGCAGAACCTTGGTGGTTCCTATGTGCTCTGGGCTTTGAAATCAGGAATTACTGTTTCGAGCTTCATGTTGATGTGTCGAGTGAATGACTGATAACAACAGCCGCTCCGTGCAGACTTTATATAATACATAAAGATATCTCAAGACTCATAGTCGTCATCCTCTGAGAGATAACAAGTAACGTACCATAACTTAGCAGTAACAGAAGCGTGATTTGTTTGTTGCTAGGGAGTGTTTGTGTTCTCTGTAAAATGAAATGGCGTATGGTTAGTACCGGGATGTGTCCAAGGACTTCGGCTCGCCAGATGCAGGTCTTTTGATTTGACACCCGTAGGCAACCTGCGCGACCCCCTGGGGGTGGGGGATGCAGATGTAGAATACACCCGCGGCATCCCCTGTCTGTTGTAAGGGGCGACCTTGGTGCGGACATGGAATGTGACTTGATATCATGTGTTGGACCTCCTGTGGATGGGAGGGGCTGAATACATTCACAGGTAATCCCTGCCTGTCGTAGAAGGCGACTAAGAGGGTCATGCGGCCATGGTCCCCCCTTTATTTTTTATTGTTTTTTTGAGGGTTAGTTGTAGACCAACTCAAAATTCTTGATGTGCGTGCTGCTCGGAGGTGGGTCTCTTACGTGTGCGATTACGCCCCAAAGCCCGTGCAGTGACCACACAGGGATCGGCGGGTGGGAGTGTCATATACCCTTGCAGTAGTATTCGCCTGACAACACTGGTCCCCGCACAGCCGAATGCCAGGACCTTTTATTATTAATTTTTTAAAAATATATTTTTCTCTACATTTACTGCTCTGTACACGCTATGGGGTACATGCTATTGCGGATGATGGGAGGAAGGGAGTCCTAGTGCTCATTGCCTCAGTCAACCCGTATTAGGCATCATCCAACATCGGACCCCGGGCAATACTTGCTACGACAAGGTGGGTATTGCCTTGGCTACTTGGTTCAGCTACAGAGACCGCTGATCGGAGTGGGTGGCATTCGGGGAGGATAGTTTCGGGCATGGCTTCGAAACGTCTTCGACCTGCCAACGTGGTCCCCCACCGAAGTCTTTAACTTCTGATTTCTTGAGGGGTTCAACCCCTTGGGAACATGCGCAGCGTGAAGGAAGGGGATCCGGCTTCCCTAGGTTTCTGGTCGCTACCAGAACCGATGGGCACGAGTCATGAGTCCTGGCATTGTTTCCACTCAGCTGTGTCAGGCTCCTCACTTTCGTCTATCCTGTCTGACTTCCCTTGGTCAGCTCTTGTTCTTTTCCAACCCCGATGGTATAAGAGCATTCCAGGCCTAGGGCTTCTATCATTTTCACGCCCTTCGTGGCCCTTGTCTTTCTTTGTCTGGTACTTCATTTTTCGAAGTGTCGGATCCCTTTTCCTTCCCCCCCTCCTCTCTCTCTCTCTACTCCCTATGGTTGGGGGACGCAGACGTAGAGTACACCCACGGTATTTCCTGCCTGTCGTAAGAGCCGACTTAAGGGACCACCAAGGGATGATGGCATTAGAACCCCATGAGATTACTTGTGATTAGGTCCGACTCGTTGGCTGAATGGTCAGCGTACTGACCTTCGGTTTAGAGGGTCCGGGGTTCGATTCCCGGCCGGGTCGGGGATTTTTAACCTTCATTGGTTAATTCCAGCGGGCCGGGGGCTGGGTGTTTGTGTTGTCCCCAACATCCCTGCAACTCACACACCACACATAACACTATCCTCCACCACAATAACACGCAGTTATCTACACATGGCAGATGCCGCCCACCCTCATCGGAGGGTCTGCCTTACAAGGGCTGCACTCGGCTAGAAATAGCCACACGAAATTAAATTAAACTTGTGATTAGTACCATTACGTGCGGACCACCAATGGGTCGACGTTATGTGCGACTAATACCACCTTGCGAGGGGCTACGTTATATACGAGCAGTGATGATGATGATAATGCTTGTTGTTTAAAGGGTCCTAATATCTAAGGTCATCAGCCTCACATAGGAGCAGTAGGCCTACCATTCTGTGCGGAACATTGTAGGTCTGAGTGCTGCTTGTGAAAGAGGTCGTCATGTGTATTCCATTGATCCATTCCACTGTATTCAGTATGGTCTGCGTTATCTATGAGTAGTACCACATTATGTGTCTGCGGTTAGTACTACTATGTGAGAAACACGATGGATTTGGCTGACGCCCGTCATTAGTACCACTATTTGTATAAAACCATTGATCTGCGTTGCCAGAGAGACTATTATTATATGAGGAACACCATGGGATTGTGTTGCCTGTGGGCGTTACCATAATGTATGGTGCACCGTGGGTCTGCATTGCCTATGATTAGTACCATTATGTGAGCGACCTCATGAGCATACGTGACCTGTGATTACTTCCACCAAGTGAGGAACAGCATGGGAGTACCTGCGCCCGTGATTAGTAGGTGAGGAGCACCACGGGTTTTTGCTACCTGCGAGTGGTGCCATTGTGTGTGACATACCGTGGATTTACAGAACCTATGATTATTACTACCATGATAGAAACACCATGAGTTTACGTTACCTGTGATTAATATCACTATAAGGAGGAACACCATGGCTCTGTTTTATTAGTGATTAGTACCATTGTGAGGGGCCGGAGATCTGGATTTTGGACCCCCTTAGATAATAAGCATCATCCCAGTAATTAAGACATAGTGATTTGGATCCACTGATTATGTAATATGAGGTAGGTAAGGGTTATACTGCCCGAAGGCAAGTCCGAACTTCCGCAGAGGTGTTCCTGAGCCGGAGTTTACGTGCGGTAGGGTGGCCAGTTCCTTTCCGCTCCTCCATTCCCTTACCAACAGCGCGCGGCAACCCATCCAACTCCTGACCACGCCCAATGTTGCTTAACTTCGGAGATCTCACGGGATCCGGTGTTTCAACACCGCTACGGCCGTTGGCTATGTAATATAAAAGCTCCTCTTAATATATCTCTCTTCTTCTACATATGGTACAACACAGTACACTACCAATCACCACAAACTCCTTGGGTGAATGGTCAACTAGTGCTTTTCGGTTCAGAGGGCCCTCGGGTTCGATTCCCGGCCCGGTCGAAGATTTTAACCTTCAATGTGTGACACTTTCCGCATACGGAGTTTGAATAAGTAATCTTCGAGTCATGGAGAAGATAATGTATACTAACAATAATCTTTGAACGCGACGTAACAACAACATGTCAACATGATATTTCATAAAAATTTAGTAATTGATAATAGAACTTGAGAAGATGGAATAATATTGTCTTAACGTCCCACTAACTACTTTTACGGTTTTCGGAGACGCCGAGGTGCCGGAATTGTGTCCCGCTGGAGTTATTTTACGTGCCAGTAAATCTGCCGACAGATGCTGACGTATTTGAGCACCTTAAAATACCACCGGGCTGAGACAGGATCGAACCTGCCAAGTTGGGGTCAGAAGGCCAGCGCCTCAACCGTCTGAGCCACTCTGTTCGGCAAAACGAATAAGAAGATAACCGTACTATTATTTATGATTTAATGTTATGTAAGCATGTACGCTAAGAGATGATGCTGGCTCATAGAGGTTTATTTTGAGTTAAGTTTCGAGTAGAAGTACATTGTTTAGAGAGAGTGGTGGTTGTGGTGATTGCTGTTTTAAGAGGAAGAAAATCTGAGCGACCATCCTCTATTATCACAAATCAGAGGGGAAAGAATGGAAGGAGTCCGACACTTTGAAAAATGAAGATTACGGCTAAAGAAAGACAAGGGCCTCGATGGGCGTGAAATTGAAAGACTCCGTTGGACTCGCAAAGCTAATACCGACAGGGTCAGAAAAGAACATGAGTTGACGGGAGGTCGGATAGGATAGATGAAAGTGAGGGGCCTGGCACAAGTAAGTGCAAGCACTGCTAGGACTCAGCTAAGGACCCCGTGGTCGTCAACGCACTCTCCTAAGTTCCCCTAGGACCTGTTTAGAGAAAGAGATGTGGTTGAACATGCAATTAGCATTTCAAATAACATTCCACCTAATTGCGGGAGAAAAATTATAGTCATCTGTGGATATTGCCTTCGGGAAAATCAAATTATCATAAATATGTGTTAAATGTGCATGGCTTTCAAATAGAATATGTGACAATACGAGACACCATGATCCGCAGGAGGATTGTGTGTGTCGGCTGTGCAAGAATTGTTGTGATCCCTGTCACCTTCAGTAATGTGGTAAAAGAGTGGTATCTTTGACAAAATTTTGTAGTGATTAACACAGAGAAGTACATAATGTAAAGTGAGTGAACATTTGTGTATCTATTTCACGGCCATTGGCTACATTAAATTATATCATTCCATCTCTCAGTCATGGTCATCCATCAACGGTTGCTAGGTAACATCGCATCGTATATTTAGTATCGCTAATTTCAGATGCCCACCAGCTATACGACATATTTGTATGAAAAACCACTTCGATGCAACTTGCATTACTGTAGAGTCCATATTACACGCCCATATTTGTCAGGAAAGTCATCAAGCTAGATAAGAACTGTGTTTGTTAGGTCATCACTGCGCTCCCTGAGGCACGCTACCATTCATGTCGCCTCACAGCCTGTTCAGTTGTTATTTGTCAGAGAATGACGCGGCAGTCGTGTTAGACAGAGAAAGAGATAGTGGTCCACATGAGTTGCTGATTTCGTTCTTTACTATAAAGTCTCACCGGAGAAGCTGTGTGCTATCAGTGGAGTTCAACTCGTCTTGATATCAACATGAAACTCGAAAGTATCATTCCCGACTTCCAGGCCCAGAGCACTCAGGGACCTATCAGCTTCTACAACTGGCTCGGAGACTCGTGAGTACTGGGTTTAATTCATATTTATTTGAGTAAATCAACAGTTCAGTGAGATGCAGTCAGAAAGAGTCATTACCATGTAAATATTAGGGATGAGAAAGAAAGAACCACATTATTTTTTGTTCGTTCATTATTTATTTTTGAATTGAATCAACCATCCACCCATTGTCCGGCTCCATGGTTAAATGGTTAGCGTGTTGGCCTTTGGTCACAGGAGTCCCGGGTTCGATTCCCGGCAGGATCGGGAATTTTAACCATAATTGGTTAATTTCGCTGGCACGGGGACTGGGTGTATGTGTCGTCTGCATCATAATTTCATCCTCATCACGACGCGCAGGTCGCCTACGGAAGTCAAATCAAAAGACCTGCATCTGGCGAGCCGAACTTGTCCTCGGACACACCCGGCACTAAAAGCCATACGCCGTTTCATTTCATTTCATTTTTTCATCCACCCATTCATACAAGCATTCATTATTTTCTTTCATTCCAAAACACATACAAAGAGTAGATTTATACTAATTGAAAATCCAATAATTTTATTTTTGGCGTTTTAATAAGTCCCATTAACTTTCAGTATTGCGAGTTGGACCCGCTGATTATTTCAAATTCATATTTATCTTTTCATTCTTCATCATCGCGTTTTGAATTCTATTCAGTGGATGAATTTTGGACTTTTAAATTGTCTCTGCATTTCGTCTCATTTCGTACCATTAGGGGCCGATGACCTAGATGTTAGGCCCCTTTAAACAACAAGCATCATCATTTTTTTGAATTCTAGTTAGTGGAATCATTTTGGAATTATTTTTAACTTTCACTATTGTGAGCTCGGTCTGCTGATTATTTTAAACTTCTATTCATCCATTCATCATCTTTTTAATTCTGGTCAGTGGATGAGTGTTTGGACTTTAAAATCGTCATACATTTCGTACCATTAGGGACCGATGACCTAGATGTTATGCCCCTTTAAACAACACGCATCATCATCATCATCATCATCATCATCATCATCATCATCATCATCATTTATTGAAAGACATATTTATGATCATTTGATTTCTTTTCCCAAAAGGAAATTTGACACCATTCTTTTATCGGTCCCTTCAACTTTGATCCCCCTGTGGGTGGGGGAAGAAGAATAACACCCACGGTATCCCCTGCCTGTCGTAAGAGGCGACTAAAAGGGGCCCCAGGAACTCTGAACTTGGAAGCGTGGGTTCACGTTCACGGGACCCTTAGCTGAGTCCTGGCATTCGTCTACTTACTTGAGCCAGGATTCTCACTTTCATCTATTTTATCCTACCCCTCTTGGTCAAATCTTGTTCTTTTCTGACCCCGATGGTATCGGAACACTCGAGGCCTAGGGAGTCTTTCATTTTCACGCCCTTCGTGGCCCTTGTCTTTCTTTGGCCGATACCTTCATTTTTCTAATTTTTCGGATACCTTCTATTTTTGCTCGCTGATTAGTGTTACATACACCAACGGCCGTAGCCGTGTTGGAACATCGGATCCCGTGAGATCACCGAAGTTAAGCAACATTGGGCGTGGCCAAGATTTGGATGGGTTGCCAGGCGCTATTGGTGGTGGTTGGCGGGGGGGTAAGGGAATGGAGGAGCGGAAAGGAACTGGCCACCCTACCGAACGTAAACTCCGGCTCAGACACACATCTGCGGATGTTCGAACCTGCCTTCGGGCAGAATACACCCATACCTAGTGTTACATAGAGGATAGTTGCCCAGCTGTACTTCCTCTTAAAACAATAATCACCACCATCACGACCTTCAACTTTGGAATTACCAAGTTCGACTGCACCGTATTGTATGCTTGTGTACATTCCTATCTCAGCTTAGAGAGTGAGTGGATTATCCCTCACACTCTGACATCGGGTCAACTGTCTGCAAGCCATGTCTCTTAATATAACCATTATTATCATAGCACTCCGAGAAAACGGAATGGGAGGAGAACAATAGTTGGCTGAATAGGATCTGTACGGAAAGCAGAAACAGAGAGGGCAATGTTTATCTCAATTTATTAATGACTAACACGACTCCGTTCTCAGATTTTGGACTGAAACCATTTAATTTACTCTATACCCACTCATCTCTCAGTGGATGAACTTGTTTCCTTTTCTTCTCCAGATGGTGTGTCCTGTTCTCTCACCCAGCAGACTTCACCCCAGTGTGTACCACAGAACTGGGTCGTATTGCTGTACACCAGCATGAGTTCGCCAAGAGGAACGTCAAGCTACTGGCTCTGTCTTGCGACAAGCTGCAGGACCACAAGAACTGGGTGGCGGTGAGTTACTACTTCAGCCTCTATGTAACATAAAGTCGTCTGTACGACACTGCAAGTAACAACATTGACACGCAACTTTTGGGTGCAGTAATTGCCTGTGGTTAGATATGGAAAGCTGATGAGTTCCCTGGCATCTGCCTTATTACATAATTCTATAATGCTTGTACTTCATTTACAGGACATCAAATCGTACTGCCTGGACATCCCCGGGGAGTTCCCCTACCCCATCGTCGCAGACGAGAAACGAGAGTTGGCGGTGAAGCTCGACATGATCGATGAGGAGAGTAAGGACAAGGAATCTGAAGCCATGACAGTTCGCGCTCTCTACATCATCAGCCCGGACCACAAGCTCAAGCTGTCCATGGTCTACCCCGCTTCCACTGGCAGAAACGTCGAGTAAGTTGAATATCCGTTATAAACAGTATATTTGACACGTTACACATTTTATATTGTTCTACTGACAAGTTCTAGACGCCAAGTTTTTAAGTGTATCCACTATTCATCCGTGGGGCGTGGGTTTGTGATCTTGAACCTTTGGTATAATAATAAATGTATGCTGTCCAAGCAGGCTTAACAGTTTTACGCTACCGAGCTCGATAGCTGCAGTCGCTGAAGTGCGTCCTTTATCCATTATTCAGGAGACAGTGACTTCGAATCACACTGTCGGCAGCCCTGAAGGTAGTTTTCCGTGGTTTCCCATTTTCGCACCAGGAAAATGCTGGGGCTGTACCTTAGTTAAGGCCACGGCCGCTTTCTTCCCACTCCTAGCTCCTTCCTGTCCAATCGTCGCCAGAAAATCTATCTGTGTCGGTGCGACGTTAAGCAACTTGTAAAAAAGAGTTTTACGTGATCGTTAATTGTGTGATTATTATCCACATTACCAAACAATTTAACGTGAAATCAGACTGATGAAGAAGTCCAGGGGCGTAACAAATGTAATACGGGCCCGTCTGTTAAAATAAAATTTCTGGACCCCTGAAATAAAATGTTAAATCTATGAATAAATATAAATTTAATTACAGCAGGTAGAGAGGATGCAATATATTATCAAGTTGAGCGAAATGATTATTCGTTATTGCAAGATTATTAACAAATAATGTTTAATTTGTTTTATTTGACTACCTCCGTGGTTTAATGGATAAGCTCTTGAAATGCTTATCATGCACCACTGAGATGTTCGTACGTAATTTTAATTGGCTTCGTTTTTCAGTAACTACAGAACGATACTCTGTAGTTGATACTGGTTTCAGTTATGATATTTACTGGATTAGAACACAGAAACATACGAAAGAACAAAATTAAATCAAAAACTTTTCACATAAAGTTTGAAATATATCAAACCGCACAACTGATAACTCTATTATTTTAACTAGGTGCAAAAAGAGCTCGTTCAAACTGAGTTGACTGATTGTTACTCCTTCAACTTCCTATTGATATTATACACTGTTATCGAATAAATGTAAATGTTCTGCAAACTTTGTGCACTACACATCAAGTGAATATAATTTTTTAACTAAAATATGATATTTTCGTATCAATTTTCATTGCTGTAGTTACAGTATTTTAAAATCATTTAGTACAGATCTTCTCTAAGGGACTTGTCGCTGTGTTGTGAGAGATGGTAAGAGCAAGCATTGTTAACACGTGTGCTGTATTATTTATTTATTTATTTATTTATTTATTTATTTATTCATTCAATGATGAACATAACAGGCTTTCGCCCAATTACAATGTTCACAATATATAGTACAGTACAATTAACAGTTACACTAATAAACATTAACTAAAAAAGACAATACAAAGAATACAGTGAACTACCCAAACAATACAAAGTTGGTAATACAATAAAAATATACAGTTACTACATTAATACTTATTTTCCACGAACCTGCTACGCAGGGGGAGAAGTGATACTCCCACGTGGCGCGTCCCAGGTGGCGGATAGGGGGATCCTAATCGGCTTGCCGGCGGACTTGAGGTAAATAAAATACCTCTCGCGGACCAAACACACCCCCCCTATGGGTGGAGGAGGCAGACGAAAAATTCACCCATGGTATCCCCTGCCTGTCGTAAGAGGCGACTAAAAGGGGCGACCAAGGGATGATCCAATTAGAACCATGAAACTACTTGTAATTAGTACCATCACGCAGGGAACAACATGAGTTGCATTTACTTACGCGTAGTACCACTATGTTCGGTACGCAATAGGTTTGTGATTAGTAGCGACAGTGTGTGAATCAGGATGTGGGCCCTACAGTACCTGTGATTCGTACACCTATATGAGCGACACCATGGGCTTAGCCACACCATGGTTCTGCCTTACCTATGCTCAGTTCCCACTATGTGAGGAATTCCACGGGATAGTACGGGTCCCTGTGGTTAGTCCACTTATGTGGGGAACGCTATAGGTTTGCGTTGCCTGTAAATAGCGCCGCAATGTGCGAAACACCATAGGTCTGTGTTGCATGTGCGCATTACACTACCTGTGAATAGTACCATAATGTGTGGAATACCGCGAGTCTCCGCTACTTTTGATTAGTACCGCAACATTACACATAGCATGGTTCTACTTTCCTAGCGATAAATGCCATTATGAGCGGCTGATGAACTGGATTTTGTACCCGTTTCGTCTGTACACGCAATAGATTCAGCATCGTACTATAGAAGTAGTCCCTTGGTCGGTAATACGATTGTTTTGTGCCAGCTTCTGTGCATGTGAGGCACTCTGGGTCGGATCCGCTGATCGTTTTAAATTCATTTCCGTCCATCCATTCATTCTTCGTCCTCATGCTTTGAATTCTGGTCAGAGGAGGATTTTGGAATTTTAAGTTGTCATTTCATTTCGTCGCGTTTCGTACCATTAGGGGCCGATGACCTCGATGTTAGGCCCTTTAAACAACAAAAATCAATCAATCAATCAATCAATCAATCAATCAATCAATCAATCAATCAATCAATCAATCAATCATTCAATAATTATTTTACAGTGGTGCCTAACACAAAGTAAGACATTCAGTTATACAGTTAAATTATACAGTCTTAGTCTTAAAACATGACACGTTCTGCAAAATAATATTCAATAAAGAGATATAAAGTGTTTAATTAATAAGTCATTTGAAAAGTGTGAATTCAAATGGCAGAAGAGAAATGAAAGAACAACTATAAGAATGAAATAAAACATGTAGGGCCTACAGAAAACGGAGATAATATGCAACAGCATATAGGAAATTATCACACGCCAATTCAAAGTTGATTTGTTCCATGAAAACATATCCAAATTATATATGTATTTAATTTATTATACAGTTTCAGAATTTTATTAAGAGGAGAATTATTATGGACTTCTGTGTGGCATTTTTAATGTAAAATAAATTCTTGACCTGCCAGACTTCCGAGGAACGTAAAATGGTATACTTCCAAGTAACTCTTCATCATTAATTTTACTATTCAATATTTTATACTCAACACAGTTATAATGACTGCTGCTAGATGCAACCAAGTGGCAATTCCTCTACGTACAAGTTGTAAAAACAAACTATTTCGACTGATTCTACAAAATCGCCCAGACAGTTTCCGTGCAGAGTGACATTAAGCTTTTTTTTTCGAGGAGTTGAGGGGCCCCTTAAAGGCCCGGGCCCGCCTGTATTACAAGCCCTGCGGGCCCTGACGTTACGCCCCTGAGGAGGTCACTTTTCATTTCAGGAATCAAGACGCGTTGGTGTTAAACCAGTGACGATGTCAGTTAGCTATCAGGCCCCCTACAAAGTCAATCAAACACATATTAATTTTGTAACCAGAGCATCGATCATTTATTGTGTAATTTAATGTAGTTAAATACGTCTCTGTTGCAGTGAAATACTTCGAGTGATCGACTCTCTCCAGCTGACGTCCAGACTGAAAGTGGTGGCCACTCCTGCGAACTGGACGGTGAGTGTACTCTGTAGAACAATAGAAATTGTATGTACATTATGAACGTACGCAAACTATTCTAGACTGTACTCTTACAATTATAACTAAAATGAACGTTTTAAAATTGTTTCAGCCTGGTACCAAGGTGATGATCCTGCCCCATGTTAAGGATGAGGACCTGCCCAAGCTCTTCCCTAAGGGAGTGGAGAAAGTCAAGATGCCTTCTGGTATCAACTATGTGAGGACGACGACGGACTACTGAGATGGTGTCCAACCTTGACCTCTCCTGCTACAGTGCAGTCATTTTCGCTTAAATTACGTTTTAAAACAATTTCCTTGTAATAATATATTTAATACATTTTTTTTTACTGAATTATGCTGTGTTGTGTTGCTTTTGCTTTCACCATTGCAATCAGTTCCTTATACTTCAGGAAATATGTTGATATTTTGAAACAAAGTAGGGCAAGTGTTTCAGTAAGTGACTATTTGAGGTGCCCAAAATAGCACATTTACATTTAATCATTGACTTTAATGATCTAAGAACACGAAGTTTTTCTCGTGGCACAGGCATCAGAAAAATGTAGCTACCGAGCAAGGTGGCCGTGCAGTTGTAAGCTTGCATTAGTGAGATAATGGGTTCGAATCCCACTGTCGCAACCCTGAAGATGGTTTTCCGTGGTATCACATTTTCACACCAAGCAAGCTAAATGTGAAATTTAGTGGACCTCAAACGGCCGCTTCCTTCTCCCTCCTAACCCTTTCCTATTCCATCGTCGTCATAAGATCTATCTGTGTCTGTGCGACGTGAATCAAACTGAAAAAGAAGAAGAAGATAGCTTCCACCGAAGTCTCATTCCCGCTTATGGCAGTAACAGTA
The DNA here is from genome assembly GCF_040414725.1 of Anabrus simplex. Lineage (NCBI taxonomy): Eukaryota > Metazoa > Arthropoda > Insecta > Orthoptera > Tettigoniidae > Anabrus > Anabrus simplex. The sequence goes on from NC_090268.1 coordinate 146,833,008, forward strand.
TTGACGCTGTTGAGGAATGAATGGCGCTGAGTAATGCCATTCGGAGCGCAACAATTGTGCCCGAATCTTATTGAAAATGCTATTCGTAGGTTCAGCCGTACTGCAATAGAACTTTGTGGTTAACTGTGGAAAGCAACGACAAACTATCTCACACTTCATCTTGCCTAGTATGTCTCATTGTAGTGCCACGATCGGTTTTTGAGTTTTCCCCTATAACCTATGGTGGTGCTCTTTTTTTACAGTTGGCTTTACGTCGCACCGACATAGGTAAGTCTTATGGTGAATATGGAATGTGGGTGGGAAGAAAGAGGCTGTGACCTTAAATAAGGTACAGCCCCAGCATTTGCCTGGTGTGAAAATTGGAAACCACGGAAAACCATCTTCAGGGCCGCGACAGTAGGTTTCGAACCTACTATCTTTCAAGTATAAGCTTACAGATGCGCGCCCGTAATCGCACGGCTAAGTCGCTCGATGTGGTGCTATTTGAGGATCCGACCAACCTTCACGCTGATGACCTAACAAACAAAAAACAATGTCTGAAGAATGAGTGAATGCTCAACTCTTCCACTGCCAAATGATTAGAAATAAAAGTTTAAAGAATTTCATTTTCCGTAGGATTCTATATCATCGGTGGATGACGTAATGGTTGGATCGTGGTTCGACAGCTCAGCATTTGGGAGACGCAGAAGGGCTGTTCCTCACTGACCGCTGCACTGAGAATGGTTTTCTGTAGTTTTCCATTCTCCTGCACTAATGAAAATGAGAGGATAGTTCCTAGTATAGGCCACGGCCGCCAGTCCCCTCACACCTTCTCGAAACATCACCTTCATCATTCCAAATCTTCTTGGTCTGAGAGAAGGCTTCACCATCTACGAGGCTCGCCGTACCTACTTCAGGCTTCGAAATGAAAATATGTATATATTACAAAAATATATTACAGCAGCTTCGAAGTATATGAGAGACAGTACCAGCACACGCGCAGATAATATTCAATGTTTACTATTTTGGAAATATCACAAAGGCATATTAATAGTCTTCTGTACCATCCGCAAGAGGAGAGCCATGTTCTTCGGACATATCTACAGAATGAACCCGGGAAGACTGGCCAATCAGATAATGAGATTTTTTGAGATCAGGGAAACTACGGTGCACTGGTGTGTGAAGAAGGACGTGGAAGAAATGGGAATACAAGGAACGGAAATCAGCAACAGGCAGAAGGTTTCAAGAACCTGTTAGATCCCGTACCCAAGCGCTATGGACAGAAGAATGCAGGAGATTGGAGAGTGAAACGATGAAGGAGTACTGGACAAGGATTAAAGCCCAGAAACAGAAAATGAAAATGAAAATACACGGCCTGTTTCCAGTCATTCGACAGGGTCAGAAATGGAATGAACGAAGCCCCCATCTAGCGGCGAGGATACTAATTGTGTCGGCTGCCGAAGCCTGTCGCACTCCTCTAGGGCAATGATTAATGAATGCCAGATGAAATGAAATGATATTGGAGTGTGTCGCTGGAATGAAAGATGACAGGGAAAACCGGAGTACCCGGAGAAAACCTTGTCCCACCTCCGCTTTGTCCAGCACAAATCGAACCTACTACGCTGGCGTAGCAGGGGGAGAGGTGATACTCCCACGTGGCGCGTCTCAGGTGGCGGATAGGGGGTCCTAACCGGCCTGCCGGCGGACTTGAGGGAAACAAAATACCTCTCGCGGACCAAACACACTACCCCCTGCGGGTGGGGGACGCACATGTAGAATACACCCGCGATATCCCCTGCCTGTCGTAAGAGGCGACTATAAGGGGCGACCAAAGGATGCGGGTATTAGAACCATGAAACTACTATTGATTAGTACCATCACGCGGGGAACACCATGGGTCGCCTTTACTTACGAGTAGTACCATTATATTTGGTACACAATAGGTTTGTGATTAGTAGCAGCAGAGAGTGATTCCCCTCTGTGTTTCCAGTACCCGTGATTAGTACCATTGTGAGAAACACCACGGGTCTGGGCGTTGCCTGTGAGTTGTACCACTATATGAGCGACACCGTGGGTCTGCGTTGCCTGTGATTAGTACCCACTATGTGAGGAACACCACGGGGCCCGTGGGACCGGCACCCGTGCCTAGTACACCTAGGTGAGGAAACTCATCGGTTTGCGTTGGCTATGAGTGGCGCCCTTGTGTGCGAAACACCATATGTCTGCGTTACCTGTACGAAGTACAATACTTGTGATTTGTACCATCTTGTGTGGAACTCTGTGAGTCTTCGCTACTTTTGATTAGTACCCCAGCATGACAAATAGCATGGTTCTACTTTACTCGCGACATGTGTCATTCTGTGGGGCCTTAGACGTGGATTTTGCACACCTTTAGACATCAAGCATACTCGATTCAGGATTCTGCTTTATGAGTGGTCCCTTGGTCAGTAATAAATTATATATGAACCTTTTTTGAGTTGAATCCACTAAATTTTTTGTTTGCTCGTTTTTTGTTGTTGTTTTGTTTTTTGCTTCATGTCCATCCATTCCTTCTTCATGACGATTATTTTTTTCTTTTGGTCAGTGGATGATTTTGAATTGTTTGTTGTCATTTCATTTCGTACCATTAGGGGCCGATGACCTCGATGTTAGGCCCCTTTAAACAACAAGCATCATCATCATCATCATCATCACCAGCACAAATCTCATATGGAATGACCGGGATATAACCACGGAACGCAGCGGTGAGAGGCCGGCGCGCTGCGCCTGAGCCACGGAGGCTTTCCAGAAACAGATGAAGCTGAATTCGATTCAATGTGGTCCACAGACGGCCGAAATGAAAGAAGAAAAAGAATCATTAAGTACTTCAGTGTTTGAACTATTGGAAAACGAAATATAAAGTGTCTATACATATGCTTTGTGATGAGACAGAAGCTGATGGCGCTCATTCCAAATCGTCGTTCTCGTCGCCATAAGACCTATCTGTGTCGGTGCGACGTAAAGCAACTAGCAAAAAAAAAAAAAAAAAAAAAAAAATCGTCGTTGCGCCTGCGAAAACCGCTATGGATCTTTTTTTTGGGGGGGACAAATACTGACCCGCAACACGTATTTCATCAAGAGCGAGAATTCTTCGGCATTCTCACACAGTATTGAACCTTAAATGACAGAACCTACCGGGCTAAGTTCTAAGATAAAACCAGCTTGGCAGGAACGATCCTGGCTGAGTCGGGTGGTATTTGAAGGTGCTCAAATACGTTAGCCACGTGTCGGTAGATTTAGCCCACTGGCACGATAAAGAACTCCTGCGGGACTAAATTTCTTCACCTCGGCCCCTCCGAAAACCGTAAAAAAGTAGTTAGTGGGATGGGACGTAAAGCCAATAACATTATTATTCTAAGATGAAATATTTCACATAGCGATTTTCACAGGAGCAACGACGAAATTTTTAACTAGCTTTTGGTCTTTCAGTGGTTCTGGTCACTCGCTAGTACTGTACATTCTATACTGTAAATGGTAGAGCTATATCAATGAATATATGGAAATGCAAATAGACATTAATTAATAGTGGTGGTAGTCATTACTATTCTAAGCGAAAGTACAACTCGGTAACCATCCTCTCGTAACAGTGTAATCTTCTTCTACCGCTTTCCCCACACTGGTGGGGTCACGGGTGTGAACTCTGTCGCACATGTTGATCTGACCCTGGTGTATGGCCGGAAGTCATTCCTGGTGCCAACCGATATGTTCACTATCGCGGGTTATTGTGATGGTTGGTAGTGTGTTGTGTTCTTGTGAATGTGAAGATGAATATGTTGGGGAAAACACAAACACCCAGTTCCCTAGCCGTAGGAATTAAGCAAACTCAGTTAAAATCACCGGAGTACAACCCAGGGCCCTTTGAACCGAAGACAAGTTCGCTGACCATTCAGCCAAGGAGCCGAACCTCTTAACACTAGAAGGAATGGAAATGACTGGGTGCTAAGTCGGGGTTGTAAGGAGGATGATACAGATGGTAGATTTCCTCACCAGCGAAGCGATAGTGAATGCTGCTAGTTACTGTTTGCTGGTAGCAATTAACAGAAAACGACTTGGACTTCTTTCAACTGGCGCCGTGTTGTTGCACGACAATGCCAGGCCACACGCGGTAAACATCACGCGCGTACTGTTACGGTCCTTCCAGTGGGAGGTACTGGATCATCCTCCCTACAAGTCTCGACTTTGTACCCAGCGCTTAATACACTTATGAGCAATTGAGTTAGAAATAGCTGCGGCAGTGGGGAAGGGCGCTGTGCTCCGCCGGGCGAATGTAGTTGGAGGACGTGGCATGTAATAGCGAGGCCATCACAGGCTGTATGTCTATAGGATGGGTAAGACACGAAACCTCAGCGCATTTGATCGCGGACAGATTGTCGGTGCCAGGTGTGTGAGCCATTTCACCGTTGAAATCGTACAGACACTGGGCTTTTCAACGGCCACCACATGAAGAGTGTACCGTGAGAACGTGGATTCAGGCAAAACCATCGCCACCAGGGTCAACTGTCTTGGTCTACGGGACGTTGATGACACGAGTCGTCGTCTGCTAGCTCGGATCGTAAGGGCGGATAGACGGGAAACAGTGCAGAAGATCACTCGTTAATTCATTGTTGGACAGTAACGACATCTGAGCAGTCATACCATCCAGAACTCTCTCTCCGCCATGGGGTACAGAAGCAAACGTCCCATGAGGGTACCTCTCCTCAACACCCGTCACAAAGCACAACGACTAACATGGATAAAGAAACAACGCCATTGGACCCTTGAAGCATTAAAAAGTTCACCCGGACAGATGGGTCGAGGTACCTGTTGGTACACGTCAAGGGCCGGATACGAATGCGTCGTGAACCCAAGAGACAATGGATCACTCTTGCCAGCAGGGTACAGTTCAGGCTGGTGGTGGTGGTATCCTCATATAGGGATTGTTCGCGTGGGATGAAATGGTACATTCGATAACGTCCCTCACCGGTGAAACTTACAGGAACTTGCTAGCAGATAATTTTCATCCCTTTGTTCGTCTCCAGCACACGTCAGGTAACTTGTACCTACAGCCAGACAATGCTCCAGCCCATCGCTCCCGAACTGTGGCTGAATGGTTCGATTAGCACGCCACTGATGTGAAGATGGTTGCCTGGCCCCAGAGGAGCGTCGATCTCAATCCCATTGAGTACATCTGGGATGAGTGCCCTGTACACTGCTCCGACCAATCTTCTTGAACTATGGGAGTCTGTGCAGCGATCATGGACCATTATAGTTCCCCAAAATTTCTGGTGTCTTGTGGAGTCCACACCATGTTTGGTAGGTGTACTATTTACCAACTGATGAGCCCAACATAGTACACTGGGACGAAACGCTGGCAACTAGGAATGAGTTAGCTGAAAAATTTATAATATCCAATAATGGACCAACTATATTGGTATTATAAATTTACTCATTCGGGACAAATATTTCTGGTTCCCTATGGGAATCAACATGCCGGCCCCGTGGTGTAGGGGTAGCGTGCCTGCCTCTTACCCGGAGGCCCCGGGTTCGATTCCCGGCCAGGGCAGGGATTTTTACCTGGACCTAAGGGTTGGTTCGAGATCCACTCAACCTACGTAATTAGAATTGAGGAGTTATCTGACGGTGAGATAGCGGCCCTGGTCTAGAAAGCCAAGAATAACGGTCGAGAGGATTCATCGTGCTTACCACACGACATTTCGTAATCTGCAGGCCTTCGGGCTGAGCAGCGTTCGCTTGGTAGGCCAAGGCCCTTCAAGGGCTGTAATGCCATGGGGTTTGTTTGTTTTGTTTGGCGTATTTTGTATTATAATGTAGGTAAAATGTTCAGAAACACACTCAAACGATTGCATAGTTGTATAATATTAGGGAAACTGTTGTTGAAAATGTAATATGCGGGAAATATTGAATAAACATTTGTTTACTCACTGACAGACACTACACTCTCGTACGTAAAAATAGGTTGTCCACGAACCTACTAAGCTGGCCTAGCAGGGTGTAACCGTACAACAGGATTACAGATTTCATTCAGCATTTATTATTATCATCATTAATTGACCCGATTCATTAGATTTTATATTCCGATTTTCATAATTTGGACTGTAATGTAATTAGGTATCACGGATATTATGTCATTTTATCAATGGGTAATGGAATTTTGTTTGTAATTATTATGTATACAAATAAGTGAGGTTTGTTGATTTGAAATAGACATACTTTAACGTGTAACTGTGGGCATATGAGCTGGTATGATATTTTGCAACCAAGGCTATGTTTAACCGAGGTGGTATTAGGCAAGAAAATTTTCCGCTGACACATCTAGATGGTGGAGCCTCCGTGGCTCAGATGGCAGCGCGTCGGCCTCTCACCGCTGGATACCGTGGTTCAAATCCCGGTCACACCATGTGAGATTTGTGCTGGACAAAGCAGAGGTGGGACAGGTTTTTTCTCTGGGTACTCCGATTTTCCCTGTCATCTTTCATTCCAGCAACACTCTCCATTCTCATTTCGTACCATCTATCATTCATTAAATAATCACTTTGGGAGTGGCGACCCCATCGTACTAACAGCCTATATCTGCTTCATTCATTACATCCCTGACCCGGTCAATGACTGGAAAACAGGTTGTAGGTTTAATAAAAAAATAAATAACATCTAGATGGTAACCGTTTGTAAGCACGGGGAAGCTGATTAGACACATGACTGATTTTGTAAAGTGCGTGGCCACGTGGTTTCGATTGAGTGTACGTATTCGCTTCCTACCGGGTGTCGATGTGGAAGGGATGACCAAGTAGTAGGGAGATGAGTGGTCATCACGAGTTTATATAAGTTGATGTAAGGATAGTTGTGTCGTCTAAGAGGTGGTCTAAGTTGTTGGGTCGAAGAGGTCTAAGATGAAAGGTGATTTGTTCTGAGACATGTGGTAATTTGTGCAAGATTTCACGGAGAAGCAGCAGCATCTAATTGCGACGTAGAACGTCTTTATGCAAGTTTATTTCAGTAGGTTCGCCGGAGACTTTGTGCCGTGGTCTGTAGATGATAGGCAGTATATATACACTGACTGACAGTGACAATGCAACACCAAGGAGGAGTGGTTCGAAAGGGATGAAAGTTGGGAAAAAAACAGAGACGGCACGGACGAATAATTGATGTTTATTTCAAACCGATATGCAGGTTACACAATGCGCACGGCATCGACTCAGTAGGATGTAGCACCACCGCGAGCGGCGATGCACGCAGAAACACGTCGAGGAACAGAGTCAATAAGAGTGCGGATGGTGTCCTGAGGGATGGTTCTCCATTCTCTGTCAACCATTTGCCACAGTTGGTCGTCCGTACGAGGATGGGGCAGAGTTTGCAAACGGCGTCCAATGAGATCCCACACGTGTTCGATTGGTGAGAGATCCGGAGAGTACGCTGGCCACGGAAGCATCTGTACACCTCGTAGAGCCTGTTGGGAGATGCGAGCAGTGTGTGGGCGGGCATTATCCTGCTGAAACAGAGCATTGGGCAGCCCCTGAAGGTACGGGAGTGCCACCGGCCGCAGCACATGCTGCACGTAGCGGTGGGCATTTAACGTGCCTTGAATACGCACTAGAGGTGACGTGGAATCATACGCAATAGCGCCCCAAACCATGATGCCGCGTTGTCTAGCGGTAGGGCGCTCCACAGTTACTGCCGGATTTGACCTTTCTCCACGCCGACGCCACACTCGTCTGCGGTGACTATCACTGACAGAACAGAAGCGTGACTCATCGGAGAATACGACGTTCCGCCATTCCCTCATCCAAGTCGCTCTAGCCCGGCACCATGCCAGGCGTGCACGTCTATGCTGTGGAGTCAATGGTAGTCTTCTGAGCGGACGCCGGGAGTGCAGGCCTCCTTCAACCAATCGACGGGAAATTGTTCTGGTCGATATTGGAACAGCCAGGGTGTCTTGCACATGCTGAAGAATGGCGGTTGACGTGGCGTGCGGGGCAGCCACCGCTTGGCGGCGGATGCGCCGATCCTCGCGTGCTGACGTCACTCGGGCTGCGCCTGGACCCCTCGCACGTGCCACATGTCTCTGCGCCAACCATCTTCGCCACAGGCGCTGCACCGTGGACACATCCCTATGGGTATCGGCTGCGATTTGACGAAGCGACCAACCTGCCCTTCTCAGCCCGATCACCATACCCATCGTAAAGTCGTCTGTCTGCTGGAAATGCCTCCGTTGACGGTGGCCTGGCATTCTTAGCTATACACGTGTCCTGTGGCACACGACAACACGTTCTACAATGACTGTCGGCTGAGAAATCACGGTACGAAGTGGGCCATTCGCCAACGCCGTGTCCCATTTATCGTTCGCTACGTGCGCAGCACAGCGGCGCATTTCACATCATGAGCATACCTCAGTGACGTCAGTCTACCCTGCAATTGGCATAAAGTTCTGACCACTCCTTCTTGGTGTTGCATTTGCTCTGTCAGTCAGTGTATATCGAATTTAACCGATATACGCACTTAACAGTCGTCAGTATACCTCGAATTCTTTATTGAATTCTACTATGCAATTCGCGAACTTTGTTCGAGAATTGAATAAAACGTAGATAAATCTAACATCGCATAGAACTGTTGTATTTATTCCAACAGTCTATATATATCAGCTATCAGGACGTGTGAAACTAGAGTAAATAGCATGCCTGAATATGACAGATTTCTTCAGTAACGTTTTCCAATTTCTAACAATAAATATTGAGTGAACGTAACCGCATTGGAAGTTACTACACTCGGACAGGGTCAGTAGGTCAACTGCGGGTTACGTAAAAAGATGAGATAACCGAAGATGCCTTGCGACTAAAACCCAATGGTTTTTTCCAGGAATTTCAAGTTCAACAGCGGTATGTGGAGACATCAGGTTATTACAGCATCATACATGTTATGCATAAATAACATGAAGAAGAATTTAATCCATGGCGATCTTACATTTAATTCACACAGAATGCCAATAGCTTTTTTAAATTTAGATCAAGTTTCATGTAACAACAAATCTCACAGGGTATTTTTTATAGTGTTAAATTAACGTACAGCAATATAGTTTCATTGTGATGTAAATTATAATCATAAATTCAGTTTTCTTTCAGTAATAATATGTAAATCTATTTCCAAGTACAATCTTCAATTGTGGAAATGCAACCGTAATGCAACCGTAATTTTGTATTGTCCTGATCCATTTTCCTGTCTATTGCCAGATGCGTGAGTTTATCACCTCACGCCTTGAGCATTTTGTTGCTTATTACAGCAACTGGCGCTCAACCAGTTTATAGTATATTGTGTGAAGGAAATTAATAGTAATAGTAGTGGTAGTACTCTCTAGGGGAAGAGGTGATACTTCCGCGTGGCGTGTCCCTGTTGGCGGATAGGGGGGCCCTAACCGGCTAGCCGGTCTACTTGAGCGAAATACAATAAATCTCGCGGACGAAACACACAACCCCCGGTGGGTGGGGGACGCAGTAAAAATACACTCACGGTATTCCCTGCCTGTCGTAAGAGGCGACTAAAAGGGGCGACTAAGGGATGATGATGTTAGAACCATGAGACTATTTGTGATTAGTACCATTACGTGAGGAGCACCACGGGTCTGGGCGTTGCCTTTGGTTAGTGCTATCGCGTGTATTCCACCGTGGCGGGGCAGTTGGAGGAGAGGCGAGGGCATTCGGCTGCGCGTGCTAATGTCCATGCGCGTAACGCTGCGCTGGACTGTGTCGGTCCTCCTGTGATCAGAATGGGTCGGCGCTACCTATGAGTAGTACCACTTTCTGAGAAACTCCATGGGTCTACGTTGCCTGTGATTAGTAACACTATGTGAGAAACACCACGGGTCTGCGTTGCTTATGTACGAAAACACAATGGGTTTGTGTTACCTGTGAATGGTGCCATTGTGTTTGACATACCATGGGTCTATATTACCTGTAATTAATACTACCATGCGAGACACACCATCATTCTACGTTACTTGTGATTAGTACCATTATAGGAGGAACACCATGGTTCTGCTTTAGCAGCGATTTGTACCATTATGAGGGGCCGGTGACCTGGATTTTGGATTTTAGATAATAAGCGTTATCCCAGTAATTTAGACATTGTGAATTGGACCCACTGGTTGTTTTTGTTTCACTATAATTTTTTAATCATCATTCGTCTTAGATTCTAGTTAGTGGATAAATTTTGTTTGAATTTTCATTTCGTTGCACCTTGTTCCATTAGCGGCCGATGGCCTCATTGTTAGGCACCTTTAAACAACAAGCATCATCATCATCGTATAGCTTGCAGTTTCTTGCCTTTTAATCATCGATAAAAACCTATTTGCAGATATCAAGCCATTTTTAGATAATGGTTCTTAATTTTGAGAGCATAAGACAAAAACATGAATAATGACTTTTTGAAAGGCGTAAGCTGTAACTACCCCTTAAAATACAATAAGGCTAACAAAATGAGATCCACAAAGAACAGAACAACACAGTTTATTCCAGTAAAAAGTAAACATACAGAACATTTGTACTCAGTAAGTTAGCCGAGATTGATGGCGCTAGCAGTTATAAGAAATAATTAAATGACATCTCAGTAGTCCGTCGTCGTTCTCACATAGTTGATGCCAGAAGGCATTTTTACTTTCTCCACTCCTTTAGGGAATAGCTTAGGCAGATCCTCATCCTTAACATGGGGCAGGATCATTACCTTGGTGCCAGGCTGAAACATTGAGAAATATTACTTTTAGTTATGATCACGTCCTCTTCAATAACGCATTCAGAATATAAAATGTGTTTGTTGTGTAGCTATTGCAGGATAATACGATATCCATAAACTCACCGTCCAGTTGGCAGGAGTGGCCACCACTTTCAGTCTGGACGTCAGCTGGAGAGAGTCGATCACTCGAAGGATTTCACTGTAACATAAATATTTCTATTTTCACGAAGTCAGAAAAACATACAGCTCGTTAGAATGATTGCATGACTGTATGAGTGAATAGATGGAGGATTAAATTAGTATTTATTAATGCTCTTTCCGGTGTGGACCATTTCAAATTATTCTGTTATGTTAGGTAGTTCTACTATTGTCATTGAAAATGCCTCATCATAACATGGTTGAAACGTCAGATAGTGAAAATAATTTGACGTGGTTCACAAAGTAGTGACACTGGACGCGTAAGCCTATAAATGATGATTATTTGGGGGGATTTGTGTCTAAACTTCAGAGCGACTGTTGAATACACTTATCGTTACAAAATAAACGAATATGATGGAGTCAGCGTGAAGGAGTATACCGGGGTCAATCATGAAAAGAGAAAACGATTTTCGTACAACAAATGTGCCTGTAGATTTACAGTCCTAGCTTCGAAACTTAGAACATAATAACCAAGCGGTCTAGCTCGGAACAACAACCGGATGTAAACGATGAAGTTGAGTACGCGTTCAGCTAAAACACACAGCTTACATTAGTATGCAAACTTACGAGGTGCGTTTTTTAAGTAAGTACTGACATTTTTCAAAGAAACAGACGATTTAATTTCATTTTTTCTTTGGATTCTACATACCTTAAACTACTTCTCCTACGAACATACTACGCTGGCGTAGCAGGGGGAGAGGTGGTACTCCCACGTGGCGCGTCCCAAGTGGCGGATAGGGGGTCCTAACCGGCTTGCCGGTGGACTTGAGGGAAATAAAATACCTCTTGCGGACCAAACATCCCCCCCCCTGTGGGTGGGGGAGGCAGACGAAGAATACACCCACGGTAACCCCTGCCTGTCGTAAGAGGCGACTAAAAGGGGCGACCAAGGGATGATCAAATTAGAACTATGAAACTACTTGTGATTAGTACCACCACGCGGGGAACGCCATGGGTAGCTTTTACTTGCGCGTAGTACCACTATGTTGGGTACCAAATAGGTTTGTGATTAGTAGCAAACGAGGGCTCGACGGCTTTTACAGTACCTGTGATTAGTAGCACTATATGAGCGTCACCATGGGATGACGGAACTCGTGGTTCTGGCTTGCCTGTGATTAGTACCCACTGTATGAGGACCACCACGGGATAGTACGACTCCCTGTGGTTAGTACACTTAGGCGATGAACACCATAGGATTGCGTTGCCTGTCAAGGGCGCCGCAATGTGCGAAACACATTAGGTCTGTAATACATGTGCGAATGACGTTACCTGTGTGTAATACCATAATGTGTGGAATACTGCGAGTCTACGCTACCGCAACATGACAAATACCGTGGTTCTATTTTACTAGTGATAAGTATCATTACGAGGGGCCGATGACTTGGATTTTGGTCTCCTTTCGACTATAAGCATCATCGTTTCAGTATCGTGCTATAGAGGCAGTCCCTTAGTCAGTACTATTACTTTATGCCAGCTTCTGTTTCTGTGAGGCACTGTGGGTCGGTTCCACTGATCGTTTTAAATTCATATCCATCCATTCATTCTTCGTCCTCACGTTTTGAATTGTGGTCAGCGGAAAATTTTGTGTTTTTAATTTGTCGTTTCATGTCGTCTCATTTCGTACCATTAGGGGCCGATGACCTAGATGTTAGGCCCCTTTAAAATAAATAAATAAATAAATAAATAAATAAATAAATAAATAAATAAATAAATAAATAAATAAATCAATCAATCAATCAATCAATCAATCAATCAATCAATCAATCATCAAACTACTTCTCCATATAGTTACCACTTGTCATAACAGGGCATCCGTTTTTGTATCTCTTCGTTATAGAAAATAAAATATAACTAAAAATCGCCCCTCGTATTATGTAATAAGTGAAACCCTCAGTGAGTTTTGTTAATTTTCTATCTGTGTTTTTGCAGAATCGTATCGAGAGCGATCGAAAGGATTTGATGAATTTAGAGGAAGGTTTAACTGTATGAAATATTATTTTACAACAAAAGTGAGCCAAACAGTGGCGCTTTTAGCGAGGCAAGAAAAAAATACGGTCATCCAAGAAATTTTTCGGCTTACGCTATCTAAACCAGCAATGATATACCCGAAGTATGTGTGGGAACATTTTTGACCATGAAACGCTCTAAAAATGTCTGGGACACCTGTTTGTAGGAAGTAACTCTCAATAAGAGTTTTATGTTACAGTTTGCAGTAACAAGTTCGAGCCTAAAATTAAAAACGATATTATTGTAGATGAAACACGTAATTGGTATCCAAGTACTTTCTTCACCTCAGTAATATGATTAACCTTATTACTCCTCTAAGAGTAATTGTTATTTATTTGTGTAATGATGAGCTGACGCGTCTAATGCCTTCGGCAACTATACGGGAGGAATTCTAAAGCACTTTAGCTCTTTAAAGGAGACATTTCAAATGCTAGGCAAATTGTGAAATAATGCGATAATATAAATGTGGCCTGATAAATGAGGTGGCGAAGAACTAGAGTTAATGGGCTGTTAGGAATGAATGTTTTTAAATGCGTATGATTCTGAGACGAAAGAACCGAAAACGTGACCAATACAGTGTAGGCAATTCAATTTAACCGATGTTAACATTCTTCATGAGTAACGTGTTACATCTACTAGTTACAGAAATTCAACGTACTCCACGTTTCTGCCGGTGGAAGCGGGGTAGACCATGGACAGCTTGAGCTTGTGGTCCGGGCTGATGATGTAGAGAGCGCGAACTGTCATGGCTTCAGATTCCTTGTCCTTACTCTCCTCATCGATCATGTCGAGCTTCACCGCCAACTCTCGTTTCTCGTCTGCGACGATGGGGTAGGGGAACTCCCCGGGGATGTCCAGGCAGTACGACTTGATGTCCTGTGAACAGACAGCCATATTAACACTAAAGGCCTGGATGGAGAGTGAAATTAGTTTGTGTAATAAAAACATGTCATTTTATACCTCTCAAATAAATAAATAAATAAATAAATAAATAAATAAATAAATAAATAAATAAATAAATAAATAAATAAATAAATAAATAAATAAATAAATAAATAAATAAATAAATAAATGTTTTTGGCTTTCTTTCCACTAAACTCTTTGACGGTTTTCAGAGGCTAAAGGGCAGGAATTTGGACTCGCAGAAGGTCTTTTACGTGATAATAAATCTACCAAGACGAGGCTGGAGTGTTTTACCACCTTCAAATACGACTGGTCTGAGCCAGGATCGAATCCATTAATATAGGCTCAAAAGACCAGCGGTTTTCTGTCGGAGCAACTCACTCGAACTAATTTCAATTATTATTATTATTATTATTATTATTATTATTATTATTATTATTATTATTATTATTATTGTTGTTGTTTAACGTTGAGAATGAGGAAGACTACCTACTGACCCTGACAGAGATAAGCCTACTCTCAACACATCTTTTCATCTCCAGAAATGTCATCTCCTGTCATTATCCCCACACTTGTTTGTACCGGCATTTTCTTTATTGCCTCTTTCCTCCATAGTTTGCCTTTCAAGGGCTGTAGTGCCATGGGGTTTGGTTTGTTATCCTGAAACCTCCAAATTTACACTATTAGTTTGGAGGAGGTTAAACGTGCAAGAGAGAAGTGGACTGAGTTTTGGCGCTGTCGTAGGATAATGAAAACAACTCCGGGTGGACAATGGGTGCTATAAAGAAGAGAAGCTGGGGAGGCAGGCAGAGAAATTATTTTTATAGAATACAGTAACGAAATTAAATCTGAGAAGAAGAAATATAAGAATAATTTATAGGCCGATATTTTACTCACCGCCACCCAGTTCTTGTGGTCCTGCAACTTGTCACAAGACAGAGCCAGTAGCTTGACGTTCCTCTTGGCGAACTCATGTTGGTGTACAGCAATACGACCCAGTTCTGTGGTACACACTGGGGTGAAGTCTGCTGGGTGAGAGAACAGGACACACCATCTGGAAAACAACAGGAAACATTAGCGGCTGAAGAGGTAACACTCGATAATGAAGACATAGTATCCTGGTGTGATAAAACGTTCAGGACATCATATTTTAATAGCGTTGCGATTCAATGTGCGTTTTTCAAGAGTAGTTACATTTCGAATCGTCCTGAATAGGATACCACAGCGAAAGTATTCGCTTTTATTTATATGGAGCGAACATTTGAAATCAGTCCAGTGACATATACTCACTTTATGATAACATAGCAGATTAATTTTTTTTTTTTGCTAGTTGCTTTACGTCGCACCGACACAGATAGGTCTTAATGCGACGATGTGACAGGAAAATGCTAGGTGTGAAAATGGGAAACCACGGAAAAACATTTTTAGGGCTGCCGATAGTGGGGTTCGAACCTACTATCTCCCGAATACTGGATACTGGCCGCACTTAAGCGACTGCAGCTATCAAGCTCGGTGCAGATTAATCTAATCTACTGTATACTCATATTTAATTTCATGAGTTTAAATTATTTCAAACTTTACGATGTAAGAAAAGGATTGTATCTGTAATATTTGGATTGAATTCCTGAAGCATGTAGTAAATTAAATTAAATTAAATTAAACTGAAGATCTGATTTGATCATTTTGTGAACTTTGACAATGAGCGCTTCGTGAAATGTGACTGCTATCTCCTAGAGGTCATTTTCCTATTTAGAGCCGGATGCTGTCTGCACCGCTCTCAACGATGCCATCAAAGTGGGATAGATTCTTCTTCACAATATGTGAAGTCTGGACTAGTGCTAGTACATTTTAATCACTTTCTAGTAATGACAAGTAGCGACCATGGTAGCCTATATATTTTGGATACAGTTTGCCTGGAGATGAAGGAAAGAAAAAAACCATGCAAAACCACTTCGAGTGTTTCTGAAAATAGATTCCCAATCCACTTTTCATGAAATACATAAAGCCTGTTCCAGTCCGTTGCACAAGTTTAAAAATCGTGGTAGAGCGACATATCAATCCCGAAACAACTAGAGCGAGTATGATGAAGGACCCGAATGGTTTATAAATAACGGGAAAATTTAAAGGAAGGAGCTGTACTTCAACAACTGCATGCACGTCCTCACTGAGTGCGACAGTCTGACTGCTCTGTGAAAGAAATCATTTCAACCTGCCTAATAACACGCCCCTCATTCTGTGTGATGACGAACAGTCAGCAAACTTCGTCACTCGCTTTATGAGGGGTAGTGGCCTTTTAAAATCGATTTTAACCCCTTGTAGGTTGGTGGCTAAATATTTAACCACCCCACATAAAGGTCCATATTTTTAACAAATTGCAATGAATTTGGTCTTTATCGCCATAAGCCACATGCCTGAACGGATAGTGGCTAAATAGTAAGCCATAAAGAAGATTATGAAGGCTGTGCAAGCAACTGGGATTGGAAAACGATCGAAGTGGCTAAGGATATTGCCACCATCCATTGAGGCTCCATGGAAAAACATGGTTATGCTGTATTGGAGAGAATTCGATGTTGTTTTTCTAACAAACAGAATTTGAATTGCTAGTTGTGGCTATATCAGTGTCTTCAGTTGATATTCTGGCAGTCTATTCTGCCAACGGCAATCAGATCTCTTTACAAGTACATTATTTTATGAAGTTGTTTTGTTGAAGTTGCGCCAAATAACACTACGCTTGCCAACTAATTATTTTACATTGTAAAGGAAACACTTATAGTTATAGAATATTGTGAGGTATAAATGCATGTAGAAATAAACATACATGTAACCCATATGCGACTTTGGTATGGGAAATTATCCGCTCAGATAATATTATCGCCTTTATCCGAGTTGGCAAGTGACAAACATAACCTCACTTTTAACCGTAGGCCTAGGCCTAGGTTTTATGCTATAAATGATAACTATAACAGCGTCCAGCTGCCAGAAAACATCTGTCTAACCGTATTTTCTTATCCGTGTCTCAAGATATGTCATGGCGAAGTACGTGGACGTAAATAAGATGTCGGCAGACGAGCTATTCGACTTACTTAGACGCTGTTTCAGCAGATCAAGCATACGACTCTGAGAAAGGTGGGATAGTGATGCTGAAGATTCTGTTGCAAGTACTCGGGTGATGGATACATCTACTCGTTCTAAAAGCATCAATGATTCTGTATTGCACGATAATGTGTCAGAGATTGAATCAGCTGATCCCATGGATACTGATGACATTGACATACAAGATGATTCTGAAAATTCTCCTAGTCTGTCTTCAAGGTTCATCCAAATTTGTAAAGACTATTTGTATTTGTCTACGGTATTGTTTCAAAGTTCCTACCAATGAAAGAAAATTGTGACTTCATATATTGATGGCTAAATAAGTAGCCACCATCCACGTACAGAAAGTTGTGCGTAGGAATGGATGGTGGCTAAATATTTAGCCACCCTATTTTTATTCGTATATAACAAATTTAGGAGCAAATTGCCTTAAAAACTGTCCTAACCTATTCGTTTGCAACTCAGGATTAAGAGAAACATAAAAATATACTCATAACCAACAAAAAAATTCCTGCCCTATAAAGGGTTAAATTAAATTTGAATGATTGTATATATATTTCTTAAGTTGTAGATATTTTTAAATGTGTTGTCTTTACATTCCTAATTAAATTTTAAAATGATTATCTTTTAATGTTGAATTTATAATAATTTTGGTTTTATTTTTTTTAATCATACATTTTATTGTAGTTTTGTGATATAGATATTTATAAATCAATGCTTTTTATTTTTAATCATTAATTGTCGCTGTTCTTATTAACTTTTACCAAAATAAGGCAATTATTATTTGTCCTCTGATTATATTATTATTTCATTTACTTTCTCATCTTAATCAGTTGGGAACTTTTAATTATCGTTCACTTTATTTCATGTAATCAGGGGCTAACAGTCTCGATGTTCGGCCTCTTAAAAGAGCAGTCATCATCATCTGATTACATTTCATCCCTACAAATTATGCCACATTACGTTATTTACTCATCCTCCCCTCTGGTAAATTGTCTGAAGTAGCACAAGCCTCGGAAGGAGGTTGCTGTCGTGATTTATAAGCAGTTGTATTCTTTAACTCTTCTCTATATTTGGTAAAAAAAATTGAAGCAAAATAGACTAATAATACTTCACCTAGAATATTATAATGAAGGGGGGGAGCAAGATACTCACGAATCTCCAAGCCAGCTGTAGAAGCTGATGGGTCCCTGTGTGCTCTGGGCTTTGAAGTCAGGAATGACTGATTCGAGCTTCATGTTGAGCTGTTGGCGACTGATAACAGCCAGCCGCTCTGTGGACACTTTATAGTCAACAAGAAAACTCCCAGTCATAGTGCTTCTCTCTCTACTCTGCAGCCTTGTCATTGACAGATAAAGCAGCTTGTAGTAACGTATCACAACACAGCAGAAATATGTTTGAGAAGTGATTACTAACATGTGGAGTACTGTTTGTTCCGTAAATACGTTGTGGTATATGATTTTTCACGAGAGTTTAATCCTGATGTAAACAAGGCATGTCCACGCCTCAGCCAAAGAAAGAGTTGTGATTCGCTGAGCGTGTAGTATCGACCTCCGCCCCGTCAACGTCTCGTGTTCGGACATACAGTGCTGCGCATATTACCTAAAATAGACGAGGAACAGTTTTTGAGCTGTGCGAAACTAAACAGATGGGTCTGAAGGGAGATCTACTGCTGAAGATTAGGGCCTACGTTATTTATTTATTCATTTCTGAATATTAAAGAAAGCTATCGTAGGCTAGAGCACAAAATTACACACGTACGAAGATTTATCTTAGGACAGCTATTTGAAATGTCCGCCCGGTAGACTGTAATCTAATAGAATACCAACTTTCGAGTTGAAATATATATTTCTTATGTTGTAGAGTTCCTATCCTGATAGAGCATATAGCATGATTGGACATGTCAGACGGAACTGTTGATAATTCTGTAACAACATCTATCGAAAAGAAACAACTCAAAAAGACAAGATACACAGGCAGTTGCGGTCTTAACAAAGTAAGAAGTCCATGCATACTGTATATGGTTACCTTGCTTAGTCGTCCTGCAGGGGCTCAATTCCTTCCATATCAAACGATGTATCTCCTCCATTCTCATTACTGTCACTTTCTGATGAGTCGGTACTACTCTGGCCGCTATCAGTGATGATGAATCTCTCGGCAATTTCATCTGTTAGGCCATCTAGCTCCCACATCTGGTCTTCTTCTTTCGTTGCATTTCTAATGCAGTCCTTCCAGTTATCTGCTGTCACATTTTCAAGGGCTGTGCCAAGTAGAGCTCGTACGTCTTGTAGCTTGAAGGTCGTGTTGTTTCTCGCAACGTAACCCTTCACTTGACTCCATATCTGTTCAATGGGATTCAGAGTGCAATGGTAGGGTGGAAGTCGTAGCACGCAGTGGCCCGCTTTCTGTGCTCTTTCGTCGCAAATATATTTGTCATACTGGTCTCGCACTGACCTCACCCGTTCAATGAGTTCTGCTTTGACCATATCAGCCTTGTATTCTACTTGGTGACTGTCGAGCCAGGCAATGATCTGGTCTTTCCGCATTGCCATTGTAGGGATTCGTTCCACTTTAACAGAATGGTAAGATGCATTGTCCATTACAATCACGCTGCCGGGTTCGATTTTCAGTAGGATAGACGAAAACCACGATAAAAAAACGTCACCTGTCATTTCTTCATGATACTCTCGTGTCGTTTTAGATTCAAACACGAGAGCTCCACCTTCCACAAAACCAGAGTCACTACCTACATGAACAATGATAAGCCTTTTGCCTTTCCCAGTCGGCTGCTTCAGGCCAGTTGAAAGTCCAGAAACAAAGGCCTGTCTCTTGGACTTAACAGTGGAATCAACCCATATTTTCGAAGTTGCGTGTCCTTCGTTAAGCCACGTTTCATCCAAGTAATAAATTTTGCGACCTTCTGCACGATATCTCCTAATTTCACGCAAATACTTCCGTCTCCACAATACAATATCCTCCCTATCCATTAACACAGGTTTACGTTCTCTTTTAACAAACTGGAACCCTATGTCCTTTAAAAGTCTGTACAATGTAGTTAAACTGAAGGTGGGTAAAGTTTTATCTTTATTCACACTCTCTAATACTTTGCGTAAAGTAGGTGGTTCATTCCGAAAAAAGAATTCATGAATTTTCCTTCTAATACCACTTTTGACGATATCGTCGTACTTCTCGACTCTTTGAGGTCGTTTACGTTCCTTTCCCGGCGTTGTTAATTTCCCTGTCTTTCTAAACTCTGTCCGCATGTTATGAACCGAACTAGCCGACACACCACACAACTCTGCACTTAGTTTCTCTACCTCTTTTACGGGTAAACCTGGATTCTGTTCACTTATTTTATTAAAAACATTCACAACGCACTGCCTATGGTCACTTCTGAGCGGTTTTCCTCTTTTGTGCTTCACTACACGCGATGGTCCTACCTCTTGCTCCATTTCTCTCACTGTGAATACTGACACTGACAGCTGCTGCAAGATGCAACACCTTATCTCCACACTGTACAGCTTGGGACTTTCCCTCACTATGAGAAAACTTCCTGCATTACACCACGCCTTCTGCCTTCATATCTCGTTATTTAATCACTGTTTTATTAAGAAAACATATAGATACACACCGGTATATATGACAACCATATTTTAATTTGATTACGTACTCTTTCAGACTATCTAAATGTAATAAACTAAGATAAAATTAAATTAATGCGACTTCGAGCTCGCATACAGTCCAGTGAGTGCGACGGTTGCTTCTCCAATCAACTACGTCTGTGTCCACGTGCACAGCCAAGGTGCTCCGCCTATTTGTTTACATCAGGATTAAACTCTCGTGAAAAATCATATAGCAGACATAGGTACAGTTCGAAGTGGATGTCCTGTGGTTCAGTTTTTAACTCTTGACAATAAAGAAAATCGCCTTCTCTCGGGTTACTCTGCACTTTTTCCAAGCAAGTTATTATGATGTTTAGGATATGGAAATGATTCCTATATTCTTATGCTCACTTTTATCGCTAACATCACATTATAATTACATTTTCCTCTTTTGGTTGACTCTAATTCCTTCATATCTCGACTGGCCGTTTAGACACTCGGCTCCTATAGACGAGGTAGCAGCATCGAATCGTGGCATTGTCAATTGGCAATTAGCAATGTTCGTAAGAAATTCATGTGCCCAGCACCTTGGCTAAATGATCAGTTTAATGGCCTCCGGCTCACACAACGACCCGGCCTTACCAGTGAATTTAATATTAATGTTATTTCTTTAACTTTCGTTCTGTCCGGCTTCATGGCTAAATTGTTACACGTTGGCTTTTGGTCACAGAGGTCCGGTGTTCGACTCCCGGACGGGTCGGGTATTTTAACTTTCATGTGTTCATTCCTTTGGCTCGGAGGTCGTGTGTTTGGCCGTCCTGGTCATTAGAACTCATTTTAGATGGGGCCCTATCATCCCAGACGCGCAGGTAGCCCATAGCGCGTCAGCTCAAAAGATCTGCTCCAGGCCTCTCCGGAGACACTGATTATTATTATTATTATTATTATTATTATTATTATTATTATTATTATTATTATTATTATTATTATTATTATTATTATTATTATTATATAGGGAGGTACACCTCAACGCCGTGCATTCAAAATAAGCGCCTTAAGGAACTCCTCTATTGGTCAAAAGGTGAAATTGATACCACGTGAAGTTGGAACTTTAATCAGAAGATGTCAGCACTGAAAAATTAAGGAATAGTGTTATTGTGAAGTTTCCTAAACTGATTTAATTTCTCCTTGTTTTTTTTGGCCATTTATAAAGAAGTCTGGACATTTTTTAAACAGATGTCACTACCAAAAACTCTGATCATGCCCTCTGGTGCAAGTTGAAAGAACTTATAACTAAGATAAGTTTCATATTCCTAGGTTTTGCATAACTGAATCTATGTTCATTTATTTTTGGGTTGGCAACACTTCTTTTTCTTTCCGCCAGTTTTGAATATAGCCAATCAAACATTTCTGTAATTAATTTTCAAACTATCACAGGCTTCTTGTTCGATTTTGAGTGTAACTTTTGAACTTAACCAATTAAATTGAGAGGGCGTGTACTGATTAGCCCAGAATCCTCTCGAACCTTCCCTGAGGGTATTGCACCCGTCCATTGCCGGGGGATATTGAAGGTTCGTGGGTGTTGTAATAAGCCTCGGCCAGAAAGCAGCGGTGACGCATAAGTCTCCACCCAGGGCATGGACGTTCAACGAGTATTTATACAGTTCGACTAACATTTGACGCAAGATACTTATGATCATAATAATGATATTATACACTAGACTATGCAAGGCTAAACGTATCTCATTTAAATAAGAAGATGAATGTTAGTTTCTTGGAAGGATTTTTTCCAGTTTAATGAAGTCAGACTTAAGTTAATACAATGATAAATACATCATAGGATGATTGGATAATAGCTAAAAATACGAAATGAAAGTATCTGTTGGCTAATATTTATAACCCATCATTATCAAAATCTTAATTGAATTGAAACATAAACTTGATGGAAACGAATACGGAACTTGCTGAAGGCAATTCATCGTTAATTGTTACTAATCGTCACCCATCATGAATAAAAAAATGGAATAAAATTTTAAAATCAAATTTCACTTCACTTGCTTTCACCATAAATTATCCAAGATTTCATCTTCAATGCCCTACACTTCATCCGTTATCTCATAAATCGCCTAATTGCTAACCAACTTGAGTTCCCTAATGGTGACCAGTTGTCAGTATGACTACCCATAAAGTGCGATCATACAGTATAAAATACGTAATAATTGGATCTCATAATGACATAATTCAATCAACAACATGTCCCAGGAATCTCCATCAGCCACCTAAAAAAATATAATATCTAGCTGATACAAATAATCAATGATCTAAAAAAATGATTAACAGCATCTGCTTCCACCGGTACTGTCCTCCTGAAAAAGAAATCTTGAAAGAACACTATCTACAAGAAACATACTATAAGCAACTACGCAAGAATACAACCTACTACCAGGTGACAATAATTTGATTGGTATGACCTTCTACTATACACATATTACGCTTATTAAATGTTGAAGACTTCTTGTTAGTGACCATTCCTTCAAAATTAATGGTATCTGAACCGTACCATGTCGCGAAAACAGTGTTTCGATGACCATACATCAATCCCTACTCCTGACCTTCGGACATATTACACAGTAGAAAATAATGACAACATAACTGCTTGCCTATTCTGGGTTCCTAATTTGTATGACGAACGCTTAAGTCCATTTCTTAACCGTAAGTTCATTGAAATCTCGAAGAATTATTTACCACACTCATTATGTCTACCTATATCTCAACGAACCACTTTACCATTACAGCATTAATTCATTATAAAACATTTTATCGACGACCCTATCCTTATTCACCATATTCAAGCACACCATACATATTCACACTTTACTTACCCAAGAAAATTCATAAGCATTTATCCGAAGAATTTTATCATCATCACCAATGTATCACAATCAACGCAACACTAATATCACGAAATATTCGCGACTACACAATGAACGCACATGGTATTATTACGCAAGAAGACCTTCTACAAATAAATATTAAATTACATCACCTCACAAAGTATTTGTGCGATACTAGTATGATTCATAAGTGAGGACAACGCCTTCTTACATTCACCGTAAAACGTGAAGAAAATTCCTGGTAACTCACGGTAAAACACGCATTTACAAGCTAAATATTGCGTATGACAGATGATCTCGACGTTATAATATCAGACTTAACCGTAATCACAAGTAATTGGGCACTAGTGACAATCGCATTAGGTCACTCAAGTTGTTTAAAATTTATGTCACTTCATCATGAAGAAAAATACACTCTACTCTACTGCTATGCAACTACAAGAAGATAGGGTAAAGAAAATGAAATCTTGGTACTTATCGGTGAAGATTATGTGACACCGCTCTCTGTCCTTCGCTCCATTGATCAATAGTTTTGGCCCTCACTTCGGCATCATCTCCCGGGCCTGTTAGGACATTGGATTATTCAAGCCTTCATATTCATTTCCATCATTACATTATTGGAAAAATCTTCATACATTTTTGAGTCCATGGACCTGAAACTTAGGAAAACAAAATTAACACAGTGACACAGGCGTTTTACAATATCTCACAATTATTCTCGAAAACTCTCCTTATTCAGTATTTGAATCTCAGGTCGCTATTCGATACAGTAATATTATCTTTTATAACGTCCTCTAATATTTCTTCTTAAGTCCTGCTAACGTAGACGTTCCCTTTAAAGATGTGCGAATTACTATCAGTTCAACCTTCAATCTCAGTTTTTATGCGATGCAATTGTTCATAAAACAAAAGTTCATTAAAATTGTTATCCTAATAATATTGGTCTGCATTTCATACGCTAGGCTCAACTCGCTGACTTGTAACCTCTCTTCCATCTGTTTTTGACAGAGAGTAAATTCCAAGATAACGTCATCCCATCTGATTGGAAAGGTGCACAAAGGAACACTTCACCATTTGTCCTCATGACGTATGTAATTGATCTATCCTCTTCAGCGCCTCCTTGATCATCTAACATGTAGCATCAAGTCATGGCCTCCTCTGCGTCATCGCTGGACCTGAATACCATATGATCGACTTGCTTCTTAATGCTGTTGAGAATGTAAACTTATTTTGCCAAGTTCTGCGCACTTCTAAGATAATATTTCGTGACTGTAAGCGTCCGGTGACCACGGGGTTCTGAGCTTAGGAATTTCGTTCCCCATCTTATATCCATCCATTTTCCTGTTAGAATGGGCGAGTTATTCCGGGTATTTGACACAACTGGACGTATTTCCAAGTAATTCCTGTTAATCATTTCTTTAGCATAACCTTCAATGGCTCAACAACTGACTCACTTGCCATTGAACGGTTATAGTATATAAACTGCGGCTTTTAATGTTCTCTTGTCAATTGATCATCGTCTTTCTGTGTGTGTGTTAAGGCAGGAGGCGGGACCACCTCTTTCTTCGGTCAACAGAACATCTATAAGGTAATGGCCATGTAAAATCTATCTTTCTTGCTACCTCCGCAGCTTTATTCGAGGGAAAAGTCCGATTCTTTAATTATGTAACAATACTTTTCTAAATGTAACTTTTCTTTCGGCTAATGTAAAAACTTCATAAAATCTTTAACTGTAAATCGGGGATAGAGAGTAAGTTACCCTCTCGAGCTCCCCTTCATCTTGGTTTGAGGTGACTACGTTTTGTAACTGTGTTCTCCTGTAATGTGTTAAAGTAATTTCCATGCGAGCCACCTCAGTAGTTTGGGAATAGCGCCTGTTTCACTGGCCGAGAGCCCCGTAGGATTTTAATTTCTTCATTATCTCGGAGCGGAGTGTACTCCTCCATTCAGTTTGTGTTTGGGCCGTTTATTTTACCTGTTCTTTTTGGCAAAGACCCTGTAGGTTGGGTACTAGATACCCCTGTATAAAATTATTTTCTATTTGTAAGTTGTGCCTTGAGAGGCCAGAGATGGTAAATTTTGATGTAATGTTGCCTTGAGTGGGCCGTAAAAAACTGAGAGCCTGTTAGCTCTTTTTCCAAAATTTAGTAAGAGTAATGAGTGCCTCTGTAAGGCTAGATATTGTATTTTGGGAGCAAGTGCTTTTGAATTAGGGGTTTTCTTCCTTTGAGGGAATGATTCCTTGTTTGAATTGAAGTTGTAAACTGGACCCGGTATCTCTGGAATTGTAACACTAAGCGCTTGAAGCCCAGGACCTTTAAAAATCACTAATCTTGGATTTTCCCAGTCTTGTTTCAAGACTGCTAATTGTACCTGTTATGTTGTTACTTGTTGATTTTTGAAATTCTAAAGAAATATAACCTTTGCTAACGTTTTAAATTAATTTTGATATTCTAGATAGACCCATTCAGCCCGGCACCTTAAAACCTCTTTCTGCTCCATGGGTATCCCCGTAAGAACTATTATTATTATTATTATTATTATTATCATTATTATTATTATTATTATTATTATTATTATTATCATTATAACATTCGTTCTAAACTAGAAGATCAGAATTTTGTCCCTCACGAGTTCTTTAATGGCCGGAAGCTAACGATTCAGAGTAGTCCCATTTAAACTCTCTCAAATATCACCGACCTCAGTTGAGACCGTACCTACTGGCATGGGAACAGAACATTTTAACCGATTTCGATACTGATGTCGGCCTCAATTGATTTAACGCTACATTAAGGAAATTATGATGTCCTCTTAACGGCGGAATTCCTGTACTGGAATATATCAAGACCAATAACAGTCGATGAGGATTATTTACTGTAATAGATATGGAATTTTGTTGGTTTCCTTGAGGAAAAATACTTAAGTATTGACATTACTAAATTTGAGAGTTTCCTTGAGGAAAGTTCATAAACTAATGAGTAATGGCATAACTAAATTCTTCCAATATATTCCGCAAGATTTTTCCTCGTCTGATTTTGCTTGCAGCAAAATTAATGAGTATTTCCTGTCTTATAGTACTAGCATAAACTTTAGATACATCGTAGTAAATTACGGTGTATCATTATATGAAAAATGCTTCTTTTATTTGTTCATTTTTAACGCAAAGGTATAGTCACGCTAAAATAAATTCTATTATTTGTATTTTATAAAAACTGACTTTTTATTTATGTGATTATGTCTTTAATAAGCTAGCATGGGAACAGGACAGACTAACCGATTTCGATACTGATGTCGGCGTCAATCGATTTAACGCTAAATTACGGAAATTATGTTGTTCTCTTAACGGCGGAATCCCAGTACTCGAATATATCAAGACCAATGACAGTCGAACCTACTAAGCTGGCCTAGCAGGGGGAGAGGTGATACTCCCACGTGGCGCGTCTCAGGTGGCGGAGAGGGGGGTCCTAACCGGCTTGCCGGCGGACTTGAGGGAAATAAAATACCTCTCGCGGACCAAACACATAACTCCCTATGGGTGGGGGACGCAGACGAAGAATACACCCACGGTATCCCCTGCCTGTCGTAAGAGGCGACTAAAAGGGGCGACCAAGGGACGATTGGATTAGAACCATGAAACTACTTGTGATTAGTACCACCACGCGGGGAACACCATGGGTCGCTATTACTTGCGCGTAGTACCACTATGTTAGGTACCAAATAGGTTTTTGATTAGTAGCAATCAGGAGCACCGTGCGGTCAGGCTTTTACGGTACCTGTGATTAGTAGCACTATATGAGCGACACCAGGGTTCTGGCTTGCCTATGATTAGTACCCACTATATAAGGAACACCACGGGATAGTACGAGTCCCTGTGGTTAGTACACTTATGTGATGAAAACCATAGGTTTGCGTTGCCTGTAAATAGCGCCGCTATGTGTGAAACACCATAGGTCTGTATTACATTTGGGAATTTCATAACCTGTGAGTAGTACCATAATGTGTGGAATACCGCGAGTCTACGATACTTTTGATTAGTACCGCACCATGTCAAATACCATGGTTCTACTTTCAAAGCGATAAGTACCATTATGAGAGGCCGATGACTTATATTTTGGACCCCTTTAGCTTGCAAGCATCATCGATTCAGTATTATGCTATAGGCGCAGTCCCTTGGTCAGTAATACTATTGTTTCACGTCAGTTTCTGTGAATGCAAGACATTGAGGTTTGGATCCACTGATTGTTTTAAATTCATATCCATCCATTCATTCCTCGTCCTCACGTTTTGAATTCTGGTCAGTGGAGGATTTTGGACTTTTAATCTGTCATTCCATTTCGTCTCATTTCGTACCATCAGGGGCCGATGACCTAGATGTTAGGCCCCTTAAAACAACAAGCATCATCGTCATCATCACCAGTGATCCGTACCATTATAAGGGGCCAGTGACCTGGATTTTCGACCCCTTTAGATATCATCCCAGTACTTAAGGCGTTGTGAATAGTATCCACTAATTGTTTTTGTTTCACGATAATTTTTTCATTGTCATACCTTTGAGAATCTAGTCAGTGGATACATTTTGAAGTTTACATGTTTATTTCATACACCTCGTAATAATTAGGGGCCAATGGCCTAGCTGTTAGGTCCTTTTAAACAACAAACATCATCATCATCATCATCATTATCAGTGATTGTAAAATGCAATTTTTCATGCAATTCTTAGAAATGGTAATCGAAAATATTTAAATACTTTCCAGAATAAAATTTTAAATTTAATGAATCCGTCGTCGCTATCAGCCATGCCGTGGCCCGTATCACGCCTGTTCTTCGGATCGATGGCCCGAGTAAAGCTTCATATCAACTCCAGTGGAAACCGCTGGATCAGTTGTATAGTTCTGTATCTTCACAAGGCTCCGTATTTAACGAGACCAAGAGTTGTAAGTTTTAAAACATGTGATTTCTCTGTTGAAGCTTTGAACGACAAAATTCACTGTTAGGAGAACGATGGAAGTCATGAAATCGCATTCAAGGAGGTAGAAAGAAAACAAACTAAAATCATCTGGAATGGAAGAAATTTACCTGAAAAGATGACATACAGTGGGCATCCAGGGTTAAAATGATTTCATATTGTACCAGCATGGGATTTGGATACCAGCATAGGATATGGATAAAATACCTTCTTATTGAATTATACCAGTAATTGTACCAATTGTTGAGCAAGGGCACAAGAAGAACTACAGCTAATGACAAAGTACCTCTTTGATCGGTGTACCAGACAAGGTGTTCATAGGCATATTAGAAAAGAGGGCTCGATCAACTGCGGAGAATTTGAATGAATACTGGACTGGTTTCAGACCACAAAGGTGCTATCAAGAACATATTTTCAGTATGCCTCTAGTAATTGAAAACTGTTACGAGAGATATAGACAGTGGTACTTACACTACGTATTGTCGAGAGAAAGTACATGTCAGAGCTACGCAAAGGAAAAAATATTGGTCGTACTGAAGAATTAAGGGATGATGTGTTCGTTATTAAAAGCATTCAAATGCATTCATGTTGACTATTTTGCTCATTATTCAGTGACCACTCTGGCAAAAGAATATCAGGAATTTCAACCAGTCACAGCTACTCATCACTACAATGTTGTCTTTTCGTATTTACTTCCAGTTTATCGCATCTACCTGCGCTTGTTGTTATGTATATTTATCAGATAAGAAGCCTTCATAGGTTCAACTATTTGACTATTTGTAAGGTAGCTGTAGGCCTATGCATCGTCTCCTGTGCTTGGTATATTCTCACATATGCCATTAGAGGTTGAATAAAATAATCATTAAATTCATCCCATGTTTCACCTTTAGGCCTAGGCCTACTTGTATTTTTCTTATTATCTTCAGAAATAATTATGCAGCAGGCTGCCTTACACCTATTACTGGAATTATCCACGTAATATTCATTACCTTTTAATTTATCTTCTGTTGGGGCACGTTTATATTTATTTAATTTATACCTCTTTAATAACCCCATAGAACTGCTAGCTTTATATATTCTATAGATAAACAAAAGTCTGTTTTTTCATCATTTCAAAGTTCTGGAGTGTACCGAGTTAGCTTTGTAGAAAATGTTTCTGGTCGTTCGTTCTGAAAAATGTTTTTCCTGAATGGACAGCAATTCTCAAAAACCTTTAAAATTGATTACTAACCCAGTCTAGTGAACCAGTAACAGCCTTGACATGAAGTTCGTTATTGTCTTTTGCTGATAGAATTGTTTACCGAGCGAGTTGGCCGTGTGGTTAGGGTCGCGTATTTGTGAGCTTGTATTCGGGAGATGATGGGTTTGAACCCCGCTGTCCGCAGCCCCGAAGATTGTTTGAGATGAATGGATGATGATAGGCTAGTATTACGCGCCATGTTTTTTCCTGAGGAAAAGAATACGACTAGCAAAGAACTGTGTTTGTCAGGTCATCACTGCGCTCCCTGAAGCACGCCGTCTCTGTTATCTGACAGAGAATGACGAGGCAGTGGTGTTAGAGAGAGAAAGAGATAGCAGTCCACATGAGTTGCTGGTTTCCTCCTCTACTATAAAATATCACGGGAGAAGCTGTGTGCTATCAGTGGAGTTCAACTCGTCTTGATATCAACATGAAGCTCGAAAGTGTCATTCCTGACTTCAAGGCCCAGAGCACTCAGGGACCTATCAGCTTCTACAACTGGCTCGGAGACTCGTGAGTATTTATTGTAGCATACAGCGTTTATTCGCACTATTTTTCGTCAGCATTACTTAAAAATATTAATGTTGAATCGTTCAATTTCTCCTTTTTCGGGAAACAATATAAAATCTATTATTATTATTATTATTATTATTATTATTATCATTATTATTGTTCCGAGGTATCTGTGGAACAGCAGAGGTGAAAGAAGGTGCGGGGGTGAACAGGTCTCAAAATACGAAATTAAAGTTAAGGTAAAATTTAACAAGGTTATATTTTCTTTTCAAGATTAAGAAATAACAAAGAGAACAGGTACTCAGTAGCCGAAACACAATTCGAAAATGTACAATTACAGTGATTACAGGATTTGGGCTCCGAGAGCCAGACACACAATTCTTGAGCTATAAGCCCAACTTTACGATATACACAATTCAACAAAGGGGCAGAAGACCCCTATCATGCCCAGGAGCACTTGCTCCCAATTACACAGTAAAGCCTCCTCGAGGCGCGCAGGAAACAAAATTTTTAGAAAGAGCAATCTGCTCTTAAGTACGAGCCTATCCAAGGCCACACCAAACTCCACTTTCAAGTTGTCCTCCAAGGACATGAAAACAGGGGTAAAATACCCAACCTACTGAGGCCTATTAAGTAAGGAAAGGTTAATTACGTGGCCTCTAAAATACCAACTTGAGAGGAGGCGTTCTTGCACTCCTAACACACTTTATATAAAACCTACTTGGCACTAGGCCGTTACTGCAAGGGCTAATCCCATACTAAAGAGGTGACTTATAGGAGAAGACAATTTACATTACGCTAGACTGGAAGAAACGGTTAAGAAAATAAGTTCACCTCAAAGCAATATGAGTGGGAGCTCGAGAGGGTTAAGCACTCTCTATCCCAATTTATAGTTTAAACAGATAGAATTGATACCGAGTGTCTTTACATTTTAAGGGAAAGTTACATGGTAAAAGGCTTCGGACCTGCCCCGAGAGTTAAACTGCTGAGCTAGCAAGAAAAGAAGTTATTAAACGGCCATTACCTTGTGGATGAACTGCTGCCCGAAGAAAGAGGCGCTTCCCGCCCCCTGCTACGTACTTTACACACTGAAAGATGTTACTGAAGTGGCGCGGAGACCCGAAAATCAGCAGTTTATAAACTCTCGCGGAAAGTTCGAGGCGTTTCAGGAATGAGAACACCCTCCCACAATAATTTTATTGGCTAGGGTTAAGCAACATATCCAAGTTGAAGAAGATACACCTGATTGGTCATAAATTAATTAAAGAAATTCGGGATTGGCTAAATTCAAACCTGGCGAAAGGAAGGGGTTAATATTGCCAACATAAACAATAACTGAAAGAAATTTAACAAAGAACAAACTTATGAACACAACATTTCTTCAAAAACATAGTTCTTTCACTTCGCACTAGGGT